>NC_087513.1:167535971-168135971 GCF_963921805.1 Phalacrocorax carbo
TACTACAAATGGGTATTCATATCATGTGTGTGTATGGGCTTCATGGGCGGTCTTTCTCACCAGCTTGCTCATTAGTGCATTGTTGGGAGAGAGAAGGACAACCTGAAAGCTGTTTGTAAACACAGGAGGCAACCTGCACTCCCAGGAGCTGGGTTTTATGCTTGTAACCCACATTTGCTGGGTTAGGAGTGCATCATTACATGACTATGTGGGAGAAAGGCAAGTTTAGAATGTGAGATTAGTCACAGAAAGGTGTTTGAAATCTGTGGGTGTATATTTGCATTTTGTGAGTAGCTAGTATTGTAGTTTATCTGTTGTGTTGTTAATATTGGTTCTGAATATACAGTTCATTGATTGTTGGTTAATTGAGTGTTACTATAATAAACCGTTTTGATCCTGATTTGATTTAAGCCATGCAAGCTGAGCAGTTTCTCCTGTGACAATGTGTAATTATTTAAGTTTCTGTGAATACAAAATGTACTTTAATGTAATTTAAACAATCTGATTCCCCACATCTAATGACTGAAATTATTACTGGAGTTCTGTGATGATGAGACAATAGGTTATGGCTCTTTTTACTCCTTCGTTCGTTATTGTATATGGATTTTATTGGAACTGTACATCAAGTTATTTCTGTTAATAAGTGAACTCTGAGAAGTATAAGAATGCACCTCTTCTAGAAAGGACTTCAACATGTTACATATACAAAAATTTCTTTTTAATATGTTATCTCTTACGAGAATAAATATGGTATAATTAAATGTTTCTATAACCTGGAATAGTATTGTAGGAATATATATACACACACCTACACACATAAAACATCTGCAATTCACAGAATTGTAGAGTACAGGAAGTCAGTCCATACTGAGGTTCAGTGTAAAATAAATCACTTGAAACAGTAGTGTCTCTTAATTACTTCATCTTACCAACCACACTGACTCTTCTGATTTTGGTGGCTGAGTAGACTACTGCTGTTACAAATCTAATAAGAGCTTTTAGCCGGACAGGTAAGATTTTTGCTATTGGTGGTAAAAGTCCATAGGCTTTTTAGTGTAGGCTTAGAGTGCAAAGACTTGTTTGGGCTTACCTTATCCTGAGATGGTGTTTCTACACTTGTTTACAGGTCAAGCGACTATTATTTGACCTGCCCCCAGCTTTTGGTCTGGGGGTACTACATATGATAAAAATCTGACCAATCTAGGAAACATGACAACAAATCAGCATAACCTCCCCTTCCTGTGTCTGTTTTTCTTCAGGAAGTTTGAAGCAGCATCTTTAGGATCAAGAGGAACACTTTGATGAACATAATACCAACAAAAAGCAGAAGATACTCATATACCTTTGTATAACAATTTTAACTGCATTATAAGTTAAACTTTTCTGCATTAATTAGGTAGATTGGTATTAGTCTAGGTCTTCAGTAACAGTCTAGGTATGACTGTTAAAACATTAATTATGCTAGTCATACTTTCCTGTCCCTATGTGTACGGTATGTTCCCTTTAACTTACAGAAAGATTTTGAGTGTAGCAACCTCAGTTGCAGGTATTCAGCTGTCAGGGCAAGCATTCAGTAGTTAGGGCTCTATCAAGGCTGATGGAACTATGACAGGCTGTGCCTTCTAATATATTCAGAACCAGGTGATTTTGAATATGGGAATAAAAATCCTCATTCCACATGCTTTTTCATGACAAACACAGATGATACAAGGTTGCTGACCTCAACATTACTGAGAGTGGAGCAAAAGCAAGGGCTCAGATAAGTTTAAATACTAGGAACTGGATTTTCCATTAAAGTGGAGTAGCTGTCCCTTTCCTTTATTGCAACTATTCAAAGTACAAGAGGAACATACACACAGAAAAAAAAAGAAAGAAAGAAGAAAAATCTTTCTCATGCTAATATGATGTTCGGGTTCTTGTTCCTTTTAGAGGCCTTACCTTTTCTAGGGCTCTCAGCAGTGACTTCCAGCAAGGTTCTCATTAATATAAATTCTTGTGTGCTTCTGGGTCTTTAAATTACACTTGTTAATGCACATGCTGCTCTGCATGTGAATTCTGTGAGATCAAGCCCAAGGAGCAATTCTGAAGATAGATATAAGTACTAGAATGTGTGGAGGTCATTAATTAATTGTGTGGATACTTTTCTTCAGCTGCTTTTTACCATATATCTTTGTGTGCTTGTCTCTTGTAGCTTCTGAACTAGTAGGCTTTAATTCATTAAATTAGACAGAAAGGTAAAAAATCTAAAAAAAATTAACTCTTTGTACATTTTTTTGAAAATAAACATCCAGGTAGAGAAGATAGACATCAGTAACACTCTCATTGAGAAAAAGGAGTTTAGATTCTACTTTTCAGGACAACACATACACATATACAAAATCACAATTACAGAACAAAACTTCAGTCTTAGCTTGCTCCATGATAAAAATCACAGTAGTTAATCAGACTCAGAATCATGAGAAAAAAGCTTCCCTTAATTCCATTGTTTTCAAGAAAATGTTAACAACAGTAAGTATGGTATAGGTCTATAGTATGCATATATTTATAAAAAGTTAACAGCCAAATAACCAGCCGTCAGACTGGTCTTTTGAAAGAAGTACTAGTTTTCTATAGCTTTGATTCACATTCTGGTTATCCCTCTGAGTTGGAACTATGTCCAGAGGCAACAGTTCATTTTCTTTCAACATAAACATAGAGACTGTAGCTATGCATTACACTTATAGGGTCCAATAAGGCAAGATGCCTTAAGCACATTGTGTTTAAGCATGTCAACTGCCCTTTATATGGCTGGACTTTTAGATCAACAAATATGTCAGGAGACAGAATCCATTGAGTGCATAAGGAAAAGACTTACTATAGCCTTAAACAGACAATAACTAGCATAGGTGAGCCTATATAGCCTCAACATGTAGATATTTTCCTTGCTAGCATAGCACAGTTTGGGTTTTTTTTAAACTTCTGTAACAGGCCCAGTCCTGTTAGAAGGCTTTATTTCATATTAGGATATTATATTTTTCTGATTGCTGAAACTGCTCAATTTATAAACCTTAAAAAGTTTATAAAGTTTATATAAAAGTTTATTAGATGTTTACAAAGTTTATTTTAAAAGTTTATAAAATTGTAAAGTGCGCTCTCTCTTACACTTTTCTATCACTCTTTCTGAAAAAAAGTACATGTATCATTACAAAGATAAAGCTTATGGCTGTTTCAAGAGATACCCTCCTCAAGTTCTAAAGGCAAAAAACCCCAACCCAGTGTGTTTAAATTAAAATTCTGATCTAACTGGTTTTACTTCTTTGGTCACCTGTCTGTATTGCTTGGTTGGATTCTGGTTCATGTTTATATATTTTCAGGCCATCTGACTAAGGTCCAGATTGTTTTTCTGCTTTTGGCTTGTTTTGTAGAAAAATCTTAAATATACAGCTTGCAGTTTAACAGCCAAAGATGTCATGCACCTAGCTTAACAACACACATGCTTCTGCTTGGTATAACATAACCTTTCATAGGGGTGTATTAGGTAAAACCCCTATTTACACATTTCACAGAGAATTACTGAAACAAGATTACATTACCTGTTGACAGTTCACAAAAGAGATATAGACATCATTAAAACAAGTAAATAACCAGTCCCTCCATCCTACAAACTTTCGTTTCCTTCACCTTTCTTCAGAATTTAGTAAGAATCCTAACAGTTCTTTTTTCCTCCCTGTACCTTGCTCAATCAACTTGATTTATTTTTTCTTAATTATGGATTCTGATTGGGTTTTTTTCAAGACTTACCAAAGCTGTCTTCTGTCTTAGATAGCTTGTGCCTCTAATAATGATAAAAGCTTGTGTCTCTAATAATGGTAAAAAAATATTCCATCACTGGAGATGCAATGTACTTAAGTTCATTTTCATCCGAGCATTCATCGGCGGTGGAGATGTACCCATTATACATGGAAGGTTGAATCAATTATAAAGCAAGAGATTATTTCAAAACCAGGTCACTGAAAGGATATGTAAAGTTTTTAGATGTCTCTCTTGACTGTAAAGATGACTGAGTGTGAGTAGCTCAGACTTAGGTCTCTCTTGAAGATGCCTAAAATTAGATAAGGTGATGTCCGCTTCCAGTATTGGTTTAATGCCCACATAGGAATTCAAGTGTGGCTTAATGTCCAGAGTTATTTAATTTGCAGACATCTATAGTTGACAGGTACCTTGCTTCTCGCTTACCTTAACTCTTGCCAGTGTCCACACAGACTCAAATGCCTGCCTGGGCAAGTGAGCATAGTGATGACATAATTCTACCTGCCTTATGAAGTCTGGTGAATAAAGCATTTATTTTGGATATAGAAGACTTGATTTCTGGTATGAGATCTGAGGAAATAAAACCCTCAACCTAGAGAGAATAAAGCTCTGCCACATTTTGGCGAAGTGCTCTATTGACTAGGTTTCAAGGCATTCATATAAGAAGGAAAGCCATGCATCCAGGACAAGCTTTTTCCTTGACACTAGTGTAGTGCATTTCCATCAAAACTTTAAAATATTCAGTAAAATATTTCTGAATTATTTTTTTTTCTTGCTCAAACTGCAGACTGTACCCACAGTAGCACCAAGCCCAGCCTCCCCACACACCCAAGCAAGAAGTATGCACTACAAAAGGTGGGCACTCTGCCTAGGCTGTAGCTCTTGAGGGCTGGGGTCCCCGCCCACTAAGAGGCATCTCAAAATCACTGCCTTTCTTCTCCTGGGGCTGTGTTGTGCTCAGCCAGCAGTGTGCAGTGTAAGAAGCAGGGACGAGAAAGGACACACTGATTCTGGCGGTTCGGGCAATCAGCTGGGAGAGACTGACAGCTGTGATGACACTTAAGAATCCCATTCATGCAATTACTTCTGTTTCACTTTACTCTATTTTTCATAAAATAGTACTGTAGAATTGTATGGTAAGGACCATGACTGGCCTCCCCTTCAGCTCCTTGCCAGTGGATGCTCTCTTATTTAAAAAAAGACACAGGCTTTCTCCATTGTGCAATAATCCTCAGATAATTTGTATAGATACACAAAATCTAGTTTGTCAGAGGTGCCTAGCTTTTAGTATAAGTGACTATTACAGGGTCAGTGTTCTTGACTGACTCCATGTAGACACATGCACTTGACTTTGAAGAACCAAATCATGTTTTTGTCCCTGAAGATATTAAAAAATACTTATAAATTTAAAATAGGTATTAAGTTAAGTGAATGACACTTCTTTTATGCTTCCTTTTATTTTTCCTATCAGAGGGTCATTTTTTCATTAAGCTGTTGAAAAAATAGGAAAAGAAATATTTAATTTCTTAATTAAATTCTTAAATTCCTAAATTAATTTTCCAAATTAAATTTCTTAGCAATTTCCCTAAGCTGTGACAATCACAGAATGGTTGAGTTTGCAAGGGACATCTGCAGGTCATTTGCTCCAACCCTCCTGCTCAAGCAGACTGCCCAGAACAGCATCCAAGCAGCTTTTGAATATATGCAAGGATGGAGACTCCACAACCTCTCTGAGCAACCTGTGCCAGGGCTCAGTCACCCTCACAGTAAAAAACTGTTTCCTGATGTTCACATGAAACCTCCTGTTTTTCTGATTGTGCCCATTGCCTCTTCTTCTGTCACTAGACACAACTGAAAAGATCCTCGCTCTATCCACTTTGCACCCTCCCTTCAGGTATTTATACAAATTGATAAGGTCCCCTCCTTCAGCCTTTCCTCACAGGAGAGAGACCCCAGTCCCTTAATCATCTTTGTGTCCCTTTGTTGGACTCTTTCCAGTATATCCACATCTCTCTTGTACTGAGGAGCCCAGAATTGGACACAGCACTCCAGGTGTGGCCTTGACAGAGGTTCACCTCCCTTGACCTGCTCACAATACTTTGCTTAAGGCAGCCCAGGATACCATTAGCCTTTTCTGTGGCAAGGACACGTTGCTGGCTGATGTTCAACTCAGTGTCCACCAGGACCCCCAGGTCCTTTACTCCCAAGATGCTTTCCAGATGGTAGTACCCCAGCATATACTGGTGCTTAGGTTGAAATACCATCTTCTTTATACAAATCATACAAAATACAGAACAATCAGAAAATATAATAGCATTAAGTAAATATCATGTTAAAATGAATTGTATTTTACTAAAACAGGTTTCTAAACTTTTCTTTTACATTTCTAATTTTTGCAACAAAATTCTGCTGTCATTTATATGTTAGTTAACTTCCAATTTTTTATCATCTTTAGTACATTAGGATTTCAGGAATGGTGATCTTAAAGTTTAATAAAATTTACAGAATGAAGAGCTGAAAGTATATTCATTGCCTATAACACAGAGAATCTTATATGCTCAAGGTCAGGGAAATAATTTTACCAGAAGATGTATGACTACTTAACTTGTTTTCTGCCCTCTCTTATATCCATCCCAACTGCATTTCCTGACCTTATGCGTGGACAAACCCTTTTAGCAATGATTTATGTTTGAACCACCATTTCTAAATTAAATATCCAGCCCTATAGTTTTCTGATATTTCTGGTGCCTATCTCAAAACACCGTAACATTGTTGTCTTCAATTTTAAAACAAAGATAGTTGAAAATACAGATAATGTCTTTAAAATTTGATTCATATTTAAACAAGGATTTATTATGACATCAGAAACAATGTGAGGAGTTGAGATAAAACCACATTAAAAAACAATAAAAATAAAAAAGAATAAACTCATAGAAAAAAAAAAAAATGAAAGCACTAGCTTTACCAGAAGTTCTAAATCTATACTGCAGCACAGAGTTGCACTTCCTGGAGAAGGTTTTGAAGAGGAACAAGGAATATTCACCTGGAAATTAAGAACAGAATTTTTTCAACAAGCTTTTTAAAAGGAAACACTTCTTTTAGAATAACATACATTCTTTTCAATATGCTTTCCTCTCTCCTTCAGAAATATAATTACCACAAAATTACACTTGATAACACTTTTAATATATTTGCATATATATTTATAGGGGTTTTTTTTTAATCACTACATATGCTACTCAGTCTCCAGAACTGGATTTAACTTCAGCTTGAAACTCAGACTTTACAGAATTGATATTTTTAAGTTTTCTGCAATAGATCTAAGATTTTACATATCCAAACAGACTTTTCAATTTTGCATTACAAGTAACAATGCACATAATAAATTCTATGTATTTTAAGAAATTAATATAGCTCAGTTTTCATGATTGAACATTTTCTTGTAAATATCTTCTAAAACATGCATACATATTTTATTAAACCTTTCCTGAGATAGAGAGATAGATTATTCATCACACAGTCTATATGTGGCTTTTTCTCAAGTTTTAGTCATTCAACATGATTTCCTGAGAAATCAGCTTTTATCTGCCAAATACTTCACAAGCAAAAAGACTTGCATGGGTTAGGGAAAAATCATTTCCTAAAAGCAAAATGTGAATTCAGGTATTTAAAGTGTGAACTTCAGAAACTGAAACTATCTTTTTATTATAACTTAAAAATCATTGTCTTCATCACTAAAAGTTGCTTACTTAATCACAGAATCACAGAATCACAGGTTGGAAGGGACCTCAGGCATCATCTAGTCCAACCTTTCTAGGAAGAGCGCAGGCTAGACAAGATGGCCCAGCACCCTGTCCAGACGACTCTTGAAGGCGTCCAACATGGCCGAGTCAACCACTTCACTGGGGAGATTATTCCAATGATTAACTGTCCTCAGTGTGAAAAATTTCCCTCTCATGTCCAATCGGAATCTCCCCAAGAGCAACTTGTCTCCATTCCCCCTTGTCCTCTCCATGTAACTCCTTGTAAAAAGGGAGTCTCCATCTTCTTTGTAGCTGCCCCTTAAGTACTGGTACATCGGGATGAGATCCCCTCACAGCCTCCTTTTCTCAAGGCTGAACAAACCCAGCTCTCCCAGCCTATCCTCATATGGCAGCTTCCCAGTCCTCTGATCATCTTGGTGGCCCTTCTCTGGACCCCTTCCAGCCTGTCCACATCCTTTTTCTATAGCGGGGACCAGAACTGTACACAGGACTCCAGGTGTGGCCTGACAAGTGCTGAGTAGAGTGGGGTAATGACTTCTTTATCTCTGATGCAACCCAGCACCCTGTTGGCCTTCTTGGACGCAGCAGCCACTGTTCGCTCATGTTGAGCTTCCTGTCCACCAGGACCCCCAGGTCCCTTTCCACAGAGCTGCTCTCCAGCCAGGTGGATCCCAGACTGTGCTGCACTCCTGGATTATGTGTTCCCAGATGCATGACCTTACACTTATCCTTGTTGAACTTCACAATGTACAAGATAATTTCTTACTGTACAAAAGCAATGTCTAATAGCCAAAAAAATCCTGATATTTCTTTTTATCAAAGTGATGGTAATGTGAGTCAATGTCCTTTACTTCTGTTGTAACTGATAAAAAAGACAATTCTAATTTTGGAAGATGAGGAAGAGGGATACAAATAGTGCTATAACCCTGTAGTGGAAGCAACTTCTCAATTTATGTTTTATGCAATCTATCATTGCAGTAATTAGCTGGATGAAGTCTTAATTCTCACTTTTCTTTCATCATAGATGAAGTGATTTCTCCCACAGTTATAAGTAGTATTGTTTATTAAAGTTGTTATGTAATGCTGAAGTTTACACAATTTGCTTAAACTTTTTGCACCTTTTCAATATTCTTAATACACTTCAGTTTTGTCTTCCCAATAATCACTTGTGCCGGTATTACTACTTCTAGTTGTGTAGTAGTAAACTAACACACATATTTTGATGTTTAACTTGAGACATAGGTAAGCATCCAGAAAAAGAAAAATAATTGTACCCATCTAATTGCTTTCCCAAGTCAAAGTGATAATAGCATGCCTTAACTGCCTCATGAGATGACAATCAGGAGACCAACCACCTCAAGGGTGTGTGCGGCTCTAATGGATCCTCATGCACCCCTCCAGGGGAAACCTGTGTGCTCAGTTACCTCCCTGAAATGCCTGTACACCAACATACGCAACATGGGGAATAAACAGGAGGAACTAGAGGTCTGTGTGCGGTGGCAGGGCCATGATCTCATTGCAATCACAGAGACATGGTGGGACAGCTCGCATGACTGGAATGTGGTCATGGATGGCTACAGGCTTTTCAGGAAAGACAGACCAGCAAGGTGAGGTGGGGCAGTTGCTCTTCTTGTGAGGGAGCAACTGGAATGCATCGAGCTCTGCCCTGGAGTGGAAGGAGAACAAGTTGAGAGCTTGTGGGTAAAAATTAAGGGACAGGCAAATATGGGTGTAACTGTTGTGGGTGTTTCCTACAGGCCACCTGATCAAGAAGAGGAAGTTAGTTGATGAAACCTTCTACAGACAGCTGGAAGTAGCCTCACAATCGCAGGCCCTGGTCCTCAAGGGGGACTTCAACCACCCAGATATTTGCTGGAAAAGCAACACGGCAAGGTGCACACAATCCAGGAGGTTCTTGCAGAGCAACAAGGATAACTTTTTCATGCAGGTGGTGGAGAAGCCAATGAGGTGAGATGTGCTGCTGGACCTTATGCTATCAAACAAAGGAGGTCCAGTTGAGGATGTGAGAGTTGGGGGTAGCCTTGGCTGCAGTGACCATGAGACAGTGGAGTTCAGGATCCTGCATGGTAGAAGCAGGGCAACAAGTAGGATTACAACCCTGGACTTCAGGTGAGCTAACTTTGCCCTCTTCAAAGATATGCCTGGAGGAATCCCATGCTCTAGAAGGCAGGGGGTCCAAGACAGCTGGACAGTATTCAAGGACCACTTCCTCCAAGCTCAAGACTGGTGCATCCTTATGAGGAATAAGTCAAGCAGAGGAGCCAGGAGAGCTTCTAGAAAAACTCAGATGGAAGAAGGTAGGTTTACAATATGTAGAAAAAGGAACTGGCCGCTTGGGAGGAATATAGGAAGGTTGTCAGGGTGTGCCGAGATGCGACAAGGAAGGCCAAGGCCCACTTGGAACTAAATTTGGCAAGGATAACAAGAAGGGCTTCTTCAAATACATCAACAGTAAAATAAAGGCTGGGGAAACTGTGGGCCCACTGCTGAATGAGGTAGGGGCCCTGGTGACACAGGACGCAGAGAGGGCAGAGTTACTGAATACCTTCTTTGCTTCAGTCTTTGCTGCTATGGCTGGCCCTCAGGTATCTCAGCCCCCAGAGGAGAGAGAAAAAATCTGGAGAAAAGAAGACTTACCATCGATTGAGAAGGATTGGGTCAGAAATCACTTATGCAAACTGGATCCTTGCAAATCCATGGGCCCCGATGGGATGCACCCACAAGTGCTGAGGGAATTGGTGGATGTTCTTGCTGAGCCACTCTCCATCATCTCTGAAAGGCCATGGAGGACAGGGGAGGTGCCCAAGGACTGGAGGACAGCAATGTCACTCCAGGCTTTAAAAAATACAAGAAGAAGGACTTGGGAAACTATAAGCAAGTCAGCCTCATCTCCATCCCCAGAAAGGTGATGGAGCAGTTCATCCTGGAGGTCATCTCCAGGCATGTAGAAGAAAAGAATGTTATCAGAAGTAGTCAACATGGATATACCAAGGGAAGATCATGCTTGACCAACCTGATAGTGTTAGGGTATGTATTTAAGTGTTAGGGGGAGGGTGTCTAAACTCGCATTAAATCAGTAGAAATCCAGAGATGCATTTATTTACACAAAACCAAACAATCATGAAATGCCCTAGGTCACCTTATACTTCTGTCCAGGATGGGTGAAAACGACATATGGCTTACAGGAGATCTGTGTAATTCAGGAATCTGGAGGCCAGGAAGCATATCCCACAGGCTCTAAAATGACACTAGATTCCTATATTTGGGCAAGTGGATGAGGCCTTAGTCAGTAGTTGAATCTATTGACAGTTGTGGAATTTTAGACACCCACCACATATGTGAGAAAATAAATTTAGGTGAATTAATTTGGAATTCATTCTGATCTCTAGGGAAACAGTAACTAATGTCTGCTGTGATATCCCACAGGACTTTAGTGCTTGCTTTATCCTAGTGAAGTCATGCTAGCTGGTGAACTGGAGGAATTGTAGAGAATTTTTTTTACTCAATATGCAGAAGAGAGAGAGGATAACCATAAACTAATTGAAGCTTCTCTCCCCTTTTTTGACCTAGTTGTGAAACAATGAGAAGGAAATGCTGAATCCACCAGCGATCTTAAGCAGGGATGCTAGAAGACAAGTGTGCTATTTCACATAGCTCTGTGTTGTTCTTTAAGGATGTGTGTACCTTTGCTCTGTCCTAGTTGTGGATTGGTTTTACGCTGTGAACCCCACACTGATGTCATCCTCTTAAATATCCAGACCAGGACAGGTATTGCAACTACTGTGGTCCCTTCCTAACCAGCTATCAGGATTATTTTTTTTTCAGAGGGGCACGAGCAAGAACCCAAACCTATTCCTAGTGTGAGGTCAGGATGTAGTTAAGCGCCTAGGGATAGAGGTCACATCCTTCCCCTTGCAGTATAGATACAAACAGCATGAAACACATCTAGTATTTAAATAGAGACTACATATCTTTTTGGCACTTCTGTTATCCTTCCACCTAAACCATCAAAGGGATTACATAAATGTGGGGCTTCCACTGTTTAAAAAAACCCATCACGTTAAGATTTTGAATCCAGGATTTAGAAACTTTTCACCTGGTAATTGTGTAGATGTGATAGGTGAAAGGAGAGCAAGCAAAGAAGACAGAGTGAAATACAGAGATGAAAAGATATGATTAAGACACTTTTTTTTGCTTTAGGCTTGATTCTATAGCCCTGGGGAATCTCATGCTTCTTTAATGAGTGCTTCTGCTTAGCCATCTTACTCCTGCCTAATGAGAAGAATAAGTCCAGAGAGATCAGTTCAAAGATAAGTGCTTCAAAGACAGGTTACGTTTAAAACCATTTTCCCCTCAGCTTTCCTAGTCTGTCTCCATGACATTTTTTCCTTCTGTCATCTGGTATTCTTGAGCATGAACTGTACGAAAGGCTTGAAATTAACAGTGACATTATGCAGAGAAATATTTCTTGGCCAACTTTTTCAAATAAATACGGTTCCCTGAACTAAATGTCTCTGTCTGGATTTAATGTCTCTCTTCCATTAGTTTTTGCCTCCTTTTCCACTACCTGTTTGTTTCACTGTAGTGACAACTAGCAATGTATTTCTAGTGGCCAGGCATCACCAGTGGGTATGCAGTATAGGTCTTCTGAACCTATAAGATGATTCCCTATTCCCTTCCTGCTCCATTTTGTACACAGAAGAATCGTGCTTTTGTGTAATCTGTAGTCAGGACATACCTCAGATGTTCTGTATGAAAATGTGATTGATTGATTGTTCAGTTACAGCCTCTCTCAGCTCCTTAACTAATATCAGAGTTGTATCCCTATCTGAGAATTACAGAGATACATGTACAAAAGCATATAAATATAAGAAGAATAGTATCTTTTCAAATATTTTAGAAGAAGAAAATCTTACATTTACAATAATAATAATCATCATGATCTTGTAGACAAACAAACCCAAGAAAGAAACCCAAGAATAAATCTAACTAGAAAGGATTTATTAACTTTTCTCTAATGGTAATTTGGATAGTTAATATGACACCTAAAGATTTCAAGATATATTGCTTTATATTGCTTTTAAGACAGCTACTTTTTTTATTCCCCCCCAAGAAGGAATCCAGTGTTAGTGTTACATACTAAATTCTGATTCATCCAAAGACATTAATTAACCTTAGGCATATATTGACCCACAGGTATATTGGTAATTTTGTTAGTTGGGAGTTTGTCTACATGAGGGAGCAAAGCTGTACCTTTCTTTAACAATTCCTGTAAGTGATGCTTTCAGTATATAGTAATTCTGGAAATGGCATTTTCTGAAAATGCTGATCTGCTAGCTTTTATAAAATCATTCTCAAAAGTGCTGCCTTAAAAAGGCACCACTTCTGGGAATGACTACTTAATTACAGGACTTAAAAGGATAGCATGAACAGAACTTGAACTACAAAAAAGGTTAGCTCTCTTAGGAAGTTTTAGACTTAACATAAAATGCTATCTGCGTAGTCTTATCTTGTATACTAACATCAGTTGTCAGAGTATGATTATGTCTAAGACTCCTAAAATGTCTATAAAATATTGATTTGCAATAGTTTATGTTTTCATTACTTGATAATGTACTGTAATCCCTTAAAATGAATTGTCTACAATGTAATCTTAAAACATGTTTACTATATTTACTCTTACTCTATAAAGATAATTGCATACATTAAGAAAAAGTGGTATATTGCAGTCTGCCTTTTATTTACACAGGTCTTGCAGTGACAACATGTTACCATGACACTTGTGTTTAATGACACATTTCTAATCACAAAATATGTCAGACTTTTCTGAATATCACCACCTGTTTGCCGTCCACACTGTTACAGCTGCAAGTCAATCTATCTCTCACAATAAGAGATTTGTGAATGTATATCTATTTTCTGTGATATAAGGGATCTTGCCCACAGTCAGTAAAGGACTCCAGAAACCAGAGGTTACTGATTAACACTATGAAAACCTAATAATTTGTAACCAATCTTTAACCTCTGATAAAAATTTTTGCTGTAGAAAATTACAAAAATTTAATCAAATGCAGTGAAGCCCACAAACATATAAAATGTACAAATTGCTGTTGTGCTGCACTGTTGTAATCATACTGTATGCCATTGTACACATACTACAGCTGGCTGGATTGAGCCTGCTACATTTCCTATGAAAGACAAATGTCAGGAAAATATTTCCATTCTATGTTTTTATTCTATTCTCAGTGAACATTTCTACTTAATTCCCTCCCCTCTTCTTGTTTTTCCTTCCTTTTTTTTCTTTTTTTTCTTTTTTTTTTCCCTTCTCCCCACTTCCCTGCCCTGCCCACCCCCCCACCCCCCGCCCTGGCCCTGACGCCCAGAATAGAGAAATATGAACCTGTGGATTTATCATGAACTTTGGGGAAAATTAGTTATAATCCTTGTCATGAGTGTGACTGCATTTGCTCTCTTGGATTTACTTCTGTGCTGATGGCCATGCCCAAAGGCAAGTAAAGACATCAAAGAGAGACAGAGTTTGCTGGGAATTTGGAGAAAGAGGGAAGAGTGTACTTGCTGAAGATAGCTCACAAGGAAGGAGAAATGGGTGGGAAAGAAAGGAGCCACTAAGTTCCTCCTTGACTGGGAGGGAAAATTACACATAACTACAGTCTAAATTGAGAAAGTTGAGGACAGAAGAATGTTGTATGAGGAACCACTGGGGTTTTTATGTGGGGAAAAAAAAAAGAAAAGGGGAATCTGGGAATGGATTGACACAGAGGTGCATAAATAGTGACTACTGGCAGTGCATCTCGCTGGTAGTGTGTGTTTGTATGTGTGTTTGCATATGTGCAAAACGGTCATGTGAGCAAAATCAGACAAAAATATATAATTAATACAGCCACGTTCTCTGACAGTAGGTGTAGTGGAAATGGCCTGATTGGAGTATCTCTCCTATGAGGAAAGGCTGAGAGAGCTGGGACTGCATAGTCCAGAGAAGAGAAGGCTCAAGGAGGGGACCTTAATAATGTGAATAAATACCTTAAGGGAGGGTGCAAAGCGGATAGAGCCAGGCTCTTTTCAGTTTTGTCTAGTGACAGGACCAAAGGTAATGGCCACAAACTGAAACATCAGGAACACCAGGAAACAGTTTTTTACTGTGAGGATGACTGAGCCCTAGCATAGATTTCCCAGAGAGGTTGTGGAGTCTCCATCTTTGCAGATATTCAAAATCCATCTGGATATCATCCTGGGCAGTTCCCTCCAAACCTAACTATTCTGTGATTCTTTGAAAAGGATTGAGACTGGATGCATCTTCTTCAGCAGCACAACAAAGGCGCGGCCTCCTCCTCCGGTTGTTAAATCACAGAAGAACAGTGTCCTGGAAACAATGGAGATGACCTCCCTTTGGGGTAACTGTCAGAGTCAGCTGAACCTCAGCCAGCTGTCTGCACAAAGAAGAAAAGGAAGGTGATATTGCTGGA
Organism: Phalacrocorax carbo; assembly: GCF_963921805.1. Classification (NCBI taxonomy): domain Eukaryota; kingdom Metazoa; phylum Chordata; class Aves; order Suliformes; family Phalacrocoracidae; genus Phalacrocorax; species Phalacrocorax carbo. The sequence continues at coordinate 167,551,030 of NC_087513.1, forward strand.
GACGATTTCCTCTGGGGGATAGAGATGCCTGTCGCCAACCTGACTGGATATTTCTGGAGATTTGCTGCTTAGAAACTGTTCAGATCTAGAGACACTGTAGAGAGGCTGCTGAGACTTGTCTTCCCTTTGGACTCCTACCACATGCTCTTTACCCATGTAAGCACCAGCAACACTGCCAGGAGAGACCTTGAGAGTAACAGAGGTGACTAAACTGGGCCCTACTGAAGGGCCCTGGGGTTCAGCTGGTGTCTCCTCAGTCCTGCTGATGAAAGGGAGAAGAACCCCCTTGAGGGGAAGAAGATAGATAGATACTCCAGTTCGACATCTGGCTTCACAGCTGGTGCTGCCAACAGGGATTTGGCTTTTATCACCAGGAGACCTTCTCTGAGAATTGAGGAATACTGGAGAAGAGACAATATCCATCTAAGTGGTACAGGAACATCTTTGCCAACAGGCTGGCCAACCCGGTGAGGAGAGCTTTAAACTGAGGACAATGGAGGAGGGATATCACAATGCTCAGTTAAGTAAGGAAAAGTTCGGCAGGGTGGAAAGCAGAGGGTGTAGAACGATCCGAATAAGGAGTTTTGAACTTTATGCGAAGAAGTTAAAACATGCAGAGATCTTGTATGAAGTAGACAACAGGTTGGTTGAAAGTCTGTGGATAAGAATCAGAGAAGAGGTCAGTGTGGGTGGCAGTGTAGTGGGCGTTCGTTATGGACCATGTGATCAGGGCAAGGAAGTGGATGAAATCTCTCTACAACCTGAGGAAGCCTCTGGATCACAGATCCTCATTCATATGGGGATTTTAGCTCCCTGCCAGCTGCTGAAAGGAAAACATGGTGAAATGCAAGCTGCCAAGATTTCTGGAAACTTTCAGGCATAACTTTTTGATTCATGTGCTGGATGGAACAGCTAGAGTGACACTCAGCTGGATCTCCTATTCACTAAAAAGGAAAAACTGGTTGGTGACATAAGCCTTGGATGTCATCTACCTGTGAAATAGTGGAGGCACTGGGGATTGTTCAGCCACCACAAGATACAGGTGCAGGGGAACCTCACAGCAGTCCCTAGTGCCTATGGGGAGGTCATAAAAGGGACAGAGCCAGGCTCTTCAAAGTAGTGTATTATGGAAGGGTGAGAGATAAGTTAAAACAGGACAGACTCAACTGGATATAAGGAGAAAATATTCCCCATGTGGACAGCCACTCAGTGGAACAGATTATCCACAGAGAGCCTTTGCCACCTCCATCCTTAGAGTTTTTCAAGACTCAAATGGGCACTACCTGAGCAACCTGGTCTGACCTCACAGTTGGCCCTGCTTTCAGCTGGGGGTTGGACTGGAACCTTAATTTCCCTGCAACCTTATATGATCCCATGATTTTGTGATACAAGGCCCTGGCTTTCAGAAGGCATGCTAGACTGCAGATAGGAAAATGCTTGCAGGTTTGTTTGGGCTTTTTCACCAAAAAGCTTTTCATTGCCATGCATATTAAAATGAAGTTAATGTTTGTTAGAACTAAAGAATGATGTAGACAAGGCAGAAAAAAACACAAGATAGCTTACACCATGAGCCACAATTGTGTGATCTTCCTGGCAGTGATCATAGACTACAGTGTATGATCTCAATATAGAGGTCATCATAAGTGACTCTCCTAGGAGTTGTCCAGCCTGACAAATAGAGAACCAAGACTGGTCCAGATACAAAGAAAGTGATCATCAAAGTAATTAGTGCCACGTTATTTAGCATACCACTTGACTCCTAACAAGCTCAGAACTGTATGACCAGGCTAAATTATTAGCTAACTTCCTCAAGTTCGTTTTGATATGATCACTATTATGGTTCCTATGAAAATTAGCTTAGGCAGTTTGGGGTAGGATGGTGTTGGTTTTTTCCCCATCTGATGTCCCCTAACAAGAAGAGACATTCAAACCATATCTAGTGATTTAGCCAACCTTCAAAAGCACAACAGAAACATTTTGTTTGAAGAGGAAAAAAAATTATAAAATGACTGCTCCTAAGGCCGTGCTCTTTCAGAGGTGTAAATATGCAAGACTGGGAGTCTGCAAAGGATTTGTTCTTCTCCCATTAAATTCAGTGAGAATTTTTATTTAATTTAATTTCTTTTTTTACCTTGACTTCAATGACAGCAACATTCAGCACAAAGCTGGATGGAAGATGAGTCCAGATTTCTAATCTGAATCTCTAGACCTAGATATTTCCTGTATCCTTTAGACTTAAAAACATTTCTTCCTGGTTTCCTTTACCAAAAGGCAGGTCTTAAAGATAGCTGTTGAACCCTTTTATTCTAACGAGGGGGTCTTTACAGATGCACTGTCTGGTAAGCACAGTGCAGGAGGAAGGAGAGCACAGCACAGAAGGGAGAGTACCAAGAACTCAGCATCCACAGCAGCTGGGAACCAAAAGAGACTTTGAGAAGTTGCTTACTGAGTTGGCAATTATGCAGGGTTTGGGGAGGCTCAAGTCCAGCTTCCTATTTAACTAACACCTAGGGAACATCAGTGATCAGAAGCACAATAACTAGGACATGCATACAGGTACAAGGCATGTACCATTTTGCTTGCCATACAGGGGGTTAGTAGGTGCTGCTCAATGCTGCAAAATTTGGTTGGGCAGTAGTGGTAACTACAGGGTATGATCACTGGAGACCAATGCTTGCAGATAAGTGGGGGAGGGACAGAACTATAGGGGACAATCTCAACCTCCCCTAGAAAAAGTAGCATGACTAGAGGTCTATCCGAATTGTGGAAGCATGAGAAACAAAGAGTAGGAACTGAAAACCTGTGAGTAGTTGCACAGCTATGACTTCATCACAAAGATGTGGTAATTTGAATGAAGCACTGAAAAGACACAGGCCATTTAGGAAAAATGGGAAGGGGAAACAAGGTTGGAGGATTCTGCTCTATGTAAAGGTGCAGGTCACATGCATGGACCATGATCAGAGAAGAGGCCAACAAGGAGGAGGTCACAGTGGGCATCTGTTACAAACCATGAGACTGAGAAGATAAACTACGTGAGGCCTTCTGTAAACAGCTCAATGTAGTCTTCCAATTGCATGTCTTACATATGTTGTGGGACTTTAACCATTCCAATAACAACTGGAAGCATGGTCGAGTACAATCAATCCAGGAGATTCCCGCAGTGTTTTCATACCATTTTTCTGAGATGGGTTCTTTATGGCGCTTCTAGGGAAGATTTTCTCTTGGGTCTGCTACTCACATAAAATGAGGAACTGCTAAGAGATATGATTGTCAGTGGCAGCCCTGACTGCAGTGACTACGAGATGATAAAGTTTAAGATGGAGAATGAGGTGGGGAAAGCCAGTAGGAGAATAAAGAACCTGGACTTCAGGAGAGGGGACTTTGGTTTCCCCTGGCAACTGGTAGAGAGGATGCCATGGTAGGCTGTTCTGAAGGACAGAGGAGCCCTTTTACAATGAGAGTAGTTAAGTACTTTGACAAGTGACCCAGAAAAACACACTGCAGTATCCATTGTCGGAGGTATTGAAACTTGACTGAATAAAACCCTGACCAACCTAATCTAACTCTGAAGTTGCCTTGCGTTGAGTAGGAGGTTGAATGAGAGAGCTCCAGCAGACCCTTCCATCCTAAAACATTATATTAGTCAGAGATTTTATTTCTGGAATATACTTACGTTCATGTGAAGACTAAAAAATAAACAAAGCAAAGCAAAACAAACAAACACCATCTCTCTACCCTTCAAGCAAACAAACAAGTTCCTATGTCAGAATTTTGCATCCAGTTATGGTTATAAAACCAGCTATATAATAGACTTAATGCCCAAGGTTATGTTCTTTGCATGTTCCAGAGAATAAAACAGAGTAATACTGTAAGGAGAATATATGTTCAAGTTTTTATATATGTTTATTATTTTACCCATCAAAAGTTTCATTTGCATTATGAAATAACAGATCAAATCAACAAGAGTTTCATCACAGATGATAAATTATGGAAAATTTCATCCTGGACTTCTAAACACTGAAAAAAATGGTAATAAATGTCATCGCCAACATATTTGCATTATTTGGTTAACAGAAGTACAGAATCTTAAGGGGAAACCAAATCAATATTTTTGCCATCTAAAAATTGGACATATATCCCATGTTTGATGAATCACCTTTAAAAAGTTATTTCTATTAATCAATAAATGAGGTCTGAGCAACTTGTGGAGGGAAGACATCATTCTTTTAGATGACTAAACTTAGGTAAGACTAATCCTACACAAGTAACTGAGGATAAAGGTATTCTTTGTGTATATATTTTAGTTAGATAAAAGTATGTTACTTGATGTCTTATTATGAAATTATTTTTAGCCATTTGGCTTCACGCACTTCATACTTCTTTTATACCGTGTAACATATACAAGTATTTCTCTACTTTGACAGTTAAAATTTTACTTCTAGAAAGTAAACTTGTTGAGAAGTTCTATTTTGAAATATGATTCCGAATAGCAGTATAAATAATAATAAATATAATTGAATAAGGTCTTTGTAAGTTTACTCAGTTCCCATAGATTTTGCTGTGGGATTCATCTCACCATACTTAGCTGTTGACATTAGACAGCTACTGAAAGGATGAGAAGATTAGTGCGTGATTTCCTTCACTCACCAGAATTTTAGCTGAGCTAAGGTAAAATGAATCCCACTTTTACTTTTCTGCAAGTGAGAAGCCTGCCTACAACCGTGGTCTTAAACTGGTATTCAACATGTTCTATTGTTGTGCTTGTATCTATTCCCAACCCTGTGTTATAATATTTATGTGTATAATTTAATATGATTTAATATATATTATAGGCAACATATATACTAAAATGTATATTAATATTTAGTGTTTCACTATTTATAAAGCATATTTAATTTGTGTGTTGACATCATAAATCAATTATCGTTGGAGATGTAACACAGAATAGGATATAAACCAGCAGTATCTCTATGCTGACCAGATCTGACAGAATATTCAATCAATCAGGACAATTTAGAAGAAAGAAAAATCCTCTTTACTACCTCTCTTATCAGAATTATCACACCAATTCAAGTCTAGTATGTCTTTTACACTAAAGACAAGTTGAGGACACAAATTTCAACCTGTGGTAAGTTTTAAAGTTTAGCTTTTAGGAAAAGTTTGGTTTCTATTTATACACTGTACGTGTAACTACAAGCAGAAGACAGAATGGAGAAAAATGCTGATGTATATCCGATTCTGGCTTTTGTAGACAATCAGTTGGCCCCCTAGATCCAGGAGTGCTAAAGCAGTCCTATGCCTGCAGAGATAGATGTAGTCTTATTTGCTTACCTTGCAGGAATTAGGGGGTTTTTTTAGTTATAAAGCTTGTATTATTGACCATAGGGAAAGTCTGTGGTCCTAGCTGAAGCTAGACACCTTCATTTTAAAGAGCTAAATGTTTACAGAATTGACTTGCTTCTAATTTTTCAGATAGAACTGAATCAATTAAATTGGAAGTTAATTAACTAACTGAATTAGTTAATTTGGAAGACACCATTCACCTACCTATGCCTGACTATATTTAGTTAGTCTGGAGGTCCATTATTTCCAGAAATCTCTTGGTATGATACCAAAAGGTAATGCAAAACATATATTCAAAGTCTTTACTGAAGACAAATGGTAACACTTTTCTATTTAACTGTTCCAAGGGCTGCTCAAGCATATTAGTAACCAAGCCTCAATAACCTGCAATTTCACATTCTTCTGCATGGCAAATTGTATTTCAGCAGTTGTTTGCAGTGTATGCACCAAACCAAAAAATTAATATCTACAGATTTTACATGCATGAAAATTGGAGAGCATGGTGCACAATCATAACTACTAGTAGTTTCACAGCATTCATTTTGTTCACTCCATTATGTACTGTGAGAAAGTAGAGAGCCTGGGGAGTTTGAACTGAACTATAAAACCACCTGCTGCTGCAGCATCTGTAATGTGCAATCAGATGGATGCAGTAGCATATATGAGATCATGATGTGTAGACTGTTACAATAAATGTGGTGGCACATGTCTATCATGGTATTCTTTGCCATTAGCTCAGAGAAAGACTAAACATACAGCATCTTTTGCATTTAGAAATAGAATAATTAGTGCTTTACAAATATTATATTTACATCTATTCCAGATTAAAATAGGTCACATTCTAAAAGCTCCTTTCTTAAAAAAAAATCCCTTTTTCTTTTCTCCCAGTAAAGTAAAGGATAGTTGCCGATATTAGAATTTATTCTGACAGACCTGTAAGCTTGAGTGGCAGCTTGTAGCTCCATGTGTCTGGCTATTTTCATGTGCAATGTAAATGTTTTTGCAGAAGGTCTTCACATGTTGCACTAACAGTTGCAGCACATCTCTTCTGGGGCTACAGTGCAAAAAGGCGATACGTCAGCTAGAACAGTGCATTAAGATTCACCTAAGTTGAGCCAGTAACAAACAAGATGGACAGCATTGTTGGATGCTGAATTTTATATTTTTAACCATATGACAGCCTGTGTTGATTAGTCTCCTATATTGTGTGTAAGAAAATTCATTATTTCACTAAATTAGTATTCAGAGTAGCTAGCACACTGACTGGGAAGCTGATTCAGGTTACATAGTGTGGAAACAGGCTGAACCAGTATACCCTAAACTCTCTTCCTTTATGGAACTTAGGAGCCTAGGTTGTCTTGTTCATCCTTTGACAGATGGATTGATGTACATCTTGACAAATAAATATTCCACGCTACACGTGTACATGGTTTTAAAACTTTCCTTCCTAGGCAAGTATACTAAATAATGATCTGTAAGATTACTCTCACGCATGTTCTCTACATCTTTATCTTTCACCATCTTTCATTCTTTTTTGAGAACTGACATATTTTTGAGAGTATTTATGGAGTGCATCATCTATGAATGGTCCATATATTGATGCTGAAGTTTTGGTAGGGAATACCCTAAAACAGAAGCGGGTAACTGAATTTATGTTGCTTAGAAGCTGTGTAACTGTAATAAGCATTAAAATGCTGAATAAAAACAAGAAGCACTCTCCAGTCAGTTTCTGAAAGAAAGTGGCCATTGCAACTTCATACTGTGTACAACCTAACTGGTCATTCATGCACAGGGCATGCCCAGTAGGTTGAAATCTATGAGCTTTGTGTACCAATGCCCAGTTTCTGGGCACGGGCACTGTTTAGTCATCATAAAGGTATTGAATTCTTCTGCCTGTCAAAGTGAAAAACTTCCGAGCATGTATTAAAAGAGAAAATTTGATGCCTGAGATGTTTCACAGTGAAAACCTGAGATTTCTATGGAGCTTAATCGCCTACATTAGCAGCTGTAAATTTTTCAGGATCACATGTTTTGTCTTAGATATTTAAATTAGATAAACTTACATATCTGCTAAGCTCTTACTGTAGGAACCTAAACTTTCAGGCATCCCACTGATGTTTTTTTTTTTCCTCTTCTCCAACACCCAGATGATATTCTTCTATGCAAATGCTCCTTGTCCAGCGCAACCAGTTTTCTGTTTTGTTTTGTATTTTCTTCTTCTTCTGCTAATCCTGGCTTTAGCTATTTTGACATATATCCAGAAACATGGTAAAAATATATAAGCACTGATAAGAAGCTGAAGACTGATTAAACCAAATGGGACTTTTAATATCCCTGCTGTTATAATCCTCTACTGTCTAAGCAATCTGGGAGAATGAAAGATATGGAAGCGTGGCCAGCTTTAAATTGTTATGAGATTTATACCAATCTAGGAGTGATAGTAGTTAAGCCTTAACAAACACCCTTATTTGATAACGACTTCAGCTTGCATTATACTAAAGATTTAATAATTTTTTATTTTCAGAAAAAGTCTCAATACATGTAGGATGTTTCAACTTCTCCTGCTTCCATCTCACACTATCTCTATAATTTTTTTAAGCAAAGTTGACAGTTTCAAATCGTCAAATTTATTATTCACAAGAGACTAGGGAAAGAAATCTATACATTCCCAATCATTACTCAGACCTTCGAATCCTCTGCTATTTTTATAAAACACTCTACTATAGCCAGAGTATCTTTACATGAAATAGTCTTATGAATCATCCTGTTTTCCTTGTGTAACCTTAAAATCAAATGATTGCAGCAGTTTTTGAGTGTGCATAACAACCAAAGCTGCAGCTTTGAGCTCATTTTTCAGAGACCTTTATTTAACAGTGTAGACATGCTCAGTGACTGTAACCTACTGTCAGTCTGCTAAAGAGAGACTGTGACTGAGACTAGATTTTCAGTCTCTCATTTCTTAAATGTGTAAGCTCCACTTTAAAAGCAGCTAAAGACTATTTCCCTGCTCTTCCAGCAAACAGCACTACTACCTATTTCTAGGTTACTACGTCTTAATAATTTTGTTTGGAATCTGCTTCTAATTTGGAATGCAAATTTATTCTTGGCATTGTATACCTTCCCATTCTCATGCCAGGACTGTTCATTTCCTTTTTTCTTCCCTGGTGTTAATTGTGCAACTATATTTGCAGACAGCAATTGTGTTTCTCTCCACTTTGTTTTTCCAGTTTTAACTTGGGCGATGACTATTTTCTACAGTGGATGATGGCACAGAAAGTGCTGAAGTTGCTATTGACTGAAACTTCTCCAGAACCAGAAGATCACAGAATCACAGAATGGTTGAGTTTGGAAGGGACCCCTGGATGCCATCTGCTCTAACCACTCTGCTAAAGCAGGACCACCTACAGCCGCCCAGGACAGTGTCCAGATGGATTGTGAATATCTTTAAAGAAGGAGACTTCACAACCTCTCTGGGCAACCCGTGCCAGTGCTCAGTCACCCTCATAGTAAAAAAAACTGTTTCCGATGTCCAGACAGAACATCCTGTGTTTCTGTTTGTAGCCATTACCTCTGGACCTGTCACTGGACACCACTGAAAATATTGTACCAGAAAGATACATCATTGTATGAGGGTACTAAGTTGCTCGGGAAAGTAAACTCTGATCCACAAGCACAATGCCAGTGTGAGAAAACAAACCTGTTTTCGGAGTTAATGCAATGTCTTCAGGAAGACTCTTGCATAAATCAGAAAAACTGGTTGGGCTTAATGCTATGTCACACATTTCTATACTACTGTCTGCTATTTGGTATAGACATTCTCTTCTGTCATATCTTAGGTTCTTTTTTCTCCATATCATCTTAATAGGCATCTCTTAATTTATTTGTAAATTTCAATATATAATAGTATATATCACTTTGAAATTTCTTCTGAAATAGCATGTTTTATTACATCCTCTTTTTGCTTTGCATATTATTATTGTTTTAGTACCTTCACTGTTTATCCCATAAAGAAAACACAGTTATAGTTTACCCATGAAAAACTGGAATCCTGGTGCTGCAGAAATGAGGGTGTTTTCTTAACATACCTTGGACATTCCCAGTTACCACAGTTGGAACACAGAGTAAAACAGGTCCTTGAGGATCTGTGGAACTAGCCTTTACTGTGAAAGTTTAAACACTTTTAAAAATCAAGGACCCTTTTGAAAAATCTAGTTGTTTTAAATGTAAAGCAACAGATCAGAATTACAAAAACTTGAAAGCAAAGAGTAAAAAAACCACATGTGCTTTGAAGATTAATATAAATAATGGTAAATTTATGAAAAATAATGATAGAATATGGTTACCTGTCAGAATAGGATACTGGTTGCCACCACTGAGGAGGTGTCTTTCAATCCTACATTTTAACTATTTCCAAAATATTTATTTGCTCAGATGCCCTTCCCTTCAATCAGTGCTGACATACAGACAGAACACAGTGGGCTAAGGAACGAATATTTGGGCAAAGATGTATACAGAACCAGGAATTTAATTTAATTTAATTTAATTTAATTTAATTTAATTTAATTTAATTTAATTTAATAGAATACCTCCTAGTTCAGCTTCATGCTCCTAGAAATTATCATCAGGAAGGTCTAATGTTAAGGAGACACTCCTTGTATGATATCAGTTTACATTTTATAGCAGTTCAATATTTAGCAAGTGTTACATAAAAGTGGTTTCTTATTACAATGTCTTTGTATTTAGAAATAGAGTCATGCTCCTTGGTCCTGTTAAGGCTACAAATTTCAGTCATAAGCTTTGAATTTGTCAATGGTGAAATGTCATCGGGTATAGGTGGTTTTTTGGGGGGTTGCCCATTTATGAATATGTTTATGAACATTAGTTGAACTTTTGCTTGCTTCTATGTGCATGGTTGGTTGGGGTTTTTTTCAGTGTCTTTGAGCATGTGTTGTTTATTTCGTTTATTTGCAATCTTTCAGTTTTCAGCCTGGATATTCATGTTGAAATACATGGAATAAACAATGATCAATTAATTATTTTTGAAAATAAATTATTCCAAAGACTTTCTTTTTTGTACAAATTATGTACATATTGCTGTGTGCTTAATTCACACTCACAAATTCTGATTACAAATTGATTTTTTTCATATTAAAAATTCCTAGCTCAAATGAAAATACAGAAGGTATTTTTATTTTTATGAGATTTTAGTTTATGGGAAGCATTGTAAAATCTTTTACAGCAGCACTTATTTAACATTACATAACTGATGACTTTCATGGTAAGTGATCAGGGTGCAGCCAATTCAGTGAATAACAAGAGATTTGTACATAATATGTAAGTACAATATAATGAAGATTATTTGTCAGCAGAAGCACAGCTTACAGTTATTTTACCATCATCAGCATTATCTAGCATGCACTGTATTGCAGTGGCACCACTGACATAGCTAATATTAAGAATATATTGGTGTTTTCTTTAAAATCCATACACTAACAAGGTTGTAACAAAGCTGTTCTAAAATTACTATAGACTGAAACTTAACAGAGGACATGAAAAGAGAATCCTTAATAGCAAATGGGGCTGCAAACACCATTTGTCTTGGGGAACCAGTTGGACAACAGGTTCTGCCAGTGGAAAAGTAATTTTTCATTATCCTAAATCTTACTGAAATTAAGTGGAACTATAAAGGTAAATATAGGATGTTAAGAGTGAAAAAAGTTGTTTCACAATTAAGACGGACACTTTAAAGTTTTGTTTTGATCTTCTAGTAAAAAGTTAAGTCAGGACACAAGGACCAGATCCAAAGAATAACTTAGTATCCAAAATAGAACAAAGAATTTAAGTCCAATATTGTGATATTTTTTTTACATTACCTAAGCACAAAGGCATGTAAATTTTATAAACTTTTTTGTGCAGAGTTTGCACATTTCACTTTTTGACCTGAGAACTGCTGAGAGGTCTGGAGTTGTCCCTTCATCACTAGGGCTCAATTGATTCAACAAAGATCACCATTCAGTATCTGGTCACACTTGCAATGAATAGGGATCTAGAAGATAAAACCAGAATTAATGTAATCTGATTTTAGCAAAAAAAAGGTCCATATTGGTGACTCTATGTATATTTAAGCAAGAAAAACACATACTTCCAGAGAGCAATTTATCCATTCCTAAGACAGGGAACAGTCACTCTCTGGACTTTATTATTTTTCTTCTTTGATTGCAAAAGGATTTTCTAGATATAGTTCTTCCACACTGACTCACTTTGCCTCAGTACCTTTTGCTGTATGCAGCTACTCTGCAAGGATGGTATACATAACTTAAAAGTGCAAAATTATTATTAGCTGATGCACAAAAGATAGCTAGGTTTCTAGGAGCTATGAGGCTAAAAACTAACATGGAAACCACCCTGATAAGATAAGAAAAGGGTCCTTGCTGTCCAGGTGGGCATCAATTATGAGGTGAAAGGCTGGTCTCTACTGTTTCATGGAAATACATGATTATGTATTTGTGTCTTTGTTTTTAAATTGCAAATATTTTGGAGGCAGTTGGCTTAGACTAAATGAACAATTTAAGATGCGTAAATTAGTTGAGATTAATCCCACTGCTTGCTTTGGGTGTCCTTTGGAAATTAGATTAGAAACCATGTACTGAAGATGACTGAATCTTAAAGAGGTATCCCTGTGCTGAAGTCCTCTGAAACATTTAACATTATTGGTGCTCCTAGAATAAATACAGTGGATGAAAGTAGGGCTTAATGGATCATTGTTCTCACAAGACGCAGATGTGATGAACATTTATTTTGGTTTTAATAGGTTCAAACTTTCCTTTCTACCTCTCTAGCTGGGATCCTAAACATCAGGCCCAGAATAAGCTGGAGAGGAATGCTTGAGGACTCATCTTTTTGATGATGTAGCACTTCACTGTGAAAGACGAACTTTTGGAGGCACTTCAGGACTATGGAGGAAGAAGCTGTTCCATAGTGGCTAGGACACCCAGAAGGAATTGTGGGTTTAGACCTGTTCTTCACTGGCTGTTTCTGTTTTATCCCAAAATTGTTTAATGTAAAACACAGAAACAACTCTGGGAGACAGAGAGAACTCTCATGCATCTGGTATAAGTGGAAAATAAGTAATTAGCCTTCTGCATCTGTTGTACCCACTAGACAGCTGCTCCAGGAACTCAAACATCTGTTTGGGGAGCCTTATTCTAATTTTCTGACTGAATGTGTTCTTACAGATCATTGTCCTTCAGATGAAAAAGCTTGTCTCATTTCCTGATCTTACACTCTGATATGGAAAGAAAGCACATGTCTGCTTAACCTGCATTCTGCTAGGCTAAATAAGTTGAGCTGTCCTATTAAATGAGGATCTGACCTTCCCCAGGTCAATCTGATGGCCCTTCATTTCCCTACCTCTGCTATGATTTAATTGCTTTTGGACTAAAGTAACCAAAATTATACAGGTGTTTTTCAACTAACTCTAACTGTTTTTCTGTTCAGTTTATAAAGCCAGGAACCCTGAGTGTGTATTTACTCAGCACTTACTGCAAGCCCCTCATGTGGATCTAATCAATTGATACTGTCATAAAATAAAACACATCTGTCATAGTTTATATAGTATCAACCATGTCATTGCACCTCCCCAGTTCTCTTGCTCCTTTCTGTTCTGGTGCTCTGAATAATTCTTAGACAGAAAATATTTTTTCCTTTACTATCCATTTTATTTATTTGATTTTATGTGAAAGGACCTCATCTATTGTTTTTTGTACCTCTTTTATTCAAGACAGTGTTTTTTATTTCTGTGAACAAGTTTGAATTATTTCCATTTGAAGTGTAAAAGCTTGTTACTATTATTGCTGTATTAAATAGGTGTTTTTGTTAGAGTTATATCTGCCCTTTGAGTCAATCTTATGATGGACTGAAAAAGTGTCTGTTTTAGTACAGTGCTTTCCTGCTAACAGAGCAAAGACAAAGGTCAAATGTTCATCCTACCCAGTCTTTATTATTCTTTCATTTAGAAAAGTAAGGGGTTTTTTGGCTTTTTTTTTTTTTTTTGTAGAAATTTAGAAGGATTTTTTTAGGGTTTAACTGTTCTATTTATGCTATTTCACTGCAGACTTCTTTAGTTCTTCTACACAATTTCATGTTAAAAATACTTAAATTATTCTAATTAGTTCTAGAACATCAATATATCCGTTGTATAGTAGCTTATGATCAGAAAAAGTTTTCATGATTGATATAATGACCACTAAATTACACAGACTACAAAATACCTAGATATACAGATAACACAAAAAACCCACCGAACTTATTTATCTAGCCATTGTGGTAAAGCCATTCTTATTATAATTGAAAATTAAAAAAAAAAAAAAAAAAAAAAACAAAAAACAGAAAAAAAAAACCAAACCAAAAAATATTAGGTTGTTAAAGTAATCATTCAGAAATTAAGACAACAAAAATTTTAACTTCCAGTCAATCTTTGTTGTTTTCTTTTTGTCTACTTAAGAGATTGTATTCAAATTATTAAGTACTATTTTCACAGTTTTAAAGAGTAGGTGGGAAGGAGGAAATTGATCACTGCTAGAGTAAGACAAGAGTGATCTTGAGTAATCTTTGTAATATGTGGGACAAATGTAGTATCTGAGAAAATAAAGGGATTTATCTACTGTAATTTATGCAGGTAAAATTTAGAACAGGAAGAGACTTCTTGATAGTCAGGAGAAAGCAAACACCTCCAGAATATGACTCATCGCATCTGGAGCAGGTTTGATGAATAATACTTTGGAGGTGATTATCTCTCTCTACTGATTAGAAATAAAGCTCCAACAATTTGCTTTAATTCAATATATAGTTTAGACTAGATGAATCTCAGTCTAAGAGAGGCTGCAAAAGTAACTGGGTGATATTTCAGATTAAACTAATGTTATATGACTGATTCACTCAGATTTCTGTAAATGTCTTGAATTCACTTAAGGCTATCCAGATGAGGTCAGAAGGCTGCAGATGTTTTTTCAGCATCATTTCATGCTGTAGGAGGAGGAAGGTAATAAAATAAATGATAGTCTTAGTTCAAGTGTAGTTCTCATGCTAGGGTCATTTTGTGAAAACGGATATAGAGCTGTGTTACTATGAGAGCTGATGACATAGACCTCAGACAGATGTCTCACAGGCAGATGGCAAGATGACAGTCTTCTGGAAGAATGGATTCTAGGGCTAACACCCCCCAGGTCTGGGATCAGTTTTGCTCTCGGTGATTCCCCACAGTGGAGTGTTACAGTCTCCTTCAAATTATCAGAACTTACAACCTAGTCCTGGAAAACTCTGCCCTCTTCATTCTTCAAGTTCTACAGATTATGTCTGGTGGACCTTGGCTTTCTATACATGCTGTCATGTGGCTTCTTGTATCACAACTATAGGTCACGTCTCAGTAAAATTGAAGACAAAAGAAAACTTATAGGAAAGTGCAAGATGGTTACCGTCAGAATAAAAATTTGCTACTACGTTATGCACCTCTCGAAAACTTTAATATCCAGCTTTTCACTGCAATTTGTTCTCATTTTATGTGGTCTATCAAGTATTTTAAGCTGCCTTGTCCCTGAGATTACACCAATAAATAGGTATTCGCTAGACAAGACAGAATACTTTTGTCATATATAATAAATACCTTCAAATCTTAATCTAAAAATTGACTGAGCTCCTCACAAATCTTGGCATACTCATTCTGATAACAAAAAATGAAAACATTTGTAAATATATCAATTTTAGATTTGTATCACTGCCACAGAAATGTAAAGAAAGGTCAGAAGTTTGCTGTTGCATAGGGAGAGAACTGTGATACATGAAATATCTTTTTTCCCCCTTATGTATTGTATACCTCTCATATACTTCAATTTATCACTATGCTTTTGGTTTGTTTAAATTCCCAAAGGTTATTCAAACATAATGTAAATGCCAACTAACAAAATTTATGTTAATGGATACTTACCCATTTAACGCACAGTGAATTTAGGTCTCAACGGTTCCTTATTTTTAAACCTAAGCATATTTATATTCCAGTAAATACCTGTGCCAGGAAAGCCTGGCCCTTTTCTGTCTCTCTGATGCCTAAGATTCAATTGAAAGGATAGAGGTTTGTACCTATTTTGGCTGGGATAGAGTTAATTTCCTTCATAGAAGCTAGTATGGGGCTACGTTTTGGATTTGTGACTAAAACGCTGCTGACAATACAGGGATGTTTTAGTTACTGCTGAGCAGTGCTTACTCAGAGTCAAAGCCTTTTCTGTTTCTCACACCACCCCACCAGCGAGCAGGCTGGGGGTGCACAAGGAGCTGGGAGGGGGCACAGCTGGGACAGCTGACCCCAACTGACCAAAGGGATATTCCATACCCTATGATGTCATGCTCAGCACATAAATCTGGGGGAAGAAGAAGGAAGAGGGGGATGTTCAGTGTGATGGCATTTGTCTTCCCAAGTAACCGTTACGGATGATGGAGCCCTGCTTTCCTAGAGACGGCTGAACACCTGCCTGCCCATGGGAAGGAGTGAATGAATTCCTTGTTTTTGCTTTGCTTGCATGCACAGATTTTGTTTTTGCTATCTTTGTTAAGCTGTCTTTATCTCAACCCACAAGTTTTCTCACTTTTACTCTCGGGATTCTCTCCTCATCCCACTTGGGTGGGGGGGAAGTGAGTGAGTGGATGTGTGGTGCTTAGCTGACTATTGGGGTTAAACCACAAGGTTTTGGTTAAATCTGACAAATCACAGAAGAGTAGTCAGGGTGTGTTACCTTCCATAGAGCAATACATTCTTCAGAAAGTGACAAATATTTGCAGTCTGGGTTTTTGGATATTTGGAGAGACGCATTCTGCTTAGAAGACTAGAGGATAATAAAAGGATAAAAGTGAGATTTCTGTGGATGGAAGAGAATGGAAGATGGGAGAGAGAAACTCTTTTTACTAGAAGATCAAAACAAAACTTTAAAGTGAATTTCAGTGATGAATAGAAACTAAAACATTAAACGAAACTTATATTAACATAAAAAATATGAAGGCTTGTTCAGCCTTTGGAAGAAGGCTGGGGAGATTTGTTGGACAACTGTTTCTTCTAATAAACTAGCTGGGAAGGAAAAATGAAGATATTTAATCTTGGAGGCTTCTCTGACTGGGAAAAGTGAAACCAGCAAAAGCTGACAGTGCAGTGATAAGATGCTCTTAGAGTCCCTTCAGCGACCTCTGCAAGATTAACTGCAGGGTTTGTGCTTCATTTAGGAAAGAGGTGGGGGAGGGGGAATAATAACTTCTTCAGTAATCACTTAATCTATGTGTAAGTGTATTCAAAACGTAGTGGATTAAAAAGCCCTTTGCAGCTGAGATGATCTGAAACAATTCTTTTACCATGAAGCATAAGTACCCTAAATTTAGAAAAGAGGACATTGAAGGTTTGCCCTCTGAGGGAAGAGGCAGTTCCCAACACTTATTTAAAAGTGAATGGTCTTGATAGAGGAGCTATTCCTTATGTTAATCAGCATATTGCGCATTCTGTTCAAGTCTGGCTCTATTCCTCCGAGACAGAAGGACTGAATGCAAAATCATTTTATCGCTCCTCACCGCTTTGCTTGCCATCTTATGAATTCCCACTAGAGTCCCTTGAAGTAGCCTCTTGACAGTTCTTTTAAGTGAATCTTGATCTTGGGATCACTGAGTATCATTTAATGTGATTAGAGCATCTCTTCATACAAAGATATACTCCCCATTGCAGATGTGATTTATTTTATTTAAATATATTGTTTTCTCTTCCTTTTTGTCCAGAGATATTTAATGTGGGTTTTTGGTTTGTGGCGGGTTTTTTTTTTCTTCACAAATATTTATGACTGACCTAGAACTCTGAAAACAAACCACTAATCCAGGAGAATGTGGGAGATTTTCCTTCAGAAAATTTAAATAATTCAATGAAACAACAATTTAATCTTAAGAAGAGATTGTTATTACAAATGTTACTGATGCATCGCTGACCTACTCAAGCCTAGCTTTTAAAAAGCTGCAGTGTCATCAAAGGTCATTCTCTGTGAAGCGAAGCTTTCTACTTGATTTGGGTCACTCAGGATGCCAGAGGGAGAAATTAACGTACAATCATATCTCTTAAGTTTTGACCTTTTTATTTGTCTAGGTTAGCATGCTAAACGAGAGCTGTAATCACACAAGACCATATTGGTATTCAAATGTGGAAAAAAGCACAATCACTATGATCCCCTTTCTACATTCATGTTGCTGCAACTTTGTGCTTCCCTCAGATTAGCAGTACTAAATAATTTGGTGGGCTGCAAAATAGTCCTCTCATTCACTGGGCAACTACTCTGGCATCCTCTGAATGAGGATTCAGAGTGAGATTCTTCAGACAGTGAGAAACTGAGGTCCTCATCAATGTATGTAAGGAATATACCAACTTTATTGCTAGAGGTGTCTTTATTTTCACAGTAACTAAGCTGTGGGTATAGGAAGGACCATCAAGTCTGATAACAAACCTTACTGCTGCGATTGTCCTTCAAATCTCCTCCATCATGTTAGCGTGACTCGGAATTTTTTTGACCTCTGTTTCCAATATCTGGTTTTGCATCTGAATAAAATAATACCCTCCCACTTAACTTGCTGCCCAGATGTAACTGAAAAGGAAAAAAAAAGCAAGTATGACAATCATTGCTAGTGAAACCCACCCCTGTGACATACTCGTACCCCAAGGGGAAACACTGCAACATTCTATTTGCATCCCTACCTTGGGTCCATCACATCAGAGTTTTTATTCCAGCACCACTAATTAAAGACAGTGCTGGATAACACAATGGATTCAAAGGGTGGGCACTTAGAAAGCCAAACAGCATAGAAAATGAAAGATGGAAAATGAAAGACTAGCTGCTTGATAGGTAGTCTATGTCCTCACACTGGAGGGTAATCTATGGGTGGGGTCATTGGCAGAAAGTGGCCAAATATTTCCTAGGGCTATAAAATAAAGTTTTCTTATGCCAATAGTGAAGGGATGAAAGAAAAAAAAAAAAAAAAAGAAAAAAAAAGTAATTTATTCAAGAGAAGTGTTGTGGTTTAGACCCAGTCAGCAACTAAATACCACACAGCAGCTCGCTCACTACCCCACCGCTGTGGGATGGGGGAGAGAATCAGAAGGACCAAAGTAAGAAAACTTGTGGTTTGAAATAAGAACAGTTTAATAATTAAAATAAAACAGTAATAACAATAATAATAATAGTAATATAATGAGAAACAAAATAACAAGAGAGAGAGAGACTAAGACGAAACCTCAGGAGGAGGGAAAAAACCCAAACAAGTGATACAGCCGCTCACCACCCGCCGACCAACTGCACTGGTCCCCAAGCCACGGTTGCTGCCCTCCCCTGGCCAGCCCCTCCCAGGTAACATACTGGGCATGATGTTACATGATATGCAATATCCCTTTGGCCAGTTTGGGTCAGCTGTCCCAGCTGTGCCCCCCTCCCCTCCCGGCTTCTTGTGCACCCGGCAGAGCACGGGAAGCTGGAAAAGCCCTTGACTAGCACAAGCACTGCCCAGTAACAACCAAAACATCAGTGTGTTATCAACATTATTTTAATAATAAGTCCAAAGCACAGCACTATGCCAGCTGCAGTGAAGAAAATTAACTCTATCCCAGATAAAACCATGACAAGAAGTCTTAGTAAGAAGGAGTTACAGTTAGTACTTCTGTGCTCATATATTATCAGATCTGATTCTTCAGTGTTGTTGATAGTAAGACTCCATGCTGTGATTGCTTGCATTTTAGGCTTGCCTTATGCCATTTTGAAGAAGATAAGCAACTCCAAAGCACTTGACCAACTGATTTACCACGAGGAATTAAGAGGCCTATGTTTTTCTTATTGTTGAAATGCAAGCTGAGCTTTCCCAAAGACAAGGAAAACCAGAAAAGACTTGTTTTCACTTCTTATTTTTCTTTTTGTTTTTGTTTTTGGTTTGGTTTGGGTTTTTTTTGTTTGTTTGTTTGTTTTTTTGGGGGGGGCGTGTGAGTGGTTTGTTTGGTTTTTTTTTCCTGAACCAAAAGGATAACTACAGGAACAACCAGTCATGTGAGTTTTATTTGGATGTTGTTAGGTTTAAGGGGACTAGATATGTTGGTCTGTGTGTTTTTTATTTGTTTTTCTGTCAGATTCCTTCCCAGGATATTTTTTGTACCTTGTGTATATATATATATATAGGAAGTCACAGTGGTGCCCTTTCCTTAAGCTTATACCATTCACTACTTCTGCAGTAGGAAAAAGTTTCTTGTCCTGTCTGGAAGGTATTAGCTTTTAAGTTCATATTTTGGACTCCTGTAGGGAAGGAGTTGCTTAATATTTTTGCTGTCACTTGTTCAAGTTAATGTGATGTATAGGTGTTGATACATTTTAAAGGTTTCCCCACATCATATTTCTTTCTATTTCTTCTTTCTTTGACCAAGAGGTGATTATTTTAGAAAAAAGCACAGTCATAGTTGCTCTTGATGGCTTGTTAAAACAAAGAAATGAAGGCCAACAGCTAGATAGATATTATCTTTCTGAAGAGAAAATTGCTGGCTAGGTGAAAAGGTTTCCTTCTATATTCACCTGAACAAAGAAACTCTGAAACTCAATCCCTGTGTCATGGTTTTATCTGGGATAGAGTTAATTTTCTTCACTGCAGCTGGCATAGTGCTGTGCTTTGGACTTATTATGAAAATAATGTTGAGATAACACACAGATGTTTTGGCAGTTGCTGGGCAGTGCTTGTGCTAGTCAAGGACTTTTCCAGCTTCCCGTGCTCTGCCGGGTGCACAAGAAGCCGGGAGGGGAGGGGGCACAGCTGAGAGCGCGGATTCAAACTGGCCAAAGGGATATTCCATACCATGTAACGTCATGCCCAGTATGTTACCTGGGAGGGGCTGGCCGGGGGAGGGGGGCAGCAATCACGGCTTGGGGACCAGCAGCATCGGTCAGTGGGTGGTGAGTGGTTGTATCGCTTGTGTTTCTGTTTGTTTCCCTTTTTCCCTTTTCCTTTTTATTATTTTATCACTATTGTTATTATCATTATCATAATCATTATTATTATAATTATTATTTTATTTTAATTATTAAACTGTTCTTATCTCAACCCACAAGTTTGGTTTTTTTTCTATTGCTTTTGCTTTTCTGATTCTCTCCCCCATCCCACACGGGTGGGGGTAGTGAGCAAGCAGCTGCATGGTGCTGAGTTGGCCAGTTGGGACTGAAACACGACACCTTGGAAAGCCAAAACTGAAAGGAAAACCTCTGTGTGTTTTAGACTACAAAGAAAAAAGAAGCTGCAATCTCCCTGGGAAAAGGAAGATTTGAAGGGAAATACAACAGAAGAGAATTGTTGATACATACAAGCTTATGTATGACTATAAAGGGTAGTGCATGTGTAACAAAAACACCATTTCTGAGATCAGATGATAAGGGAGACAAAGATAGATGTTGGAACCTACCCATGAAAGTTGAAGATTACCAGATAAAATAAGCAAAAATGTCTGTAAATATGCATGCAACTAAGTGTTGGCTGGATCAGAGCACTCATGAATATTCAGATGATTTTGAAATACTTTAAATTTGTAAATATTTAACTTAGTAACTGGTTCTAGTTTCATATTTTAATTTTTCTTAAGCTATTTGCTACTCAATACTTGTTTTATGTTATAAAGCAGAAATTTTCGTGATTTATCATGCAGTTCAGATAATACTGTATAAAGTCCAAGTAATCAATTTATGAAGAATGTATAAGCAAATGTCATGATTTAAGCCCAGAAAGAAACCAAGCACCACACAGCTGCTCATTCACACACACCCTGGTGGGATGGGAGAGAGACATAGAAGAGTAGACGTGAGAGAAGTCATGGGTAGAGATAAAGACAGTTTAATATGTAAAGCAAAAACTGCACATGCAAGCAAAGCAAAAACAGGGAATTCATTCACTGCTTCCCATGGGCAGGCAGGTGCTCAGCCATCTCCAGGGAAGCAGGGCTCCATCATCCGTAACGGTTACTTGGGAAGACAAATGCCATCACACTGAACATCCCCCTCTTCCTTCTTCTTCCCCGAGATTTATATGCTGAGCATGACATCATACGGTATGGAATATCCCTTTGGTCAGTTGGGGTCAGCTGTCCCAGCTGTGCCCCCTCCCAGCTCCTTGTGCACCCCCAGCCTACTTGTTGGCAGGGCGGTGTGAGAAACAGAAAAGGCTTTGACTCTGAGTAAGCACTGCTCAGCAGTAACTAAAACATCTCTCTATTGTCAGCAGCGTTTTAGTCACAAATCCAAAACATAGCCCCATACTAGCTTCTATGAAGGAAATTAACTCTATCCCAGCCAAAATCAGCCCAGCAACCCACAGAACAATTACTCTTCCCATAAAGTTTGAAAGCCAATAAACAAAAGACATCACAAGCTTTAGGACCGGCTTGTGCATAACAGTACTAAATAATTTAAGTTCTGGATTCACTAGTACTACTTGACCAGTTTTAATTGCAAGGAATCTGGCTTTCTTTTCTTTTTGCAGGACACATATTTTCAGATCACAATGTTAATTAATGGCTTCCTTCTGTATTTGGAGGATTGTTTCATTTTTTTCCCTGGATCATCCTGTATGGAAGAATAAGGCCTCTTCACCAGTAGGACGTACCCCAGTCTCCTATAAAGATAGGTTCTGGTTTGGTCTAAATGAGGAACATGAAATTTATGACCTCACTAAATGATGCATGATGATATATACTGCACAGAACAATGCCAATGGGGATAAAACTGTATTTGTATACAGCTCAAGTAATAAAAGCAACTCAGAGTACAAAAAATATTTAAGATATTTAAATGCTTATGAAGGAAGACTTTAGGTGAGCTTGTTGATAAGAAGTTAAATCATGAAATATGTACATGTGTACAATGGGAAAAGCCACATTCGAGAGATGCCCTTCCTCACCTGGCTGTACAGAATCATTGAATCATTAAGGTTGGAAAAGACCTTTAGGATCATCTAGTCCAAACATCAACCCAACACTACCATGTCTCTGAATGATAGCCTTGCCTTGAATAGCAATGATATCTCTCTCCAGAGAGGGAAGTCTCTATACATCAACCTAGGAAGAGTGCCTGAGCCACAGGCAATGCTTCTGTCACTGTAGCAGGGAGAGCTTGAGGTTGAGTACAGACTGCAGTACAGTCACTGGACATGTTTTCATTGTACACAGTTCTAGTGTGGACCTTGTTTGCAAATGTCCAGTTACTGCTTCTCTAGCCTGTGCACGCTCTTCAGCAGTTTTCAAGGAACCCGTGAGAGCTCATTGGAGGCTCTTGCTCATCCACTCTTGCAGGATATTTCTTATATTCTGTTATTTCTGCACAGTAAATACAGGTCTCTTATACATTGATCCTAAGATAATTTTGCATCACTAAGTGTTAACAGACCTGAAAGTAGTGAAGATGATGTGTCTGCAGATAATTCAAAGAAAGCAGAACCATTGCTGGGAATTTGTTCCACCTTCTGAACATGCTAAAGTCCTTGATACAGCCTAATTTAAATGTACAGTTTAAAATCACATAGCATTGATAAGTTCCAAAAATAGAGAAAGGTGTAAACAGAAGTGTCAAAGAGCACTTCTGGCTTTTGAAAAGACAGCCTGAATTAAGGTGAGAGACTGAAAAGTATAAGGACTGCCTGAGGAGGGAAATGTCAGAATGCCTGTCACATGACTGTGCAGCTTGCTGGTACTTG
Organism: Phalacrocorax carbo; assembly: GCF_963921805.1. Classification (NCBI taxonomy): domain Eukaryota; kingdom Metazoa; phylum Chordata; class Aves; order Suliformes; family Phalacrocoracidae; genus Phalacrocorax; species Phalacrocorax carbo. The sequence continues at coordinate 167,574,148 of NC_087513.1, forward strand.
CAAGACCAATTCTTATCTCCTGAGGGAATAAGCTAAAGAACAGAGTGACTCTGATGGAGGTCAGCACAAGACGAACACTTTCTCTGGGAAGTGAGTAGCAATATCAGTGAACCCATAGCCCTGCTCCTGAGTGTGTTATGGCCTCTAATATGAGACAAAAGAAAATATGAACTGTTAACATTACAAGCATCTGAGAGTGCTTCCAGCTGCAAGGGTCTGAAATAAGTGTAGAAAAAATATAATATATCACCTGAGACATCATAATTCCCGTTGCTGTCAGGTACCAGTAAAATAATGCTTCAAATAGGTAAGCAAATTCTCTAACCCAATGCACTCTTCAAATCCACATTTATTGTAAAAGACAACTCCCTTCTTTACCAATAAACGAAATCACTAAAAACTAATTTACATCAATTACGTAAGGTAACAACAGCTCAGCCAGAGTCATAAATTATGTTAAATGACAATGTGTATAGCCCCTCTTGCACTTAAATGCAAGTTATTAAGCTAAATCCTCAGTTAGTATGATTGACTTAGTTACCTGGGATTTGTTTGTTTTATGATTATTTGCACAATTCACATGTCTGGCTCACTGTATAGACAGATGTGGTCTGGCCTAAAAAGCAGGTAGTAAGATTCTTACCTGCTGATTTAACCATTGCTTCCTCATGGATCAGAGGATGGGTTTGTAGATAATTTGGGAAAACACGTTCAAAACTTATTTTTATTAGCTTTTGTGCAAGCACCATAAAATCTTATTGCTATAATGTTCATTAAAAGGACATGAGCTAAACCTTGTCAAGTTTCCCATTGATCTCAATGGGTTTTGTAACCTAAAGGGAAAGAACATAATCCTGCATGAAGCGAAAGAAATTCAGGTTTAGATTTTATGCACCTAAAAATGCCTATAGTAACTTACTAGTTTATTTTGTAAAAGTTGCTAAGAATTTAAAGTCCCTTTAATTTATTGGGTTTTAGTACTTTTCCTCTGAAGAAAACAGCATTGCAAAATAAGCCTTTTGTGTATTGTATGAGAATAACAAAACAGAAAAATTATTTGAAATACAATGTGTTGTAATGGGATTTTTACATGTGTACTATGTGTTGGTGAATACCTGCTAGAAGTACTAAGAGATATATTAAAAAAAAGTAAATTTTATCATTGTTTTGCATTCATTGCATTCTATAGCAAATAGAAATCAAAAGAATTTTCTTTGTTCATTTGTTTTTCAGGCTATTATTCCAGTTTCAGCTGTGTGGCACTATTATAGCTACAGAATGAATTCTAGTATAGCTGTTCGGGCTATCATCTCCAGTCTTACAACCTTTTACAAAACATGTAGTTTTATAACTGCTTACTTTTAATACAGACAACATTTGTGTTTCATGACTTACATTGGTGGCTCAGTCTGATTAAATATTTATCACATATTTTAGGTTTTCAGTTAATGTATGCTATCATAATCATGCCCATCATTAAGAATTGGAGTGAGTGTAGCTTTTGTACCTGTACTCATAAATGTGAGTGACAGTTTTTTCAAGATTGTTTCATTGTCTATGCTTAGGAATTGTTTTACACGTAAGTGTAACAGTGAATTCTTGCTAATAATTCCAGATAAGGACTGTTAAAACTTAGTTATTAGAAACTAGACTAAAAAAACTTTGTCCAGAAGCAAATGAAATGTATTACTTTATCAGAAAACAGGATTACAGGGTAGCTGACTGGAGCGACCATAAAAAGCAGGAATAAAAGGATGTGAGGAAGAAGTGTAATGTACAAACATGCTAGGCTAGTACTGAAACTTTAAATATTAGATTCCATTCATAAAGGTAAATAGAAAAAAGAGTTAAGCATGTAGACATTATGTGCAGGTTATATACTTCCTCTAGGCCATTTCCCTTCCTACTCAATAAACAGGGAAGGGAAGGGAAGGGAAGGGAAGGGAAGGGAAGGGAAGGGAAGGGAAGGGAAGGGAAGGGAAGGGAAGGGAAGGGAAGGGAAGGGAAGGGAAGGGAAGGGAAGGGAAGGGAAGGGAAGGGAAGGGAAGGGAAGGGAAGGGAAGGGAAGGGAAGGGAAGGGAAGGGAAGGGAAGGGAAGGGAAGGGAAGGGAAGGGAAGGGAAGGGAAGGGAAGGGAAGGGAAGGGAAGGGAAGGGAAGGGAAGGGAAGGGAAGGGAAGGGAAGGGAAGGGAAGGGAAGGGAAGGGAAGGGAAGGGAAGGGAAGGGAAGGGAAGGGAAGGGAAAGGAAGGGAAGGGAAGGGATATAATGCTGCAAAGATGTAAAGAAAATGCCAAGGATTGTATAGAAAGGATGTGTTAGCCTTCTGTATCCACTCATGAGACATAAACTGGATCTTCCTCAAAGGACTGGTATATGAATTTGGAAGGCACAAATGGATCAATTTTAAAAGATTGTGGTAGTTCTGCCTTTCATCTTTCAAATAATCCAGTGGGCAGGAGTACCTACATTGGAAACAAATATCTTGAGTCTAGATACTCTTCCAGCTAAAGAATTTCAGACCTACAATTTGCATTACCAATGGGCTAGGATCTTTTAGGTAGTCTGGGCATCTTCTATTCCAGCAAATGAATATGAGGCGTGGTACAGCAGAAACAGCAATATTTGTAAACCAAAACCAATATTTTGGAAGCATCTATGTTTTAGTGTTAGAGGCATTAATGCAGGAAGTCTTCAAGTGCCTGCTTTCAGGATTACCTATCTCTCTTCTGTCTTCTGTCACAGAGACATAAGTTATGGCTGATGTCTTAGGCTACAGAAGGCAAAATATGTTTTGCTGAGTCTATAGAACACCAGCAGAAGAGCAGTGCCTGTAGCCATTACTCCTTTCCATCTGTCCTGTCTTCTTGATGTGTTTGTGAGTCATGTTGAAGTCTCAGAAGTCCTTAGCGTCTTCAGTTAGTTAAAGAAAGTGCTGTTTGGTGTCCAGATGTTACATTTCTTTTTCACTAGAGGAAACTTAGTTAGCTGATCCTGTCAGTATGATCGAGTGGTATATCTTTTGGTTGAGACAGAAGTTAAAGGGGCAATCAAGTGGAGAAAGAAAAAAGAAAAGAAAAGAAAAGAAAAGAAAAACCCCAATGACCTTTACACGGTACATTAAAAGTAAACCAATTTTCACAAGGACTGTTTATGTCATTTAGTGGGAAAAAAAAAGTTATTTTAATATGAGTTTATGTGTAACTTTGCTGCTTTTTGTTTTCTCTCTCATATGTCAATATCTAAGCATATAAAGTCTCTGTATTCTTAAACAAACTTGCTGCTTCTTATTACTATTTCCATTTCATTTAGGAGCTATGTTTTTGTTTATATTATGCCATTGGCATGAAACACTATTTTCTTCAATTAAACACAACTTTTACAAATTGAAAAATGTCACCATAAATATTTCCCAATGTATTCCTTTACTTACAGGCAGGATATGAATTTATTTATGTTATTTAAAAACACATACATACAGACACATACATACACACAGAGTTCCTTCAATGACATAATGTTATAAAAATGCATTAAGAGATAGGCATATTACATAATTAATTTTCAATGTTATCTTCATACAGCAGAACATTATTTTTCTGCCTTTCACTCAACTTTTCAAACTTATTAGGATGCTTATTAGAGAGATTTAATGCTAATCTTTTCTAAATCCCTATTATATTAGCTTAAATATACCTTGTAGTAAGACAATATTCTGCAGTTTTCTTCACTGGTATGATAGGGGCTTGAATGCTGTAAAATTGCTGGGCTTGATGGGTTGGAGAGGGGTGACTTTGTTTTATCAATGTTTTTTGCACACAGCTCTGTAAGAGGTTTAAGGTTTCAGTGGAACTCTGGTTTGTAATGGTAAGCACACTTGTAAAGACCTAGGGCATTGGACATATCTTCATTTTTATCTTCTATGTTTTATGAGAATGTTTTCCCAGCTGGACATCTTGCAAAAATTAAATACATGTAATAAGGAAATACTTAAATACTCTTTTCAGTAATGAAGACCAATTTAAAGAGTGCATTTATACTTCAAGTGTTTTCTTTATTCATTCTCCATATGAGCTAGGAGTCTTCACTCTCCTTATAATCAAATGAATGAAACAGTCACTTCCAGAGTACAAGTCATTTCTAACTAACATTTAAAAGAGCTCTGATAAACCTCTTATTTTTCTCCTCTGACTGAAAAGCCTAGCTTTCAGTCTCAGACATAGATACATCTATGCTGAGGCCATCTAAAGTTAGGTAAAATTAATCCCACTTCAAATTTTTACAAAAGCCACTGGAAAATATACATTGTCAAGCTTAAGGTGTTCACTTAATAGAACTGACGATTGCCATTTCTAATTTCTTTCTTTTCTTAAGACTAAAAGGATGTGTAGACTTTGTCGTATGGGTCATCCATAAATCAGTCAGAGATGAAAATGATTTATTACTATCATCTTTGTCTAATAATGATCTGCAAATAATCAGCATCATTGGTCTGAGATTAATAAAGTTAAGAAGAGGTCAATTAGATGAGCATTTTGATGAGTACTGGGTTTGCACAGATTTCAGAGATTTTTCTAGTTGCCTTATAAAATATCAAGAGAAATGTGGCTGTGTAATGTTGTAAGTGGCAGTACACTGAATACTACTTTACAGGTAAGTCCTACACATCACATTGTATCTTGTCATATTTTCAATTTAGGTGCTTTTATTTTTTTCTTTCTGGTAGCTATTTTCTGCAGTCATATGTAACGATCGTATCATGCATGTCATAGTAAGATCCTTCATTGTGTTTTTACAGCTCATAATAAGCATGAAAAAGATATCCTTTGAAATGTCTGTCACTGAGGCACAGGTGTTCATAAACTGCATTAAACCCTGGCTATCATTCCAAATATGTTTCACCTGGAACATTTTTTAAATCTGAAAGGAATTAGTTTAATTTATCCAGCACTGTGGGGGTTTTTTGGGTTGGTTGGGGGTTTTTTTGGTGTTTGGTTTGGTGTTTGTTTTTTTTTCCTTACAGCAATAAGTAAGCACATTTTATTTTTTCCAGCTGGGGAAGTGTACCTTAAAAAGTGTTCATCACTAAGATAAACACAGCATTAAGACCTAAGACTCCTTTCTCTTCTGACATTTTGCAGACTTACAAACTTAAAAAAAAAAACTTAATCAGAAAAATCACAGCATAGAATATTCTTCTTTTCTGTGTACTTTAGTGCAATAGTCGACACACAAGAAATAAGCATGAATCAGTGCAAGACCTGATACTTATAAAACATGGAGCCAAAGACATGCTTTGCTGTTACATCAGAGTTTCTCCTTTTAGAAGTACAGTTACACGGCATCATTGCCACAGTACTTTGGACAAAGCTACAGTGACCATAGAATCATGGAATCACAGAATGGTTTGGGTTGGAAGGGACATTTAAAGTTAATCTCTTCCAAACCCCCTGTCATGGGCAGGGCCATCTTCCACTAGATCATGTTGCTCAAAGCCCTGTCTGTGTACACTTCCAATGATGAGGCATCCACACCTTCTCTGGGAACCTGTTCCAGCATCTCACCACCCTCATTGCAAAAAAATTTCTTCCTTACATCCAATCTAAATCTACCCTCTTTCAATTTAATATGTTGCCCCTTGTCTTGCCCTTACAGGAGCTTTTAAAAAGCCTTTCTCTGTCATTCTGTTAAGACCCTTTTAAGTATTGAAAGGCCATAATCCCTGAAGCCTTCTTTTCTCCAGGCTGAACAACCCCAGCCCTCCTAGCCTTCTTCATATGAGAGGTGTTTCAGCCCTTTAAAGTTTTCCATGACCCTCCTCTGGATCCATTCTAACAGGTCTATGTCTTTCTAGTATTGGGGACCCCAGAACTGTATGCAGTACTCCATATGGAACATTCAGGATAGTGGGTTAGAGGGGAAGAATTACCTGTTTAATAACTTTATCAATGATCTGGATGAAGGGATTGAGTGCACCCTCAGTAAGTTTGCAGATGGCACCAAATTGTGCTGGAGTGTCAATCTGCTCAAGGGTAGGAAGGCCCTACAGAGGGATCTGGACAGGCTGGATCAATGGGCCAAGGCCAATTGTATGAGGTTCAACAAGGCTGAGTACCAGGTCCTGCACTTTGGTCACAACAACCCCACGCAATGCTACAGGAGTGGGGAGGAGTGGCTGGAGAGCTGCCTGGTGGAGAAGGACCTGGGCGTGTTGGTCGACAGCTGGGTGAACATGAGCCAGCAGCATGCCCAGGTGGCCAAGAAGGCCAACAGAATCCTGGCTTGTATCAGGAATAGTGTGGCCAGCAGGAGTAGGGAAGTGCTCATGCCCCTGTACTCGGTACTGGTGAGGCCACAACTTGAATACTGTGTTCAGTTTTGGGCCTCTCACTACAAGAAAGGAATTGAGTAGCTGAAGCGTGTCCAAAGAAGGGCAACAGAGATGGTGAAGGATCTAGAGCACAGGTCTTACAAGGAGAGGCTGAGGTAACTGGGGATATTTATCCTGGAGAAGAGGAGGCTGAGGGGAGACCTTATCACTCTGTACAACTACCTGAAAGGAGGTTGTAGAGAGGTGGGGGTCAGTCTCTTCTCCCAAGTTACAAGCGATAGGACAAGAGGAAATGACCTCAAGCTGCATCAGGGGAGGTTTGGGTTGGATATTAGGAAAAAAATCTTCACCAAAAGGATTGTCAAACATTGAAACAGGCTGCCCAGGTATATGGTGGAGTCACCATCCCTGGAGGTAGTAAAAAGACGTGGAGATGTGGTGCCTATGGACATGTTTTAGTGGTGGACTTGGCAGTGTTATGTTTATGATTGGACTTGATGATCTTAAAGGCATTTCCAACCTAACCAATTCTATCATTCTATTTCCCTCAACCTGCTGGACACAATTCCTTTGATGCTTCCCATGTTACGATTGCCTTTCTTGGCTCCAAGTGCACATTGCTGGCTGACGTCTGATTTTTTATCCATCAGTATCCCCAAGTCTTTTTCTACAGGGCTGCTCTCAACCCATTCATCCACCAGTCTGTATTGATACTGGTGATTGCCCTGATCCAAGTGCATGACCTTGCACTTGGCCTTGTTGAAATTCATGAGCTTCATCTGGGCCACTCCAAGCCTGTCAAGATCCCTCTATATGGCACCACTTCCTTCAAGTTAATCAACTGTACCACTCAGCCTGGTGTCATCTGCAAACTTGCTGAAGGTGCACTCAGTCACACTATGTCATTAATAAAGGTATTGAACATTACTAGTGCTAATACGGACCCCTGAGGGGCAATGGTGATTTAGAAGTAAAACATATTTCTGGATTATTATCCTAAATTTCTCTTTCTTCTGAGTATCTTAGAAAGGGGATAAATTTATAACACTGCTCTAGAAATATCCACATTATCACCAAGTCAGCAGGTATATCTACACAGCATAATGCCATGGCAGAGAAAATAGCTTTGTCTCAGGAGCCTGTTGTAACAGGATTATTTAGCTCAGATGGATGTGTGGTCTGGCATTTCTAGTTTTAATCCAGCTCTACAACTAACAAATCTAGACCTAACTTGTGTGTTTGTGAGCAATGCTTCATTGTGTACTGTTGAGGACACCCTAGGTACCATTAAATTATACATTTTTTAAATATTATTTTTTCTTACATTAAAACTTATATGCCTATCTTGTCCATTGTATAAAAAACCCCTAATGTTCTTGTTTAGTGTATGATCTGTACAGCATGCAGGAGTGCACAAGAAACAGAAAAATCATAGGAAAAAATATGTCCCTTTTAAGTGGTTGTTAGAAGACTTTTCTGATTTGTCTTTCCTTTCTGTCCTTCTGCAAGCAGAAGAATAACTTAAATAGTAAGGGCTTCAGTAAATGTAGCAGCTATGGCAACTTGGTGTCTCTTATAATTTTTCATGATGACAGCTTATAATGACATACACTGTTATGTTGCCAACTATCATTAGCGTAAGCTAGCAGAATGTTAGTGCTGTCATTTTCTTAAGCCACCCTGTTTTTGCTATGGCATGGCATTACATCTTTGTTTTAAATCAAACATCTGCTCTTTGTGCATACAGTCAAGCAGAAGAATGCTGGCTGTATATTATAGTAAGCAAAAGCCAATATTTTGCTATTTATCCAGATAAAGAAGTTGATGACGTGAAAAAGATATCTTGTTTTCAGTTTTAATGCCTGTACTAAATCTTTTTTCCAATATTTGAAACTACAGTATTTCATACAATATTTAATTGTTTTAATACATAATGAATTCATTAAGACTTATGAAAAGAAATTGTTCATTAGTCTACATTGTAATACAAATTTTTATTTTAATTTAATCATCTCGCTCTTTTAATTTTATTCATAAAATTTCTGTTATAATAATAACTGCAACCTGGTTCTTATTAATGTCAGATTAAGTATCTCATTACTTGAACTTCTAGGAAATAAGAGAAGTAAAATATGGGTACTTTTTCTACTAAGTAAGTTATAATCTCTAAAATGAAGTTTGATTATATGATTCTTTCTTAGGAAATCAAATGCATTTTCAATGACTTTATGTAGAAATTACCAGTTAATCCTCTTCTTTCTATAATATTGTCATTTGACTAGAACTGCGAAGGATATGTTTCCTATTCATGTATGGGTAAGAAGAACAGTATCTGAAGTGAAGAACACCAAAAACATTTACTATAAAAAATATTTATTTCAATTTTTGAAAGATTTCCAGCAAGAGTTTTTTGAGTTTAGTAAATTTAAAAATTTACTAATGTTTGAAAAATTTTAAAATGTTTTGACTTTTTTTTAAAGAAGGGCGCTCCATTTTTAAGATCATGTTCACATTTTAAATTTAGTATTTCCTTGAAAATGCTAGAAGAAATATGATGTCCGTGGTATGTGCCTTCACAAACTAATCAATACTCTAAATATTTTTTAATAACTACACAATCAAGCAAGTTTGTTTCTGGATGAAAAAGGTGGAATGATGTTGAACTTTTAGGAGGTCTAAGCAGTCAGCAGTAAAAGATCTGTACAGTGGAATTAATTTTAGTTCACTGGGGAGCTGATAACTAAAGCTGAATTGCTGAAGTGAAAACTTATATCCACATGGAAAAAAGAACAGTTTCAACTGGTTTTTTAGAAGGATGGCTTTTTTTATAGAGAGTCCTCTTAATAGAGCTGTAAACTAATAGCCTTAAATTTAAGCCTTTTTTTAAAAAATGACAGACTTGTCATATAGTTCCATAATCTACATATTATTTGCAGAATACCAGGGAGGGAGGTATCTGAGAGAAAGGTTTCTGGGGAAAACAAAGAAAACAGACTCCCATGTCATTGTTTTGTAAAAAGATTGTTTTTACTTTTCTTCAGTCCTGACCCAAGACAGAGATCAGTGGCAAAAATGGCATTTAGATCCAAACAAAATTCAAGAAGGGCATATTTCAGGCCCCAGCTAAGATTTAGCAACCATCATATTGCAGCTCTTCTCCATGATATTTTTTTCTCTTTGGGGAAAGGAATCATAAGATATCTCAAGTTGGAAGGGACCCATAAGGATCGTCAAGTCCAACTCCCTGCTCCACACAGGACTACCTAAAACTAAAACATATGACTAAGATTATCATCCAGAAGCTCCTTGAACTCTGACAGGCTTGGTGCCATGACCACTTCCTTGGTGAGCCTGTTCCAGGAACTGACTACCCTCTGAGTGAAGAACCTTTTCCTAATGTCCAGCGTGAACTTTCCCTGACACAGCTTCATTCCATTTCCTCGTGTCCTGTCTCTGATCACCAGAGAGAGATCAGCACCTCCCCCTCCACAGGCCCCCTTGAGGAAGTTGTAGACTGCGGAGTTCACTCCTCAGCCTTCTCTTCTCAAAGATGAACAAACAAAATTACCTCAGTCACTCCTTATAAGTCTTGCCCTTGAGACAAGGGCATTTAATTTTGACCATTTTATTTTCCTCTTAGTCCCCCTGCGAAAGTGGACCAACTGCTCAAGTCCATCTAGAACTATAGAAAGAGGAAGTAGTTTCATCATCCAAGTATGTTCATTGTTACTAAAACGCAAAGTTATTCTACAAGAGTATGATCTTTATTTTGTCAAGTGTGGGGGAAATAATAGATGTCAATTTTTTCAACTGAGATGCTATGTTTTTTCCTAATCTGCCATTTGGTGAAGTCGGTGTATTACTGTATGCCAATTTAGTCTGAGGATGGTTTCTATGTAAAGTCTGTTTATATCAGTGTTGAATAAATGAAGATGAAAAATTTATTTCTCAATCATGGATTGTAGCTGAGTTACTGTTCAGTGAACTAAAGGCAAGAGCAGGAGGCTGGCAGCATGCCATCCTCAAGCCAAGATGGTGCTGAAGTGTATTTATTTCCCATTTGTGTCCTAAACACTCACTGACAGCAGGAGTGACACCAAGCCTGTGAAAGTAGCTGCAGGAAATTGGGAAAAAAAGAAAAAAAAAAGAGAGAGAGCTAAAAGTTGCAAAGACTACTATTTTGAACTAAACAGATCAAAAAAAGTTTTGAAATATTAATAAGAAGGCTTTGAAAGACACCAGATTAACAACAGAAAATAAGGTATGACTACAAAATGACTCACAGAATGGGACATGCCAGCAAAATTCCACAATGTGAAAGGACAGCCAATTGGATTAAATTAGTATAATTCTAGAGTGCATTGACTACAGACCCCACATATATCTCACACAATATACCCCACTTCATTTTTATTCTAGAAGCTTCAGTTCTTTTAAGAGCTGTTATGGAGCTTTCTTTTCATATCACTATCACATGTATAAACATAAATGTATTTAAAATAAATAAGAATTTCAAGAAGTAGCCCATGACCAAAGAGGAAAATATTGCCACCGTCAACATCATATTCTTCTGAGCAAGAACCTCAGAATACTGCTGACTTGTCATAATAACTCCCTGATCAAATTTTTTGAAGAACAAAGCTGTAGACCTTAGGACTCAGAGGACTTTTAGAAGTATAAACATAACACCAGAGAAAAATACCCCAGTGGATATAATATGTATGTATTTGAATTGTATTACTCACTATAAGTGTTACCTTCAGTGTAATTGGAATAATAATAACTCCTTGCTGCATTTTGATTAGACTCCTAAGGCCTTAATTAGACTAATAAAAAATTATTGGTTCCACATATAAGGCGTGTTCCTTTTTACTCTTAACAAGATTTTGAGTACAAGGAAGGAAGAAGGATTTTACTAATAGAGATGCAGGAGCTATTAATTCTCTATTATCCCATTTATCACTAAGTTGTTCTATCTACACAACAAGGATCTTGTCTCATCTCATCCTTCACACTGACATTCTTTAGAATATACTTAGTATAAGGTCTCTTGAATCAGTTTACAGAAAGCAGCAGCTTATCAGACTTACCAAACAGAGAAGACAACTCACAGGAAGAGCTTTGATTTCTAGCGTGCTGAGCTATATGTTAAACCGAGAGTTAATAGGGATTTTATGGGAGATGGAATAGCTTATGAAAGATGGCTTTTCTTTTCCGTTCATATGCTAAATACTTTGCAGATGTACATCTGTGTAAATCTGAATTCGTTGTGCTTTAACCCCAGCTGGCAACTAAGCATCACACAGCCACTTGCTTGGTCCTCCCCACTGGGATGGGGGAGAGATTCAGAAGAGTAGAAGTGAGAGAACTTGTGGGTTGAGATAAGAACAATTTAACAAGCAAAGCAAAAGCCACACACACAAGCAAAGCAAAATAGGGGATTCATTCACCACTTCCCATGGGCAGGCAGGTGTTCAGCCATCTCCACGAAAGCAGGGCTCCATCCATCATGCATAATGGTTACTTGGGAAGACAAATGCCATAACTCCAAATGATCCCCCCTTCCTTCCTCTTCCCCCAGATTTATATGCTGAGCATGATGTCATTTGGTATGGAATATCCCTTTGGCCAGTTGGGGTCAGCTGTCCCAGCTGTGTCCCCTCCCAGCTTCTTGTGCACCCCCAGCCTACTTGCTGGTGGGTGGCGTGAGAAGCAGAAAAGGCCTTGACTCTGTGCAAACACTGCTCAGCAGTAAGTAAAACACCTCTGTATTACCAACATAGTTTTCATCACAAATCCAAAACATAGCCCCATACTTGCTACTATAAACAAAATTAACTCTATCCCATCCAAAACCAACACAGAATTAAAACAGGAGAATATTCTTGAGAATGCAAAATTAGCTTCTATTTATAAAAGGATTTGCTTTAAATCAGGTCTTTGTAAATTTGCTACCTGTATTTGAATTCACAGACCATAAGGGTGAGAATTAGCAGGTCTCCTGTCCCTTACTGATCACTCAACAATTGACTTACTCTGATATTTGTTGTTGTGCAACTTTTAGCCTGAGGAATTATTGTTGCCCTCTGCAGAAGCCGCAGAAGCAGATGTTGTATTTGGTTTGGTGGCATGCATCCAAAAAAACTTACATGCAAAACAAAAATGATTTCTGGCTTATTGCCAGGTGGTCCCACTTTTCCATCTGCTGGTGAGATTTTAATTTTCAATTGCTTTTTTAAAATATTTTTGGACCTTTGCAGTCATATTTCATTTTAAATGCTTGCTTGACTGGCAGCCAAACTTCATTTTAGCAGCTCCCTGAGGTTAGATCACCTTCTCACAGTATTGTTGGGACACCCTACAAGCAAGATTGAGAAGTATTTTGGGTGGGTGTCTAGTGAACCTAACTGACATGTATGATAAACATGGCAAGACGTTCAAGGCCACTGTTGGAAGAAGAAGTAGCAGAAGCTTCCTCCTTTAAAATATCACACTTGCAAGTTCTACAGTAATATAGAGTCTTTCCAGAGCGCTTGACCTGAGTGTGAAAGTAATGCCTGGAAAAATATTCAAGAAACAAAGAAAAAAAATGGGTTTTTTTTATTCAGACTATAAATAAAAAAGAATTAAAGGCTAAATTTTCAGAACTAGTGATTGCATCAAATAAAAAATTATGACTGTTCAGTAGCTCAACATTGTTTTTCAACATACTAGCATAGAAAGAAACCAACAATATATCTCCTGTAAATGTCTCAGGACTGTATGTTTAATATTTCCAAAGGACCCTGTCACACAGTTTGGCAGCATTCCTGATGCTCATTAAAACTGACCACATTAATAAACAATATGATAAGTAAATAAATAAATTCCCCATTCAATTAGGATAAAACAAACAAAAAAACTCAAAACAAAACTGAGACTTTATTTGACAATTCTATTTGCATGAGCTAGGCGTCATCTGTTAGCAGTTGTCTGCAGTTATTCATGTGTCTTTCTGATGCCATACTCTCAGAACCCTGTATTTCTGCACCTATATAGTCAGACATTCCGGGATGAACCTTGTGTCTTAAAACACTGTTGTGAGTTAAATTTATGGGCAGACACTTGCCTACATTTATTGAATACAGAGTATTAATCTAAAAAAAAGGTGTTTGTATGTATGTTTGATTTTAAAACTCTCACTGATTTTTACTTCTTTTAGATTCCTTTGAAAATCTTTCTGCTCCAACCCCTTCTTCAGGTGATCTTATTACCATGCCTTTAGTATAATCTGGGTAAGATTTTATTATCCATGTCTAAAAGGGAGGACCTAATGATACACAATGCTGGAAAAAAAAGAAGGGGAGGTATTCAGCCAGAGAATAAGGAGAAAGGTTTTTTAACTATCAGGAGAATTATCTAGTACCTAGAGTTTTGGTGACATCTCTCTCCCTTTCAATAACACTGGATGCTTTCTAAAGAAAGGCCCCTATAGCTTTATTGCCAGCTGATAGCCTTCTCTGTCCCAGATTTTAGAGAGGATGCAAGTCTTTTTTTCACTTAATTTGCATTAGTGCAGATACATATGAATGTACTGATAACAAAACTGCCTATTCTGATACAGAACAGGCTCATTTTTCTGCAGGGTGCGTAGCCTGCAATCCACTCATCACTGCTGACTGTGGGTTTGAGTAAGGCGATGTGGTGACACAGAAGTAGAAGTGGCGATCTTCACCTAAAATCTAGAAAGGTGTAGACTATGGTGACAGAATGCCCTCCTGTCTCATTAGGAATTATTCACTGTAGGAGTCTCACCTTTCCTTACACATAACAGAGAGGAAAGATAATTTATAAGTACTTCAGTGGCAGTGGGCAGTACAATATGAAAATAGCTTGCTTTCATGTTAGAAGGTCTTTGAAAAGGCCTGAGTTTCTGATTTCTGTAATGATATTGTTAGAATTGAAGTCAAACACTGTGCAACTGCAAGAACTGCAGAGCAATACAGGATAAAAATGTATTATATGCTGGTAGATACATAACAGACCTACCAGATTCTCTTTGTGTTCCGTCACTAATGCAGAATTTAGCCCTGCTACATATTCTGATGTCCTCCTTCTGCACTAATCTGTTTACTAAAGACAAAACAGCTTTGCAAGTTGTAAACTTTGTTTCTTTTACAAGTGACAAAGCATCTACATAGGAAGATTTCTCTACTTCTGCCACATTCATAAAGAAAAAATATATTAAAGCATTCTTTTTACCCTGCCACAAGAGACCATTTGTGCTTCAAAATATCTCAGAGGAATAGTCATAAGGAAATGCAAGTACCTAATAAGTCTTAAGTAGCACTATACATTGCTAAATACTTCCCTTGCCAATTGTATTCATTAGGGAAGCTCTTAATGTTATTGAAGTAGGGAGGGCTCTTCACAGTTATGATTTTTCTGTCCCCTCCTTTTGTTCTCTCTGGGATTGGTACTCTTCTAATTTATGGCCAGCTAGACCATTCTTGACTGACTGCCTTTTCTACTGCCTTTGTAATGCCTTAAATGGTTTCCCACCTATTTTTCTAAGGGTTAACTGATCACCTCCATTTCCTCTAGGGACGTAAATGTTCAGATTTCCAGAATATATATTGTCTTCTTTATCATCTCTTTTTATTGGAGGAATAACAATGACAATGTCAATATTTTCACATCCAACAGATGATAACTAAACTCTTTCATTTGCTCTTTTCCCTTGTAACATCAGTGAAGGGAGAACAGGTAATGACAGACTCACAGAATCACATTGTACCGATTCTGGCTAGGATAGAGTTAATTTTCTTCATACTAGCTTGGATGGTGTTGTTTAGGATCTATGACCAAAACAGTGTTGATGACACACCAATGTTTTACTTACTGCTGAGCAGTGTTTGCACAGAGTCAAGGCCTTTTCTGCTTCTCACGCAAGTAGGCTGGGGGTGCACAAGAAGCTGGGAGGGGGCACAGCTGGGACAGCTGACCCCAACTGGCCAAAGGGATATTCCATACCAAATGACATCATGCTCAGCATATAAATCTGGGGGAAGAGGAAGGAAGGGGGGATCATTTGGAGTTATGGCATTTGTCTTCCCAAGTAACCATTATGCATGATGGATGGAGCCCTGCTTTCGTGGAGATGGCTGAACACCTGCCTGCCCATGGGAAGTGAATAGTGAATGAATCCCCTATTTTGCTTTGCTTGCGCACAAGGCTTTTGCTTTTTTAGCCTAATCTTATTATACATCTAGTATAAAAGTTTTGTTACATCCTAGTTGAAGCTAATAGTGACTGCCTCCTAGTTCACTTTAACAGGACAGCTGCTTAAAGCATGCATGGAATGGCTTCTTTTTAATCATGTTGAGAGAGCTGTGCTCTATTATTGTGGGTTTTGTTTTTACTAGGTAAGAAATAATTCAAATTAGGAACCTCATAAAAAAACAGGTGTTCTTCTCACTGGGCTACTCAAGTCAGCAAAATGTAAGAATAATGTACCTAAATGAATATTTAATTGGGATTTTTTCCTTTACATGCATAGCTAAATCCTACGAATACTATGAATTAAACTGTGCTACCCACTTCTAGTGAGGTAAAATAATAGGAATGTTCCAAAATGCAATCTGTTATTTCTCATTTTTCAGGTATTAACCTTATTATTATATATATAATTATATATATAAAAGCATATGTATATACATAAATATATAATATATATTAAACAAACAGTTCACAAGTGTTTTTTTTTAAACATAACACCCATTGGTGACTTGGAAACCAATAAGGAAATAAGATAAAATAAGCTTCTTTGATAAAAACAGTCTTAAAAAATAGGGTAGAAAGCTCTTATGGAAGAGTTTTCCTAAAGGTAAAATGGATTTAGGTGTTATTTCTGGAACAGTGCATCTCTACCATTTTTAATATTGGCTAGAGATCACGCAAGTCTGAACCTAACCTACTTTCTGCTAACAAATATGCCCCAGGATACTACTAATGCATAAATGTAAAGTGAACTTCACCATCATGATGGCCCTTTATCTCAGCAAAGTGCTTGTGTTTGTAATGATTGCAAATTGTTCCCTAAAAAGAGATATTTTCATGAAACCTGCTCTCAAATTTCTTTAGCCAGAGAAAATGTTGGAATCATAGTTGTTTCATAAGGTGTTGTTTTTCATCTTATCATTTGACATGATTCTGACCTAGCAAAGTCCATGTTTGGAGATTGAAGGGCTGGTATAATTTTGATCTGATATAAATAAGAATTAGATCCATACAAACAACAGTGTATGCTGTTTTATTCTAGATAGCACAGTAATTGCAATATATCCTCACAGTATCATTCACTGTATTTACACATACTGCAAAATTTAATATCACCCACAGAAAACAAATGCTTTTTCATAAAATGCCTAAAATGTAAACATTTGCAAGGCTTGACTTGAAAGTTTTAGCAGAAGAAGAAATGGCATTAAATGTTATTGAGTAGTCCTCATGGGTATGTGTTAAGTAGTTCACTGAAGAGAGATTGCATCACTATTCTTCTCAAGCTTTACTAGGTGCATCTGGCAGGGAAAGATGCAGTTTCAGTCTGTGATGCCTTCATTCATATGTCTAAGTATAGTTGTCTACAAGTGATCAGGCTTTCAGTTTCCCAGTTTAATTACTGAAGATCTGGTCTGTGCAGATGGTAGAGGCTGGTGAGAGATCAAGCTCTTGGCCATGCAAATGAGATGATCACTTGAGTCTCACTAGGCTCCACACTCTAAGCTAACTAGAAAAGCAACCACCATGTTAGATGTTAAACTCACCTCTAGGTACAGCACAAGCTCCATTTAGTAGCTAACACATAGGTCACCAGAGTAGCTGAAGCTGCCCTATGATACCTTATACATCCTGCAGATGCTGCTAAAGAGGGAACAAGCCTTCTTTTGACCTTGTGTCCTATCTGCTGGCACCTACACAGACCAACATAAGCGACTCAAGGCTGGTAAAAGAAATCTGCCTTTTTGGGGTGGCAGGTGAAGATGATGTAGAAAGCCCTGGGACACTTCAAATGGCACTAGATTTGCCATTTAAGTAACTGAAATTATACCAACATGCTGATAGCTGAATTTTAAGTGCTAAATTTTTAAGACTTGTTGACATGTTAAATTTGTTAAATTTTATTTAACAAATATCACATTCTGGTATTTGTTTCTAAATATTCTCTGACACTTGCTGTTACTTTATAAATTACAGAAAATTGATATTTTTCTATTTCAAACTGATGCATGGTAAATATATTCTTAAGTTCATAAAGCTATTAAGCATGCACAAACACACATGTAAAATAGCACACTGCTCTCTGTCTTGTTTCATCCTATTCTGTATTCATCACAATTATTGTGAAATGCTTATTACTGTATTAGGCAATGAAGTAACAAATGAAATTCATGTTTCCTCTAGTCCCTGTAATTTTTCTACAATATTAATTGGTGAATCTAACCTTGAACTCATACCCTTTAAAGGCACTTCTGTCTTAAGAACAAATATAATTTTAAGTTGCCAAAATGAAGTCTGAACTCCTGAAAGCACAGGACTAACTCTCAGCTGTAACAATGAACTGAAACGTCATCAGTGGCTCTAACCCTACTCTAGAGATACAGAGAACTCTTAGATACAAAATATGATACTGAAGACAATTTTTTTATGTCCACTGTTTATTTGATAGTTGCTGGTGTCTATTTTAACAACAAAAAAAAAGCAACAAATAGGGTCAGCTATTAATTTTTGTGCTTTGCATTGCTTTTTTAAATTGTGGTTAATTCTAAAATAGAACTGAAGGTGTTCCTATTAGCTAATGAGGAAAGATTTTGAGAGTTGAGTAAATTTTTTTTATTAGACTAAGTATAGCTGGGAAAAAGGCAACAAGCTTTTGGGCGTGCAAGCCCTTCTCCAGGTTTAAAATAGAAACAGAAACCTTCAAGCTAAATACTAGGTAAGAGCAATTGCTCTGGGTTTAACTTAATTATGTTAATCATTTAGACAATTTGAAGAAAAGGCATGAAGAAAGGCAGCACTGGTGGAGCTGAGGGAGATGTGGGTGAGATTCCTAGCTCCTACAGGAAAGAGAGAAGCAGTTAATTATTACTTTTGGTGTAGTGGAGGATGAAGGCTAGGCAAAATCAGCATGCTATCAAACTGGTATCTCTACTAAGTCTGAATTTTTAGTACCAAGTAGAACTATAATTTAGTTCACAGGCTTGTCTTTTGAGAATACTGTGTACATCACATTTGAATCGGGATTTGGAGGGTACAGGGTGAGCTGCCATTATTTGAAATTCCTCTCTGCTTTTTGATTTGCTTGAGTTCAACATCAGAGACTCCATTAAAGCATTTGGCACATGGAATTAAGTACGAAATAAGGACATATATGTGTGTGACCTGTTGATTTAATTCTGCTCCTGTTGTGGGCAAGTTGAAGGAGTAGGCAATGGAAAAGTGTGTGAGATAACTCCTCTTGAGAAAGCATCAGAAATTAAAAACTCTAAAAGGATAAGATTTCCTTAGATGATATTGGATCATGCAGGTCAGTCAGACTACTCCAGGAAACTGTATTTCTTTGGTCTACTCCCAGGATTTTAGGATATGGGTTAAATAAGTATAATAACCTATGGCTGAGTTTTTTGCAGTCTGAATATAATGTAAATTTTGAGTGAAATCCAGAGTTCAGACTAACATTTAAGGTCTGTGGTAAGCACAACTGAAGTTTTATAACCCTCAAAATATATATCATTACTCTGCATCCCACTGTCATTTTGCCAGCCCTCCTCTTCCATCACATCATGTATAAACTACTTCAGAAGCTGGTATGATCTCTTGCTCACTTTAAAAAGTTGATGGATAGGCCCCTTTATTCCATTGTACTAGTTTCTATAACCTTCACCTTCCAAACAGGCAAATTAATGTGTTTAGGTTTTTTGTCCTGTCATTTTCTGACTTCAGGGCTCAGTGAAGTCCCACAAGTATATTTTTGCCACCACCAGCAATCTACCAAGAAGCTCAGCAGCTGTTCAGGCCACTTCATTATTGTTGTGATGACTATGCTGATGGATAAACTATCTTCATATGCCATTGTGCAGATCACTATTGTATCAGTTTTATCTCCATCCATACCTTATCTCTTTCTCGCTATCATGTGCCTTACATTGAAGTTTTAAATAAATTTGGGAAGTAGTTATTCTCTTCCAATTCCATGCAGTTCAGTCCTAGTCATATATACTAAAATAGATTTTGATTTTCATGGAAATAATAGAAGGGATGTTATTACTGGAAGTTGTTGACACATAAATCTTTGGAGAGCTCCTTCTGATTTGTTGCAGATTTTTGCCACTGGAACTATCCTTGAGGACTTAACAAGAAAGTTAGAAATGTGTGTCATGGGAAACCTGTAAAATATGAGAAGCAATATTAAAACTGTCACATCATCGCATTGCACATTTAAGCTTTCTAGAGGCTATAGTTATTTGTGTCTAATGAACAAATGCATCACGCTCCTAAAGGATCATCTACCATATATGTAACAGTTAGTTTGATAGACTTTCTAGTGAAGGCAAGATGAGGAAGAAGAGGAAACCCTGAACCTTAAAGAAAATTATGTATCTTCTTTTGTAGTATGTTCCATCCAAAAGAGAGATTATCAAAACAAACTCAAACACAAAATAAATACCTGAGCGTTTGCTCATACTCTAGTTCGTAATTTTTTATCCCTAATGAGTAATTTCTAATGTTTGATGTGCATAAATATGAATAAAGATTTCACATATCAGTCATCAGTGTTTTTTTGAAAACATTGTTAGAAAATTATTTCATTGAGGTGAGATCTCAGTCAAGATGCTTGATATTTTTACTGGTTTGATATATAACAGAATGAAACTGATTTGTCAAAATGAATTGCTGGATTTTGAGAGGCAGTGGCGTAGAAATTTTAATCTCCTAAACGACAAATATCATTTGCTGCCCACTTGAAACTACTGTGTGGCATATAAAGACTAGTGAATCATGATAAACCAATTAATACTGCTTAATTATTTGATATTAATTGTGGAATTTCACTAAGTTTGGGAATAATACCTTTATTAACTTTCTTTAAATAAAGCAAAAACTCAAAAAAAAACAACTTCTATTAGTACCTCAGTCATAACTCTTGATTGGTAACAGAGAAAATGTTACGAAATACTTCCACATTTCTTTAATTCCCATCTACTCTGCAAATAAGTACCATATATTTTTGTTTTACCAAAATAGTGACAATTAGTCTTGTCATACAGAACTATATATCACTTGATTTTTTCTTGTGCAGCTGAAAATTACAAAAAAAAAAATAAATAAAAAAAGCATTCATCTGTTTCAAAAGCACCAGACCGCACCATGAACATTTGAGATACCCTTTTTTCTCTGCTGTGTTTTCCAAAAGGGGAAAGTCCATCTTGGAAATATGCTGAATAGTTCTAAATAACTTAGGTACCTGCAAATTGGAAAGCATGCCAGACAACAAGCAAAGCTTACAGGATTTTTTTTCCCTAGCACTTCAATAGGTAAATTCTGGTAGGAAGTGGCAGGTAGCTGCTGATGCTTTCAGACCCAAAACAGGCACTATCATCACAATATCAGTACCCAATTTGACCATTATATCCAATCATCTGTGTATCCACCTGTAGCCACACAAGGTACCTCATTAATCCCTCTTCTGATCATAGAAGCAGGCTTGGCACCTGGAGTATAATAAGAACAAGAGAATTGGTTTATCATTTTTGGTTTATAATTTTTTTTTATCAAGCACAGGGCTGTCCAGCAAGGCAAAAAAAAAAAAGAGCTCTGGTCACCCAACTTGTTTATCCAATCCTTTTATCCCTTTTCTTGACCATCCTTTATTGTTGCCCTTGTACCTCCCTTTCTCTTATCAAGTCTCCAAATAAACAACCTGCCCCTATTTATATTTTTCCCTTTGGTCTCAATTT
Source organism: Phalacrocorax carbo (assembly GCF_963921805.1). NCBI lineage: Eukaryota > Metazoa > Chordata > Aves > Suliformes > Phalacrocoracidae > Phalacrocorax > Phalacrocorax carbo. The sequence continues at coordinate 167,595,472 of NC_087513.1, forward strand.
TGCTTCATCTGTACCCAATCGTCATAGTTCTGATACCGTGACCTGCATCATCTCTGCCCCTCATGATGTCACAGATGGCATTATTAAGTCACTTCTGGCCTTACAGGCCTCCTCTTCCAAAAGTCCCAGTCCTGCCCTTCAGCTGCCTGTGTCATTTGGCTGTTTCTCATATGCTTCTCCCTTAGCCACCTGTGCAGTCTCTCAGATGTTATGCTGTTACTTGTCATGTCCAGCAATTTCTCATGTCATGTCTAGTGGTTTTTCTGCAGCTCTAACAAATTCAAACTGCATTTCAGGAGATACATAATGTTTACAGTGAACGGAGAACAAAAGTGATTAGTGGATCAGTGAAACTCATTCACTCATAGCAGTGGAAGCTGTTTGTCCTTATGTGGACTTTAAAATTGCTCTCATATTTTTAGATGGTTAACAAAAAAATAAAACCAAATTCATAATAGGTTACAGACACGTTGTTGTGGCACTTCATGTCATTTACGCTGCTGAAGTCACTCCATTCTCTCTCATCCCTATAGCTTTCATCATTTCACAAAAGCACTGAGATTTCCTTTGAAGTATAATTGATACAGGTATCAGTCTGTTGCTGCTTCTACCTCCTTTGCCAACCTTTGTGAACATAAAGAAACCATCAGCTGTCACAGCAGATTACTGACAGAAAAATCTTTTATTTTCTTCTATTATTACTTAATATTTTAATTTGATGAATCCTTCAGACAGATGACTTAATATAGCTTTTTTGCTATTTATGTGACTTTTCTGAATGTTGTGTGATATCACAGGTTGATGAAAAATACCATTGTCATCTACAGAAAAAGTAAACACAAAAAGTGCCTAGTATAAAATGCAAATACTGTGAAAGTTACTATTAGAAATAATAAACCACCCACCTACAATTTCTTATAATGAATTACTGACCAATAGTGAGAAAGATATTTGGGAAGTTTCTTCTTCCTGTATTCAATCACTTTGCTAAGCTTTTCTACAGGACTTAGCTGAAACAATATTTATTCAGGAAATGTTGGGGAGTGTTGTTAGCAAGACATCTTTTACTGTTAATATGGCAGTGAGATATTGAATATTAAGTCTGTCAATAAATGAAAATAATAACTGTTTTGTATGAGTGTCCAGAGGGCAAAAGTATTGATTGCTCCTAAAATCTTAAAACTTCTTTTTTGAGTGGTATGCCTGGTAAAGGCAAGTCCTATGAACTGCCTGAGAAGAGAGACTGACACCCACCTCACTACAACCTCCTTTCAGGTAGCTGTAGAGAGCGATAAGGTCTCCCCTCAGCCTCCTCTTCTCCAGGCTAAACAACCCCAGTTCCCTCAACCTCTCCTCATAAGACCTGCTCTCCAGACCCTTCACCAGCTTCATTGCCCTTCTCTGGACATGATCCAGCACCTCAATGTCTTTCTTGTACTGAGGGGCCCAAAACTGACACAGTATTTGAGGTGCAGCCTCACCAGTGTCAAGTACAGAGAGATGATCTCTTCCCTGCTCCTGCTGGCCACACTATTCCTGATACAATTGTACTAGAATTAAATATGTAAATAAACATTCTAACCATGTAAAGGAACTCCAATGTAAAATGCATAATTATTCATCTAGAATCCTAAATATTAAGTGATGTTGAAGGCAGTTCTTTTAAAAACAGGGAAAATGACAATGTTCAGGACTTTGTAAAAAACTATTGTAATATAATTCTGTATTGGACATTACATATTACAACACTCACAAATACACATATATGTGTTGATATGATATGATATGATATATGCATAATATTATTGGAGGATTGAGGGTAAAACTACTGATATTTATTTATTCAGTAAAAAAAAAGATAAGATCCTGAAAATCCAAAGTTATGAAACCACACCTATAACTCACTATTGAACTATAAAGAATTAAGTAAATTCCTGTATCTAACTGAGGCCACAGGTTCCACTCCAGTTTTTGTGAGATTTTATTGGTGGGGAATTTTTTTAATTGTTATTTTCTGGGGTTTTTTTGGGGGAGGTAGTATTAATTTTATTTCAAACTATTGTCATGTTTAATAGATCTACTACAGGAGGCCCCTTACCCTCATAAATGAATCAATTGCTTAAGAGAGGTGCAGCAAAGAATTTATAATTTAGAGGTCATAAAAAGCATTCTGCAGCCTCACCTGCCTTCAAGTACAAGTTTGATAAAATAATCAAGTGGCTTAAGTAATCAGGAAGCTGATTCCTAAAATCAATTAAAACACTGCTTAATTTGTTTCTCAGTAGCTATCCTTGGCTTTAGATTTCAGTTAATATTTTCTCTCCATTCCTCTGCTGCTACTATAGAAACTATTGGCAGAGGACATATAACTTATTTAATCTGCCTTTCTGATGTTTAACAAAGTGATGAGTTCTGGCATTACAGCAGATTTCAACAGGTGAAATAAAACAGACTTTTCTTGCACCATCATTAAAGCTCTTTCTGGCTATTGAATGGAGCCTCTTCAGGGCTGGCTATGTGATCAGTCTTCAGATTCCCCATGAAACTCTTTATCTATTCTCTGATTTATCCTACATTTAAAGAATTATACAATGTCAAAATTTTGGAACAAAAAAATATCATTATGCTTCTGCTGTCATTCCATTATTTGAATTCTATACATCTAGCTGTCCCAAAACCATCAGCTTAATGTAGATTTACATTAACAGAAAACTAAACAAAGCACTTCAAGATACAACTTAATATATTGTGAATTTAAACAGTTTCTAACTTTGTTTGCTGCAGAGGAAGCTGGAAGGAACAATAACATGAATAAGGACAAGGCTGGAGAGTAGGAAGTAAAAATGGATATAGAAAAGGTTAAAGTTTGCTTCTAAACAGCAATGTTGAGGATCTACAGTTCCTATTTTGTATTATGGAAACAATATATGTTCAAACCCCTTGAAGACCAATCCCATTCAGTTTAGGAATCTTAATTCAAGTTGTTAATTTCTAGAGTTGTAGGAGAACTTGAGTGGTTACCCTGACATCACTAGTTCCCAACACTGTATCTTTACATTAGAACCCTTAAAATCAAGTCCCAAAATCATCCAAAACAAGATCCACAAAGAGAAAAAGGTCTGAACTGTAACAAACCAAATTAAAAAAACCTGTGGAGCCTGTATTACTGTAAAGTATTTGCAGGACTTTCTTGTCAGTCTCATGAATCCCATTTGTTACTTCTAAAGACCATTAGCAAATTCATGGTATTTCAATGCTATCTATTCTCAAGAGGAAATAAATAAAATGAAAATTCCCTTCCGGAAAAATTTTCAGTGAGTTTTGGGAAGTGTCCCAGATATAATCAAACCATCAGAAATCCCAGTCACTCCCAGAAGATGTCACAAGGTAAACTTCTTGGAAAGTCTGCAATGGGTATTTCAGATTTCACACTGGCTCTATTGACATAACCAACACAGTAAGTTATATTCAGGTGTGGAAGCATCTCAGAAACACTCTGTCATATTTCAAGAGCACCTCTTGATACCTGAGGGAATGTCCAGGGAAGACACAGGAAAATTAACTTTCATTGTGCTACAAACATTGTAGAAAGGGACTCTGCTCAATTTTGGAATGAGTTATTACATTGTCACAATCTAGATAGAGATGATTAAAAAGAGATGAGGCATATCTAGTTCAGGTATTACTACATTAAAATGAACTGAATGGTTTGGGTATTTGAAACAGAAAAACTGACCAGTAAACAATCTACTGTTTAAACTAAGTCAGTGCTGAGTATCTTTAAAACCCAAGAAATCATGTCAAGGGACTAATGCATTCTCTCAGGCAGTGAAACAGTCTAAGAAAGCATCAATCACCCTAGAAATGTTTCAATATGCTGGTTCTGTGCTGGACTTTAGGCTGAGAAGCACAAAGATGTACTCAACAGTTTTTCATGGGGGTAATTGCTGGTAAACTAATATTGATATAGTTGCGGGTAAAAGCTGGTCAGTTCAAGTGGTTTAAATCTAATAGAGATCAAATCAGTTTGTAGATTTATTAATGAGGTGTAATTAACTGGAAAACAGTGACCTATATAATCAGGATACCTATCAACAATACAAGAGAGAAACCATTACATTGGACACTTAAAAACAAGCAGTTAAAATGCTACCATTAAGGAATTCATGCTGCTTTGAAACTGAAGTTGGGCTATGCTGAAAGACATGACAGAGGTCTTGAATATTTAATTAACACTGAAACTAGCAGGCAATAAGGAATAAACCTGAGATAGAAGATATTCTCAGTCCAGCTTACACCCTGACTTGCCCTAAAAGTGTTCATATTCCATAACTAGTTAGTGGAAAAAATAAAAAAAATTAAAAGTTCTGTTAAAAGGTGCTGTTGTCAAAGCCAGATTGGATGGGACTTTGAGCAACCTGGTCTAGTGGAAGGTGTCCCTGCTCATGGCAGGGGGCTTGGAACTAGGTAATCTCTAAGGTCCCTTCCAACCCAAACCATTCTGTGGTTCTATGATTCTAAGAAAAGCCTTCACAGAGGGATTCTGGCCAGCTAACTTTAGATGTTCAGGTAAAGTAGACAGGATAGCCCTTTGGACCTCTTCAAAGTCACCCAACTCTCTCCCCTTTGAATATGTGAAATAAAAACTGATAGGTATGTATCTTTAGGCTGGGAGTCTAACTTAGGCATTGTAGATAATGCTCAATATTCTTAACAGAGACATAAATTCCCATCAAACAACTTATTATGTAAGATTATTAGGATAACCTTTTAGACTGTATTCCTGGATTTTATTTTTCCTCAGAGTAGCGGAAGAATTGTTAACAAATACAAGAATCCAGTTAAATAGGAAATAATTAATTATAATACCATGATCAGTTTCTATGTCTGATCAACGTAGATGATCACAGTGGTGCCTTTTAGTCTTGTTAATCTATAAACTAAGATACCTTTAAGGAAATTCAGAATACTTATAAGGTTAAGGGCATAAATAGCTGATGTGTATGATTGACACCCCACTTTCTTTTATGATAATAGATTTAGGTATACACGCCAGTAATGGACAATGGCATCCATTGGAAGATCTCCTTTTATAGCGCGCATGTACATTTCTTTCTCTGTAAAGAAATTCCTGAAATGTCTAATAGAACAATAAACAGATGTTCTTTCTTAGCATGACAATTTCTTGCATTTTTTTGTCAAATACATATTCCCATACCCATAGAAGAATTATTCAAAACTAGTCCCTCAGAATCCAACGTACATAATATAAAATACAACTTCAGTTCCATAGAATAGATTCTGGTGCATGTATTTGGTATTCAGCAATAAAATCTGCGCTATTGTATAACTTCATTCTACCTAAAAAGCTGTTCTGTATTATATAAGAATTTCATATTTCCACATTTGGATAAACACTGAATAAATTAAAATCAATTAAGATATACAATGGGTTTACATAATTGAAGTAGAATTTAGATACATAATTAACAGAGCAGTCAAAATATTTCTTATAAAATACAGGTATGCAATGTTCACTAGAAAAAACACCAAGGCTTTTTCACATAAGGCTATTGCACATGCTATGAAACATGTGAGCATGACTCTTGTTCAGCAGCATTTGGGATTCAAAAAATAGGGACAAATAGACTGGACACATATGAAGAAAGAGGTCTTCATGTGACCTGTCATTAGCAGCAAGCTTCTGTTGCCTTAATGTGGTGCTACCTGAGATTGTTTATTTTGGCTATGTAGCTTGCCCTTTAGCCTCCCTTCTAGAAAGGCAGAGCTTTCACTTGTCATAAATGCCAGATGTGTAACTCGTGCTCTGGGCTTTCTCAAAGAGCACTGCTTAACTGTCTGTACAAGTCTGTACTGAGATGTATTGGCTCCATGAAGTCAGACTCAGTGTGCTCCAGTGCCCTCAACCATCCACAGTGGCAATAAATGCTTATTTTTTTTAGAAACTGATTTGCTTCCTTGGCTTTTACCACAGTCTGTGAGAGAAAAACAAAATAACATTTATGGAAGTAATTTAGCTTATTGAAAAACAGAATTCTAAATTAAATCAGATTAATTTTACCTTAGAGTGGCTATTATTCTCCTTAAAATTTTATCTCTGAATAAGGTTATGAAGTCTATTGTATATACACTTGCCTATGTTGGTGAAATCTAAAATTATGTGAGAGAATTGTTACTGTGCATAATTATGCACCAAGTGGTTCATATCTGTAGATAATTTTAGAACGTGCAAATCACAGACAGGACTGGCAGTACTGAGGTTCATTTCAGAGATTAGCTTTGGCATTGTTAAGCTTATTTGAAAACATACACAGAGGTATCTTTACTTAAAAGTACTTGAAGGAACTTAGCCAGAAACCAAATGGAGACACAAGGGGAATTAGAAGAAGATTTTACCACCAACCTAAAGAATACAGTCAGGAGGAGGAAGATGAAAATCTCATTTTTCTGTTGAAGGTAGATGAGAATGTATCTTACTGGAAATGAAGAAGAAACAAGAAAAGAAAGAGCCTTCACTGTATTACCCAGTTCATAGGTTTGGATTTGAAAAACTTCCAACCAAGAAATGCCTAGATTTAAGGTTTCTCATCATCTAGGCAGAGTATTGAATCTTTTGCACTATGCTAAGGATATTGTCTGCTTCCTTTTTTGAAAGAAATATTGAGCTAATCATCTGTTGCTGTATATATAACTTAGTCACGTAAGTGCAGGAAGCCTGTAGATTCTTAGCCACTTGATGCTTTCTTCAGGCTGTATTGGGCTACCAAATTCTTCATGACAGTTAGAATTTCAGATGCATCCTTATTTAGTGTCAATGTTTCCTATTTTTCCATTTGCCTATTCACTTGGAGACTTAGACATCTAATTCATTACTGTGAATACTACCATTAAAAAATTAGCACCAATTATTAAATTTATTATATACCAGTTGAAAACACTTTTTCTGTACCCTGCTTTCCTTTAGCTTCGGATCTCAAAGGTGTTTTTACCCAACATGAATGTCTTGGTATACAGAATAATGCCTACAACGTTGAATTAAATAACCTGACATTGAAATATCTAAATATCTACCTATTGTACTCTTCTACAAGCTAGTTAACATTTCTGATGTTCCATTGGCATTAAGTTATTTTCAGTCTCTGTAGGTTTAACTACTTCTGTTCTTTACATTTCGTTGCTAACTTCAGTTTATAATGTAATGTAACTAAGGCAGAAGACTCTTAGCTAGCATTGCAACAACTTGCATGTTCATCCTGAGGCAAATAGGTGTTAAAGATTGTCATTTTAAGTGGTAGTTACAATGTTATAGCAGTTATGCTATAACTGTACAGTTAGAAAATCAACAGGAGAAAGTGCATTCTGCATTTGGCTAGTATGAAATTTATCATCTTTTTCCAACCTGGAATAATGTGGTGACTAGAAAATTTCTTTGCAGTGTGGCAGAGCCAGCCCTTGGTCTGTAATCAGCCAATTCTATTTCAAGAACCTATTTCAACCTATTACAACCTGTTTCCAAGTTAATAGTGTCATCCAAGGTGCATTGGGGTGGAAATCAGCTCATATATTAAGGCATTTAAATGGAGACTTCTAAATGCATGTGCCAGTATCCAGCTAGATATCTGAATTTCCTAGACATAGATATCTAGTGCAGTCTGAAACACCTTAAGTTACACAAGAAATCCAGAGAAGGCTGGCAAATATGACAGTGATCCAGCAATAGTCCAGTGCACTTCTGGAGTGCAGGTGGAAGCTCAGCAGATATTCTGGATATCTAAAAAGAAGCTGGGAAACTATGTTAGATAACAATCACACATAAATTTCTACCTTAGAATAATCTGAATAAAATTCTTTGCTCCATTAGCTGTGCTTAGTGGTAATCTGCTCATCTGTACCCTACACATATTTGCTCTGCTGTACAAGCTTAAACACCTACTTGTGAAAGGACTTCATATTTAAACACCTACAAGCAGATGTAATTTTTAACCCACCTGTCTTGATAGACATGTAGTCTTTCCGGGTTCTTTTTGAAACTTCCTGTGTTCATCCCCACACAGAAAACTGTTTGAAATATAACTTTGTAGTTAACAGTATCATTGTGATTCCATTCTAAATATTCACATTTTTATTCTATTCCTTCTTTGAAAAGAAAATAAAAAGTGAAAAACCTGAAGTAATTTTTTCCATATCTGTTAACACATAAAAATTTGTTTGCCATAAAGTTTCAGTTCTAATTTGTCCTTATGTAGCCTATAAGTGGTGTTTATTTTTCTTATATTTCTTTTGGTTAGTGCAGTAGAATTAGGTAATATCCTCTCAACTTCAAATAGTAAGAGCTACATAATCTTCCAGACTATTCAGACTCTACACAATCTAAAATATAGTGTATTCATTGATTACATACAAAAGAATATTCCAAATTTTTACGAGAAAATATGCTAGATTGATTTATGTGTTTTATCATTTTATAAGATAGTAGCAAAACCAAGGTGTTGTATTGAAACCATTTTCAATAAACTATCTGGTTTTGCCTTTATTTTAGCAACAGTAGTTATGGATGTGAAAGCTGATGTTAGAATTCTATTATAGAAAACAAAAGTACTGCAATCCAGCATACAAGTTATGAAATATTGTCCTTATATTTTAATTATTTGTAATTGAAGTACTAAAATACAATGCAAAAATAACTTGCTAGTCATAGAAAGAATATACTTCTGTAGCAGCTAATATATTTTAAAGAGTTCTCAGAAAGTTCATTCATTTTAAAGGGCAGCATATTCATAACCTGAACAAAAGTTCCTGTGCTGTTCTAGCTGAAGGTTATCTCATCAGGAAATTGAAAATTCTCCATTCAGGCACATTTTGTTTATTTTCCTGTAACTTCATTTTAATTCCCTTTTTTTTCATTTTCCTCAGCATTGGTAAAGGATAAGATGTAGGCTGTTGCTAGTCAGAGACATAAATAAAAGTCAAGAGAGGCCAAAGATAACTTCCATAAGGCTAACTTGATTTATTCCATACAGACATTATTCCATATGCTTTATTCTGTCTTTGCTCTTTTCCTGTACTTGCTTTCCATATGGCAGTCCCTGCTCCCAAAACCTGTTCCTCTCTTTCAGTAGGATCTGAGGTTTTTGAAGAATGAATGAAAATGTGGGTCTACAGTTAAGATATTTGTAATTATGAGATTGTGATGACTGGAACTGATGATGAAACTTCTTATTTCACAGCCTAAATAATAATAAAATGGTCCTTTAAATTCATTCCCATTCAGGTAAATACATTACAGTCTTCTTCATTCAAAGCATTCAAGTACATAGACAAGATCAAAATGCAGTTTGAAAAAGAAAGTTCATTTGTGGTAGTAAATGAGCCACAGGAACAGATAAAAAAATAAGTCCAGCAATATGTACTTGTATCTGTCACTAAATCTCGTTGAAGTATGGCTCTCTTTTATCAGGTTGTAAGATGGCTATCAACCTCTTTGAATATCAAGTCCTTTACTTATTGCTTCACTTTCTGAAATTCCTGTTGATTTACTACTGCAACTTCCTTGTGTTGTATTTTCTGATCTTGCATCAGCCTGTTATTCTGCCTCAAAGAAAGCAAAATCTCTGCATGACATCCTTGCATATATGTCATACTAATCATCTCAGATATTTTACATTATCACACATACACCTTCAATGTTCTTGTCCTACTTTGTGACCATACTATTCATCACATTTTTTTCTTCTTCTGCTTCTAGTTTCTTTTGCTTATACCAATTATTTTGGTTTTGGGTCTGAGTGTTTTGTTTTTTTAATTTGTCACTATTATTTATTCCATAGTATGTTTGGAGTATCTATATACCAATATTGTGTCATCAGAGTTCTACTATGCCTTATAACATTAACATCAGATCATTGTCAACAAAAGTTCTATTATGGAGTCATTTAAGAAACCATTTCCTCTATTGGGTTACTTGGTCATCACCTGAATCTGAAAAAAACAATTGGTCAAATATCCCAGTTCCTTTTTTTTGCTTTTCTTTAAGTAAATACCATATTTTGAAAGTAGTCCACTGCACCAGCAACAAAAATCGTCAGCTGGCAGTTATCCCAACAAGTTATTTCCACATTGGCAACAGCTCTGACAGTAGATAGTTCCTTATAATTACCAGTCACTGTGTGGTTGAAACAACTTAGACTCTAAAAGACATGGCAAACACAACCAGGAAAAATAATAAAAATAAATAATAATTAAAAAAAAAAACACAGCAAAACAAAACCAAAAAAAACAACCGGAACAAAAACAAACTGGAGAGTGACTAGCAAACAGCTAGCTCAAAACTAGTTTTGGTGCAAATGTACTAATTTGGAACTGCAGAAGAAATCAGGGAAATTTTTGAGGCTTAAAACAAATTACATTCATTCTACCCACACAGTGTGTTTATGTACCTATTGTATTTGGTAGAAATAAAAAGTCACTTTAAGATTTCAGGATGCAACGACTTGCCTTGAAGGAATAAAATCATGTCTATCTTTCCCACTTAGTATAAGGTAACCTAGATAAATGACATAATCCCTACTTCTTAATGACTAACGTTTAGGTAAGAAGAATTCTACATGAATTCCACATGAGTTCCACAATATCTGTAAAATTCTGGAGAACTCTGAAGTATCACATGAAAGCACTTTTTGCCATCAATGTAAGTGATTTTAAATCAAGAGCAGCAGGCACAAAGGTGTCCTTCATTCGATATTATGACTAAAGATTCCCTTCCTCTGTCTGGTTTGAATAAACAATATTTTTTCTTCAAATTTCTATTGTTTTTTATTTATTTATGCACACCGGGAAACTATTAAAATACTACATTTGATTCCTAGATAGATAACATCAGAACTACTTCAGTGAGCACTATTTTCAGAATCTCTTGTAGTGGAGTAAATAAGACGTGGAAACTGAGTATATGTTTGACATCCAAAATCTTGAGCTTAAAACAAACAAACAAACAAAATTAATTGCAATGAATTGTAGTAACAAACCAAACAAACACACACACAGAAAAAGAAAAACCTCTCTGTATTCTGGATTGCAAGCCTTCTGTGAACTGAATGTACTTTGAAGATGCAGCCAGAATGCTAGAATACTACTTTTTAAAGACAAACAAACATTGTAACTTGAAAATTATCTCTAGAAGCATACGAATGCAGCAGCTGTGACTACAAGGGAAAATGAGTTAAAACAAACAAACCAACCCAGTTCATAATATCTTGAGGTTTAATATTATGAGATTTGCCACAGTAATCACTTTCTTCTAGCAAGAAATAAATTAAATTAATGGAACAGTTTCACATAAAACAGCTATTCTTATACTATCAGAAGAGATAGACTTTCTGAAACTTATCTTTGGGATAAAATAGGAGGTCTTTTCTATGCCAGCTGTATTTATTCCTCTGACTACAACAAATTCTGGTTCAGGGCTTTCATAGGCCACATAATGTGTGTTCAGAAGAATAACGATCTGAGTTATTTGCTAAATGATTAAACTATTTTTCAGGTATAAAATATTCTATTTTTATATAGGTTCGATTACATTGCTCATATTCAATAATTGGTGTGTAGTTTTCCTGTTATAAAGTGAATAATAATACTCAATTTCTGGTCCTGTTTAATTATTCAGACATTAAGAATAAATTATATTATGCATTATTATTGAAGTAATATGAAGGAATAATTGACTGACACTGATATGATAGCATGCTATCAAAATCTTAATTTTAAATAGAATTATGCTTCAAATTATAATCATCACTTAAAATATGGGAGAATAATTCTTAAATTAGTTAAATAAAGATGGATCATGCTGTTTCATGTGTAAGGGACACTTCCAAATAACCAGCTTTGGTTTTTTTCCTCTGTCTTCTTGTCTATACCTGGAAGATTCATAATTCCACATGTGGGGAAATTTGAGCATACATAAAACCTATCACTCATTCCTTGCACCATCGTATGTAAAGGTGTGTCAGAAGCAGAAAGAAGAACTTCCTTCACTTAGCAAATCTCTGCTGATACACCATCTTTTTGGAAGAGAGCTACTTCAAACTCTGGTGAGGAAAACAGTGGCACAAAAATGTGATCTGGGTGTAATAACTGACTGTCCAGAGAATTCCCTTCTCTTTCTCTCTTGGCATCTTCTTACTCAATGAGGCAGTGGAATGATGTGTCATCTCTTACTCACCATGAAACTTAGAATTTCAAGCTTGACATTCATCACTAGGTATCTCTCTAATTTTGCAGTAGTCTTCAGGTACTGGTCAGTGATGTTTCTGCCCTAAAGGAACACGGCAGAGTTTGAGCAAAGCATTTCAGCATTTGACATATTTTTCTTTTGGTGGCGTGGAGGGACAGGAGGATTGTCTTCAGCCCTTAGTATGTCTTTCATAGTTTCATGATTTCTTGCTGAGTTTTGTCATTCACACAACCACAAGACAGAACGATTCTTTTGTTCCTTTTGAGGGATATCTGGATCCTGACAATGAAAGGGACAGACAATTTGTGGTATAAGTGTGATTGCTTTTTCTTTATTGATGTTTCTTTTAAATCTCTGCTGAAATACTACTTAGTTTCTGTGAAGACAATATAATTAAATTTCATCTGACATAGATCTGTTTTCTTCATTTCTTGGCTAAGTTTCTCCTGCGTCTTGAGTAATTTATAAACTTCTGGTGAATATGAAAGCAAAGTGAAATGACAAAATCTTGTCTTGCATGGAAGCCTGATAGGAAAAAATGGCCTATAGGCATTCTATAGATTTGTCTTACAGTAGTTTTTTACAAGCTTCATTTTATGTCCACATCACAAGTGAATTTTAATGGGATCATATATTTCTGAAGATACTTTTATAATGCTCTCCTATTGTTTGCTTCCTTGGTTTCTTTTCGATTATGTTAGACATACTTACTAAAATCCTTTCTGCTATGTGGTGGGTTAGTCTTGACTAACAGTCAAACTCACACTGAGCTGCTCAGTCACTCCCCCTTCTTCAGTAGGATGGGGGAGGTTATAGGAAGAAAAAACAGGAATGAGAAAGCTCCTGGCTTGAGATAAATACAGAGACTTTGCTTACTCTGTTGGGAGTAGGCTGCCAGGTGTGTGAGTGAGGGGGGCTGTAGGGCTGGACACAGCCAGTTCCAGCCATTTCTGCAACAGACCTACTGCAGCTAAAGCTGAGCCCATCAACAAAGCTGGTAGTGCCTCTGAGAAAGCATATCTAAGAAAGGCCAAAACACTGCACAGGAAGTGTAAGGAGTGAGGAAAAAAAGTGTGAGAAACAATCCTGCCTCAGAGAAGAAGGAGAGGGAGGATGTGCTTTAGGTGCAGGAGCAGATATTCTCTGACTGCCGATAGACGGAGAGGACCCACACTGTAGCAGGGAAGAAGTGTGAAGGAGGAGTAGGGAGGAACTTCTATGAACTGACTGTGACTCCCCATTTCCTATCCCACCCTCAGTGTTGCCTGGGGAGGGGAGAGGCAGAGGAGTCAGGAATGAAGGAGTGAAGCTGAGCCTGGGAAAAAAGAGGTGGCAGGAGAAGGTGCTGTTTTAATTTCTCTTTCTTTCTCACTATCCAAGTCTGTTTTAATTGGCAAGAAATTAAATTAATTTTCCCTAAGCCTAGTCCATGCTGTCTGTTATAGTAATTGGTAAGTGATCTCCTCGCCTTTATCTTGACCCATGAGCTGCTTCATCTTATTTTCCTTGTCATCCTGTTGGGAAGGAGGAGTGAGAGAGTGGCTGGATGGGTGCATTGCCCACGTGCAGTGGTTTTGCACTTTCTTAAATATGCTCTTTCAGAGGCGCACCACCTTGGCCGCAGGGTTCAGCCATGCCTTGCGGTGGGTCAGTTGGAGCTGGCTGGAACCTTCTGTGTCCGGCATGGGGCAGCCCCGACCTCTCCTCACAGAAACCACCCCCAAAGCCTCCCTACTGCCAACACCTGGGCACCTGCACCCAATAAACACTATGATGGTTGTGCAGTTGAGAATAAGAGAAGTAAGTGGGTATATTGTTAATGCAGATGTTTTACAACACTCATTGTCCCAGTTTTTCTAGGGGAAAATTTTCCAGTTTGGGGGTAGGATTGTGACTGTATTGTTGTAAAAGTTAAATATAGGCGAGTCCATTCACATTAGTGCCTGGGTGAACTGCACGTTGGTTAGCAGCTAATACCTGAATGCTTTAAAAGATCGAAGCAGAATTTGGTGCAAAAGGCTTGCTGGATTTCATGTACCCCAGTGTCTACTACTTTAAAACTGATTAGATGCTTTCCTCAATGATTTTATTTCTATCTGCTTATATGTGTTCCATAATGAAAGAGGGTTTATATGTAAGGTAGAGAAAGAAAAAAAAAAAAAGGAAATTAAATTTAAAAATACTGTCTCATTGTTTTCTTTGCAAACTTCAAAACTGGGTTAGTATTTGTTGCAATAAAATCTCCACAGTTAAGTTCTGATTACAACTAGGTAATCCTCAGAAAATGTTAATTAAAACCACATTCTTTAAATAAATAAATAGCTAAATAATTAATTAAATACTTAAAGTCCTTGGTTTGGAAACATTTCTAGAATTATTTCATTTTACTTTATCATTTTGACCCAGCCCTAAATGGGGATTTCTTTTATCTTTATTTTATTTCTAACATAATTCTATTTCATTTAAAATTGGTACTCAAAAAGATAAATTTCTTTGTAGTTTGTCACATGTTATCCATGGTGATAATCCACTAGTCAGAAACATGTAGCTGTTTGAAGTCAGTCCATTTCATTTGTTAAGCTGAAGAACAAATTATATCTTCAATGAAAAAAAAATCATAAGCATTATTTTTTGAAGAAATGTTTACCATTATCATGTACTCTATGGTTCTGACCTAACTGCTGCATGAGATGATAGTAAGTATTTAATTCCATCTGGTTCTATGAAGCTTTATGCTTTACTTTCTCCACCTATTCCATTCTGCAAAAGCAACAAGAAATTAAAAAGCATGCTGTTTCACTATCAAGGACAAGCAAAGTGGCTTCTTCTGCTACTGCAAGTTTAATTTATTGCATCACCATTCCTCATAGTGACTGAGAGGTGTCAGTGGAACTAGGACACTGACACATGTGGCTGCTTACAAGAAGCATTTTTCTGAGGCATTTTAGAAGAAAAAAAGCTAGAAAGGAAGAGTTCTAGCTTCACAAGATGAAAAGCAGACATTCTACAGCTTTGAACTCAAAAGACTGAAGTAAGTGAAAAGAGGAAATTTCACCTAGCAACAGAACATTCTGATGAAGACTACTATTTTAATTAATAACAGTCAAATAATCTTAATGGTTGTAAAAATATCTTTGATGAGGTAAATAGCATACCCACATTTAGTTTAGAATTATACCACTTTTCTTCTTTTAGCCATTATGTTAGTAGACCTCAGTTTACAGTCCATCAGCTCATTCTTTAGGAAATTCAATTTGCTCAGCTACATGTTAGGTGGAGAAAAGAGCTATGAGAGAAAGGCAAAAACAGAGAATAAAGAAGATAGGAAAAAGATGATTCCTTTTACACTGCATTCACTTTGTCAGAATCTTCTTTAGTAGTAGCTGAAGAGCAATGCGTAAGTATGAATACTACCTCTCTCCCATCTTAACTTCTTTATTAGTTCTGGTTTTGGAGCTTTATTGCAGTGGATTTCTGTAGGATTTTAGTCACTTGAAAGAACTCGTTTACTGTGTTTTACGCCATCTTAACAAAGATGTCAAGCAAAAGAAAAACAATTTTGGATGCTAGAGTCTTTGTCATACCTAGCTAAGGAGAAAAATTCGATCTGATGACAACCTTTAGTTCCAAGGTAAGAAAAATTTCCCCTGAAGATGTATTCTAAATGATGTGGTGAGTTGTTTTATGTTAAGTTGCATTAACTAGATAAATAACAAGTTTAGAAGTTCAGGCTAGATAATTACATGCAATTTTAAGGCCTTTTCTGTGCTTTAGAGACAAGAGAATAATAGGTTTTATTATACTACTAGACAAACTCAATATTTTATAAGAAGTAGGACTCTAATTTAAACAACTTTGTAACTCCTCAAAGAATCCAGTAATTGTATTACATTTATACAGTTGGGCAAAGATCCTTCGGGAACCTTATTTTGTCAGAACACATTTTTTACTACCATAAATAGATTATTGTCTATCTTAATTTTAAAATATTACAGTTTGCTGCCACTGAAATGATTAAGTAAATCTATCAAAATCTTCCTGTGCAGAACTAAAACAAAAGAAACATTGTCTTAATGGAATAAATAGTCCTCTTATTCTTCACTGTAGACTTCTTTGGACAGTTAAGATCATTGTGACCCCATTTGGCACTTCAGTTAGAAGTACTGGACTCTGGTCAAAAGATACTGTTACATTCAATTTGCTCTCTCTGTAAGACTGAAGACAAACAAAAAATCTGCAAAAACCAGCTGCTTCTGAGTAATTTTCTTCTTGGCAGTGAACAAGTAGATCTTTCTATTTACTTACATATTCATCCTTTTTGCATTTTGCTCCATGACCTTTTGTCCCCAACTCAGCTATGTTTTCCTTTGTTAGTCCAGAATTGTTTTATTAGCTCAGTTAATGAAGTATTAGCAATACTAATTTGTATTAAATTATTTTATTTCTATTGAACCGAAACTTTCAACTCTACCTAAGATGAAAAACCATGAGCAAAGCTGCAACTACACTTTAAATTAAAGGAAGTAAATTGTGGGAAAAGTTGTCATGTTTTATTAAGAAAGAATATCTTTGTTAAGGATGGGGCCTCCAGTGAATTTGTCCACATTTGAATTTGGTTTTTGTATCTCCTTCCTTCATCTCACCTGACTGTGATATACTGTCCCTACGTCAGCCTGTTTCTGTACCCAAGACTGAAATATACTGGGGAACTGAACTAACTCAAAAAACAGACCATCAGATTTTGACACCTTGATAGTTTCCTGGTATAGTTCATGTCATGGTTTAGCCGGCAGCTCAGCCCCACACAGCCACTCGCTCACTCCCCTACCGGTAGATGGGGAGAGAATCAGAAGGGTAACGCTCGTGGGTTGGGATAAGAACAGTTTAATAATGAAAATTAAAAGAAACAACAACAGAAATGCAATGTAAAGGAGAACAACGAGAGGCGCAAAGCCCCGGCGGAGGGGGGAAGGGAGGGGAGAGGGGGAACAAACCGCCAAAACAAACCGCACGCGCCGCAGCCGCTTGCCGCCCACCAACCCGACACCGCGCCGCCCCCGAGCCCCAACTGCCCCCCCTCCATGTACTGGTCATGGTGTCACGTGGTATGGAATGAACCTGCCATTGGCCAGTCGGGGTCAGCCGCCCCCGCCATGGCCCCGCCCCTCTCAGCCCCCCCCCATCCCCCGCCACACGGCAGAGCGCGGGAAGCTGGAAAGGTAGCCGACCCCCACAGTGAGGAGAATTAACCTCTTCTCAGCCAAAACCAGCACAGTTCAGTATGTGCTTGCACAAAAAGTTTTGTTGGAAAAGTGGAAGCTGCATTAGAAGGGCAAGAACAAGCAGCCAATAGAAAAATAAAGGCTTCAGCCCCTGAAATCAGTGTTACCCCTAAACACCTTTGTGTCGAGCTGTACCACCAACACAGGCATTGCTATATTCCCTTTTACCTACATTTCCTCCTAACAACTTGCTATTCCACTTTCTGTTTTCATCGCAAGCCCAGAGAATAATGACTTAAACTACTCTCTTTGCTAACAATCTTTTAGTTCTAAACTAAATGTACTTTTTGTTTAAATGGTTGGATTTACAACACAATTTGAACTCGAAACACTTATCAATCTGTAATCATCTTGATTTTCTGCTTCTGTTTTGGATCTGGAGGGGAACTTTTGAGTTGGCAGCCCATCTATTTTTCCCATCTATCTCCATCTAATAAAATTAGAATTTCTTCCTGTTTATGAAATAAAAAGTCTCTTTCCAGAATTTCTATGCTCAGAGGCAGCTGAGGAGTTTCTAAAGTAAAAAGAATTTCTTGTTTAGCAATTTGATCAACTCAACAGAAAGGTAACATTTAGCTCTTGCTAACAGTAAATATTCAAGAAACAAAAAATATGCAAACCATCATACTCTGTATACCTACAATTGAAATAAAGAAAATCATGAAGTTGGGACTGATTTCAGTAACTTAATTTTGTGTGTACATATACACACACACTTTAAATATAGTCACACGTGTATATATACACTCTAAAATATGTGCGTATATATAAGAATTATTTTAACTGTATTATTTTATGTGCAGATTCTTTCAGAGAATGATTTTTCTTTTTTGAAGAAATGAACAATCATCGTCTTGTACAGTGAGTCCCCCCTGCAAGGGTTCTGTTGTAAACTTTATTTTTAAACTAATGACTAGAAAATTAATTAAGAATGGCTAATATTTTTAGATATAATAATCTATCTGGTACTAAATGTACTGCTTGATGAAAGTTATTTTCTCACCTTGGTGTCGGGTCTTGAGCCCTCCATACTAGTGATTTTTGCGCTTCTCCCTTGTGTGTGTGTGTGCGCACACCTGCATGACAACATAGAGTTGTTACTGTACCCTGAAGCTTAGAAATGCTTTCAGTTTTATAATTATGATTTATTTCAGGTAACCTATAGGACTGACTCCTATAACAGAGGGGTCTAAAATTTATCCTAAAGTTACAAATGTATCTTCTGTTTTCTTCTGCATTTTCATTCATTAACAATAAGAAATGGTCAGAGACCAAGGAAAGTTCTGGAAAGATCTCTGTGGAGCCAATGGAATATCAGTGTTATGCTGTGGATCATTGTGCTCCACACCTATGATAAGCCTACTCCAAATAAAATAGACTGATGTTCAAAAACCTTAAACTTATGAACCTTGTCTTTAGTCCTCCTTTAATTCTGTACTTTCTGGATTAATTCCTAATGCTTTCCTGTTCATCCTTTGTGGTACTGTAACATTTGACTGGGGGGAAAAAAAGGTATATCTGAAATACCTACTAGAAAACTTATTGTCATTCTAGCAAGGTGATTTTAAAAAGTCCTAAGTAAAACTGCCTCAGGTACTATGCTTATTTTATAGTAAGTGGCAGATAGAGGCACAGTACAGTCCTCAGGCTTATTCAAGTTTTAAGTCTATTCAATAGAATAGATAGGGACAAGAAGTGATTAATGCATAGATTCTAATATATTAAAAGAAATATGGTTACATGCAGAAATCCTCCATCCACTTTCTGCATTTTCTACCTACTACAGCATCCTCCCAAGCAGAAAGGTCTAATCTTAACAAAGAATATAATTTACCAGAGTAATACGAGGCAGCATAGCATTTCATAACAGAAACCTTCAAGCAACAAGAACTCCTAAGAGTAGTATATTTTTGTTAGGTTTTCTATCCAAACTTCACCTCAAAAATCTAACTGAACACTAAGAGATACTCTCATTAAATTAAATTTACCTGAAATGAGCTAATTATTTCCATGTCTCATTGCCTTAATTTTGTGGGGTTTGTCCAGTTCATAACTCACATTTTTAAGCTGCTTTTCACTATGTTTCTAAAGAATACAACACATTTTACGTGTCAGCATAGAACATTTCCTTTATGACCTACCACCTAGAGCTAAATGTATGTTTTCTTTACACTCTTGAAACTTTTTTTTCCTCAGAGATTCATAATTAGTTGTGTAAATACTCATGCACATTATTCTGTCTTTAAATTGTGTGACTAATATGAATAATGTCAGTGAATGTAATAAACTGCAAGCTCCTAAAATTACTATCAGAGTTAAATATAGATTGTCATGCTTAATTGAGGATAAGGATAGATGAAACACAGCCTTTTGGGGAGACTATTTCATAATCAACTGTATATTAATTTACTGAAAAGTAATTCCCTATCTGAGGAATTATAAAAAAATCTTCTTTGCTAGTATATACCCACCAAACTCTAAAATATTTATATTTTCCTTATGTACACACTAGGCTTATCACATAATTTTGATAAGTTTCTACTATTCACAAAATAATGAAAAGAAAACCATTTAACAACTCTGGGAAGTCAATTTTCAGTAAGGGAGTTCAGACATTTTAGTGCTGTGCTCTCAGTCATTTTACAAAGGTCATCCCAGATGGTGCAGATGATGCACATGGCAAACAGGAAGGCAGGGAAAAAGCAGGTTTAAAGATAAGAGAAATGACACCTCATTGGTAAGACTGAATGGTGTAAAACAGAATACCTTAAAGAATTCTTATGCTAGGCCTTTACACAGCAAAACAATCTCCAGGTAGACTGCTTTCTTATTCGGGCTATAGGAGATATGTTAGTTCAGAGAAGGCTTTACACAGGGTAAGAAAGAAGGGAAATGCAGCAGCATTGCTACAAATTGGCAATGAGTGGAGATATTGGCTGAGTGGGATATCACAGGATAATGGTCAGGGTGAAAATATAACAGCTGTGTTTTGCTTTGAATGGAGGAGGATCTGAAATGTAAATATATAAATATTACTCGGTACATTTCTGTTAAACTCTAATGTGAATTATACAGGTGCCCTAGAGCCTTATAACCATCTGGGTACTATGCTAGCTTGACAGGCTATGGACAGAAACAACAGTCCTGCCAAGAAAAATAACTGAAAGCAATCTGTGTTTCACCAGCCCCCAAAAAATAGCATAGCTTATTTTGCAAGTGCAATCCTCAGTTCATTATAACATTCCGTTGCTTAATAATATTATCTGACTCCATGTAAAGCAACCAATTAAAGAAAATAGTTAGCAGGCCCTCTGTACATCAGCTTCAGGCAGTAATTTGTCCCACAAATCAGATAGAAACTGATGTAAACTGATATGTGCACAACTGCATCTCCTACACTGATTATTCTTTCTACTCCCTGTCCCCTGTCGCTAAAGATCAGGTGCAGCATGGTCACCATTTTTATTTTCCCTTTAACTCAAATGCATCTGTTCTAAACTCTTTTCATTTCCTGGAATGGAATATGTGCCTTAAGGCTGTCAGCTTAATTATTGCCTGGTATAAACTGCCATAGTTACACCAGCTTAGGGATTGCTCCTCTTTCTCTTGCCTCTCTGTATATGATTATTTGCTGCTAAGACCCTTCTGTCATTTCATTTCTGCTATGTTAAAATCCGAATATCTCCTCCTGAAGGGCATGTCCTTTAATGCAAGCAACACAAGCTCAAGATTTTTGGGCCCTGAAATGAGGTGCATCGTTATTAATTACACTTCATACAATCCTGTCTGTGTCTTGATCCTTATGAACATTCAGGAAAATTAGGTCCCCGCCTAAAAATAATTTTTAAATATAAGTCTTACAAATATTTCAGAAAAGCATATCTGTCTTTAGAGAGGGGACAGAGGCAGCCCACTGAAATGACAATGACCAGACATCTTTTAGAATCACAGCTAATTCCACCATGAAATAAAAGCATTTCATTTTTCTTGGAGACTAAATAAATAAGAAATCTGAACCTTGGAAATTTAATAGCATGTGTGTACGTTTTCAGGGTCCCCTTTGACTTTTTTTAGCATTTTCACTGCAAATTTTCATCATGCTTCAACAAAAATTTTGGGTCCTAAAGATTTGAGAGTCTCTCTGCATTGTATAATAAAGTCCCCACAGTCCTGCTAAATTAAGTCAATATGAATTATTCCAGTTCATTCTGTAGATCAAGCCTAAGGCTGTTTACTCATGTTTCTGAAAATTAGATGCAATTTATAACAATGCCATTCTTTTTATCTTGCCAAAGTTCCTTCTTTATATCCACTGCATTCTACTTTGTATCTTGCTTCCCAATATTAGCACACCATTACTTTCCCTTTTTGCATGCAGTTCACTTGGAGTGAAAAGCAGAGTGCCTGGAAAGAATGAAACAAAGGTGGTCTGACAGCTGGAGCAGCACAGATGTGCAGAAGAAAGAAATGAATGTTTTAAAGTCCACGTATCACAGTTAATATTAAATGAATACCATGACGACAAAGTGTAGACCTGTTCTAAAACTTCCTTTTCAAAGGTGCATAAGGGCATTATCTTTTCATATCTGAAGTAGCAAAGGGGGAACTGCATTGATTTCACTGCTGGACGGAAACAGTACATTTTCCAATTCTGTCTTCTGCAGTTCATGTTCTAGTCATGGTTTGATGGATTCTTTCCGTCTTTCCAGTAGGTAGTTTTCTCTACTTTGTCTGACATTGTATCTCTTGTCTGACATCACTTTTCAAGACTATCTACTGCATTACTGCATTATTGGCAGCTTGCCATGATACATTCCTGTAGGAATTTTTGTTTGTTGCCTTTATTTTTCTTTTCTTTCCCCCACAATTTTCTTATTGTAATGGGTCTATTTTTTCCCCCATGTGCTTCGTGTATTGTATTTAATTTTTATTACTATCTTTTATTATTTCCTGTTTGATGACAGTATGCAGCCAGCAGGATTCCAACTGCATTTTCTTGGATTTCTAAGCATACATACAACTGCCACTGGATGATGCACATTACACCAGGAAACAGTAGTTTTCTCAGATTTCCCCTCATTCTTCTCTCTTCTTCCCTCAATATTTACACACTTTTAGAAATGTTTGATGCAAGTCCTGTTTGGTTGAGGCTATATAACTTCTGTATTACTAGTTGTGAACCAGTTTTTACACCTATTAGATATTCACAACACTTCAGACTCATGAAGCTTATAAAAAAGTGATTTGAATGTTGCTTCTTATTAGCAGTATAGAAGAACATTCAGTAGATTTGCTGTAAGTGTTGCAACATGTCTGCAATAGCACAGCTGATGCAAGTGTTTTGGTTTGAGGATTAAACTAATTTGCTGAAAACACAATTTAATTGTAGTAGGCAGTTGAGCCAAGTCATAACTGGAGACCTGAAGTTACAATCAATTTTGTACAATTTAGAGCTGAAATGCTGAATAAATCAACACAGATAAACAGAATATTGCTAAGCAGAAACAACACTCTAAAGAGCAAGACTTCTAAAGACGTGTAGAAGAAGGCTTTTATTATGATTCTTCATACTGTCTGCTGGCTGCATTACCTTGGTTTTAAATAATTTTAAATCTGCTTTAAAAATTGGTGTTTAAAAGGGATGAGCAGCTTTCCAGAGGTTTTACTGATTGGTGATCTCTACTGACAACAATATCTCTACTGGTGTTGCAGTACTATTTGCAAGTTCCATCAAAAATCACATCTGAACCAAACATTATATCAAAATAGAGGGTGACACTTTCTCTTAGAGATTTTAGAGATTATTTATAAAAAGCTACTAACTTCCTCAAGCTTAGCAGCCTGAGAAATGTGATTCCTTACCATATATTCATTCAGAGCAAATATCTTGCATTATATGTTCTGTATAATCTGTTGATATAGCCTGTCTTTCTCCACCAGCTCTTAAGAGAAGCTGAACTGCCAAGTGAAAGTCTGAACTTAAATGATATTTACTGTGTCTCATTTGATGGGGTGCTTCTATTGAGAGCAGGACTGAAATATGCTTGAGAATCTTGTACAGCCATGAGAGTGTTTATGATATAGATCATATGAATGTATTAAAAAGAATTTGTGCACATTATCTCATAGAAATCCCACACAAAATCACACTCTCCAAGCTGTACCAAATCACTCTTTCAGCCACTCAGATCTATGGTCTGTCCTACATGAGGCTGCAGTCATTTCATACAAAATCTAAATACAATGCTGTCATTCATATTTCTCAATAAATAAGGTCAGGTCTGTAATCAGAAAATTATATATTTTATTAGACCAACTTACCTGGGAATTATTGACACATTTTCAGATATGCTAGATTTTTTTCCAAATTACAGTATTACTTCATGGTCTGAAGACAATCGGACCTTAATCAAACCAATTTCCAGAGCTGATTATGTCTCAAAAAGACTGGGCTGTGCAAAGACTCTCCTTCATTTAATCTACTGAGCCATTAGCTCAAGTGTCATAGATTATTTAATTGCTGTGGGAAAGAAGCAGCATGTGGCCTGAGAACAGAAACACTAGAGCAAACAAAAAAAAAATCAAAAACCCCTTACTCATGAATTCACCAATTATTCAGATAGAACTGTCAAGGAGTCATGGAAAATGGCCACTCTGAAAGGTAAAACTAGATCAATGCTATGCTGGTTATCTAAACAAATACAGGAAACCTTTGAAGGCTTTAATGTCTTAAACTTTTACATTAAATCAGCCGGTAGGTAGTGAGAAAGGCAAATGACAGAAGTAATGTATTTGCTATGTGAAATTCCATTTAAGGCAGGAACTGCGAGATTCTGCAGTGTGAGGTTTTTGTGTTTTTGTTTATTGGGGGTAACATACCCCAATTAATTTAATTAAATTCCTCTCTGAAAAGGATGTGACGCTGTGTCTCTGCATGTGTCTGTAAAGATGGCTGGCTCAGTTTGGTGCTTTTCACTGGAGTAAAATAAACTTTGAAATCAGGGAGAAACTGCTACCTAAAATTTTTATTTTTTTATACCTACATCTGCTTTTTTACTTTTTTTTTCTCTCTTTTATCTCTAATACAAATTTTATAAATGTGTCTTAGTGTACTTCCTTGGCTGAGGCCATGATCTTTATTTTACTGAAATTAACTTTGCAATGTTTTTTATGCTGCAGTAATGGATATTTATGTTTCTCATGGACACAGGTTTCCTACTGTCTGCAGATTTAGAAGGGAACACCCTAAAATAGTAATGAAAATTTACTTCTAGTGCAGTGTTACTCAGCTCTTGTATCAAAAACATGACAGCAGTGGACCACAAAAGATAACTGGGTTTCAAAAATACTTAGAAAACTAAAACAAAAAGCAAGCAAAGAAAACCCCAACCCTTACATTTTCATTGCATTTTATTCTTCTAATTCAACTATTCTTTGCCAGCTTCTTAAAATATATGAAAATTAACTGAGTCCATTAACAATATACTTTTGCTTTCATAGTAAATATAATTTAGTGGTTGTTTTCTTCGACTAATAAATCACCACTTTGGAATAGCTCAGAATCATTCATCTAGAAAATCATCAGTGACCCTACAGTTGGTTTGTGACATTTGTTTACTTAAAATAATTTTGTACAAGAACTGTGTAATTCTGTAACAAATTATTCCATTTTAGCAGGGAATCACAAAAGTTGCTTGAATATCTTTAAATAAAGAAGCTAATTCAAGTTTGGCTCTGGAGGTTCAGGTCATAAACAATATTAATGACTCTCCTTTTTTATCCTTTTATATATTTAAGAAAAACTGCTGCCTGGGAAATAATGTCAGGTTTCAAGATAAAAATGCATTTCATGCTTGATTGAATCATTTTACCATAAGCAGATATGACTTATTTTGTAGCTTTGCTTGTTTTGGATTCAACAGGGGTCACTGGGAGCAAACCTCTAGGAAACAGAGGTGAGAGATCTCTTCCTCCATCACCCATCAGTAAGACTGTGTTTATCTTTTAATTTCAGAAAGTGAATATTTAAAGCTGACCTGATCATTTTTTAAAACATAAAGAATGAACAAGGCTGGCTTTTGGCAAGGAACATTTCCTCTTCCCCCCTATTCGTCTTTCCCCCTTCCCCCAGGTTCTTTGTTATAGTCCAAAGAGAATAAAAAAGGTCTGAAGTGCTGTCTTCCTTAGTTCTCCAAATATAATATGTGCTACTTGAGCTTAAACTGTAGGCTTCAGATATAACTTATGTTGTTCTGGAATGCCAAGGTTCAGAGTGGTTCGTACAGTCCTTCTTGGAGCTTTATTTTATGCTTCTTCTAAAAGTTATCTCTGAATTATGAATAAGCCTAAGAAAGAGCAAAACAAAAAGTAATGTTTCCATTATGAATAAAGCTCAAGTACGGATAATGGAAAAACAGCCTTATGGGAAAAACACTGTTGTTATTCTGATTGACTTTTGCAGTAATGATATATGCTCAGTAGCTAAAACAAAAATAAAAAAAGAAAAGAAAAAAAGAAAAAGTCCTGAAACAGCTGAGTTTTGTCTGTGTTATAACTGTAAACATATATATGGGTACAATGTTCTCATGGTTACGTAGATTGGTGTTTTAAGTTGTTAATGCTAGTAAAATAATTGTTTTTATTACAGAGATAATTTTCTGTAAATGATAGAAATTTCTAACCAATTCTAATTGATTTTTTTCTCAGGAAGGTACATGTAGACTTCCTGCTTTAAAATTCCTTTATGGAATGATTAAATGTAGTAAGTAATTTCCATAAGTGTCTGTTAGTTTTGAGAAATGTGAAGTGACTCAAGTAAAGTGATATTTTTCCTTAGTAATTTTCTTCTTTGGGTGAGATACCTTTTTGAACAATGCTGATGTTGAAGTAGTTCTTGCAACTTAAGAACAAGGAAGTAGATTAAGATCTTAGACAGGAATAGGTATTTAATTTACTGACTACCTGAACTTCTAAAATACAGTTTTAACTTCAAACATTTTCTGGTTTTCCAATTGATTATTCCTGCAGCAATATCCTGCAAAAGACCCTAGAGGGAAATCTTTCCTAGCTTTGAAAGCAGTTCTGACTCCAAGATCCAGCATTATATTGACTACAAGAAAATGGCATAGCTGCTCTGGCTTAAGCCAGCAATAACCATTTTTAGATTCAGTTTGGATCCTTAAACTACTCCAAGACAGAAAAAAAGAAATAGCACTGTCTAATTAAAGTTTCTTCTACCTTAAGGGAGAAAACATTTATTTTCCTTCCAAAGCAGGTACTATCATCACAGTGATTTTGAAGATATGAATTTCAGTATGTATGATCAACCATAGACAGCAAGTTTGAAGATGAGCATTCGCCAACACACAGAATTCACCTTGTTTTATGAATAGTGTTTTATAGAATGAAGATTTGTAAAGTCTTAAAATTAATATGTCAATATAAATAAGGAAAATTTTAATAGTAGAAACATAGCACAAGCCTTGTTCCTTATTTCCTGAAAACTCCTTATTTCTTAAAAAGACAAAAAAAAAAAAAAAAAAAGAAGAAAGAAAAAGGCTTACTAAAGATATTTATAGATACCAGGTTTTCTGATGTAGGAAAGTTAAAACAAGTTAAAGTAACATCTTTTTGTCGAAGGTAACAACAGTTGTTTCTATTTGAGGGCTGTTGGGTTTTTCCCCCCGTATGATTTTTATGACAGCCTAGTTTGGAGTTCATTTAATAGGAAGATAGGATTCTTCACTGCCATGAATGTTATTGTATATTAAAAGGCAGGAAATTAGTATATAGAAATGGTAGTGCAACCTTCCCCTTTTACATGTAGCAGCTCATGGGGAAATAGTGCAAGGTGTCTTTCCTCACCTTCATTACTGTGAATGACTTCCTTACTCTTAGAGATAATCTTTTTTTCTCAACAGCTGTTTTTAAGCTTTTATTGATCTTTTTTTTTTTTTAATTCTGGATACTGTGCTATTGATAGAATTTGTGGAATCTGATGGGTGAAATGGAGATTAAAAAACAGCTGGTTGGACAGGTGACAAGCTTATTAACGTCCTATAAGAACCCCCAATTCCAGAAAAATTGAAGTGTGCTGCTCAACCAGCATGTCAGCTTTTTAATTTTGGTCTAGAGGAAAGCTGACAAAATACAAAGTATTGAAGATCCAAAATGCCTGGGCTTGGGTCTCCTGAATGAACCAGTCCAGTTAAAGCATTAAAAAACAAAACAAAACAAAAAAACAACCACCTTTTCAAATTGTGTTTTATTTCCATGCTTTTATAAAACATTTTACTAAACATTACATCAGAAATTTGTTGAAGTGATTGGGGAAAAAAATAATTAAAATAAATCAAGGAGTAATCAATTATTTATTTTTAACAAAATGTATTTTTTTTTCACATCTATCTACCAGAGGCAAACATGGTCTGGCATTTCAAAATCTGAATGTTGCCACTATTATTCTACTGCAGGCAGCTTAATTTCTTATGTTATACATGCAATATATCTTCCAGACCAGTGATTTCTGCTCCTGCTCTTTCCTTCTAAAATCCATTCTGCACACGAGGAAATGGATGAATAAAACATAAGATACCTTTATCTTTTCCCAGATGGGGACTCACTTCTTTAAAATTAACATATTAGAAACCATTTATATTTCAACAGAATTGAATTTAAGGGAAAACCACAATGTAACAATTTAATGACTTGGAAAACATTGCCTTTGTTTTAGAAGAGTGAGAACCTGATATGCTTAATGTGGCATGATTTTTATTTTTTTCTTAAGTGTTCAAATATCTTTTCTGATTAATACCTTAGCTCTGTGAGGTGTTTTTTGAGTATCCCAGTTCTTAACCATAATTAATTAGATGGGCAACAGTTTGGCTAGTAAGTGATATTTTAATTCTATACTCTCATATCTCTCTGGAACCATAAGATACATGCTTGAGAAGAAAGGAAGACTTATGAAGTCCAAATAATTTTCTGGTGAAAAATACATGTAGCAAAAGTTATTTCTAAACTGTTTATTCTGATTTATTCCTTTTATTTCTACAACAGTTTTCTTCACCATCCTTCAAGGAGACTAATTGATTTCAATGGAATTCATGCAGTTAAAATGTACTGATCTCTTTTGAATATTAATATGTTAATAACTGTGTTAGGAATGCCTTAAGACAAATGGGTGTTTATTACAGAAGTAGTCAGGTACTATTAAGGACTCTGAAGCTGTCATCATCTTTTAATTCAGCACACTATAGATATAACTTCAGGACTATTTACTCTTAAAATACATGTGGGGTTTTGCATGATATAAGTTGCACAAAATCAGTCATAAAAAATCAGGTCAAAAGCCAGAAAGTCTTGCATCCTTTCTCATATCACTATTACTGGCTGTTTTATCTCTATTTAAAGACTTCCAGTATGAGAAGTTATGCCTGATTTTTTCTTTTACTGTCCTAATAAGGTGTATTTAATGAATTTGTCTAACGCATTTTTGAATATCTTTTTATCCTTTGGCAAAATTAGTTTCCACTGTATATTTTTAATATGTTAAAAGCACTTCCTTGAGCATGTCTGTTTTGCTTAGCAATTTCACCATTAGGTGAGTTAGGGGTTCCTGAATTTAGTACATGAAAAACAGGAAAAAATTATGCGCTTTGTAGTTTCTCAATGCAATTCCTCATCTAATATCCTCTGTTTAAGACTATCCATAGTGTATATTCCCAGCTGAAGAGCTCTGATCTGTTTCTGCTGGTTATGGAAGCTTTTCCATACCTCTGAGATTCTTCTCCCCTTCTTTACACATTTTCTTTGTATTACCTCTACAGTGACATGATAATAAAACTATTGATAGTCACAATGTGGGCACATACTGATTGATGAAAACACATGACACTTTCTGATTCGCTCCCCACTGCTTTTCCTAAAAATTGCCAATATTGCCTTTGATCTTTTAAGCAAGGATGAGTATTGATCCTTAAAGATGTAAAAGTTTTCTTTTTTTTTCCCTGAGTATTAATAACTAATTCAGGAGAGAACTATAGTTTCCTTGTAGTTTAATTGCTTCCAGTCTCTCCCTTACACATTACTTAGCACTTGAATTTGGTAACTCATTTTAATGTCCCACATTGCCAGATAATCTACACATCTATGTAATGCACATAGGTTTCACTGTACCAATTAATATCTGTACAGTTTGTGGCCTGATTATTACAAAATCACAGAATCATAGGGGTTGGAAGGGACCTCTGGAGATCATCTTGTCCAACCCCTCTTCTTGAGCAGGGACACCTAGAGCAGGGGGCACAAGAATGCATCCAGGTGGGTTTTGAATGTCTCCAGGGAAGGAGACTCCACAGCCTCCCTGGGCAGCCTGTGCCACTGCTCTGGCACCCTCACAGGAAAGGAGTTTTTTCTCATATTGAGGTGGAACTTCCTGTGTTCCAACTTGTGCCCATTGCCCCTTGTCCTGCTGTTGGGCTGAAAAGAGTCAGTCCCATGTTCTTGACGCTCACCCTTCATATATTTGTAAGTATTAATGAAAGCCCCCCTCAGTCTTCTCTTCTCCAGGCTGAACAGACCCAGGTCTCTCAGCCTTTCCTCATAAGGGAGATGCTCCAGCCCCCTGACCATCTTCGTAGCTCTCTGCTGGACTCGTTCCAGTCGTTCCCTGTCTTTCTTGAACTGGGGAGCCCAAAACTGAACACAGTACTCCAGATGTGGCCTCACTAGGGTGGAGTAGAGGGGGAGGATAAACTCCCTCGACCTGCTGGCCACACTCCTTTTAATGCACCCCAGGATACCATTGGCCTTCGTGTCCACAAGGACACAGTGCTGGCTCCTGGTCAGCTTGCTGTCCACCAGCGCTCCCAGGTCCTTCTCAGCAGAGCTGCTTTCCAGTAGTTCAGCCCTCAACCTGTACTGGTGCATGGGGTTGTTCCTCCCCAGGTGCAGGACCTTGCACTTGCTTTTGTTGAATTTCATCAGGTTTCCCCTGGCCCAGCTCTCCAGCCTGTCCAGGTCTCACTGGATGGCAGCACAGCCTCTGGTGTATCAGCCACTCCTCCCAGCTTGGTATCATCAGCAATCTTGCTGAGGGTACACTCTGTCCATTCATTCAGGTCATTGATGAATATATGCAACAGGAGCAATGGAGCTATATGGAAAGAAAGGGGCAATGGAAATGGGGCTATGGAATGAAGGTTGAAAAGGTCCAAATGCAGATTCCATCTGCCTTACTTTTCTAGACCCCTCTTTATAATGGCCTCTAGGTAGTAGGTTAATTTAAAGTATGTAACTGAAATAAGGCATATTAGTCATATCCTCAAAAAAAAAAAAATCCTGAATTTGCTATAAAGACAGCCTAGCTCAATTAGCTCTGATTAAGATGTCGATATAAAGGATACCCAAGAGCTATCTAGGAGCCCAAGGTATCTAGCACTGTTTAGACAACCAATACCATTACAACAGCTCTCCCTTACCTGCTCTAGAAGGGTGAGGTGTCTTCTAAGTCCAATATTGTATATGCCAATTCCATCTTGATACCCTAGAGCATAAAAAATTGATGAATGCAATACTTTTATATACATTAATAAAAATAATTATATAAATTCATATGAAATTGAACTAATTAAGTACCTAAAAGGAAGCAAGATTCATTTACAACATGTAAATAAACAGCCCCAGTTCCCTCAATCTCTCCTCGTAAGACTTGCTCTCTAAACCCTTCACAATCTTTGTTGCCCTTCTCTGGACATGTTCCAGGAACTTGTTGTCCTTCTTGTACTGAGGGGCCCAAAACTGAACACAATATTCAAGGTGCGGCCTCACCAGTGCCAAGTACAAAGGCACTATCACCTCCCTGCTCCTGCTGGCCACACTGTTCCTGATACAAGCCAGGATGCTGTTGGCCTTCTTGGCCACCTGGGCACACTGATAGCTCATGTTCAGCCAGCTGTCAACCAACACACCCAGGTCCTTCTCCGCTGGGCAGCTCTCCAGCCACTCTTTCCTAGGCCTGTAGCGTTGCATGGGGTTGTTGTGACCAAAGTGCAGGACCCAGCACTTGGCCTTGTTAAACTTCATACAACAGGCCTTGGGCCATCAATGAACCTGTCTGGATCCCTCTGTAGAGTGTTCCTACCCTACACTGCAATAGAAAGTTTTCTGCAGAACATCTAGCTGATCTTGTCTTCTTGTTGCTGTGACATTGGACATATAAGCCCCAGGTGCAGAAAATGTGTTGTGTTTAATAAGCCAGTATTCTAATCAAAAGAAGCTCAAGATCTGTTAAGAAAAGATCTCTAGTCTGTAGTGTAAATGAGGTAACTTCACAAGCCTTTCATAATAAAAAGTAGAAATCATTTTTTTTTAAGAATATTAAAATAAAGAGGAACTGTCCTCCTTCCATTAGCATGTCCTCTTAGAGACTGAGATTATATCTTCTTCTGAGTCGAACTCGCACAGCAGCTGTGCATAAAAATGAAGTGCTGAAGATGTTTCTAATATTTATATTGTTTTAAATTTGACACTGTTTATATACAGCTCATTGTTAAGAGTATATGCAAACCAAATGTATTTCTGCACTGGAGCACTTCAGAGCAGGGAGTATAGTTCAAGCCCTCATTTGCTTTTTGTATTCATGGCTTTAAATGTTACTGGGCTCTTCTTGCTTGTTCTCATTCTGCTGAATCAGCTCTTACAGAAGAGTCATTGTTCTTGGAGATCGACACAGGTTACAGTCTGCTTAAGAAATGTGAATTAGGTGCACTGGTGCATAGGAATGAGCAAAAGAACTCAAAAGCTGGTTTGTTTGGGTTTGTTTTTTTTTCATTTTGTCCAATCAATTCTGCCTATCTCTGTCATGCCTATACCCATGTTATCCCCAAACTTCAAAGAGTTTTTAACAAAGTTTAAAAGCAGGCCATTTATGCATCATTATTACCCTACTTTGAAAGCACACCTCTTTCTTCAGGGTGCAAACATTAGTTAAAGAGGGATTGAAATCCAAAACAAAATTCCAAGGAATTGAATTAAACTGGGTAAAACCTGCTACCTTTACCCTAGGCATTCTTCTCTTTATAGCATTGACACAATCTGCTTTGCATTCCTTCTCAGGGTCATTTTGTCATATCACATAAAGTACAGTGAGGTTCATATTCCATATACACCTGCAGATCAGTTCAATAGGTCACTATGCATTTTTAAGTGTTCATTTCCATGCAGCAAGAAAAGGAGCAACTAAGAGGAAAGAAGCTGACATGATATAGTTTGTGCCTCTGCAGGACAAGTATTCTGCTGTGTAGATTAAGTGGGCCACCACATGATATTTCTATGAGATTTAATATTACTGCAGAGAGGACAGATTTATGGGTTGTCCACTGCTCACCTCCTTATGGTTATGCATCAGTGAAAATCAGCATTCATGCTGCATCCTCAGGTCTTGTTCTTAAATGTCCATGTTTTACAATATTCTGACAAAAAAGCGAGTCATATGAATATCCATGCTGCATCTGAGTTTAAACAGACCGAGACATGATTAATGGGTGATGCTAGACTCTTTTAACCTTATGGTGCTATTCAGTTGAAGATGGCAAAGTGCATTTTTCTGTAATGATTAAAGTCTGTGTGGTTCCAAATTCACCAGTATTTCCAAATCATAATGTTTGTTGCAGATGGACTGTTAGTCAAATAACCTGGCATCTGTACCAGTACCACATAAATGTCTGAATGAGGATGTACCGACTGAGATGTTTTCATGAAGTGACAAGATTGGTACAATACAGATATGACCCTTTATTATCCACTGATGATAGACAGTGTGAGTATTAGAGGTATCTTAATGCTCTTAGTGGAGATATCTGCAGCTTTCCAAACACACATTTATTTATTTAAACATGATTGACCAACATTCTGAGCACGTACTGGAAATTTAAATATAAACATTAAAATATGGAGCATGTCTCTGCTTTTGAAAAAATATTGGCCTTTCAATTGACTCTAAGGAAAATGAATTACAGTAAATCAACTTAAGACCCCAAAAAGGTGAATGAGAGTATCCACAGTGGAGTTTGATGTAGTAAAACTAGTCCACTTTAAATTTATTTCTCTAATAAATTTAGATTAATTTGACTGATGGTCCTCCATGAATCAAATACATTTTGGGGGGTGAAAGATACAGTTACAGAATGATAGAAAATTCTAGGCTGGAATGGACCTCTTGTTAACCTCTGATCCAACCCTCTGTAGAAACAAGGACTTAGACTATGCTGTCCATGGCCCTGTAAAGCCATCTTGAATGTTTCCAGGAAGAGAGATTCCACCACTGGTCTGAGCAGCCTATTCAAAGTTTAATGGTCCTAAAGACTTTTTTTTTTTTTATTATATCCCAATGGAAATTCCCTGAACCAAGTCATGCCTGTTGTCTCTTGTCTGTTCTCCTTGCAGCCTTTTGAAAAGAATACCTACATCTCCTCTGTAACTACCATTCAGGTAATGGAAAACTGTGATTAGATCCCTCCTGAGCCTTCTATTCC
Source organism: Phalacrocorax carbo (assembly GCF_963921805.1). Classification (NCBI taxonomy): domain Eukaryota; kingdom Metazoa; phylum Chordata; class Aves; order Suliformes; family Phalacrocoracidae; genus Phalacrocorax; species Phalacrocorax carbo. The sequence continues at coordinate 167,629,542 of NC_087513.1, forward strand.
CTCAGCCAGAAAACCTCAGTTCCTTCAAATTTTCTTCACACATCAATTTCTCCAGCACTCTAGTCATCTTGAGGGACCTGTTCTAATCCCTCTCTGCTCAGCCTGTCTTTTACTGAGAGTACTGAAATTGGGCGCAATATACCAGGTGTGGCCTAGCAGGAGCTGAGTAGACTGCAATAATCATGCCCCTTGTGATGCAGTTGCTGTTGCAGTCACATACATGGTTTGTCTTCTTTGCTACAAAGGCACACTTAAATCACATTCAGCTCACTGTCCACCAGCACCCCAAATCCTTTCTAGCAGAGCTACTCCCCAGCCAGTTAGTCCCCAGCCTGTACTACCGATTGGGATTATTTCATCTCTACTGCAGGACTTCACATTTGTCTTTGTTAAATCTCATGCAACTCTGTTTGGCATGATTTTCTAGACTGTTGGGGACTCTGCATTTTACCTCTTCCATCCAGAGTTATCTACCTCCTCTCCCAATGTGGTGTCCCTTGCAAACTTTGTGATAGGGTATTCAATCCCATCACTCAGATTGCTTTTAAAAACTCTGAGGAATTCCACTTATAACCATCTCCCTGTTTGACTCCAAGATATTAACCATATTTTGAGTTCAGTGTTTTACACAGTTTTCCATCCACCTTGAGGCTGGTTTGTCCAGTCTGTATCTTATCAGCTTCAACAAGGATGTGAGAGATCATGTCAAACATCTTACAAAAGTCAAGGTACACGGATCTCCTCTTTTAACTGAGGAAGCCATTTCACAGAATCACAGAATCACAGAATCACAGAATAACAGGTTGGAAAGGACGTCAAGGATCATCTAGTCCAACCTTTCTGGGAAGAGCACAGGCTAGACAAGGTGGCCCAGCACCCTGTCCAGATGACTCTTAAAGCATCCAATGTGGCCGAGTCAACCACTTCCCTGGGGAGGTTATTCCAATGGGTGACTGTCCTCAATGTGAAAAATTTCCCTCTCGTGTCCAATCGGAATCTCCCCAAGAGCAACTTGTCTCCATTCCCCCTTGTCCTCTCCATGGGACTCCGTGTAAAAAGGGAGTCTCCATCTTCTTTATAACTACCCCTTAAGTACTGGTACGTAGTGATGAGATCCCCTCACAGCCTCCTTTTCTCAAGGCAGTTAGATTGGCTCAGCACAATTTAGTGTTGGTATATCTGTATTGGCTTTTCCCAATGTCCTTGTCCTTCCTGTACGTGGAAAAAGCTTCCATCCAGACCAGTTCTATAATTTTGCCAGGAAAAGAGGTGAGGCTACGCGGCCTGTTGTTTTCTAGATTTTTTTTTCATTGATGGACATACTTGACTTGTTTTTAGTAATCTGTGATCTTCTTTGATCTCCATGACTGTCTAAAAATGACAGACTGGCTTTACAATAATGTCTTCCAACTGTCCTCAGATTTATCCCATCAGGTCCCACAAACCTCTACCTGTCCGGCTGGTACAGATGGTTGCTAGCTCAACCCTCTTCTACTGCCAGTGACTCACCATTTGCTTTGTCATTTCATCTTCAAATAGGGACTTAGGAGCTGACATCACCCTTAATGACTGAGGTGAAAACAACACTGAGTACTTCTTTACTGTGTCATTTCTAACTTGCCAGCTGCATTCAGCAGCAGTCTTGTGTCTTCCTTGTGCTTCCACTCAATACTAACATGAACTAACCATAGAAGCCTCTCTTGCCAGTTTAAGCTCCAGCTGAGCTTTTGACTTCCTAACTGCGTCTCTGTAAGCTCAAGCAGTAATTTTTATATTCCTCTTTTGTACTCAAGCAATACTTTTCGTGTTTCCTTTTAGGTGTCTGTCCCCTTTCCCACATCTCACATATTTCTTTTTCATATTTCAGCTCTTTGAGTGCTATCTGCTTAACAAGGCTGGTTTATTTCTATTTCTAGGCCTGCTCCCTTTGGGTTTTTTTCCCACTTAGGGGGATGGACAGCTCTTGTGCTTTGAGCAGGCTGCCTCTGAAAATTTCTGAGCACTTCAGAGTACCTTTGCCCTCCAAGACATACTCCCATGGGAGTCCTAGCACTTTCCTGAGCAAAAACTCTTCCAGGAGTTGAAATCTGCACTTCTGAAATCTAAGGTGTTTATTTTGCTACTATGTTTTTGCATGAAAACTATAAAGTGAGGAGTAGGGGGAAGTGTGTGTATGTGTATTTATATACATGTTTGTGTCTATTTGTGAGATTTAAAATACTTCTTTTATTTTGTTTATGGTATTAATTATCTAAACACAATATGTACTATTCACAAGGATTTACCAATACTTCTGAACTCAAATGTCTCAGGAATTTAGGATAAAGGAAAATCATCCAAGAATTAACTAATGTGTTTATTTGCTTATTCTGCCCAATCTATGTCACTTTGGCTACTTTTATGTTTAGAGCAAAGAATATTCAAAGGTTAAAATATTTCCCTGCTAGGAACAATGTCTAGTTAAAGAAACAATAAAGAACATGTCATGATAAAAACAATAAAGGAGTAAATTTTCCACACGGAATTTTCAAAACAGTTTCTTTCCATAGCTGTGAATATGGATAAAACAGTAAAAGCTTGAGTAGTATAATGTAAATTGGAACTATTCTTGGAAGAATTCAGCTCACTATGGGAGAAGTGGCCACAAATGAGATTCATTTCATCTCACTTGACTCATTTAAAAGTCAGGCATGCAGTCCAATTTAGGTGTCTATACTTTCCATATAATCAATGGAAAGAGAGAAGGAGTGAGACCTCCAGACAGTGATTAATTCATCTTTAAATAGGTATCTATTCGAAGCATGATAAATATGTCTCTGAAGATGCTCTCTCTTTAATGTCTGTGGAGGAAATTTAGATGAATAGCAAAGATGTCTAATTTTTAGATACTTAAGCTGAGGTGAAATGATTCTCATAATCTATGTTAGTCCTTCATGCACAAATACGTTGGATGAGGGCATTACAGAAACTATTTACTAGTATACATGAATAGTATAAATCGACACATTGAAGCAAGCCATGCAAACAACAATATGGTGATGCCTAGCAGGTATAATTTTTTTTTTGTTCCTGAGAAAGACTTTGGCCACTTTCTTTAAACAAATTAAATTTGAGTGCAAAATTTTTTAAACTTGGATTGTTAGAACTAGTAATGAAGACATTATATGCATGCACACTCCCCAACTTCTTTTCAATTTCATTCCAGACTAGAAAACCTGTTCTATAGCTAAATGATGTTATTCAGACCACTATATCTTAACTTCCCTTTTGATTGCTTTAATCACTCACTTGACCTTGGAATTTTCATAACTTTCACTATGAACAATAGACAAAAAATAAAGCATTTATTGCAACCATCACCAGTATCCATTGTCCTGTTTACATTATCTATCTTTTCAGTTGCTACTCTAGTTCTCACCCATTTTTTTACATAAACTTTTGATCTTATAGTTCAATGACTTTAGAACATTATCTCTTTTGCTCCCATCTTATTCATTCCCCTTCCTTATTACCTATTGATAATGTTGTCATACTCCACACTTTTATGTCCTAGTTTTCCAAGTTGCTTCCTTCAAGCTGTTTTCCCATTGCATAGTGACATTTTCAGAAATAAATAATTAACTATAATGGACAAAATTTAATGAAGGAGTTAATTGCTCTGGTAAAAGGAACAGAATAATTTGTTTATTTTTATATCTGTTAGATGTTAAAGCCATAGCTCTTTTATAAACCCATTTATGTATTATTGTGTGTGAAATTAGAATGTGTAAACAAAGGTCCCAGGCAGAGCACTCAGTTACTTGTCACTGTCAAACCAAGCAGCAGAAAGCTTTCAGAGAAAGTAGGTGTCTAAATAAATAAGTTCAACCACTTCCATCTGAAACAAATATCAAAAGGAGTTTTACTAAACATACCCCTTCCTAACTAGGCTTACATCTGCTTGCAGAAAAGGTGTGTTTAGGAATAACTTGGAGAGAAATGAAAATAAACAAGCAAAAAGCTTTCTTAAAAGTTTCACCAAGGAAGGTAGCAACATATCTTGCTGTCAGATACACTCAGTATGTATCAACAAAGCAAGGGTCTACTTTCGTGTTCCTTTTTAAATGCTGAAGGCAAAGGACAACTGTTATGCTTGTATATTTGGAACTGCGCAGTGGACATGATGACCTGCAGTAATCCTCAAGAGATTTTTTTTCTTGTGATTTTATTCTGGCACTTGAACTGTCTATTTATCCCGAAGTAATAGGAAAAGAATCTTCAAAAGTATCCTTGAACTTCAAGAATACATAATATCAGAAAAGGGGTGAATCCATCAGAAAAAGGAATATAATTTTAAATTTTGCTAATGCTCAAACTTCAAGGTTTTGCTTGTAAGAATGAACAAATATAACTAAAAAATTCAGATTATCATTCGTTAATATGAGCTATTTCAGCAAGCCACACTTCCTAATCCAAAACACCGATCATAGTGACATTTGATTCACCTTCTTGAAACAAAAAGTCAATAGAGACAAATAGATGCTGTGAGAATCTATTTTCAGACATTAGTGGAACTTCCTTATTGCCTATGAATGAACTTTAAAGGGATTAGCTCAGATTTATGTGTCACAGTAGAATTTCACAGCTGGATTCAATGAATTCCATTTAATATATCACTTTTTAACAGAAACACAGTTCCATATATGAAATACATGCAAATTGTTCAGAGTAACATGGGTAATACATCAAGCCAAATAAAAGAATAACAGAAGATGTTTTTACAAATATATCAACAACAAAAAGACAATCAAAGAGATTCTCCATCCTTCATTGGACGTGGAGAGCAACTTTGCAACTAAGGATGAGGAAAATCCTGAGGTAATAAATGTCTCTTTTGCCTCAGTCTTTAACAGTAAGACCAATTATCCCCAGGGTATTCAGACCCCTGAGCTAAAGGCAGGGACAAGGAGCAGAATAAACACTCCATAATCCAGGACAAAGCAGTTTATGACCTGCTGCTCCACCTGGACACTCACAAGTCTATGGGGCCAGATGGGAACCACCTGAGAGTACGAAGAAAGCTGGCAGAGGAGCTTGCCAAGCCACTCTCCATCATTTACCAACAGTCGTGGTTAACAGGGGAGGTCCCAGGTGACTGGAGGCTTGTGCATGTGGCATCTATCTAGAAGAAGGGTTGAAGGGAGTATCCAGGGAACTACAGGACTGTCAGCTTGATCTCGGTACCGGGGAAGGTTATGGAGAGGTTCACCTTGAGTGAGCTCACCAAACAAGTGCAGGACAAGCAGAAGATCAGGCCCAGCCAGCACGGACAGCTTCATGAAAGGCAGGTCCTGCCTTACCAACCTGATCTCCTTCTATGACCAGGTGACCAGACTGTTGGATGAGGGAAAGGCTGTGGGTGTTTTCTACCTGGAGTTTAGCAAAGCATTTGACACTGTCCTCCACAGCATCCTCCTCGAGACACTGGCGGGTCATGGCTGGGATGGGAGTACTCTTGCTGGATGAAAAACTGGCTGGATGGCTGAGCCCAATGAGTTGTGGTGAACAGAGTCAAATCCAGTTGGTGGCCAGTCACAAGTGGTGTTCCCCAGGGCTCAGTGTTGGGGCAAGTCTGGTTTAATAACTTTATCAATGATCTGGATGAGGGGATTGAGTGCACCCTCAGTAAGTTTGCAGATGACACCAAGCTGGGTGGGAGTGTTGACCTGCTTGAGGGTAGGATGGGTCTGCAGAGGAATCTGGACAGGCTGGATCGATGGCCCAAGGCTAATTGTAAGAGGTTTAACAAGGCCAAGTGCTGGGTCCTGCACTTTGGTCACAACAACCCCATGCAACACTACAGGCCTAGGAAAGAGTGGCTGGAAAGCTGCCCGGGGGAGAAGGACCTGGGTGTGTTGGTTGACAGCTGGCTGAATATGAGCCAGCAGTGTGCCCAGGTGGCCAAGAAGGCCAAAGAGCATCCTGGCTTGTATCAGGAACAGTGTGGCCAGCAGGAGCAGGGAGGTGATAGTGCCTCTGTACTTGGCACTGGTGAGGCCACACCTTGAATATTGTGTTCAGTTTTGGGCCCCTCAGTACAAGAAGGACAACGAGTTCCTGGAACGTGTCCAGAGAAGGGCAACAAAGATTGTGAAGGGTTTAGAGAGCAAGTCTTATGAGGAGAGATTGAGGGAACTGGGGATGTGTTGCCGTACACTTCTGTTGGAGAACTTATCTTGGGCCACACATCTCCGGGACACAGGGCTCTACCCACCCTGGGGACAGTGATGCACAGACATCAATATGATGGATGCAAAATGTCCATCTATTTAGCTGCGTCACACGCTTATATAGCTCTTGTGCTTCCTGTTCCTGCCACTCCTATGGGGAGGAGTCTATCTTTCCGTCACATCCCGTGATCTTCTGGTCGCCGATCCCTGTCTATTCCCCAACATCTCCCCCTCCCCATGCTGTTAAAAGTTCTACAAAGCTACTCGCATAAGCTCATACATATTGCGCTCAGGCCTATATTCATGTAACTCTTGCAGGAGCTCTCTGATTTGTCTTATAACACAGCATAACAATGGCAGCCCACAAGCAACCATGATTACTACACACAACAAAATCCCCCCAATTATTACTATCCAATCCCAGTTAAGCCACTTTGTTAGCCATTCCCACACAGAATCTATCCAGCCAAAAATTGTCCCACCCTTTCCCAGTGTCACTCTCTTTGCAATATTGCTTGCAGTCTTGTCAAGGAGCTCATTTCTTTTCCCAATGGTTGTATAGTCATCAGTTGTTAAACAGCAGAAGGGCAGGTTCCAGGTGTGTACGTTGTCACAACCCCCTTGCACTGCTATATCTAACAACCAGTCTATCGCCTGGATGTGGGCTTTCAGAATACTTTCTACTTTCTCAAATCTATTCTGGATATCATCCTTCCACAGCTCTGTGAGGTTCACCAATTTTAATAGACTGCAGTTTATACCTTCCAAGGCCATGGAGTTCCTTTGAACCCCCACCCCTGGCGTTAGGGCTAACGTAAATAGCCCACTTGCTCCTTGCCACACAGGTGGTCGTATTTGGGTAAAGCAATTCTCATCTAAATCTTCTGATCCTATCATATCTCTCTTTTGCCACCCCTTTACATTCTGCCACATTAATGGCTCAAGAACTCCTAATAGGCAGAGCCCGTACATGGTGTCTTCCTCGATGCAAAAAATGCACTGTTGCATTACACATTAACACAAAAGGAGAATGTAGACAGGTATTTTGCCCAGTTCTGCCAGTATTCTCCTTTTACTGCGGGTGTGACGGCTAGCATGAGGATCCATGTCAGCAGACCCTGCAAAGAGACAACTCAGAGAGGGATTATTCATTGTACATCCTTGCACAGTCCTGCTTTCACACACTTTGCAGGCACCCACTCTATGCGTCCTTCATTCTCAACCACGGCGTAGCCCCTTCCCAGGCATCTCAGTTTCCATCCTCTCTCCCATTGCTCACTGCCTGGGAACCTTACTCGTACCTGCGGATAGCGCTCGCCTGCTTGAGCCTTGCCAAAGTGCTTCTCCACTGCTGTAACTTGCTCCTGCCCGCGTATAAAATGATTAAGCAAATATAGCACATGCATTAAAATGGTTTGCTGAGCTGCTACGTGTATAGCTCCCTTATACCCCTTCTCCTCCCCAAGCTGCATTATCTTTGCTTTCAAGGTGCAATGAGTGTGTTCAACTATTGCCTGCCCTATGCTATTGTAAGCAATGCCATGTTTTAATACAATATTCCAAGCTTTGCACCATTCCTTGGTACTTCAAGCCCGAAAGCATGGTCCATTGTCTGTTTTTATTTCAGTGGGCTTTCCAAGCCACGCCATCACTGTGGTCCAATGCGCAGCCAACTGTGCTGCGGTCTGCTTCCGATGTTGAATAGCCATGATGACTCCACTATATGTATCAACTGTAATTGCCAGGTGCCTTCCGGGGGCCAACTGTGGACGTTCAGTAAAGTCAGTCTGCCAGATAGCATTTGCTTCCAGTCCTCGAGGGTTGACTCCTGCCTCCCACAATGGCGAGTGCTGACAGTAAGGACAGGTGGCTACTACTTCTCTTGCTGCTCTTATTGAGATGCCACACTCCTTTGCCAAGGCTTTAGCACCCAGGTGCAGTTGTTCATGTAGTTTCTTTGCCTCCGCCAAGGTCCAGACTCCTGCGGCTGCCTCATCAGCCATGCGATTCCCCTCAATCAGTGGTCCAGGCCCCGACTGATGACTGTGAATGTGAATTACCGTCACAGTTGCTCCTCGCTGCGATAAAGCAATCTCTAGCATCAAGGCAATTTCCGTGTGTGGTACACCCTCTCGTTTCATGGATGTGACTAACTTATACACGTATAAAGAGTCCTTGCACACATTTATATGCCGATCTCTATCCTTTCGCAGGGCCATCTCTAGCGCTTTTGCTTCAAGCCACTGCACACTTTTACCCTGCCCCTCAATGCCGCCGCTTGTAACTGCGGGGTTTCCAGCCCTTGACCCTTTCCAGTAAGCCAGTCAAGAGTGGTCCCTCTCAGCGGGTGGCTAGGAGCCGCCACCGCTTGCTGTACAAGGGCATGGCAGGCACTGTTCATTGCCTCCTTCCAAAGTATGTACATTGTGGGAGCCAATATTGCTTTTGCCAACTGCCTAGCACCAGAGGGGGTCAACGGCGCTGCGTGCACAGCATCTAGCAGCAATCCTACCCCTTCATCCTTTAGCCCCTTTTCCCTAGTTTCTTGCCATAAACTTCGCACTAGCTTGGCATCTATTGGTGTCCACTCCACCCCTCCTCCAGAAGCTGCTGGGACAGAGAATATCCCGGGCATCTCTATCCTGACTCCATCTAGGCTACAGTCTCTGGCAATTAGCTGCCAGTTAGGTAACTCCACTGACTGTCGCTGGGGCGCACCCTTTGTTAAGAGTCCTGTCTGCCCCCGAGTTACTTCCCTTAGTGCGCGTATAACCTGCTGCAGCTGCCGCAGCACCTCCTCCGGAGACCCCTCTGGAGCCTCAGCGCTCCGGACCTCCCCTTTTGGCGGTCCCTCTCTTCCCTTACTCTGACTGGTCCTCCGAGTCCCTGCTGCCTTATGCCTCTGTTTTGTGCGCTGCAGGCAATCTGCCCCACCTTCCCACATGTGGACATCAGTTTCTCCCCCAACTTCTGATTTGCTGCTACTCGAGCTTGATCTATACCCATCCTGTCCTCCCCTCCAGGCACACCAGTCCTCCTCCTCGTCTGATTCCCATCTTAAGGGTTGCCCCGGAAGCCAGTCTCGAGGATCGGGCAGAGGGCAGCGCTGTTGCCGGCGCTGATCATCCTCCTCCTTCACTCCGTCACTCCTGCTCTCTCTCGCTCTTTCCGTCCTTCCGCTCCCATGCCACTGGCGCCCGCTGCATCTGCCGCCACGTCCCCCTCCCCGCGCGAAAGTGCCCGCGCCCATGCCAAATCGTCCCAGGGGTATGCGGGGGGGCTTTCCAAAGGTCCCGTTGGCTCAACAGGGAACACCGCCGCTTCCCGATCCACCTCTTTGGGAGCCTCAGATTGAGTCGCTGGCCAGGCTACTGCGTCCGAACCCCCCGCTTCTTCCCCATCTCCCGCAATGCTTGCTCCTGTCTGCGTCCCCACTGCCCCTCCTGGGTCTATTTCCGGGCTACTGTCGCCCGTAACACCGTGCAGGCACCGCCGCGCCTGCCGCCACGTCTCCTGATCATCCCGAGCTTTCAATAGCAATCGGTGTATTTTTCCCCAGAGCTGTATGTACTGGGTTTTTCCCATCATAGCCCATTCGGCTAACTCCTCTTTAATTCTCACCCAATTATCTTTATTAAATATGTCTGCGGGAGTCCATATGAGCCCCTGCGTAATCATCCATTGGATGGCCTTTGAGGTAGGCGCCTTCGAAATCGAAGTACCATATTCCTTCCCCAATCCCTTCGGTACCTTTACGACTGTACCCATGGCGCGCCCGCCGACCTGCGGCTCCCCGTCCCGCCCCTTCCTGCCCCAAGCTATCTGTTCCCCCCAGTGAACTTGCCATGCCGCCCCGCCGATCACGTCGGGGTCACCACTTGTTGCCATACGTTTCTGTTGGAGAACTTATCTTGGGCCACACATCTCCGGGACACAGGGCTCTACCCACCCTGGGGACAGTGATGCACAGACATCAATATGATGGATGCAAAATGTCCATCTATTTAGCTGCGTCACACGCTTATATAGCTCTTGCGGTTCCTGTTCCTGCCACTCCTATGGGGAGGAGTCTATCTTTCCGTCACATCCCGTAATCTTCCGGTCGCCGATCCCTGTCTATTCCCCTATAGGGATGTTTAGTCTGGAGAAGAGGAGGCTGAGGGGAGACCTTATCGCTCTCTGCAACTACCTGAAAGGAGGTTGTAGTGAGGTGGGTGTCAGTCTCTTCTCCCAAGTCACTAGCATTAGAATGAGAGGAAATGGCTTCAAGCTGCATAAGGGGAGGTTTAAATTGTATATTAGGAAAAAATTCTTTACTGAGAGAGTGGTCAGGCACTGGAACAGGCTGCCCAGAGAGGTGGTGGAGTAGCCATCCCTGGAGGTATTTAAAAGATGTGTAGACATGGCAGTTCAGGGCATAGTTTAGGAGACATGGTAGTGTTGGGTTGACGGTTAGACTTGACGATCCTAGAGTTCTTTTCCTATCTTAATGATTATATGATTCCATAATTCTATGATTCTAAAACACAGGGGAAAAAACACTTATGTTTTTGCAAAGGAAGCAACGCAAATCTTTTTCATATAACGTCTGCTGGATGACTGAAATCTATTCTCTACAGATCTTCTGTCATGATGAAAGCTAATAACATTTGTAGCAGTGTTAACTTTTGTGACTTCCTTTTCACTACTTCTTGTAAGCAGGCTTTAGTACCTCCCACTTTAGTGACCTATGCATACAAGGCACGCAGTTTATTTCAGATACTACCTTCGAAAATCAGGTTCTTGCCTTGGTTCACAGAAGTCTTGAGATTTGATGTGCTATGCTTATGGCTGGCATTCAGATGATCCTGTTCTAATGTATCATAGTAGCTTTCCTAGAAAATAATAATAGAGATAATCCTCCATAAAACTCTTTCTCCAGTTTAACATTATTGAGCAATGCAATGTCCTTCCTTGTTGTGCTGCCTTCCTCCTAAACTGGTGTAGAACAAAGCTTTCAGTGATACCTCTGCCTACACTGTATTAATTATTCTATACTGACAAGCAGCATAAGTACTGGCAGGTACTATTTACTGATACACTGAGCTTGCTAACAGTTCTGGTACCAGGAGAGCCAACTCACTGCAACTTAATTTTCATTTAGCACTTGAAACCAGTATGATACTTCTAGGAAGAGTAATTGATTTGCTAGTTATAGGCAATATTAATGAGAAACTGATACACTCTTGGCTGCTATTATCATTACTATATAGATGTATAATACCTTGATATTAATGACAAATTTAAATACCTCTACCTTGATAACAAAGGTAAAGATAGAAGAATCATAGAATCACATAATCACAGGTTGGAAGGGACCTCAGGGATCATCTAGTCCAACCTTTCTGGGAAGAGCACAGGCTAGACAAGATGGTCCAGCACCCTGTCCAGTCGAATCTTAAAAGCATCCAATGTGGCTGAGTCAGCCACTTCCCTGGGGAGATTATTCCAATGATTGACTGTCCTCACTGTGAAAAATTTCCCTCTGGTGTCCAATCGGAATCTCCCCAAGAGCAACTTGTCTCCATTCCCCCTTGTCCTCTCCATGGGACTCCTTGTAAAAAGGGAGTCTCCATCTTCTCTGTAGCTACTGCTTAAGTACTGGTACATGGTGATGAGATCCCCTCTGAGCCTCCTTTTCTCAAGGCTGAACAAACCCAGCTCTCCCAGCCTATCCTCATATGGCAGCTTCCCGGTCCTCTGATCATCTTGGTGGCCCTTCTCTGGACCCCTTCCAGCCTGGCCACATCCTTTTTGTAGAGCGGGGACCAGAACTGTACATAGTACTCCAGGTGTGGCCTGACAAACACTGAGTACAGTGGGATGATGACTTCTTTATCTCTGCTGGCGATGCCCTTTTTGATGCAACCCAGCATCCTGTTGGCCTTCTTGGCCACAGCAGCACACTGTTCTCTCATGTTGAGCTTCCTGCCCACCAGGACCTCCAGGTCCCTTTCCACAGAGCTGCTCTCCAGCTAGGTGGATCCCAGTCTGTGCTGCACTCACGAATTATGTTTTCCCAGGTGCATGATCTTACACTTCTCCTTGTTGAACTTCATAAGGTTCTTGTTGGCCCACTCTTCCAGCCTATCCAGATCTCCCTGCAGACCAGCTCTCCCTTCTGCAGTGTCTATGTCCCCACTCAACTTGGTGTCATCTGCAAACTTCATCAGGCTACACCTGATGCTGTTATCCAGATCACTTATGAAGATATTGAATAACACTGGGCCCAATATTGATCCCTGTGGGACTCCACTTTTGACAGATTGCCAGTTTGAAAAGAGCTACTTACCACCACCCTTCAGGTGCAGCCTGTCAGCCAGTTCCCCACCCACTGCACAGTTTAAGAAGTGTTTAGCAATATATTTTTTTCTGACTGCAATTGGGACTCACCAACTTTGAGTTGGTGCACCCACTAAGCATTACTTAGTAGTGGTGAACATTCTGTAATGCCAGGGATTAAATAAAACCTGACCACTGCCATGACAGGAGTCTTTAAAGAGCAATTTGAGTCATCACATTGTTTGTATAGGTGTTATATATATAAGTGGTACAGCTTTTTGGTTGTGCATTATTGATTCCATTATGGAAACACAGTGTAAAATTTGATGTTCCATTCTGGTATAAAGTTCTTCTATTCTGTCTAAACTTTGCCAGCTATTAAAAGATCTGTACTTTTTTACTACCTGATCTTTTCTACAGAGCTTTGGCTGGAATCTTAACTAGCACAAATATGTGCTCTCCAGAGGATCTTAATTTGAGGGCAGCTGGTTCAGCTGCAGTTTTAATCACTGGTGTATCCAATGATATCCATTTTTCCTTGTTAGCTGTGAGTTTTCTTGTTCTGCTTTGCACTTTAAAGTAATTTTTCATGTAATTGTAATACCGGATGCTGTATCATACAAGGCATGAGCAATAGATAATGAGCCATATATCAGGGTCCCTATAGCAAGAGTTAAATAAACAAGCTTGCTATTCTTAGTCTGCTTCATTTCTAACTATTAAATTCAGAAAGTGTTTTGCAACCAATATTCATGCTTCTTAGGATGTTATTTTGCTACTCAGCAATTATTTGAAATAAAAAAAAAAGATGATTAAGTAATGTTCAGACAACAAACTCTGAAGGTTTCTGCTTTGGTAAAAGATTTTTTGGATTCCTACTTCAGTTTTGCCCATATTGTTTGGTTTCCAAGGCAACATTGCTCTACTTTCAGTCCCTGTTTACATCAATGATCAGCCAACAAGAGGATTTTTACATGTGGCTGACGTTGACAAGTATTTGATCTCACATATCAACATCATTGCTCTCATAATTCTCCTGTTACCTTGTGTTTTCTAACTGCATAGCTGTCTTAGAATTAGTACATGTACAGATTTTGGTAAAAGTTACCTTTTTGCATAGCAGGATATGATACTGCTCTTTCTTTTATCAAGGTTGTCATAATGCACTCACTTAAAACAACAGATAGCTTCTATTCTAGTCCCTCTTCTGTGATTTAACACTCATACTCAGGGCAGCAAGTACGGCCATTCTTGTGCGTAACTGTGAGGAACAAAACGAAGCAAGAGCATATGCTTCAAGTTCTATGACTGGGAGTGTTATTTAGTTTTATGATATCAAAATATGCAAGGTTTCCTAAGCTATTAATCTTTGGAACATTGGTTATGCATTTTTCCTTTCAATGTGTTTAAATATTCATTTATTTATCAATTTCATATGATTTTAATGTAAAAATTTACAGACTATAGCTGAGAACTTGGTTTGTTGTTTTCCTTCTTTTTCTTTTCTTTTTTTCCCCTTTTTCCTCAGTACCAGCAATATGCCCATCAATTTACCTTCATTTGAACATGCTAGATAGTCATTAAAAGATCTAAGCTGAACATTATCATTTAAAGTGAATCAATATTGTCTTGCTTGTACAGAACTAATTAGATTAATAAATTATTTACTAAAAGTCACAAATAAACTTCACATTCAGTTTTTGCTTACCAGAACACATGTACAAAGACATGTCATTCCACCAGGACAGATACATAATTTTACAGTATAAAGAATAATATCTCTCAGGTTTTGTATTATAATACAAAGAACAAAATTATATTTTTCTTTATACTGTAAAATAACTCAGATTCCTACAGCCAAGACAACACCTAATGAAAAAAAATTAAAATACATATTTAAAAGATATTTTATTAAAAGAGTTACATTATCCAGCTCAAATGCTGCTTATTTGGGAAAACAAAACAAACAAACAAAAAAACACCCAAAACAAAACAATCACTTAATAAAGCACTGACTAGAGCAAAAATTGTCATAACATCTGTGGATTAACTCATTCACAAAGGCAAAAATGTCTTATCTAAACTACCTGTTTCAAATGAGTCTCTGTGTGTGAGATACAAAAACTTAGTGTATCCACAGAAGTCATGAACAACCACCATTGTGGGTTCAATCAATTGCTTGAGAATATTTTACCATATTTTTAATTTAAAACAAATCGCTAGTGTTACCTTTGCATTACATTAATGAGGATGTCCATTTCTCAACAGTACTGAAGTGAAAGAGTAAAAGAAGTAGGAGGATGTGAAGTAATTAGTGTTAAGACTTTCCTAAGGAACTGATATCCTATTGCATAAATAACATCAAATTGCTTTCTGTTATTGCCTAATCTTGGAACACAGTTTCAGTGCTTGACTGTATCTGTTTTTGAAAGATGGTCTCTATATACCTGCCTCTGGTATTTAGAACCTAGACATGTATTTGTACAGGCCATTGATGTTACCTTGTTTCACATCTGTTCTTAAGTCAATTCCAGACAGCAGTTCCTGTTTGTAATTGATTTCTTTAGACTTTGAATCATATGCTCTCTGAATAGCTGTTCTGAAATGGTTATTTAAGGAATAACAAATAAGTCAGTAAGCAAAATAGACCTTCATCACCAAATAAACTGTTTAAAGAAGAATAAATATAATACATTCCCTGTTACCCCTCAGGCTTCATGTATCTGAATAGCATGACAAAGAGCCTCCAATGTCACTAGACAGCACTGCATCTCAAATCCCTGTAGTGCTAATTCACCTTATAGGCAGTGTGGCTCAACAGCAAGCCACTCGGTAGCATTTTGGATGGAGATGAGGGTCTGCTGGGAGAGCTAGGACACTTGCTACATATCCCAGACCCCAGTTTGTGGCAGTGTGGTTAAATATCCTGAATAAAGAATGACTTGGAGTCATCCAGCTACCAGAAAACACATACAAGTCAAACCAGATTAAGGTAAAACTGAAAGCTTAATCCAAGCCTTTTTTCATAACCTCCAGAATAGATAATATGACTAAAAACCACTTACAGAAGAAATAGGTGAAGAAATAAAAACATTTTAAATCTGTTTACATGATGATTGCCTAAAAAAAGTCTGCCTTTCCCTCATATTTTGTCTTCCCTGTCCTGACAATACAATGTTTCAGGTTTTGTTTATACATTCTCCCACTTGTTGGGAGAACACTAGACTTTACAGACAGCTTCTCTTCTGAGGTATTCAGGAGTAGCTAGGATAGTTTCAAACCAGCTGCTGGTGGACTGTATCCACATCAACAGAAGAAAAGTCCTTTTGGTTTTCTTTTTTAACAGGATGAAGAATTGTGAAGACACGGCTTAGCTTTTAGGAGGAGAATAGGGATGGACAAAATGAGTGAAAGGTAAATCACCAAAGTATCTTTCCACAATAAAGAATGAAGTTACATTTCTGGAATACTTTATGGATTTTTTTAGACTTAAATTCACTTTTTAAAAGAGGTACTTCTAATTTCTATTTTTTTAATTGCAAATTAAACAAAGCAGGAAAAAGTAAGAATTAATCACAGACCAATCCCTTTTTGAGGACAGTAAGGTTCACAGATGGAAAGAAAGAAAGAAGCCAGAGTCCTGAGGAAGTAAAAGAGGGCCCAGTTACACAACATGTAGAGCATTCTGTGAGTTGCTGGGCTTTCTTATCTCTCACTAAACATACAAGTTCATATGAAATCACAAAACATGAGAGGACTGACCTAAAAGGCACAAGAAAAGAATTAGGAAAAAGAACATTTTATTCAAAATAGAGAAGAAATTCCATTTTCAACTTTTCCCATATCCTTTAATTTGGTCCTATCTTCCACAACAGAAGGAGGTACACACAAACCCTATAACACTATTCACATATACATTTTTAAATTCAGAATTAATGAATCATAATTGTGCTGCAGTAATCCACTTTAGGACATGATTGACACTTCAAAGCTATGTTCTGATTAGTTATTTGGTCCTTTGGATTATACTATAGTTATTCATCAACTTGCAGTAATGTGTCTTTGGAACATAATCATTAAAAACTCCATGAAAATCCTATAGCTATGATGAATAAAGTAAATAGAAGCAGACAGTAATAACTGTTTTCTGTGTTTGGGTCCTTCCCATCTCAGTATTTAGCTTGCAGACAATTCTTTCTTACTTCAGTTCCATTTTTTCACTCTGCTTCTCCATCCCTTGAACCTTCTATATTACATGACCCATCCTGGTAAAAACTAAATTCTGTACAAATGAAGACAGTTGTATCCGGAATCTTTGTTGCTTAAAATTGTAACTAACAGTGGGATTAATTTAATCCACCTTTAGATATTTTCTATGCAGTTTATATATGAGCTGGTATTTCTGGCATCACTTTATAATCAATAGAGTGAAACAAACATGAGGAAAAATTTAAATCATCCTACTGTAACTGTCTAAATTAGGTCAGAGGAATTGTTCTCTAGAAATGTCTGTTTCTCTGGAGAACAAATAGCAACTAGGGTAATTTTAGACATCTACACTGCTTATATCAGAATCTATGTGAGATTGATGCTACACTAAAAGTTTTACTAAATAAAACTTTTTTTTTTGTTTCACTATTACATCTATGTGGTAGCAGTAGTTAATGAAATAGAAGGTTGTCCTAAGAGACTAGATGCTGTCTACATAATCTAAGGAGGTGGAGAATATCTCTGCCTGCCTGTAGTGTGCAGTCATATGTTAAATGTGCCAAGTTCACATACCATCTAAACCATGTCTTTTGTTGCAAAACTTTGTCGACAGCAGAGAGACCAAACTCTGATACAGTATTTCATATATCATGTGTTAGAATTCTTAAGCGACAATGTAAAATAACAGCGCAGGATCATCATTAGTGAAGTCCTACAATGTCAGGAGTTACAATATGAGGGAAGATAGACTGTAATCACAAGCTTATTATTATTTCTAGGTTAAAAGAAAAAAAAACAGCTGACAGAAAGGTACTGATTAGTCTTGGAGAGGTGGGGTTACAACATTCAGGTTCACTGCCGTGATGTGATGTACCAATGACTGAGTCAGAAGCTCCCTCAGTATTTCCTAATAGGAGCAAGTCTTGATAGATGAAATTTCCCTAAAGCTCTCAACGATTTAATTCTTCTCTTGCTTTAACGATGCTAAATAGTCAGCTGTTCCTAACTGAAGGTTAGAGTCAATACTGAAAATTTCTGAAAACTTAAGCTTTTGCTTCTCAAGTAATGCTATAGACCCTCTTTAAATTGTTTACTACTGATAGCAAGAAAAATCTGATCATCTTTAATTAATTTCTGTTTTGTCTAATCTATGTACAATTATAGTATCCCAGTTAATATTTTATACTATGTATTGAAACATGATATTTGTATGTGATTCGTATGATTAATTCTTGAAACTCTTGCTGGTTTTGTTAATTACCCCAGTGCATTCACCCCTGAAGGCGGAAATCATTGACAAACATTTTCCTTTCTTTTTTCTTTTTTTTTTGGTTAAAATACAAGTAAATATTAATCTGAAATCTAGCTCAAGGAAGTATCTAATGCTTCAGACCATAGCAGCTGCAAGGAGACAACAGAAGCCAGAATCAACAGATCATACAACATTCTGCTTGCACTTGTCTTTTTCATTGCTGTAAGTGACAATTCTGCATCATTCAGCTGGGTGGGAGGGAGAGCTGATTTGGGATGATGAATAAAAGAGCTTTGTTTAGATCAGGAAATCTGGTATGGTAACTACTGTAAGTTCTTCACAGGAAAAAGAGTCATCAGAAAACAAATTTGTTTTGCCCCATGAAACATAGGTAATGGGTAGGGTTTTGCCATTTTTTTTATGTTAGATGTCTTTTTCAGAGGAAAGAAAAATAAAATAATGCATCCTGTCTCATTTGAAAACATCATTAATTACAATCTCTAAGATATATTAAACTAAAGTATTGTTGTACTTCACAGATTAGCTAATATTTCACATAAAGACACAGAAAAATTCTGGTCAATATCTTTAGAACTCCATAATTCTTTGCATGGTTGGCTTGAGTTGACTTAAAGGACCTTCTCCAGAAGCAGATAATCAACAATTTCTGAACCTTCAAAACTTTTTAAAGTGTTTCCAGTTTAGGCTCTGTAAAGGACTTTTCATCTTTGGACATTTTGATCACTCTGTCTATATGCCTCTAGGAACATAGATTCATTGTATGGATTCATTCTTTTAGGTGAATTTATGGAGTTGTGTGCATTATGACATTTTGTGGAAATATTATGGACTGTGTTTCCCTTTGCAATGCCCTCCTTTTTGGGGCATGATCCTTACTCTTCCAGAAGATGTTGTCTTCTCATAACCTTATAGGAAAAAATAAAAACCAAAAACAAATTAACAAGAAACATTATGAAGTCTCCTAACACAGGCACCTTCTTTTACCCTGAAAACCTTCTCTTAGCCTGTACTTCTTAGTCAGGGAAAAACAATAAATAAACAAACAACTTTATTTTTAAAGTTTTCACAGAACAGGCATAGTAAATGGCTTATAAAATGGCTACAAATCTTAAAACATTTGTTTTGTCACACTTCATGTTTTCCTTGTAGTGTCAGCTCTTTCAATGTTAGAACTATCTTCTTAGATCTGATTTTTCTTAGCCATACCAATTTTTTCAATTCATTTTTCATTATCAGACTCTCACCTTGTGCTGAGTACAAATTTTTAAGTCTAATTTATAACAACTTTTGGCACATAATTTTAGAAATAGAAATTTTTTTCCTTTTGCACAAAGTAACCTAAGAAACAAATGGTGATCATGCATATTTATTAATTTAAAATAAATATTAGAGATATTTCCATTTCTACAAAACAGAAAATTAATATAAAATGTAGAGGGCCTCTGTATCCTTAGAATTTGGAACTGGACTTGCTTTAAATGAATACATTTTCCATTGTCCTGCAAACATACATATTTTAATTGTTTTCATTTCACAGGTCATTTCAACTTCATGATGTTGTGGGACATAGAGTATTGCA
Source organism: Phalacrocorax carbo (assembly GCF_963921805.1). Classification (NCBI taxonomy): domain Eukaryota; kingdom Metazoa; phylum Chordata; class Aves; order Suliformes; family Phalacrocoracidae; genus Phalacrocorax; species Phalacrocorax carbo. The sequence goes on from NC_087513.1 coordinate 167,649,133, forward strand.
TGTACTTCAGAATGACTTATGACAGTTCTTTTGCATCATCAGTGAAAGGTAGATTAGTAGGTTAGGCAACATACAATGTTTCAGTCGGAACCTATTCACTTTAGTACAATAACTTGTATTCAAAACTTGTGGTTGTGTATTTGACTCACCAATTGTATATACAGTGCAATGTACTGTTTATTTTTACTTTGTTAGGCAAGTAGCATTACTTCTGACAAAATGTTTCATCATGAAACGGAACATATTAAGAACTTGCTTTTTCAGGAAATGACTAGTCTATTGTTTGCCATCACATAAGTGAAATACAGTATTGCACTGTGGATATTGAGTAAACAAAAGTCAGAGTGATAAGCAAACCAAATGTCAGAATTTTGGTCTTGGGAGGGTACATTACAAGTGACAACAAAACCTCATGTCTCCATTTTCTAAATTGCACAGTGGATGCATCAAGGTACTAGAAAGAACTTAAAAATAACTTAATAAATTAACAAATGAGGATGCTCAAAGCAAATCTGTTGATTTCTTAATCAGGAAAGAAGCTAAGCACTTCTATGAAGTAATATAAAATAGGGAGGAGCAAGATTTTTGTGTCAAGAATTTTACAACAGAGGCTATAAAGCTGCCCTTTTATATCTCCAGTGACACATTAAATTGCTTCACTCTGAGACAAGAAAACCAAAAGAAAGCAAACCTTTGTTTTCCTATCCACTATAACACAAAATTAGTCAAATAAATGAAGTTAGTAGATGTAAAAGCATTCACTTTTAGAAATGACAGATTAGGGGATTTGGTAGCCTGAAGCCTCTTCCTGTTATAGACAGCACTAAATTTAAAAATTCAACAAAGTTCTTACATTCCTACATTATTTCAGGCATACAGGAGTGCATATATCTGCATCTTTCTTATACTGGGTGTTGGTACATGTGCATCTTTGTTTTGGTGCAGCTATACATATTTGGTTCCCCCAAATAGCCTGGTGAGAGCAAAACAGAAGTCAGCTGTTGGATGTTTTGATATAAGGAGACACCAGAAATATTCTATGATAGCAAACATTTTTTTATGCACTTATGCACTCTTTCTGAGTCTTCCAAAGTTACTGTTCTGTTTCGTGTGAAGGGGAATGTTTCACATCAAACAAATGAAATCTCTGGGATTTTCATTTTGGAGAGAAGAATTTGGGGGGAAAAAAAAACACCAAACCTAGTTCAATACTAATAATTTTCCAGTCCAGTCATCAGTTAAAATTCAGTTATTCAGATATTCCTATCTGGTTGTTCATGTCCAGCTGCTCTCCTGGTGGAAGAAGGAATGATTATCTGCAATTTTTACTGAAGCTGTTAGCGTAGTAAGAATGATCCTTAATTTATGTCTTTACAATTCCATCACCAATCTGAGTTTCAAGCACAGGGCAGGGTAAACATCTATTTTTTTCCCAGCTATTAATTTTGTGCTACTGTGCATCAGAGATGGGAGCATAATACAGAACAAAAAATACTGCATTTTCTTATATTTGCTTTTATTTTCAAGGGTTAAAAGACCAAACCCTTGTTTAAGTATACACTTCACCCCGTTCTTGAGAACTGATGATTGTTACATGTGATAATTCGATAGTAAAGAAATATGGTAAATCAATTCTGGCATATGAATACATGAAGTGGTTGTGTTCAGTAAAATGAAGAAAGGTCTCAGCGTTATTAATTGTGCCACAGATGCTACTGCTTCAGAAAGTGAATAACAAAAAGGCACATTAGCAAGAGATTTCTGAGGAGATATTCCTGAATGCAAAAAGATGCATGTGAGAAAAAGCTCTGAAGATACTTAAAGAAAAATGGATTTAGGGTCATAGAGGCCATTAGGGTGGCAATATGATTTAGGAGAGGCATGTAATATGAGGGTACGCTATGACTGTTATTAAAGACAAATAATATGAGTTAGAAAAACAAGTTATTAAGAGGATGAAAAGCTGTGACTAGAATATCTAATGATACTTTTGTGAAAGGAGGAAGAGAGTAGCAAACCCTGCTCTAAAGATCACTATCTCATCTCAGTTAGAGGCACGGTAAAAGCATTGGAAAAGGTTACCCAGGAAGGCTGTGGATTTACCACCCTGGAGGTGGTCAAAACCAAGCCAGATAAGACTCTGAACAACCCACTCTAACTTTGAAGGTAGCCTGCTTTGAACATGAGGTTGGACCAGATGACCTCCAGGAGCTCCTTCCAATCTAAATTATTCTATGATACTATGAATCAGCTTGTCACAGATTGTTCTGAAGTACTTGGCAGGATAAAAGTTTTAAGAAATTAACATAATGTTCCCTGAAAGAATTTTTTAGGAGTGTTTAAGTGCACAGTGAATACAACAGTTGAATAAGGATCACATTTCTGTTCTGTAAGCAATTGTGCATTTTCTGTGCTCTTCCATCCCGGTATAGAATGAAAAAAACAAAGAGACCACATTTTTAAATTTCCCAAAAAGTAAAATTCTGAAAACAGCAGTACCAATGACAAAATTGTCCATAGTGATTAAAGTCGCCTCTGCAGAACCTGCTTTACAATATTATAATCTCTTAAAACAGAATCCTTGAGTCCTTTCCAAAAAGCTCCAAATAAGACACATTGATTGTACCAGACTATTCCTCTACATTACATTCCATGCTTAAATGAGCACTATCTTACAGAAGTTTGAAATGTAACATTTCTGAATTGTTTGATCAGTATCAGTCTCATTTTTCTATTTGTATTACATGAAGTAAAACAGGTATACTAGACAATCTGAATTTATACAGTATCCCTGTATGAATGTACAGCAGTGCATTTATTATAATAGTGCCACAAACATTACACATTAATTTTATACCTATGTAGGAGTTTAAAAATACATATATATTATGAAAGAGAATGGAAATAGAATAGAAAACTGCTTGAACAGCAGCCTGAGGCCTAGGGAACTCCAAAACTTTAGGATCCCTTCCCTTTTGGAAATGAGAGCAAACTGAACCACCTCAACAACTACTTAATCTTTGCTGTCTCTAAAACTCCAGTAGAAAAATATTTTCTACTACTAGAAAAACATATTTTTTCAATTATTTTTAGGAAAAAAAAATTGTCTTATTCTAAGATCCAGCTCAAAAAATAAAGTGCAAGAAAGAACACAGAGCTGAAAATCCTGTTTCACATTCTGTTTCACAGACACTTTTGTGGACACAGGATCTGCTTTTGCAACACTATATATGCACACCTCCATGTTAACCACTACAACAAGAGCAAAACAACTCTACTCCTTGACAATGATACTTAGCACTTAATAATAGGCACTTCAGTGATAAAGTTGGTATATTTACAGCCTTTATAAATATGACCAGTGGATCCACGTATATATAATGCATACTTCAATCAAGCATGAATAGTTCAATTTAGTATAGGACTAATACGCTGAACTTCATTGGCCTACATTATTTAGAAGATTGATAATATAATAGTTTTTTCCCCTGTGGTTATAGTCTAAAAACACCAAAATACTAATTGCAAGAACAACAGATATTCTGTCCCTCACTAACTACTAAATGTTATGTGACACAGTATTTCATAATATAAGCCATTAGGGGGTGAAGGGGACCTTTTTTTTAAAGGAGGAAAGATGAAGTTCTGGTGTTTTTAAGGTTACTTAAAACAGCAAAAAATCAATTTTGTAAGACATTCTACTGATGAATAAATTGTGTATTTTATGTTCCATTCAGGGTGGAAAAATATATTCTTAGGAGAAAAGCACATTGCTAGTCACAATGTGTTCTGGGTTGTGTATTGTGTAGAAATTGGTCTGTCTCTAGCTTGTTATTAAAAGCAGGGAAAAAAGGAGGAAGCAAGTAAAAATCATTTTCAAGTGGTAGCAGCTGCAAAAAGTGTATATTATCTCAAAGAATTTTAGACTGAAGCAAAATTTCAGCCTTTCAGGGTGTTACACTCACAGTCTGCTTTATGTAATGATATGCTGAAATGATAAAATGACAGCTAGACTCCAAAACCTGAGAGAGATGTTTGTTAACTTTTAGATATAAGGCCTTTACTTGTTTACTTTGAATCTTTTCCAGGTGGAACTAAAGAGCAGAATAGCATAAACCAGATGTTCACCTTGAGAAAGCAGCCTCCTACTGTTACTGAAATCTCAGTGACTGAAATCTAGGGGATGATAGGCTTATTTTTATTTGAATAACATTGTGGTGTTTACAGTACTTGAGGGATAGATATGACCCTGAATTTTATGTGTGCTATCCCTGCCTGTTTCCTTCCTCTCATGCTCAGTTGTGATTCCAGGTACAAGCTGTGATTCTGCTCTTGGCCAGAGCAGCTGCTTCTTCATCCTCTTTCAGGATAAAGCACAAATGGCCAGGTTCACAGGTTCTGTCCTCATCTTTGTGCCTAGGCATGTGTGGACGCTCATTCCTCCTCTTCTATCTCATCAGGTGAAGCATGATTCTCTTTTAGTATTTGGATCCTTCCATTCAAGGACTGAAATCTTACGGTCTTCTATGTCTTTGGTGCCATATTAGTATTTTACCCTCTTAGTATTCTAAACTTTAATTTTTTAAAATTAATTTTCAATAGCTAATTGTTTATACATAGTGTTATATATATAGTTGTATTTCTTCTTTTTTCCTTTGCTACCCGGTGACCTTTTCATGATTCACATGTTCAGAAGCCTGACTCTCCTCCAGAGTCCTAATCAGATCCATGTTTTCCACTGTGTTCTCTCATGGTGATGCAAGTTACACTGAAATATCACCTACATGAACTTCTCCACAGCAAAGACCATCCACATAATCTTTTGCTATACTCAGTTTAGACAATATGAGGTAAGGCACTTTTTCCTGTTATTCTGTTCAGCTTCTCGTTTTCTGAGAGGTAAGATACCTTAAACTTGCTGCTGGATTACAGTATTCCCAAGCCAACTAAAATGATGTGTTTTAAGTTCAAATTCTAGTTTCTGTTACAGTTTCCTGTTCATGTCCCTTTCAGCTGTGTCATTAACAAGGACTTCATCATCTATTAATGCTGATAGCTCCGTTTGAATCTATTGAGAGTATTTAATTTTAAAATTAAGTCTTTGATTCCATTGTTCCTTTAACTTTTAATGTGGGAAGAAAAAACAGCATAGTTTTAGGTCTCATCATAAAAAATTCTGTTTAAATATACTTTGTGGTCTTTCATCCTCAATAGCTCCTTGTCTGCAAAGCAATTAAGGAGATTCTCATGATGAATAGTGGTGTAGACAGAGTTTTTGCTTTTTTTCCCTAGACTGGGCATGAAGAGGATGCAAGTCTGGTAGGGCTGGGAAGTTTGTGGCAACAACAGTTCCTAGTTGTCTGTCCTGTAGGAAGGATTGGGAGTTGGAGCTGTGTGAGAGTGGATAAGACACTTGAGTTATCTCAGGAGACTAAAATTATGCTTTAAAATAATTTTTCTCAAAGTGAAGCTGCCTGTTAAAAGAAAAAACTATCCACAAAGATGACTGGTGAAGCATATTACGATTAAATTCTAATAAGAGAGTGCAAAAGCAGTTATCTACAAAACAATATGAACTACCGCTCCAAGTGGAGAACTGAGGTGAGTGATAGAGCTGACTTCAAAACCAGAAGGGAGGAGGCAAGGCAGATTAGCATCAGGCAGTGTAGCAATGATTTTGAAGGTGGCAAGGGTAAACTAGAAACATATTGCTGAGAAAGAAGCATATTGCTAAGGGAAAAGGCTGTAGTTAAGATCATCTCGGTAGTGTTTCAGACAGACTGATATTTAAAGTCTGGGGAGGTACTTCAAGCCAAGTACTTCAAATACAGTGCAATCAACAGTTTATTTTACAAGCCAAGCCAGATGCGCTTTGATAGAAAGTTTAGAGCCTGGCAAACTTACTAGAATCTGTCCTGCAGCTGCTGGAGTTTTTAAGGGGATGAACAGGCTGCAGTCAATTCAAAGGCAGTTAATTTGGCCCGAAGGTGAAGTGACAGTTTAACATGCCAGCCATGTCAGTGTAGGCTTCATAGTAAAATGAACTACTTGCTTTGGAGATTTCTAATCTGAATGGCTTCAACATGAAGATAACCTCCAGTATTTTTTTGGTTATAACTGCTATGTTTAAATTTTTTTTTTCGTGCCATGGAAAAAAGAAATTCAGGGAGATCAGGGAAAGATAAAAGGACACCTTTAACTAATATTTCAAATATATTTGCAAAAATAATTTTATTTTTATTCAGGGGTGCTCATAACTTCTCCTATCTGATGTGTAATAAGGAGGTCAGACCACTCTTCTGAGTAAAAAGAGCATGCAGCATTATCAGGTAATGCAAAAGGCTCTGAGCCAAGACACCGCTAAGGCAGCAAATGGTACAGGAGAGCATGCCAAGGAATATGAACTTCCTAACAAAGTGCAGACATCTTTTAAGCAATTCTGAATGTGTTAGAGTTGGCAATTCTCATGCATATGACTATCCAAACTTCCTTCTTCCCTTGTGCCTTTCATTCAGATCTAATGTCCTGTTCTGAATGAAGTGATGGTCTACTGCACAAGCGATACCAGTCATCGTGACATACACAAGGGGAATTCACACAGAAGTGTCTGGAAAAGAAAGAATCTGTTAAAATGGCAAGGCAGTATCAACTAAATGTGTAAGGAAGAAAAGGGCAAAGGAAATGAAAGAATAAATGAAGCTCAAATTAAGGGCCAAGAATGAACTTTACCAGACTTTGGGGAAGTTAATAATACATGACAAAAGTTCAAACCAGGATCAATACAAGCTGCGTGGAAAAAGAAACCAAAACCCCAGAGTAACTAGAGATAGAATATTAGGCAATTTACACTGGAAATATCATGTGGCTACAGAAATGAGAGGGAAAAATACTGCAGCTAGTTTTTAAGATGCCTATACACAATCTGTATGTATGTGGGAACATAAGGGGGAAAGTACAGATGAAACAAGCCATGGTCCTACCTTGCTGTTAAGCTGAATTATGACAAAACTTCATCTGGTGCTATTCATCAGACATTGTTCCTCAATGCTCACTCATACTGCCTGTTTTACACTGCAGACAAACTCAGCTTTTCTGATTCTCATAGTCAATTACCAGTTCATCCCATCTTCCATTTGCCTAAAAATTAGGAAAACAGTTATAAGTGGCTTAAATTTTTCTTCTCCTATGTGCCTGTTCTATATGGTAAATAACCTAATCTGAATTTTGACTATGACAATATATATACTGTTCTTGTTTTTCCTTTCACACTAATATTACAATACAAAGATGAGTGCATTTTTCTTGTTATCATTTTATCTTTTTCAAGAAGGAATCTAACTCTTCTCTTTTAAGTCATTAAAGTGTCTGTATGGGTTATATTTTAAGAAGTTGTCCAGGACTTGTCTTACTGCAGAAAAACAACACTAAGAAAAATTAAAACTGAAAAAGGAGATTTTCACAGTTTACTGGTGGGAATTTGAGGCACAGAAAGATGAAGAAAACAATTCAGAGTGGTAATATCTAAACTTCTAAACAGATTAATTTCTTTGGAAAATTCTACCAAAGGGACTTTGGTTAGCCAGGAACAGTATGTCAAAACAGTGACCTTTTTTCACTTTAGCTCAGACTGTTATCTTTGTTTAATTTAATTTCTTCTTTTGGATAAAAAGCATTTAGTAGCTAAACAGAACATTATGGTGCAAATATTTAATTCTGAGATACCTAAAATTCCTGAAGAATTTTAAGCTAAAATAAGATATGTTGATATTTCATGATCCCAGTTTTAAAAGGAACAGAAAGAAGGAAGCACATTTCTTTACCAGTTAAATATATCTGTACAGAAATATTTCTTGGATTAGTGCCTTAATCACAAACTTATCCTCCCTTTTTTCAATAAACTTATTACATCTTGATTCTGATCATGTTATTTCTTAGTATTGGTGTAGATAGAGCTGAAATTTCGAAAGTATCCGCTGAAAAAGAAAAATTCCATTTTCATCAAGTGAGTTTTAATTCTCTGCTTTTAGCAGTTTTCTGTCAGTGTGAGTAGTTATTCATTGTTTTCTATTTTGTAACAAATCGTGAGTTACTTCCTTGAGGCATGTTTACCATGCTTTCAGTGATCAGGTTCTTGAAGTTCTTGCATTGACCTTTCACAGGTGAATTAATCTTATTTTCAGGTACATTGTTCTTTTTAAGACCAGACAGGCTTACAAGTTTTTAATGTGCACCTATAAATCACATATGTATTTTTTGACTATCCATTTCTTGGTAATATTTGTGGATCATTTTTTTTTCCTTTGACATAAAACTTATGCATTTTGTTAAGAATATTTTAGTGGGTAGTTTATAGGTTGCTCAGTAGAAAATAGAAAGAAGAATAAAGCACAGAGAAAAAAAAAAGTCAAAACAATTTGGCAAAAGGAGAAAGAAAGCCAAAAAAAGGTAATAGAAGAAAGATCTGTTTCAATTGAGTATGAAAGTGGCCAAATTGTAGAAAAACAGGAAACCTAATTTAAAAAAGAAACAAACAACAAACCAACACTAATTAAAAATCATGGAATCATAAAATCATTAAGGTTGGAAAAGTCCTCCAGGATCATCAAGTCCAACTGTCAGCCCAACAATACCATGCCTCCTAAACCATGTTGGAGAAGCCTACAACTGTGTTTAGGTCCACAGGAGGCATAAATAATTTTTGCTTTTTTTTTTTTGCAGTGAAACCTACTAATTAATGTAAAAGACTCAGAGTAGCCTTAACAGTGAATTGCAACTGGGAGCTCAATTTGAATACACACATTTCAAATGTGGACAAAATATAATCTAGGCTTGATTTGTTACTCATGCTGGAATGCAAATTTTCATACAATCCTGAACTTTAAACATTGTTGTTTAGTAGAAGACTGTGTACTTGAAATTCAAACCATTAGACAGTCCCTATCTCTAGCGAACAGTTCAAGAAGAACACAAAAGTATGAAAAAGAAAACAAATAACAAAGAGGATGAGTAGGTGAGAGACAGAAAACAGCAAAAGGAAAACAGAGAAAAAGAAATGCTCTGTAAGACACCCCTTTAGAAAACAGAGGGCCTATAGAGTGGCAAAACATATTAGTGTGCTGTCCTTCTGCCTTTAGGATGCAAGACTGGTTAAGGGATGAGGAACTTAGGCAGCTCTGGAAGTTGTCTTTGTATGGAAAACCTGGTGAAACCATTTAAAAATGGATTTTGGCCAGAAGGGTCAAACAACACGTGGGAGGGGGAGATACACAGTTGCATGAGAATCCCTTTCAGAAACTTGATGTCACCTTGTAATGCAAAGGATGAAACTTTATCTGTCTCCTTATGAATTATATTCTTTAAATATAATGTGTTTCGGCAGTGAAACAAAAATCAGATTTCCTGTGGGACTCCTTGTCTTTACTAGTTCACTAGAACGACAGATCTCTCTGCTCTAGCCAGTTATGGAGTGAAATGACAGCACAGTCACACTCAGAAAGCATTCTGTACCAGTGGGAAAGTAACTGAAGGACATAGTAATATCTCTGATTTATTTTAAAAAATAATTTATCTGTATAACTGTATGCTTGCATAGTAATATGGGGAGACAAAAATGTGAGAGCAAAGCTGTTTAATGAAAGAGGTGTAAGAGGATAACAGTCCAAGACACTAATCAAATTATATCTGTTCATTAAATGATCTAAATGGAAGCTGACCAGAGCAGCTACTAGGTCTTCATCATAGGGGGTATTTTTCTCTCTTGGTTTCATTTGGTATGGTTTCTTAATTTTAAGTTTTAGTGGAGGTCAATGAAACCCACCAGTGGATGTTTTTAAGTTCCTCAGAAACACAACTTTGTGATATTTTCCTATGAATTACTCTACCTTGAAATATAACATCTGGTCTCATAGGAATTTTGACATGGTTTAGTTTTTCAGTCAGTACAAAACACATTCACCACTGTAGCACTGTTGGGCTTTTGTGTGTCAGCCTCTTAGAAGAATTCACCTTGTGTCTCCATAAAGCCTAACATGCAGAGAGCTCATCTGGAAGGCAAATATGGTTTTACTTCACCTTTATCTCCCACAGCTGTGAAAACTGTCAGTTTCTAAAGCATTCAGATTGAGAACTCAGAATATCCTCAGAATAGCTCAGCTGTCTCACACCAGTGTTTCCTTCACTTGTTCATGCCTTTCTCCTGGATCTCCCTTTTTCACTAATAAGAGTAAGATCGACCTTCTCCCTATATATATTAATTGGCTATATCCTCTGTATTTACTACAGTGATTGTTTGTGTGGGTATAAAGAGTTATCTTTAAAATACTCAGTTTTGTGTAAGTGACTGAGTCCTGAAACACCTTAAGAAATATTTCAGTAGCCAGTAATCATGAATAAGCCTTTAAAGACTGGAATAGTTTCAAACGTTATTTGCTCTACTGCCAAAAATCACATTTTTAAATGTCTACACTTAGCTTTTATCTCACACACAGATATCACTGGAGCTCTGCAAGATGTTACTTCTTATTTAACTGAAAACTGGCATTTCAAAATTTGTTCTTGTTCCAAATCAAATAAAGATTTATTTTTCTGATCATTTCCCATGAAACAGATTTTTTGGAAAATATCAGCAAATTTTCAAATTATAATTTTGTTCCAGAAAGACAAAATGTTTTCTTCTTTTGATTGTATAATTTGACAGTATTTAATGGCATAACAGGTTCCTATTATGCACTATTAACACATTCTATCAACATACGTCACATAATTCATAGAATAACCTGAATTGGAAGGGACCCATGAGGATCATTGATTCCAACTCCTGACTCTGCACAGGGCAATCTAAAAGTTAAACCACCTATCTGAGAGCATTGTCCAAGTGTTTCTTGAACACCAACAAGCTTGCAGCCACGACCACTTCACCAGGGAGCTTGTTCCAGTTCTTGGCCACCCTCTCAGTGAAGAACTTTTTCCTAATGTCGAGTCTGAACTTTCCCTGACATAGCTCGAAGCCATTCCCTTGTGTCTTATCACCAGACACCAGAGAGAAGAGATGAGCACCTCTCTCTCTGCTCCCCTTCTCCCTCCTTCCCCACAATGAAGTCGTAGACAGCAATGTCTCTCCTCAGTCCCCTCTTTCCTACGCTGAACAAACTTGGTATCCTCAGCTGCTTCTTGTAAGTCATGCCCTCTAGTCCTTTCACCATGTTTGCTGCCCTCCTTTGGACACATGCTAATATTTTTGTACCCTTCTTATGTTGTGGAGCCCAAAACTGCATATAGAGCTCAAGGTGAGGGCACATCAGTGCTGCTGTCAGTGGTACAATTACTTCTTCTGACCAGTTAGCTATACTGTGCTTTATGCCTCCCAGGATGTGGTAATTGTCATACTTCAATTTTAAAAGTTCATATTTTTAATTTTCATTAAAAATATGTATATTGACACAAAAGATGGGGTTCATCTCAACTGAATTTAGTTCCCTAAAAATAAGGCACTTCAAAGTCAACTACACTTTATAGTCAGTAGACAGAAATAGGCATCTCCAGGTAAAAGATCTTTTCAAATATTTATTGCCATTCTATTACTTACCTGTTTAAACTCTCACTGCCAACAAAAGATGGCCTACAGTTCTCATATTCTGTTGTCATTTGTTCTTGCTGAGATCTCTCCTGCTGTTACATAAATATTAATTATTTCTCACAGTTAACCAGGTTAAAACTGACCCAGGAGGAAAATATAGTAGTATTTCTACTATAAATATTTCAAGAAATAGCTCTATTTGTTTTGTGCAAAGGAAACAGAAGAAGGAAGGTAATATTTGCACAGATTTTGTGTACATCATCATTCATATATAAATTGTAAAAGTTGTACTAAATGGACCTGAATAATTTGCATGTGAATAAATTGTTTCAATTTTTGTTATCCACAGACTCTGTAATATGAAAAAGATTCACATAATTGCCAAAATACAAATCCTATTGGCTTTTTTTCTTTCAAACTAGGTCTTCGCATTCATGCCTGCTTAAAATACAATTTGGTTCCAGATTTTTATATCTCAAAAGAAATTATCTTAATTCACAAATGTGGCATAAAAATGTTAAAACGCAAGTAGAAATGAATTTGCATTTTTACTTAGAAACACAGACCATTTAAAACTCTGGGTAGAAACATTCTTGAAAAAAAAATATTGTAGATTGTATCAATTACAAAGAACTGGGCCTTCAGAAAACTGTGACCCTGGCTCTCAAAATGTTTTACAGTAACACATAAAACATGGCTTGTCATGTAAGTTCCAAAACTTTAATTAGCCTTTAACATATTGTTTTCTTTTAAAGAGTCCCTCTTAATTATTCATGGCAGTGAAGCAGACTAATTATGCTTCTTGGATAAAAGCATATTGGCTCATTAATCTTTCTTTTTCAGTTACATATAAACATCAACTATGATGAACAGGAAAGCATTTTTTTTAATAATTACTTTTTGCCTATATTAGATGGACAAAGTTTGGGATCCTGAAGGAATGCAAATGTTATTTAAAGATGACAGTTGTGATTTTAACATTCATGTGAAGTATTCAGAAAAAATGAAATTAGACACCATATGCAATCACTTATTATTTCTGATTTTTATCCCAAATTAATTCCTACGTTAGTATTTTTCAAGGTGTTAGCTATTGCCTTAAGACATACTTGCTTGGGTTTTCCTAAAACATTGGTATTGGATGCAACTATCTAATATTCATTACCAAACTTTTAGGACACAGATGAAAAAATTTACTTTGTTACTGTTTCTTCATTTTAAAAATGAGAAAAAATGAATTAATTATTCAGAAAACTCTGTTTAAGAATTTCCTCCATCTTTCTCATTTAGTCTTAAAACCACAATAGCCACCACATATCACACTGCCATTGCATTGTCTTACAGTTCTCGTTTCTATAAATCCTTGTTGAGACATATTATTACATTGATTAGCAAATCTAGTCCATTGGTCTGCTTTTTACTATAAGGATAAAGGACACAGAAATGAATTCTGATCTGGCAAACTTATCAAAACCATTGAAGCTTTCTCCTAATTTTCTAGCCAATGTCTATAATTTTTTGCTTTTGTTCCTTAGCTCATTGTCTCCTTTTTAATGTGATCTTGAGCTCACTTCAAATAGTTTCAAATTATAATAGATATTTTATTGTTATGGGTAAACCTGCAATATACTAACACACACATGCATGTTTACTTCTAATTAATTCATAAGGCTGAGATATCTCAAAATTATAAAGTCAGATAAATTTAGGTAGGAACTCTGGAGGGCATAAGAGGCAAACACCTGCTCAAACCCGGGACAACTTCAAAACTCCAGATACTATAAGAATTAGATCCATTCTCTCAAAGCTCATCCCATCAGGTTCTGAATATCTCCAAGGATGCAGATTACCCAGTCTTTCCAAGCAGCTTGGTCTAATGCCTGCTATGTTTAATATGAAGCATGCTTTCCTTATACCTAATCAGATTTTTTTCTTACTGCAAAGTGTGTACATTCCTCCTTGAGCTTTCACTGTGCAACTCCAAGAAAATTTCAGCAAAACTGCTTCTTGTACATTATGCTCCTGTCCCCAAACCATTTTAGTGGTTCCTTCCCAGACAAACTCGTTCCAGTTTATCAGTGTCTTCCTTGTAAAGGGAATCCAAAACTGGATACAGTATTCCACATCTAATTTCACAATACTCAGTAGAAAGGAATACAATTTTTTTGACTGGCTGCCTACATGATTGCTAATGCAGCACAGTATATTGTTGTCTTCCTTTGCTGTGGGGATTACTCTGCTGGCCTACATTTAACTTCTTGCCCACCAGAATTCCCAGGTCATTATTTGGAAATCTGCTCTTTAGCTGGTTGGCAATGCCGAGACTATACTGGAGCATGGGATTATTCCATCCAAAGTATTTTGTCAAACTTCAGGAGATTTGGCTGCAAAGATATTATGGCTGGCTGTGAGAATACTGCTAAAATCAAAGTAATTTACATACATGGCTCTCCCTTCACCCACACAGCCAGACAACCCACCAGCGAAGGCCATCAGGCTGCTAAAGCAGCTTTGGTAAATACATGCTGGCTGTTCCCAACCTCCTTCTTTATGTAGGTGTAAATGACTTACAGCAGGATTTGCTTCAAAATCTTCCAGGGTAATGAGGTGAAGCTTATTACCATTTCATTTCCCAGATCTTCCTTCCTTTTTTTTTTTTTAATAGATGTGAAATTTCCATTTTTCCATTTTGAAAGCAGCCTCACAATGTTGTCAGCTGTTGTGGGTTAGTCCCAGTAGGCAGCTAAACCCCACACAGCTGCTCATTCATTCCCCCACAGCGGGGTAAGGGAGAGAATGAGAAGGGTAAAAGTGTGAAAACTCATAGGTTGAGATAAAGACCGTTTAATAGCAAAAAGCTACATCCTTGGAGTTGTTCAAGACTCAGCTGGATACCATCCTGAGCAGCCCTATCTGATTAGATCTGCTTTGAGCAGGTGATTGGACTAGAGACCTCTGGAGGCCTCTCCCAGTCAAAGTACTCTGTGATTTTTGCTTCTCCATATTGATAAGATGCAGGACCATTCAACAGGTATACCAGAAGATCCCCAATCCCATGATTTGCTTCCCTTTAAATTAACTTCCCCCTCATCCCCACATCAAACAGCTCTTGTCTTTTAGCATACCACCTTCGCTCAGATACACAGCTGGATGTTTGCTCTTTCAGAATGAGCTCTGATTTGTCTGACTTCATATTGTTATCTGTTATTTGTGACATAAATGGTAAATTCTAGCTTGCTATTTGTAACACCTTATAATTTCTCAAGTTATCTTGCTAGTACAGCTGATAGTCAGGATTGGTTACCCATGCACAGATGCTCAGAACAATGAGGAAGGCATCAAGTATAACCTTTTTGGTGCCCTTTGTCATTATATTACTCACCCCATTCAAGAGCAGCCCCACATTTTCCTCGGTTTTTCTTTTACTATTGATATACCTCTGGGGGTCCTTCTTGTTGCCCTTCAGACTCCTCTGTAATTTCAGCTCCAGCTGAGTTTGGGCTTTCCTAATTCCCTGCATGTCTCAGCAGTGTTTCCATATTCTTCCAGGACAGCTAGATACCTTCCTGGATATCTTCCACCGTTTTGCATTTTGGCTCAGTCAGGAGGTCCTTTCAACTATTCTGGCCATGCCTGCTGAATATTCTGTGCAACAAACTGGACCGTTTTTGAGCTTTGAGAAGATTAACAGGTCCCTTAAGTTTAACAAACATGCCTTGGCTCCTCTGCCCTTCAGAGCAGCCTCTTTTACTAGTTCCTTGAACAAGACCAAGTCTGCTTTCCTGAATTCAGAGCTGTTATTCTGTTACATACTTTTCTTTCTTCCTTCAGGACTGTAAATTCCACCATCTCATGGTTGCTTCAGTGAAGTTTACTGTCAGCTTTCACATCTCTAACCAGTTCTTCCTTTTCAGTGAGTAGATGTCATGGTTTAACCTGGCAGGCAGCTAAACACCACGCAGTCGCTCACTCATTCCCCAACAGTGGGATAGGGAACAGAATTAGAAGAGTAAAAGTGAAAAAACTCATGGGTTGAGATAAAGACAGATTAACATGTACAACAAAAAGACACACACACAAGCAAAGCAAAACAAGCAATTCATTCACTACTTCCCATCGGCAGGCAGCTGTTCAGCCAGGAAAGCAGGGCCCCATCACGCATAACAGTTATTTACTTGGGAAGACAAATGCCATAACTCCAAACATCCCCCCTTCCTCCTTCTTCCCCCAGCTTTATATGCTGATCATGTTGTCATATGGAATCTGTTTGGTCAGTTGGGGTCAGCTGCCCCAGCTGTGTTGACTTCCAACTTCTTGTGTACCCCCAGCCTAGTCACTGGTGGGGTGGTTTGAGAAGCAGAACAGGCCTGGACTGTGGGTAAGCACTGCTCAGCAGTAAGGAAAAGAACCCTGTATTATGAACACTGTTTTCACTGCAAATACAAAACATAGCCCATACTAGCTACTGTGAAGAAAATTAACTCTATCCTAGCCAAAACCAGCACAGTAGTTTAAAAAATCTAGTAACATTGCTAGTAGCAGGCCACAGGCTTTGTATTGTCACCAATGTAGGCCCCATACCTTGTTTGGACAAACTTAGTCCTGAATAGACATTGGCTTGTTCTGGCTGTGATTAACAACTGTCTAATGGTCAGGTGATTGTTGCCTATCTTGTTGTCAGCTGAGCTTGCTGAATAACATGTGCTGTATAAAAACTTAAGTAGTCACTAAGCCACATTAACCCTTTATGTTAACAGTGGCTGGGGGAATGGGGCTATTGGGTAACTACCTAATAGCTAGCCAGAAGAACATAATAAAATTTTATTTGGGAACCAAAAAGGAAAGAACAAGTAAGAAGGCTATACAGCTGACCAAGGCAGATCCAAGACAGAGATGAACAAACTTCCACAGTCACCTTCATGCCCCTCCTGGCAAAGAACTGGAATATTGGAAGACCCTCATAACTCTCCCCATTCTTCCTGGGAGACTGGTACTATCAAACATAGGTTACACAGGGGCTCTGAAAGGCATAGTACCCTTATGACAGAAAAGGCTATAGGTTAAAAAGTTCTTGTGGAACAGTTTTTACTTTGGTATTAATGAAGGTTTTTTTCTGAATTAATTAAACAATTTGGACTGTGAATGTTAGTATCATTTTAACCAGATTGATAGTACCTTTTGTTGTATTTTTATTAGGCAGTTAAAACATTAATAAGATCAACAAGAAATTACTGGATCTGTATGTACAGTATGTTCTCTTTTTGCCAGTAAGAAAATTTTTATTTCATTGGCCCAAAAGAGCATATCCTTAGTTGGCTATCCAGCACCTCAATCAAAAAATTGTCCCCAGTGCAATTCAGAAATCTC
This sequence comes from Phalacrocorax carbo, assembly GCF_963921805.1. Classification (NCBI taxonomy): domain Eukaryota; kingdom Metazoa; phylum Chordata; class Aves; order Suliformes; family Phalacrocoracidae; genus Phalacrocorax; species Phalacrocorax carbo. Next base: position 167,666,075 of record NC_087513.1, read on the forward strand.
TTGAATTGCTTATGTTATGCCACATTACCCTTCTGGTAGATAACAGGGTACTTAAAATAACCCATGAGAACCAGAGCTTATAAGAACTAGAGCGTATGACTGTGAATCTTCTCATTATTTAAGAAAGGTTTGGCTACTTATTTTTCTCAATTTGGCTGTTCATAGCAGATGCCCACATATTTTCCCTGCTGGTCTTCCATCCAATCATGGCCCATAAATTCTCAAACAGCCATCATCCGTTCAACAGGAAAGCTCTGTGCATTTGTACTGCTCATTTGAATACAGCACCCTCTTCCCACTTTTGTTTTCCCTGCCAGTTCTTCCCAAAAGCCTGTATACATCTACAACTGCCGTTGTGTTTCTCAGATTGTGTACATTCACATACCGGCACTTGAGATAGACCCCAGCTATGCCACTTGCTGAGGGGGAGTGTGAGAGCTTCCCCTGACATGTTCTCCCCAGATGTTTCTGTTCTGCCCCCCATTCCTCCACTTTGCTGCAGTTTGGTCTTCATTCACCAACTACCCTACTATAAATTCCTTCTTTAAATACTTTTTCTTAGTGAAATTAAATGTTTTTAATATTTACTTTTCCCTGAAAAAAAATTTTATTTTTATGTCTGCATAAACTGTCACTGATGTCTACAGAGCCATGACAATTTATACTATCCACAAGCTGGTACCCAGGTGTATTTAAGCTCTTAAATATAACTTGAATCTAAACAGGAAAATACAGATCTCCTTGGATGTAAAGGGAGTTGGAGGTTCAATATTCTTAAAAATATGTTTTTAAAAGGATTTAGGAGCCTTACTTTGCACAAAATTAAGAATCTTGGCTATAAATAACTCCTCATCCATGTGTTTTCACATTTACATATGAATGCATTCACAGATCTTCCTCTGGAAATGTGTCATCTTCAGGTTAAACCATTTAAACTATGTTGTAAATTATTAACTGCTCAGAGAAAAATCTTAAGTATGGAAAATACCTAACTACACAGACTCTATTTCTTCTTTGATTTTGTGAATAGCACTTTTCCTGTCATCACTGGCTGCCAGATGAAACCTACAAATGACTCTTTCACCAGTCTTAAACATTTAGTATTTTTTTGTTTTAAAAGAACTTTTGAAACACACAAGAAAAATCTTCAGTTTTTTAAATTTTACTAATAGGTCAAACACCCTTGTTTGTTCCAAATCTTCAGGTCCTTAACTTTTATATAACTTTCTTCACCATACAAATACAGTGATATCAAAATGGTAAGCTCAAAATTTGAAACTGTAAACATTTCTTGTGTTATGACAGATTGATTATATTAAAGATAAGAACAATGAGGGTATTCATCTCAACCAGCGTTAGGATCCTATGGTGTAGAAGTAATCTACATTTGAGCTATTTGTCTGTATCCTCCTTATCATGAACAAAGACAAAAAGAATTCTCTTGAACAATTCATGTGACCTATATTAGGTATCTATTTTAGGAAGAAGCAAGCAATTCCTTGAAGATACTATAGACTATAAAGGGAATTGAAGGATGAAAAATTGTTGACTACATTCAGATATTTATAGTGCAGATGACTAGTCTGACCAAGTCACTTCAGGCTTTCTTTCTGATTAATGAAGACAAAAACACAGTGGTATGCTGAAAGAAGTTCAAAAACATTAAAAACAGCCCTCTGGGTCAAACAGACATAGAGGACACTATCATCAATTCCACAGCCAATGCAGAGACAGTGTCGGAAACAATCAGCTTGGTTCCTGGCCCCTGGGCACTTCCTGTGAAATAAAGCCATATCAGGTACTTGCTCTGTGTAGGCTTATATATGTTAGGATTAGAACTGACCTTCTGCTAGAATCCTTGCAAAGAAACATAAAGATCTTTGCCAACGTGTGTCTATGTTTAAGTGTCTCTTGTCTTACCTGCCCTAAGCTGAGACATCTCCTTGGGGTATCTCAAATAATTCTAGTTCTTTGTGTTCAGGCAACTGAATTAAGTTTTGGGGCTGAGATTCAATTCAAGAGAAAATATTGGAAATTAGGTGACTACACATAGTCTAGGTAATTAAACATTTATTTTTTTTTAAAATGAAGAATGATTTGAAGTATATAGTCAATGGAGCTTGTAGAGGTGCAATTCAGTAGCCTCACCATAGGCATCAGGAGCTGTTTAAGATGCACAAAGCCATCCATCCTGACTTCCAGATGCTTCTCAGAGAGGATATAGGTCTACCATGCATCTTCTGTCATAACTTCTAGCTTCATGCATATTTCTCATATGCCAGAAGGCATCTCAAAAGACCTTAGAAACCCGTGTTTGGTGAACCAAGCCCCTAATCTCTATTGGCAATAACATGAATGTAGGTACTTAGGTCACAGTTTTGGTTCTCTATTAAGTGTTTTAACTGTACACTGAATCTCATACTGAACTTCTGTGGAATCTGCACACTTCTAAACTATGTCAGTATCCACTCCTGTACTGACACAGCCATCATGTTCCTTTGCTTCACTGATTTGAAAACTATTGTGAAAAATGTGGCAAAGTTCAATAACATTTTTGATCTCCGTTCTATACAATATCTCTGAATGGACTACAGCCATAAGCTATAGCAGGATGAGGCAAAAGAATACAATTAACGTTCCACAAGCCATGATCACATATCACAGACGAAAAATTGCTATTAGATGATGCTCACTAGTACATTAATTAGTGTTTTTCCACAACCCTTGCCTAGCTGCTTTTCGTGATTCTTCTTACTAGATCCTGTGACAACTTAAAGTGACCTTTTTGGCCTGCTTAAGTATGTTAGGGGAGATGTCACAGAAATAGAAGTGTACATTTCCCAGTTTCCTCTATTGCATCCAAGAAACGGAACCTTTGTCTGTGTCAGACCTGAAAAAAGACAGGAACAGCATTTATGCTATTTCAGTGTTATGATGACCAATTCATAAATGAAGTAAAAAAAAATAAAGTAACAAAAAACTAGGCTATATGTCTCATGTCACAGAAGAAACACTTCCATTCTGTTTCTAGAGGGTCCACAAAATATATTATATACTTACAGTAGGACTAGCCAATGCTGGGGCTGTATTATTAGATTCTGTATGGCACAGAAAGTATTCACCAAGGTCATAAATCTTCTGCATTTGAGAAAGCAAATATTTCTTTTTATCCACAGGTTATTTATAATCAGAAGCACAATGCAGACCAAAAAAAAAAATCTCTAGGTCAAGTCATATGCCTGTTCTCACAGGGATCTTGATAACATATTTTTAAAGTGTGTCTCTAGATGATTTGCAGCTTCACCTGGAAGTATTTAAACAAAAAGCAAAGATTTTTTTGTTTGTTCTAACATTCATCTAGTAAAACAAGTCTAGGTGACACTGTAATAAGCTTAGTCTAGTAAGTGCAGTAAGCTTAGTAAGGCAAATATTGACCAACTGTTAGCATACCTAACATATTAGTAAGTGTATTGCATACATCAGTATATGCAGTAAACTAGAATATTTTAGATTAAGAGGTATTAATTTATTTTACATAAACTTGAATTCTAGGAATAGTGTTCCAATATGTACAAGTCTTGATGGTTCTTCACTTCTTGTGAGGTTAACAGGTTTCCATGCAGAAACACAGAGCCATGTCCTTCCAGAATCTCCAAAGTAAGTCTATAAGCAGTTTTTAATTGTGTTTATTACAACTACTTCCACTCTTCCCCCACCCCCAAATCTCCAAACTCAAAAAAACCCACTAAAAATACCATTATCAATAAAATTTTCATTTACATTTCAAGGAAAGGCCAAGGAATAAACATTAAAGAACATATGGGTCTTAAAGCCAGAAACCAGTAGTGCCTAAAACAAAATCTTAAATGGAGCAGCTACTTGAATCATGTAATAATTACTAAGAATGTTCATGAAGAGACTTGTTTCACATAAAGAAAAAGTTAGACTTTTTCTAGTCAAAGACCAGTAAGAACTTCCAAAGAGTGAGTTAGGTTTTTCTTAAATTGAGGAGGGAAAGTATCTAGTAAAGATACATCTAGGAAACCCCTTTTATTCAGGAAAGGGAAAGATTAGGTAATTTGAGATTATTCTTTTTCCATTAAAGGCCTATTTTAGTTAGAGGAAAATTGCCTTTTGGAAGAATATGTCTCTCCATCAGCTATTCAGAGAGCCTGTAAGGCCTTAGAACTTGATGCTTTTGCTTTTCAATGGACAGCTATTAGACAGCTATTGTACTGTCTCTGAAAAGGCGCCACTTACCCTAGAGATCAACATGCTAGTTATAACAGAGAAAAGAAAATGAACAATTCAGGAATTACTTCAGAATTCAGCCATACATAAAGTTATAATTACCTAGCATGCTTTTCAAAAATGTTAATGGGGAAAATGTGTTTGTATGCAAATTCTTCTTTTCATGCAGAAACCTTAATTACTCTTTGTTTGTTTCTACTCATCTGTTTTGAAACATCTGGCTCTGGAGATTTTTAATACACTGTAGAAAAGGAAAAACTGGAAAGTTAACATCTATGCTTGTTAGAACAAAGCAGTAGCAAAACTGTCAACTACAGTTTGTGATACTCAGTTTGGACTGTTTTATCTCTAACATGCTTATGAAATAAATTCAGTAATAAGATCTCTGTTGAACTTCAATGATTTTAATTGCCTCTTCTTAAAAGTACTGAAAATTAAGACACAGAATAATAGATCATTCCTAATAGTGGTTATATATTGTAGGACTTGGATCATCTCCAACATTAAAAAATATTTGATAACATTTTTATGTATTTTGCAAATAAGCAAAATCCTTAAGCTAACTCAGGATAAAAACCGTCAGCTATCACCTTTCTCTTAATAGTGGCATGTATTAATTTGTGTTGGCGCTCTTGTTCAGGATGTTGTTCAGCCATCAAGGACAGCAAATTTTGATTCGGAAGAAAAATTTTATGAGCCAAATTTTATTTGCTGCTCTACCCCTATGTCAGGGTTTAACCCCAGCTGGCAAATAAGCACCATGCAGCCACTCGCTCATTCCCAAACAGTAGGATAGGGGAGAGAATCAGAAAAGTGAAAGTGAGAAAACTTGTGGGCTGATATAAAGACAGTTTAGTAAGTAAAGCAAAAAGCCACACACACAAGCAAAGCAAAACAAGGAATTCATTCATTACTTCCCATGGGCAGGAAGTTGTTCAGCCATCTCCAGGAAAGCAGGGCTCCCTCACGCGTAACAGTTACTTGGGAAGACAAATGCCATCACTCCAGACATCCACCATCTTCCTTCTTCTTTTCCCAGCTTTTATTTCTGAGCATGACATCCTATGGTATGGAATATCCCTTTGGTCAGTTGGGGTCAGCTGTCACAGCTGTGTTGCCTCCCAGCTTCTTGTGCACCCCCAGCCTAGTCGCTGGTGGGATGGGGTGAGAAATAGAAAAGGCCTTGACTGTGTTTAAGCACTGCTCAGTAGTAACAAAAACATCTCTGTATTATGAACACTGTTTTCACCACAAGTCCAAAACATAGCCCATAGCTACTGTGAAGAAAATTAACTCTATCCTAGCCAAAATCAGGACACCCTATAATTCCAAAATGCACTAATTTCCTCTAGGATAACCTAAGGCATAATTTATTCCTGTCATTTAAACATCACAAGATTAAAGGAGAAAAAAATCCCAAATATATATCTCTGAAAAATATAGAGAATAAAAACCTGTATTATATTAAAAAATATTGCTATATTGTATTTATAAAAAAGTCCCAAATGATTTTTGCAATTAGAAAAATGATTCTTTGAGATTTTCCCACGGTGTCAATTGCTCATCATGTTTCATAACTGGGAAATATTTTTCAGGTGAGTTGTTTGTACATGCAGTTGCATCAAGACTGATCATCCTCTTATCAGAACCTCCTTTGTGGTAGCAGAAATGCATTTTTACAGACAGATATAAATAAATAGCACTTTGAGTTGAAAATTATGAATTCAAGGTATATTAGAATCCTTGGAAAGTAAGACAAAGTATAGCTAGTTAGGGTATAATTATATCATTTATCTGAAAAAAAACAAGAGTTGTGTTATCTCATTCTACAACTCAGTCTTATTTGTCTTATTGTTTATTAATATATTAACGCTGATTCATGGGTTGACATCATCTTTATATAAGTGCTGACATGATATAGATGTCCTGTATATTGACAGTAGGACCACTGTACAGCCTACTGAATTTCATGGAAGTGGTTACCTTTCTCCACTGGCTATAGACATGACACTGGCTATTACTAATTCAGTAATTTGTTAGATGCCTTTAATTTGGTGTTTAGTCTAAAAACAATCCAGGACATAAAAGTCTGTCCCTCTTTTTCACCTCTGTGGTGCTTAGAACAATGAGGATATACTTGTAGCATATCTAACAATAAATGTATTCAATTTAATCTGAAGAAAAATTGAAACAATTTAGTGCAAAAATTTTTATAAAGCCTGTTTTTACAGATGCCTGAGTTTAGGCTATTTTTCTACCACAAAATGGAGCACTGACTACAGATATCTTACGAGCTCAAATTAGTTGGTAGGTTTGCATGAGTTAGTACAGAACTATTTAAGGATACTAACTCATGGTGTATAAACAATATAGTCAGGTCAACAGGGCACTGTTTAGCCCAGAGCTGATACAGTTCCAATTTCATAACTAGATCCTTCATAACTAGCTGAGACATTTCTGCACAAGTCACTACACTATGGACTGGACATACCTGTAGGCTGTTAAACCCATGGTAAACCATATTTACTGAGTAACTGGCCTGATTTTCAGTGACTGAATCTCTTTAAATAACACTGTAGATATCAAAGAAAATTATAGAAATTTCATGCATAAATATATTTAGTTATGAATGTAAAATTCCCTACATTATTCTTCAAATAATTCTGGAGTAAATGTGGAGAGTGGGGGTGGGTGTTGTTTATTTGGGTTTTTTAATTCCAAATATAATATTATTTTTTTTTGCAGCATAAAACAGTTACCTCTGTTCAGAAACTCAGTATCAGTATGCTACACAGAAATTTAAAATATGGGTATATTAAGATTGGGGGAAAAAAGATCCTATATGATTTTGGATACAAGAGTGAAAAAAAACAGACAACTGACATTCTAAATTTCAGATGTTTAAATGGATGTTCTGGGGTTTTTGTTGTTGTTTTTTTCTTAAAGTCAAGTACTGTTTTCTATGAAGTGATGTGGCTGTCTTTGAGCCCTCCAGAGCCACATCTGTGAAACTAAGTTTAAGTACTTAAGTTAGACAGACTGGCTCTGTTCCATCCTTTCTGGGAACAAGTGATAGACTATTCTTGTGACTTATATTCTAGCCATATGGGTAATGTGCTTTTATTATGCTGAAATATATTCTTTTTACCCATTCAGTATTTCAGTTTTCTTTCATTTCCTCTTTAAAACAATTGGGACTTAAACGAGTACTTAATCAGTCACTTCTATGCTTTGTCAAATAGTTTACATCACCAGAATCAGAAAGACCATATAGAAGCTATGAGAACTTTTTCCAGAGACTTCAGTCCAAGGAGATGCAAGACTGATTTGAATAGAATTGGCCCTTATTTAGTCATTCATCAGACAAAACTTTTGCTCTTCCATCATGAAGTAATATATCAGAGTATTACCCTGAAAAAGGAAATGAGAGAAAGAACAAATCAATTAATTGAAGTTGCTTTCATTCATTAATAAAAACACTTTTGCATAAAACTATTAACCACAAAAGCCTCCTAAAGCATCATCCTCTGCTATTCCAGGGTTTACTGAGACCTTGCTACATTGCAGATCAATTTGAATAGGGAACAACGTTTGTTGGTGCTTTTAATTTCCTTTTTATTATAGAACTTTCTAATTCTTTATTTCTACTATACTTACAAACACATTTTGTATTTTCTCCATGCTTCCTTTGAAACAGAACACACGTTTATTTACAACTGATTTTCAAAGATGTATCAGTTTCGCTGAGAACTATTGTCCACATTATTTAACACCATGAATTTGCCTAACAACTGGGAATAGCAGCACAAGTCAGCAGTTAGGTGCAGAAGATAATTGCATTCTTCAAGAAGGAAGCCTTGCAGGTGCAGGAGCAGGCTGTCCCCATGTGCTACAAGCCAAACCAGTGGGGAAGACAACCTGCCTGGCTCAACAGGGAGCTTTTACTGTGACTCAGGGAAAAAAGGAGTTTACCACTTTGGAAGAAAGGGCAGGCAACTCAAGAAGAGCACAGAGACCTCATTAGGCAATCCAGTCTTTAACAGTAAGACCAATTATCCCCAGGGTATTCAGACCCCTGAGCTGGAAGGCAGGGACAAGGAGCAGAATAACCCCCTCCCCATAATCTAGGAGGAAGCAGTTTATGACCTGCTGCTCCACCTGGACACTCACAAGTCTATGGGGCCAGATGGGATTGACCCGACAGTGCTGAGGGTGCTGGCAGAGGAGCTTGCCAAGCCACTCTCCATCATTTACCAACAGTCGTGGTTAACAGGGGAGGTCCCAGGTGACTGGAGGCTTGTGCATGTGACATCCATCTACAAGAAGGGCTGGAAGGAGGATCCAGGGAACTACAGGACTGTCAGCTTGACCTCAGTACTGGGGAAGGGTATGGAGAGGTTCATCTTGAGTGAGCTCACCAAACAAGTGCAGGACAAGCAGAGGATCAGGCCCAGCCAGCATGGTTTCATGAAAGGCAGGTCCTGCCTTACCAACCTGATCTCCTAAGACAGGGTGAGCGGCCAAGTGGATGAGGGAAATGATGAGGATGTTCTCTATCTGGAGTTTAGCAAAGTATTTGACACTGTCCTCCACAGCATCCTCCTCGAGACACTGGCGGGTCATGGCTTCAGTTGGTATACTCTTCACATGGTAAAAAACTGGCTGGATGGCTGAGCCCAATGAGTTGTGGTGAACAGAGTCAAATCCAGTTGGTGGCCGGTCACAAGTGGTGTTCCCCAGGGCTCAGTGTTGGGGCAAGTCTGGTTTAATAACTTTATCAATGATCTGGATGAGGGGATTGAGTGCACCCTCAGTAAGTTTGCAGATGACACCAAGCTGGGTGGGAGTGTTGACCTGCTTGAGGGTAGGATGGGTCTGCAGAGGAATCTGGACAGGCTGGATCGATGGCCCAAGGCTAATTGTAAGAGGTTTAACAAGGCCAAGTGCTGGGTCCTGCACTTTGGTCACAACAACCCCATGCAACACTACAGGCCTAGGAAAGAGTGGCTGGAGAGCTGCCCAGTGGAGAAGGACCTGGGTGTGTTGGTTGACAGCTGGCTGAACATGAGCCAGCAGTGTGCCCAGGTGGCCAAGAAGGCCAACAGCATCCTGGCTTGTATCAGGAACAGTGTGGCCAGCAGGAGCAGGGAAGTGATTGTGCCCCTGTACTTGCCACTGGTGAGGCTGCACCTTGAATACTGTGTTCAGTTTTACGCCCCTCAATACAAGAGGGACATTGAGTTGCTGGAGCGTGTCCAGAGAAGGGCAACAAAGCTGATGAAGGGTTTAGAGAGCACAAGTCTTATAAGAAGCAGCTAAGGGAACTGGGGTTGTTCAGCCTGCAGAATAGGAGGCTGAGGGGAGACCTTATTGCTGTCTGCAACTACCTGAAAGGAGGTTGAAGTGAGGTGGGTGTTGGTCTCTTCTCCCAGGTAACTTCTGATAGGACAAAAGAAAATGCCTTCAAGCTGCATAAGGGGAGGTTTAGACTGGATATTAGGAAAAATTTCTTTACTGAGTGGTCAGGCACTGGAACAGGCTGCCCAGGGATGTGGTGGAGTGACCATCCCTGGAGGTGTTCGAAAAAATATCTATTGCATGGATTTATGCATAAGCATGTGCACACATCAAGATACAATAAATAAACACAGGTCCCTTCCAAACTGTGATTCCGTGTGATCTATGATTCTGTATCTGTGATCTTGTGACTCTGCTCAGAGCCCAGTCCAACCTGACCTTGAATGTTTCTAGGGATGGGGCATCTACCATATCCCTGGGAAACCTGTTCCAGTGTTTCACCACCCCCACTGTAAAAAATTTTTTTCCTTATATACAGTCTAAATTTACCCTCCTTTAGTTTATAACCATTACCCCTTTTCCTGCCACAATAGACCTTGATGAAGAGGTTGCCCCCATCTTTCCTATAGTCCCCCTTTAAGTACTGGAAGGCTGCAAAAAGGTCTCCCCACAGCCTTCTTTTCTCCAGGCTGAACAACCACAACTCTCTCAGCCTGTCCTCATAGAAGAGGTGCCCTTGGATCATTTTTGTGGCACTCCTCTGGATCCACTCCAACAGCTCCATGGCCTTCTTGTGCTGAAGGCTCCAGAGCTGGACACAGCACTCCAAGAGCAGAGCAGAGGGGCAGAATAACCTCCCTTGACCTGCTGGCCATGCTTCTTTTGATGCAGCCTAGGATATGGCTGGCCTTCTGGGCTGCAAGCACACGTTGTTGGTTCATGTCCAGCTTTTCATCCACCAGTACCCCCAAGTCCTTCTCTGCAGGGTTGCTCTCAATCTCTTCATCCCCCATCCTGTATTGATACTGGCAGTTGACCCAACCCAGGTTCAGGACCACTGATGTAGTCACTCAGCACTGATTGTAGTCATAGAAGGCCACTAGGTTGGTCAGGCAGGACTTCCTCTTGGTGAAGCCACACCGGCTGTCTCGAATCACCTCCCTGTCCTCCGTGTGCCTTAGCATAGCTTCTAGGAGGATCTGTTCCATGATCATCCCAGGAACAGATGTGAGGCTGACAGGTTGGTAGTTCCCCAGATACTCCTTTCTACTGTTTTTAAAGAAGGGCACAATGTTTCCCTTCTTCCAGTCCCCAGGGACTTCACCTGACTGCCATGACTTTTCAATATCATGGAGAGTGGCTTGGCGACTACATTGGCCAATTCCCTCAAGACTCTGGAATGCAACTCGTCAGGTCCCGTTGTCATCTGTATCTTTAGGTTCCTCAAGGTAGTCATGAACCTGATCTTCCCTTACAGTGGGAGGGGCTTTATCCCCCTAGTCCCCATCTTGCAGTCCATTGACTCAGGAGGGGTGAGGAGAGGGGTTACCAGTGAACTCTGAGGCAAAAAAGTTGAGTCCCTCGCCTTCTCCTCATCTGTTGATACTAGGTCACCATTCTTGTTCACCATGAGTTCCTTTTTTTAACTTTCTTCTTCTGGTTGACATACCTGTAGAAGCCTTTCTTGTTATTCTTTGCATCCCTTGCCAAATTCAGCTCCAGCCGTGTCTTGGCCCTCCTGACCCCATCCCTACACAACCAGGCAGCGTCCCTATACTCTTCCAGGATACCTGTCCCTGCTTCCACTGCCTGTGCAGTTCCTTCTCGCTCTTTAGTTTGACCAGCATGTCTCAATTCAGCCATGCTGGTCTCTTCCCTTGCTTGCCTGATTTCTTACACCTGGGAACTGAGAGCTCTTGCACTGTATGGAACATATCCTTAAAGATCTGCCATCTCTCTTCTGTTCCCTTGTCCCTGAGGACCATTTCCCAGGGGGTCCTGCTGACTAACTCCTTGAAGAGCTGGAATTTTGCTTTCCTAAAATTTAGGGTCCTGACTATACTCCTCACTTTCCCCATATCCCTCAGGAGTGTGAACTTCACCAATGCGTGATCACTGCAGCCCAGGGTGTCTCCAGTCTTGACGTCACCAATGACCTCACTTGCGTTGGTGACCATCAGGTCTAGTATTGCATTCCCTCGGGTAGGGCTGTCTATTACCTGCCTCAAGAAGTTATTCTCAATGCATTCTAGGAATCTCCTGGATTGCCTACAGCTCTCCATGCTGTTTTTTCAGCAGATGCCAGGGTGGTTGAAGTCCCCCAGTAGGACGAGAGCCTGCAAGCATGAAGCTTCCTGGAGTTGGAGGAAGGCTTCGTCAGTAGGCTTTCCTTGATCAGGCAGCCAGTAGTTAGACAACAGCCACAAGGCTCCCTTTGTTGCCTCCATCTCTGTTTCTTACCCATAAACTTTCGAACCTGCTCGTGGCTGTTCTTCAGGGACAGCTCTTCACACTGTATCCATATCTTCATGTAGAGAGCAATGCCTCTGCCACTCCTTCCTCGCCTGTCCCTTTTGAAAACAGTCTTCTGATGCACCACACCCTGTTGCCATGCAAACTACCATGCCACGCCCTTCTGACATGCCACACCTTGTTTGCCTGCCCCGTTCAGCCATGCTTCTGGTCGATCGCACACCCTGGGGGCTGCTTTTGTACGTGATGGGGGTTTGCTGCCTTTCCTTTGTCCCTGTCCATGCTGAGTCAGAGCTGCCTCCTGTCAGGAGCTCACTTCTTCCTGCTTTGGTGGGGGCAGGGGGGGCTGGGCTACCCTCTCTCTCCCTGCGCTTTTGCCTTCACGCTTTTGCCACAGTTTTGCCACTTTGGGAAGGATCCTCCAGCATGACCCTCTGCTCTGGAATCCTTCACCATACATGCATCAGTTCATATATGAAATACAAATATACTGTTAAATGCTTTTTATTCAACCACTATATCAGCCTTTTTCTTCCTTTATAGTTTTTCCTTAGATACTTTGAGATGATAAATCAGTAAAATCTTTCTCAGAATACGACAAGCTCAAGTACAGTTTCCTGCCCTTACTCTTCCTCTTACAAGAAAAATAAAATCTTAAGAAAATGGATAAATTATCATCTTTTTTACATATATGGCAAGCACTTACAGGATGGAAAGGTTGAAAGTATCATTCATTCTTTCCGGAACAACTTCACAAGATGCAGAATCTTCCCATCCCACAATAGGTAGTTGGTGATAATATCAGGTCAATTATGGGTTTAATTCCTTTCATGGTGAGGAAAATATAAGTTACCTACAAGTTAGATGAGTATCTTAATTACAAAATAATTCTTGGGAAAGTGTATGAGGGAGATAGACCTGCCATCACTATCACCTCTTCTTTGTACAGACCCCAATCAAATTGTGGTCCAACAATAACAGCTGGAATAAACCCCTCAGGCAGAAGTGTATTGAGTTTCTGGATATCCTGCATGCTTACGTGTGAAACAGAGTCATAGAATCATAGAATAGAATCATAGAATATCTCAGGTTGGAAGTGACCTCTAAAGATCATTGAGTTCCACTCCTTGCTCCTCACAGGACTACCTAAAATTAAACCATACGACTAAGAGCATTGGCCCTAAAATTGAGCCCCAGGGAACCCCACTGATGACTGGCTGCCAGCCTGATGTAACCCCATTTACCATAACTCTTTGAGTCTGACCCATCAGTCAATGGCTCACCCAACATATTACGGACTTCTCTGACTCTATGCTGGACATTTTGTCCAGAAGACTGTGAGAGACAGTATCAAAAGCTTTACTAAAATCCAAAACCACCACACCTACTGGCTTTCCTTGGTCAGCTAGGTGGGTGACCTTGTTATAAAAGGAAATTAAATTGGTTAAGCAGGACTTTGCCCTCATGAAATGTGTTGGCTGTGACCAATGACTGTGATGGCTCTCAAGTGTTTTCCAATAACTCTCAGTATAACATGCTCCATAATTTTACAAGACACTGAAGTGACACTGAAAGGCCTGTAATTACCAGGGTCTTCATTCTTACCCTTCTAGAAAATTGGGTCATTTACTAGCTTCCAGTCATCTAGGACCTCTGCAGACTCCCAAGACAATTGAAAAATAATGGAGAGAGGTCCCATGATGACATCGGGCAGCTCCTTCAGTACCCTGGGATGAATCCCATCTGGCCCCATAGACTTATGTGCATCCAGCTGGAGTAGCAAGTCTCAAAAAAGTTGAGTGTCAGCTGGGAGTTCGTCAATCCACCCAGTCATGGTCTTCCAACAGAGGGCTCTGGGCATCCCAGGGCCCATCACTGGTGTTGAAGACAGAGGCAAAGAAGGTATTAAGCATCTCTGCTTTGTCTACGTCCCTACTTGTGAGGTGACCAACCTTGTCAAGCAACGAACCAATGTTATCTCTGATTTTCCTTATATATATAGGCATCTGTTGTGTTTTAACCCTCACCAGCAACTAAGCACCACACAGCTGTTCACTCACGCCCCCTGGGTGGGATAGGGGACAGAATCAGAAGAGTAAAAGTGAGAAAACTTGTGGGCTGACATAAAGACAGTTTAGTAAGTAAAGCAAAAAGCCACACACACAAGCAAAGCAAAACAAGGAATTCATTCATTACTTCCCATGGGCAGGAAGTTGTTCAGCCATCTCCAGGAAAGCAGGGCTCCATCACGCGTAACAGTTACTTGGGAAGACAAATGCCATCACTCCAGACATCCACCATCTTCCTTCTTCTTTTCCCAGCTTTTATTTCTGAGCATGACATCCTATGGTATGGAATATCCCTTTGGTCAGTTGGGGTCAGCTGTCACAGCTGTGTTGCCTCCCAGCTTCTTGTGCACCCCCAGCCTAGTCGCTGGTGGGATGGGGTGAGAAATAGAAAAAGCCTTGACTGTGTTTAAGCACTGCTCAGCAATAACAAAAACATCCCTGTAGTATCAAAGTTTTCATCAAAAATCAAAAACATATGTCCATACTAGCTACTGTGAAGAAAATTAACCCTATCCCAGCCAAAACTAGCACAGCACCTAACAACTCGTCCCTGTCCAGGCTGAACTACTTCTGAACTTAAGCAAAAGTTAAATGGTAGGCTTCTGGGGAACTTTGGGAATGGAAACAGCATTCAGAGAAATGGAGACTGAATAGGACTCAGGACTTCAGATTTGGTATTAGGAACCTAATTTTGGTGAGGGGTGGGAGAAGGTTAAACCATATAAATATTTATCATTTATTGGAGGTATACAGCTCATTGATAACTTCTGATGGTTCATAAATAAATTTAGATACTCCATGGATGGTTTTGAACTGGGGTTGACAGAAACAGCATGTGAAAGCTGCACGTTACACTCTTTATTTCTGAAGTTGTTTTTATCGACTCTATTTGTTGTAGAAATACAGGTTTTTTCACCACAGTTCACAAAACAGTTGTTCAAACAATGCTTCAGATTTGTACAAATGACAACTTGGAAACAAAGGGAAAACAAAGCATTACTCAAACTCCTGTCTAGACATAACTTTCTCAAAGATATCAATCTTTCATGCTTTCCGAATGAAATGAACTTTAGCTGCAGAGTGCTGGAACAACTTGTATAGTTTTTGACACTTGGTGGGAAGGAAGGAAACATTTTCAAGATTATATGTCCACAAGGTAGGTGTGAATGGGGAAGTGACATTCTATGGATTTCTCAAGGCAGATTTCAAATCTGAAAACCTAGGCTTTCTAATATGAGAATTCTTATAGCCTATACTGAAATTTAATTTAATATGAATAACCTTTGTTAATGAATGTAAGGAATAGTCACTTATTCACTTTAAAACTAGGCTACTTTCTATTAGGTTTTTTTTTAATTTTATTTTTGTCTTTCAGATAGAGAAAATTTGTTACATAAATTTTAAAAATATCATCAAATATCTTGGCATATAATCAATATTTTTGATGGATTCATTTGATTACCATATATTTGTGGCATGTACTGTAAAACAGACAATTTTACAATGAAGAAAAACTTTTGAGACGAAGTAAGAATGTATCATAATTAAACTTAACTTTGTTTCTTTTTACAGGATTGCATTTGTTCTTACCATCAACAGTTCTTTAATATTTCTGATACACTTACAGCTGTCTAAAAATTTCTCCTAGCAATACATTGTCCTTATCTTCAAGCACAGATATAAATGAAGTTTCTGTTATCTGTATGTAAGGGACTAGAAACTTGTCTCAACATTGTCGGCAGAATGGCTTGACTACCAAGGCTTCACCACGATGAAAACTGAGGAAGTTCTACCCGGCAGGAACATATATATCTATATCTTGTTGTCTCGGAGCACATAGGCCCAGTCCTCTGCACATGCACCTGGCCCCAGGGTCATCTTACAACATATGGGAGGGGGGCTTGGACCCCCTGGAACCCTCTGGAACTGTCAAGCACCCTCTAATGATGATACTGAGCATAAGCCCCACTGCCGAGTGGGAGGTGTGGCCATGCAAACCAGCTCATTGACTATGCAACGGGACAATGCTATAAAAGGCGGAACCAGCGGAGACCAGTGGGAATGTTCCCCCACCGGACTGAAGATACATTGGACTGATGGGATGCACTTGGCACTTAACTCTGTTTTGAGTCTTAATTCTGCTCCCGAGAATACAACAAACCTGGTCACGATAACACATCCAACTGAACATCACTCCGAAGTTAAGCCCAGCCGCCCCCAGCCACCCGGAATTATCTGAGGTTGGTTAGAAAGCAAGGGGGCTCAACTTCTGCCAAATTGTGCAACCCAACGGTGGATCATGACACTGTGTAGCAGGTTTACAAGGCTATGTAGATGTTTTCTTTGTTGTGAGCACCAGGGAGAACTCCATGATCTTTGGCCCAGATTGCTTGGTCTGTCTTGTGTCGGTGTATTGTGTAGGGTCCAGAAATCAGCAGACTACTCTTGAGTCTGCTTTCAGGTTTTTACCAAAAAATCTAATGTTTCTCTCCTGAATGGAACAAGCATTTAAATTAAGCTACATGGAGTATAAACCATGAGATGTATGTAAACTAATCTGCAGTAGTTTAAAATAGCAGAAGTGATCACTTTATATCATTTTTTGGTCTTTCCTTATGCTGGTTTATTTGGACTTACAAAGACAAGATATGCAAGTAATACTGCTTAGCTCAAAAATAAAATGCTTTGAAGTCTGATAAAAAACTCAAGCAGGTCCAAGAAGATATATTTTACTCACACAAAGTAAAAAATGAGATAACCATAATTTTTAAAGTGGAGTCTTACCTTTTCTTCTTCTTTGTGGTACATTGGTGGATATTATAGAAGGAAAAGAACTGCAAAGCTGAATGATTCAGAGTTGGTGTCACAGGAAGAGTAATACCATGTTAAGAACACCAGAGTAAGCTACAAACAACCTTGGTGTTTACAGAGGTCAATGCCACACAACAATACCTACATAACAGTGTGTTAGACTATTTACCCTTCTGACAGTGCTTGTTCTCATTTAGCTCAGACAACTGCATGAGGCCATATTTCAGTGTGGACATACCAGAGTTTTGCTGAGTTCTCTGGTAAGATCAAGCTTCTCTCAAGAGTACAGTAGAGCCTGTACAGTGACTAGTAGTTCCTCAGCTCCTAGGCATTATGGTGTGTGGGAACAAAGGCTGTTCAGGCAAACTTAATTTTTCCAATCTCCAAAGAAAAATGTGAATCAGATTACAAGTGCATATTCTACATACTTTTCAGCCCTGTTTCTGAGGGTGCAATAGAGGACAATGAACTTAGTTCCTTTGAAGAATAGCCATCCTATTGGCTTATACGTTTTTTTCCTTATCATTTTGGAAAATTGACAAGGCTAAAAGATGCAAATTCTCACAGGTTTCAGTTTCTGGACTAATGACAAAAACAACTGAAGAATGCAGGGCTTTGCTACAAAATAAGTGGACACTGTAGAAAAGCAGGGGGAGGGTAGGCATTACAAGTAACATTAGGGAATAAAGTATTGAACAGTCTGTTTTAGATTGGACAGGAGTATGTTGTGCCTTCTTTAAATGAAAGTATTCTGATTTCAGAAGGAACTGACATTGTTGACATCATCTGTGAAGCATACTTGATATTTAAACATACAACAAAGTTTAACAAAACCTATAAAATTTGGTTTTTTGCTATATCCTTTCAGAATATTTTGAAAGCTCAGTATCTGGGATGAAAAAGAACAACTGGTATAGTTCAATGTTAATATATAATTGTTCGGTATCATTTCTATGATAGCTTATTTTTTGAAAGTTTTTTTAAAACCTCATGTGAGAGCATCATGAGGATCTACAAGGCCAAATGCAAGGTCCTGCACCTGGGTCATGGCAAACCCTGGTATCAGTACAGGGCTGGGGGATGAAGGGATTGAGAGCAGCCCTGCAGTGAAGGACTTGGGGGTACTGGTTGATGAAAAGCTGGACATGAATCAATAATGTGCGCTTGCAGCCCAGAAGGCCAAGGTGTAATGTTTGTAAATTAAAGGAAGGTAGATTTAGACTGGATATAAAGAAAAAAAACTCTTTACAATGAGGGTGGTGAAACACTGGAACAGGTTCCCAGAGAGTTTGTGGAGGCCTCATCCCTAGAAACATTCAAGGTCAGGTTGGACAGGGCTCTGAGCAACCTGATCTAGTTGAAGATGTCCCTGCTCACTGCAGGGGGGTTGGGCTAGATGACCTCTAAAGGTCCCTTCCAACATAAACTGTAGGGGAATAGACAGGGATCGGCGACCGGAAGATCACGGGCTGTGACGGAAAGATAGACTCCTCCCCATAGGAGTGGCAGGAACAGGAAGCGCAAGAGCTATATAAGCATGTGATGAAGCTAAATAAACGGACATTTTGCATCCATCATATTGATGTCTGTGCATCACTGTCCCCAGGGTGGGTAGAGCCCTGTGTCCCGGAGGTATGCGGCCCAAGATAAGTTCTCCCATAGAAGCGTACAGCAACAATAAACCATTATTTGAATCTAAATCAGTGGGCTTTCTTTAGGTGTAATTTGGTTCTTTCAGAAAGTTAAAAACAAACATAGTATTGCACTCATGGTGTTAAATTTTCTTTGGTGTTGGTTGGTTGGTTTTGGTTTAGTTGGGTTTTTATTTAATTTAGAAAAAAAAAAGGGTCCAGGAAGGGTTTCTGTAAAAGCTCACTCACACTTGAACAATTAACTATCTGTCAATTGGATTACTTACATTATTTTGGCTACATAGTAATTATTATAAATAGGTGCAGCAAGAATTTCAGTGGATAGAGAGTCAAACATGATATACGTGGCCAGTCTGGAGCATGGGGGCCTAGATTTTGTACATTTGAAAGAACAGGCATGAAAAGTTATTTTTCTTTTTTCAGTGATGGTGTGGAAGCAATTATCATGACCTTTCTATTTGTAATGAAAACACAAACTTTTATTGTGTCCCCCTATAAGGTTAAGAAAGAACTTTTGGTCTTAAATTCTTTGATTATTCATACTCTGGAATATTCATTAAATTCATATAGAATGATTTAAGTTTTTTTGGAGGTTGCTGTGTCCAACTCACTTCTGACCTTGTCAGGTTTTAAGCTTTATCAGCTTTTATATGTAAGCCATGTATGGACTTAGTGATGCAGAACATGTATGTAGCTAGTTCCATATTATGGAAGTAATGCTATGATTATTACTTCATCAAAGTTTAATTAAATTTTAATCATGTTACTTAGTGTATCCCCTTTAGAGTTGGAAGATTATCCTACTGAATGTGAATTATTTTTTATGGATATTTACAAGTGCAACAAATTATACATTTAATTTAAAATAGAATCCTTACAAATTATATAACTGTGCAAAATATTTATCTTTTTACTTCTGTGAATGAACGGTTTAAACAATGCAACAATATAGACAATTCAAAATATAATGTTGAAGCTCTTTGAAATGCTTAAGTCACATTCAACAAACATACTCTGCAATTCAGACATAAACGATATTTACATCTTGTTATATTCATACTCTGATGTAGTCTAAAGGAACAGTTAGGACAATTCTAAGGGAATACAATTCAGACTTGACATGGTTGAACTTCAATTGTAATTTTTCTTGACGACTAGGTATTCTGTAATTCTACGTTTTGAAATTTGTGAGTAGGGGAAAGGATGTTTCCAAAGTCCTCATTATAGAGTACATGCCTTCTCAGTCTTCATTACATGTCTTAGTATTAACTATCAGAGGACAGTTCCTATCTGTCACAATTCCCATAGTACTATGGCTCAACACTGAATTATCTGGTTTTTCAGAAGAATACTGCCTAATGGTTCAGGTTAGATTTATTAGACAGTGACACTAAGACAAGTAGACTTCAGTTAAGATAGTAGGGAAAGTTCATTCTGACTTACCCATATCTTGTTCTTGTCTTTCTGGTTCCCACAATTTTCAGTAAATCCTTTTTTAAATAGCTCCCTGTTACTCTTCCTAAGTTCTCTTCAGTGTTTCTATGTCAGCAGAGCTGGTGAACAATTCAAAGGATGGTGAAAAAAAATTAGTAGAATGTGACTACATTAGAAGAAGCAAGATTTGCAGAGTGGAGAGTAGAAAGTCTATGAGAGAAGTGGTATGGGAAGGCTGGAATGCTACTGGAAAATAGTGGAACCCAGTTCCTGACAAATGATATTTCTGAGATTCTTTTCCTCTTTTTATTCAGGCAGATAGTTTTTCTACAGTTTAAGACAGAACAGAAAGCCTTTAAACATACTTATAGACAAACAAATTATTTAATTACTTTAACATGATTTTTTATGTAAGAAAAAATTACAGAATGGTAAGGTATAGAGACCACATTTGGAGTATATGGAGTACTGTGTCCAGTTTTGGGGCCCTCAGTTCAAGAAAGACAGGGAACTGCTTGAGCAAGTCCAGCAGAGAGCTACCAAGTTCGTCAGGGGACTGGAGCATCTCCCTTATGAGGAAAGGCTGAGAGACTTGGGTTTGTTCAACCTGGAGAAGAGAAGACTGAGGTGGGATTTCATAAATACCTATAAATATCTAAAGGGTGGGTGTCAGGATGGTGGGACTGGACTCTTTTCAATAGCGCCCAATGACAGGACAAGGGGCAATGGGCACAAACTGGAACACAGGAATTTCCACCTCAATATGAGAAAAAACTCCTTTCCTGTGAGGGTGCCAGAGCAGTGGCACAGGCTGCCCAGGGAGGGTGTGGAGTCTCCGTCCCTGGAGACACTCAAAACCCGCCTGGACGCGTTCCTGTGCCCCCTGCTCTAGGTGTGCCTGCTCAAGCAGGGGGGTTGGACGAGATGATCTCCAGAGGTCCCTTCCAACCCCTATGATTCTGTGGTTCTGAGATTCTGTGATTCTATAGGATTATAGACAAAGGACATTTCCAATTACTTATCAAGAAGTGAAAAATAAACAAATTTGCATATGTTTTTCATATTGTAAATTGCTAGAAAGCAATTTCTAGACTGGATAGAATAGAACACGATTAAAATTGCTTCTTAAGTGAACATATGAAGTGCCTGTTTTTCACAATGAAATACCTGTAATTCATGGACACAGATAACAGCTGTATTGGCTTCTGTATGTCAGTGCAGTTATATTTCCAACAGAATATTTTCATATGTTATGTGATTTATGTAACAATTCATGGTTACTCAAAAACATCAGAAGTGCAATTTATACATTACTACTTATAAGACTTACCAAATCATTAACAATAGCAGATTTATTTTTGGAAATTTTATCGTCATTGTATATCATACCTCTTCTAATATCATGTCCCTGGACTACAATAAGTTCATTGTAAAGTAACTGAGAGGATAAAATCCATCTGTAGAAATAGCTATAATATCTATTATATTTGCAAAAACATTTCTATATTTAGAATGTTTTTCACAGAGATAAGAGAAAGTTCATTTTCACTATGCTTTCATCTCTTTAGTCTGTTTACATATTCTGACTAAGAAGCAAAGGATTCTGTCATGCATTAACCTGAATCTTTTTAGATTTGGTACAGTTTTCCTACTATCTGTATACATAACAGGTTGGGTCTTTCACATATCTTGCCACAATGTAAAACATTCTGGCACTGCACCCCGAATGACCTTGTTATTCTGGATACTCACTGTATACTATGTGATACAGCAAATTTAACAAACTAGTAGAAAATACTTTTTTTTCCTTTCTCATAAAGTGAAGTCTAAACAAACCCTTTTGACTATCACTTATGCTCAGTTTATTGAAACGAACACATCCTTGAAATAGTTCAAATAACAGTCAAATTTAATACGCACATAGTTTTATGAATCATTGCCATAAATAATCAAAGTAGTGTAGCATAGCTGTCCTTGCAAATGCAATCTTCTCAAACTCTGCAATTTTTAATAAGCTATTGCTCTAGCATGCTATATTTAGTCTATGTTACAAGCATCAGTCTTTTCAGAGTAAATGTTCTTTAACAGTCTTTTCTCAGTGGACCTTATAGCACAGTTTACTGCTGTCACTGAAGAAGTGAAAAAATGTTGAGTGCAAAATATTAAGTAATCTAATGTGTCTTTAACATTTATAACTATATAGAAAAGCTTACTTATAAAGGTACTGTATGACATTACTAATAAATAAACAAAGAAGTCATTGAAAACTAAATTCAAAAATTAAAAAAAAATAAAATCAAAGAAAGGACACGAAGGACATTTAGTTGCTGAAGCATGTCCTGAGAAGGGCAATGAAGCTGGCGAAGGGTCTGGATAACAAGTCTTATAAGAAGAGGTTGAGGGAACTACCCTTGTTTAGCCTGGAGAAGAGGAGACTGAGGGGAGACCTTATCGCTCTCTGCAACTACCTGAAAGGAGGTTGTAGTGAGGTGGGTGTTGGTCTCTTCTCCCAAGTTACTAGTGATAGAATAAGAGGAAACGGCCTCAAGTTGCTTCAAGGAAGGTTTAGACTGGATATTGGGAAAAACTTCTTCACTGAAAGAGTGGTCAGGCATTGGAACAAGCCACCTAGAGAGGTGGTGGAGTCACCATCCCTGGAGGTGTTCAAAAACACGTGGACATAACGCTTCAGGGCATGGTTTACAAAGCATGGTAGTGTTGGGTGCACAGTTGGACTTGATGATCCTAGAGGTCTTTCCCAACTTTAATAATTCTATGTTTCTATGATTCTTTGAAAAAATCCTTAAGCTATTCTTCTTTTTTAAAAACAATCAGCCATAATAAGTAACAAATAAAAAAAAAATATACTGCCTTTATCTCTTACCATGGCCTTCCTGCTCAAAACCTGTATAATCTTGTAAACAAATAGATTCATCTCATTCAGATGCAACCATCTATGCTAGGGGTTGTTTACAAAATACAATATATAGAAATTATTTAAAAGCATCTTGTTTTCTGCTAAAGTTGAAGTTAAACCTCTCTTTCTAATTAATTTGTGTTCAGTTCATTGAAATTGAAGTTACAGTTCCCTGGGACATCTTCTAAGAAGAGAAATATATTCTTCATCCTTGCTCAGTGGTGCAATTTCTGCCAAGAAATGAGAAGGAATATAATGCCAATTTTCAAAAGATTCTGCTTTAGTAACTGCATAACTGTGCATATGTGTACGTTCTGTATGTTTTGAACAGACAAGCATAAACAAAAGCAAAGATATTTCACTTACTAGGAACAGCCCTGACATACTTGATGCACAGCTCTTACTTATTAATCAACTTCAGACAGAGAATCTCCCTTAGGTCTAATCAAAGTCTTTCAACTTTTTCCTGTCAAGCTACTTCTTCCAGAACCTGCCAGGTCCCTTCACTTAAAGCTTGTCAATGCTTTTCAAAATGTCTGTTCTAATATCAGCCTTAGAATGAATGGAAGTGTTTCTAAAAATATCGTATTTTCCCTTTTTTTATCAAAGAACTGCTTAATTTAAGGACCCTACCTTGCCCTAATAATTACCACAGTACCCTTTGAAAGAATTATCTTGAAACACTAATATCTTTCTAGACGTCAAGGGAATTTGTAGATTTTTTGCACATATTTATTTTAATGTATCTTACTGGGAACTTTATAAGTAATATCTTCATGGAAGCTGATAGGGCAGATTTCAGGCATTTCAGACCTGAGTAGAGAAGTCCCTGGTATGTATAGCATCTGCCTGTCCTGTGAAACTTCCATATTGTCCTTTACTCAGAGCCATCTGTGAAACTGGAAGCAGAAACTGTTGCTAACTTTGTCTGAGCACCATAAGCTACTTGGGAAGGTTAATACACTAGCTGTCTTTCTGTCAGTCCATTGCAATCCTGAACAAAATAATAAAGTTCAGGCTCTAATAGAAATTAGTTACAGGATAACAACCTAATTAATGCCAGTCAGCATTATTTTTTTTTTAACAGTGGGTCTTCTAAAAAAGCTTGTCTTTGGCCAAGAAATTTAAAGGGAACATTTACTCTTATGTATTTAGATACATGATAGTAATATTTAGACATTTTAAAGGGGTGATTATATGACATCCTGATTTAAATCAACAAAAAATATTAGTTTCCTCTATAGGAATGACAGGTATTTCATGTATTATTTATACCGTAGAAACAAGTGTGCCTACTACAGGCGCATGGATCTGAACATCCCAGTATACAAGGTCTAAAACTAATTTGAATACAAGAAAAAATTTTAAAATACAAAAAAATGTTTCAAATAAAATTAAGGGGTTTTCTGATTACTTGATGACATATATAAATGTATGTCACATAGTATATATGTGTTTGAATCTATCAGAGGAATTAAATAAAAAGACTCCATCTGCCTGGACTTCAACAAAGCATTTGATATAGCATCATGTGGAAAACCACAGGTCAGATTAGAAAAGATAAAAATTAGTAGAACTACAAAATGATCAAGGTTCTACTTAAAGGGGAGAAGAGAGCAGAAATTATTGATACTAAACAGGTGATGAAAGGAAAGTGAAATAGAAGTATTTCTCAAGGGTTAGGTTAGTAATACTCTTAGGTGAAATTAATGATCTTGCATACAAATCAGGAATGTCTTGATTAATTTTGCCAACGTTGTAAAGGTAGAAGTCACTGTAATCCTAGAGATAATGAAGATTCATCCCACACACGTTCTGCTCAAATAATTAAAAGTAATCAGAGCAGAGCTGAAGAAAATATAAGCAAAGAGGAAGCAACTTCCTCTGACCACATTTGCCCTCCTGTTCTATAAAATCAGATTAGTTACTCTGAATTTCAATGCCAATTTCAGCTAACATATTCTTCTTTGTGGTGTAGAAAGTTACTTGTACAGGTGTGTACATTTCACTAACCGGTGAGTAACTGATGAATCAATTCTATCTATCTGACAGACTGGTAACTCCAGCATCTTTGATTTTTTAAATATTGTCTGTTCATACTCACAGGAAAAAAGTTGGGTGAATTATGGGACCAGAGAGGTAGTCATAATAATACAACATTTGATAGTACAAAATTCTATATTGTGAACCTGGAAACTAGCAAGAAGAATCACTAACAAAACCTGAGGACAGAAATTCAGGCTCATAGAAGGAGCTGTGTCATATTCAGTCTTTTGAGGCACCAATATGTTACAGCTGTTAAAAATGCAAATTGTGTCCTAGGATTCGTCAGCTGAGTTAGGAGAATATTAGTTCCATTATACAAAATTCTGGTGAGGTCTCTGAAATATGTGCTCTGGTCATTCATACTGAAAGAAGATGAATTCAGACTGACAGATGGAAAGAAGAGCTTCTGTGGTAATGAGGAAATTGAAAGCCTACTATACGAGAAGAGACTAGAAGCACTGGGCTTTGTTATCCTAATGACACAAAGGCTTAAAAGGAATAAGGTTGCTACCTATAGATTCAGCAAAGGGTACAGACTATGTAAGGTAAAGGATAATATTGGTACGGGAACAAATTGGTATAATGAGCACATTTTGCCTGAAATTGGAGAATAGTAATTCTATCCAGTGTCTGCGGGTTCCCAGCTTTCATAATAAGCAATGGAGGGAAAAACAGAGCATTAACAAAACAAAGCTAACTTTAAAATATACCTCTTTTTTTGTTTTTTTAAGGATTAATGATTCCCACAATAAAAGAAGCTATTGATATATCTATGTATTGCATGGACAACAAATACATTGCATGTACTGCATGGGTTTAATAGGTTAAAAATATATATTGAATATAGGTTTGCATAATTTTAATCATCTGGTCAAATAGCTGCAATTATTAATCTAAATAAGGTCAACCAAGGGATTTACTATGTAGTCAGCTGAAGGCCAGGGAATAACAGGTCCTACTATCACTACTAGATGGAAAGAACTTCCTTTTTAAGGATTTTTTTAAGAAGAGCTATTCAGCTTGCCTCTAGGTCAGCATGACCTTGCAAACTAATGCTGTGACCAAAAGAATTAGTGTAGTGCTCAGCTGTCTTCATTTGATAAGATGAATCCCACCCATAAACTATAATAGTCCTGGGTGAGGAAAGATAGTTGTCACGAGCAGAGTCTCTCAGATTACCTGGAGAAGAGTGTGACTTAATATGAGATAGTGGAATGGGAGGGAGGCTAGGTCTGTCTAGAAAAATTTACTTGGCCTGGAAGTAAATGCAGATTTCTTACAGAGAAAGGTAAGGAGTGCGCTAAGAAGATAATAAAAGCTATCATCTGACTTATCACAGTGTGAACATAAAATGTTGGAAATAGTAGGAAAAGTAAGGTAAAATAACTCCATGAACACATTTTGGTGAAAAAAACAACAACAAAAATCCCTGAAACCCACAGGTGATAATAATGAAACCTCAAGGAAGAACACTTGAGAAAAGGACTAGCTGAAAAACACGTAGTGAGGTAGAGAATATAACCATGTCCAGACTCTGATTTTTCCCTTAACTGTATAATCTTCTACTAGTCCCTAGCTACCTGATTTCTGTGGGCATTCTCTAGAATTCACATAAAATTCATATTGCCTCTTTCTTCCTTCTGTTCCTTCCATTTATACTGTTGCTATTGAAGGCTCAGTTCCAGTGGTCCCTGAGGTTATGCTAGGTGTTCGTTTAATGCAGTCATGGTTCTGACATGAATAGAAGCTAATGAAAATATAGATGATAAAAATAAAATTTGTATATTTACAGGTAGAAGAGGCCTTAGACAGTAAAGTGTAGGTGTTGCTTGTTTAAGACAAGCATCTCAAGAAATGTGATTCAGATGCCTTAACACAGGCATCTAGTTTCACTTTAGTGACATCCTTTGATATATCTTCTGGCTCAGTGTGGATGTCTCAGATGTCTCGGATGTCTCGGATGTCTAAAATTATCGTCTGGAAGACAGGCTGGTATACATTAAGATGGTTAAAAGGTAGTAGCAGGTCTAGGCAATCAAATCTGACCAAAAGTGTCAAAAAAACTCTCTTTATATCTTTCAGTCAGCTGAATCATGTGTGTAACACCTGATGCAGCTGCCTACATATACATCAACAAAATGCCATTTGTAGTGGTCAAAGATCATCACCTGCACCAGAAAGGCATAGGGATCCCATAGGAATTATTATACTTCTACCTATAGGAATTTGAATTAAGATCCCCATAAGGTTTCAGATAAAAATTTATGAAAGTCCCTTTTGTATATATGATGTCATTGAAACTGTTTGCAAGTAAAGCAAGCATTAGGTAGCATGCTCAGTCAGAACCATAGAGGTTCTATCTACAAAGTCGGCTTAATCCACTCCTGAGTTCCAAAAACTGTATTAATATGCCTCCAACCACACATAAAATCCTCCAGTTTGATTTATACCTGAGTTCCAAAACTTTATTTTTTACTTTTGGTAAACACTGAGACAGCACTTGTACATACCAAAGACTGTTAGGAACATGTAAAAAAAACCCCAAATACCAGGACTCAGTTCCTCATCAGAAACTCTTTATCCCATGCTTATAGGGAATTCCTAGTCGACCAGTGTGTGTAAAGATAATATTCTACTAGCTTATACTTAGTTTTACAAACCTTGTAATGCTTAACATTATTTCCAGAGTTTTTCCTGACTTGTGCTGTCACACAGACATACATACAGATTATTTACATCTGTTCAAAATTAATTGATAACTATTTTCTCTAGTTAGTTAAAACAAATGTTAAAAGTAAAAATATTATAAGCAAAACATTACCTTTATGCTCCAATCCTTAAAGTCTGTACAGATCAATAACAAAAAGCAGCTCATCATTCTTTTCATCCCACAATGGCAAGTAAATTTCCCCATCAGGAAAAAGGAATCAAGCTGCTGTAATGAACTTCCCAGAATGATTCCTGAAAGCGTCATGTGCTTTATGATGTATGTTCATCGAGGTGATTTCTGAGAATATACAATTATGTCTGGAAAAAAAAAGTATATATATAAAGTATGCAAAGATTATGAATTTTTTTTAAACAAGAAATGAAGTAAAAAACAGTCCTTTTAAGTATTTTAGAAAAGCAGGATTTTATAGAATAAAAGACTCTTCTCATATCTCTTTAGAAGGATAACAACATTGCATAAATTTATTATTGATTTGCATACATCAATATCTTCAAAATCTTGCTACATGTCAGCTTGCTGTAAAAACATGCTTAATTTGATAAACTGAATGATTTGATAAAAAAACCAAAATACAGACAACTGCATTAAATGCTGTTCATCTAACACCAGCTGAGAGCCCCTGGGGTCTCTGAGACCCACAAGGTAGTATGAGATGATACAGGACCTACAGAAGACCTGCACTGGCTGCTGCCAGCAGAGTATTCTGCAGCATTATCAAACAGTATTCGACGCCTATGCGCAGGCAGCAGAATCAAGCCCCTGGTGTCTAACTACAATAAGCTGAACTGTTCTCTAGGCGACACTGACTCTGCTGATTAGATTTCCATTGACTATAGCCTAAACTCAGACACCTGGCTGACATACAGACACCTGAGTATAGACAGATAAATATAGTTACTTCTGAGCTGAATCCCACTCCTTAGGCTCATTTAATTTGTATATGTTCAGGCAATTGAACAAAGCCCCCTGTTTCTTTGGATACCATTTTAATCAGTAACCTTATACTGTGTTTAGAAACACTTGTGAGAATTTCATGTCTGAAATACCTGGCATGGAATACCAAGGAACTTTTGGAGCCATAAACACTCACTTTACTGTCTAAATAAATCTCTGAGGATCAGGTTTTTAAGGATACAAATGAAGACAATATGGATACAAATCATCAGTTTTAATCATGATTTAAACAATCAGTTTCAATCTTGTTTTTTGGTTCTTTTTCTACACAAAACTTCAGTTTCATTAATTCATAATTGTTAAGGCATTAGACTAAACAAAGCTTTTACCATAAATTTGCTGCTTCTTTTTGTTAGATTTGTAGATACTCCATGTACCTGTTAAGAACTAGAGAATTTGATATGATTTTATTATATTTGCCTTTTTGTAAAACCTTTTAATAAAAAGCAGGAGTAACTATTATTTAATGGGCTGTTATTTACCTGTGCCTGACTTGCTGGGAGTCTAAACTGGAATTCAAATAGAAATGGAGAAAAAGAGCTTTTTTAAATGGTTAATTATATGCTTTATTTTTTTTAATTCAAATTTTAAAATCCACATTACATGCACATTGTATTTTTATACTCTTTTATTTGAAGATAACAATTAACAAATTATGGCCAGTGTAATATATTAAACACATAGAGCTATTTTTGCTTTTTATCCACTGTGAACTTGTACCACTTCATGGCCTATTTCCCATTAACATTCACTGGAAGGAAGGCTGCCATTACTGCCTTTGAAAATCATTC
Organism: Phalacrocorax carbo; assembly: GCF_963921805.1. Lineage (NCBI taxonomy): Eukaryota > Metazoa > Chordata > Aves > Suliformes > Phalacrocoracidae > Phalacrocorax > Phalacrocorax carbo. Next base: position 167,695,501 of record NC_087513.1, read on the forward strand.
CTCAACCCTTTTCTACAGGGAGATAAATTGCAGTTAGCTTGGTTATTAATAAAACCTGAAAATTAAAACAGATTTTTGCTTTTTGATGAAAGCTAAGTTTATAAACATTGTGCAGCCCAATCCAAGACATGTCATAAGCTGAAAATTATATACAATTTCACTCTAGTTATCTATTATGGTTTTAAGGAGAAAGTATTGTGGATTTTGGCAGAAGTGGTAAATAGTTTGTCATAAACAGCTCAGAACATTACCTCTCCTATCTGTGTGATCTGACTAAACTAAAACCAATCAATTCAAATCAAGACAAGCCACTTGTTCACATGATGCTAAGAAAAACTTACAAGCATCCAACACATACACCCCCTGATGTTTCAGAGATGTAAATGGTTCAGGTGGCCTAATTTTAATAGTGGAACTCTACAGGGGTATGTCTTTCAAAGCATAGATTTTAGGCAAGATATCTTCATTTTTCAGTAACCTGTCATATGAATCAGAATAAGAATCTTTGACATAACAACAACAAAAACAACAACGAACCAAAGCAAAGCAAAACAGCAACGAAAAAAAAAAACATTAAAATGGGCCAAAATCAGGACTGAGCTGTAAGTTTTGAAAATGCATAATACAGCAAGACCTAACACCAAAAGTATTCATGGAACACTTGGATAATTTTAGGTCACCTTTGTCCTGTCATAAGGGGATGCTGACAGGTGTGGGAATGGGTCACAGAATACAGGATCATGCAGTCTAGAAGTGACCTCCAGAGGTCATCTAGTTCCATCTCCTCTGCAGAGCAGGTCTGGTTAAAGCAGATTGCTCAGGGCTGTGTGCAGTCAGCTTTTGAGTATTTACACAGATGGACATCCCACAACTTCTCTAGGCAACCTGTTCCAAGCATTTGACCACCATAACATTAACAACTGTTCACTTTTTTCTTGGAAAATTTCACAGGCCCAGTAAGGAAATTATTCATTTTTCCAGAGCTGAGATGTATCCAAGCACTGAAAAACAAGTTCACTGAATGCGACTGATTTGCTTGGCTCTCCATAATTATACACGTTCTTTGTTCTATGCTATTAAAATCAGTATAACCTCAGGTGTATGTGGTTTAATTCCTTTATGGAAAGAAAGGGGATTATTAGCATTGCAAGCTCCATGAGCAGTCTTGCCTTTGAAATTAAGTTGATCCCCTAGAGCCTGAATCTGTTAAATTTTTATATGTGGCTGCCAGTTTCTCCTGTCTTCTAGTGAAATGTTTTGGGTTCAAGTCTGGATGAATACAATATTGGGAGACCTGTTGCCAGAGAAGTGAAAGAACCAAATGTGTGAAAATCGTCAGCAGACGTGCTCATAAGCCTTATACATCCTAATGGTTCACTGATTTATTATACAGAAGAAAATAAAAGGGAAAAAGGGATTAAACTCTTATCCTACTTTTTTCTATTTTACCTTCACCTATTTTTTCCTCTTCTTTCCATTTTCCTTTCTTTTTTGATTTAAATATATATATTTATATTTTTATTGATTTTATATTCATGTAAATTTATTTTTATATACATCAAACCCAAATAAAACTAAACCAACCTTCTATTACAAATCTGCAATGCTCCTTTTCCATGCTTTAATCAAGCTCAAGAGTAGATGAGGGAAATGCAAGGCAAAGGTCAACCTCTCTATTATAAGTTACAGTCACTTGAGACAAAGAAAGTGTAACTTTTAACACTCTTCATTTTTCTCTTTTTCAGCTTCCTGCAGTGTTTTCATTTGACTTTTAACAATAAGTATGTTGAAACTCTGTGCATTCTCTGAGGATTTCTAAATGTAATATATACTCCAAATACCTATAGTTACCCACAGCTTAAACTGCATCAGCTACAGTTGTAAGGTAAATGTTTTGTTCTAGTCTTGCAAATCATGTTTGAATTAACATATCCTCAGTCATTTCCTAATATTTTTCATGCACTGAAGGTACTTCTATGGGAGGTTTAAATATTATATCCATCAAAGATCTGCAGCTTCTACAGAAAAATAGCACTGGTCCTGGTGATTTAGGTGTCAAAGAAACTTGTAATAAGTCATTCTCACTTTCTGAAAATATGAAAGTATTCCTGGCAGTATTAGATAAACACATACCTGATCTGCGCAACTTCATTTGTCAACAGCCTTTTAAATAAGTCCTGGCATGTTTTTCAGCCCTGAAAGTCACCGCATACAACTAGATGGTTGTGGACAAGTGAAAGCAAAACTATAAACCTGTTAAAGATTGCAAAACAGTTTCCAAAGTGTGTCAGTGAGTTTGACCAGTAAAACAATTGAAATGTGTCTTATCTACTTTTTTTTTCTTTTAGCACAGAAGTTCCATTTACAGCAGTCCTTCATGTAGCTTTTATCACTTTTCTGATACCACCTTTCTCTTATAATCTCTTGTATCCTCCTTATTCCCAGGACTAACAACTCTTTTTCCTTTCTTCCCTCTTTAATTTTGTCTTTCTCTTCCTTTTAAATTTTGCTTCCCCTGTATCATTTCTTTATTAATAATTACATATTGAGAACGTGGAAAAGGCTGAGGTACTGAAGGCTGCCTTTACCTCAGTCTAAGTAAAGTACACCTTAGTAAGCAAGACTGCCCCTCAGGAATCCCAGACCCTGGAGGCCAGGGGTAAAAGTCTGAAGCAAGGAATACTTAGGCTTGGCTCCAAAGGATCATGTTAGGGAGCAAATTAGAATCATAGGATCATCAAATTATAGAATGGCTTGTGTTTGACGGGACCTATAAAGATCGTCTAGTTCCAAACCCTCCACCACATGCAGGGACATCTTTCACTAAATCAAGTTGCTCAAAGCCCCCTCCAACTTGATCTTGAACAATTTCAATGATGGGGCATCCACAACTTCTCTGGGCAACCTGTTCCAGTGCCTCAACACCCTCATTGTAAACAATTTCTTCCATATAACCAATCTAAGTCTAATCTCTTTCAGTCTAAAATCCCTTGTCCTGTCACCACAGGCCTGAGTAAAAAGTCTTTTTCCTTCTTTCTTATAAGCCCTCTTTCAAGTACAGAAATGCTGCAATAGGTCTTCTTGGACCCTTCTCTCTTCCAGGCTGAACAACCCCAACCCTCTCAGCCTTTCTTCATAGGAGAGGTGTTCCAGATAACTGACCATTTCAGGTCCCTCCTAGGGACCTGCTCTAAGAGGTCCATGTCTTTCTTGTACTGGGGATCCCAGAGCTGGATACGGCACTCCAGGTGGGGTCTCAGGAGAGCAGAGTAAAAGAGGAGAGTCACCTCCCTCAACCTGCTGGCCATGCTCCTTTTCATGATTGGCTTTCTGGGCTGCAAGTGCACTTTGTCAGCTCATATTTAATTTTTTTTTTTTTTGTCCACCAGCATCCCCAAGTCCTTCTCCACAGGGCTGCTCCCAATCCATTCATCCCCCAGTCTATATTGATACTGGTGATTGCCCTGATCCAGGTGCAGAATATTGTACTTGACCTTGTTGAACTTCATGAGGTTCACATGGGTCCACTTGCCAAGCCTGTCAGGGTGCCTCTGGATGGCATCCCTATTTTATTTTCATTTATAAACTAGTTTTTAATTCAAGGAAAGGAAATTCCTTATAATGGGGGAAACTGTTACATCAGTATTTTTCTACATTTAACCTCACATTTTTTTTTCTTATCCCCTGCATTGATTTAATTATAGAACTTACATGCTGAAGTAGCTAGACACAGTGAAGGAAAAGCAAATTCTTTTATCTCTTTTTTTCTACCAAACCCCTGGTTGGAGTCAGAGTGAGAAACCTCAGCTCAGTAGGAAAATGTAATTCCTGCCCTTTGATGTATTTAGGTTACAAGTCCCATAGACTCTGGTTGTGTTAGGAAAAGAGAAAATAATTATCAATATGTTTTCAGTGATTCTCTCAGCTGGGGACTAAAACCAACAATGAGATTAAGATAGGTCACTTTTTTGTGTGTCTTGTTACTTCTTTAACAGCTGAAGTCCATTCTGTCCCGCGGTATTGTATGACTGCAGCATACTCCTTCATAGTAATGACGAGACTGGCAAAGGGACAAGTGGGTGTTGTTGGATACCTAAAATCTTTTCAGTAATGCTATGTAAAAACTGAATTCTTTTGTTTCAGCTACTTGTAGAATTTATCCAAGGAACAAACCCCTTTCTTTAAGCATCAAATTTAGACATTTAATTCTGAACAAATCATAATACTTTTGCAGTCAAAGAAGCGAAAAGGTTACTTCCATTGTAGAGTCCTTTATGGCATTCTAAGATTGGCAGGCGAGAAAGGTCAGATATACTATCACTTATCTGTGCTTATTTCTCAATTCCCATCCAGAGAATGAAAGTCATATAGTGTAGACTTCTGGATTATATACAGAATAAGTGAAGACTACTTTCTTGGAGATGATAAGGTGTGTTGTCTTGCTCTTTGCATAACCTGTTACATTGCCAAAAAGGACCCAGTCCATCCTTCCATAAATTAGGACTGCTCAGACAACATGCATACGTGTGTGTGTGTTCTTAGTGAAACTTATTGAAAGATGTTCTTTTCCATATCAGAATGAAATTGAGATGTTTTGTATTTCTGTAAAAAATCAGAAACAAGAACATAAATGGTGATCCCATTCAGATGGGATCTCCCTACCCTGCTTTATCACTGTATTAGGTGTATGTGGCAAGGTTTTGGTAGCAGGGGTGCTGCAGGGGTGGCGTCTGGGACAAGAGGTTGGGGCTGCCCTGTGCCAGGGACAGACAGACAGACAGTTCCAGGTGGCTCTACAACGGATATCAGTCTTTGGAAGGACCCATGCTGGAGTAGGAGGAAAGTGTGAGGAGGAAGGAGAGGCAGAGAGAAGCTGATATGGACCCATAACATTCAATCACCCACCCGACCTTCACCACTCTGGGAGTCACATAGAGGAATCAGGACAGAAGGACTGAAGTTGAGTCTGGGGAAGCAGGGTTGGGGGAGAAGTGTTGTTTTAAATTTTTGCCTTTGTTTCTCATTATCTGAATCTATTTTACTCTTTAATAAATTAATTTTCCCCATGTTGTTTATTTTGTCCATGTTGGTAAACAATAAGCAGTCTCCCTATCTTTGTCTTGACCATCAGCTTTTTCTTCCTATTTCCTTCCCTGTCTCATTAAAGAGGGCAAGCGAGCGAACAGCCTGGTGGGCATCTGGTTACAGATGTTGTTAAACAACCATAATTATAAGCAAGATATTTATCTCAGTTTCCTTCACAACAAATATTTGAATATGGGTGATATTGCACGTATGAAAGTTTTATACTCAAATTCATGTTCAGATTCACATTACAGAAATTTGATATACCTTTTCCAAAACCAAGATTAATTTAAACACCAGATCTTAAAATCATTTTAAAATGTTATGACCTTTTACAAAGAGTTTTTAGTAATGTTGACAGACCTAACTTCACAATTAAATGCAGCGTACCTATGTGAATGTAATATTGTATCTGAACTTATTAGTTAGGGAAAAGCATAATGAGTCTCACCCCAGTGCCACACTCTCAAGATTACCTCTGTTTTGAATCCCAGTCAGCATTGCTACAACATGATGCATCATGCTTCATTGACACACTAGGTTACTTACAGATCTCAGATATGAAACTGCATTGCGCTTTTTAGACATGTCCATTGCTTCTCTTACTGAGTCTGTTCTGGTCTGTTTACGTGTATCCCTTGTGCAAGAGAGAAAGCAGGGTTTGTAAGCCATTGATTCAGACAGTTCTCTGAATGCATAAAGATGAGAAACATCTCCTAAATTGTCATAATAGACATGATGTCTAAAATATAATCTCATTTAGACAACTCTGTAGTGTTTGATGAAAGACAAAATAGAAGGGCACCTACTTTAAAAAAAAAACCTGACAGTCTCTATACTACAAATTCCTATGAGATCCCATGACAAACTGCTTTGTATGGTAATTTTTGAAAGTCTGGCCTTTTCTTTTCAGTATCCGTATGGAAGCTTCTTGTTGATGAACAGTATAAAGACATGATTCTTCATATCTGATGTCTAAATATGAATTTATAAACACTTAGACTTGACAGTTTTATCTTCAACTACAGTTCTTTATTATCCTCGGATGCCTTTTTCTCATTATTCTTCTCACAGAGTTGTTCTTGAATATAGCTGTCTGTATTTAAGTTTCAAAAGAGGTTATTTTATCACTTTTAAAACACACTGATAGATGTGTAAATGCTTTAGCATTCTCAAGTAAATATTTATTTCTATGGGATTTTCTATTAGTTGCCTGTTATTTGACTATTTATCTGGTTTTTGTCTGGTGGTGTTTAACTTCTAAAAAAATTCTTCTGCGAATAAAAGCTAGTGTGAGCTATAAGCACTGATAACACCTGTCTATATGAACAACTCTGTGAACCCTTCAGTAGGGCTTAACGAATAGCAATGTTCACCACCTCTGTAGCTTGTTCAAATTGTACAGGCTAATATGCCAGAATCTTCCAAATTTAATCACAAATGAGGGTTTATTCATAAGCAGTTCAATGTATAATTTGCCTTCTGGCCCATTCTGGCAGTCTTTTTATTCAAGAAAGAGCTAACATGGAATTTAAAGAAGTTACTCTAGTTTAATGTTATAGAAATGGAGAATTGGTATGTATAAAATGTTTCTGAATTATGACTGCCTTCCTATTAATTTAAGTAAGTCTTAAATAATGACAGTAAAAGTAAATATTTACCCACTGACAAATCAAACTGTTCCTTTTGGTGTGTGCATAGTGTGAACTAAAGTCCTAAAAGGTTTAAATACTGGAGCTTTTCCTCTTTCTTTTGTGAAAGAATGTTGAAAAGTTAATTCATAGCAAATCACCACTCCCAATCCTCCCTATAGCAGAGTGAAAGCTAAGGATTTACCGGAGTATTGGAACAAAAGGTCTTGAACAGCAAACAGAGAGGGTGAGTTGGCTTCTAATGGCACTCCTCACCTCCAAATAGAGATTTCGAAAAATTAACATCCTGAGATTGCCTGTGTCTCTCCTATCTTTCTCTGAGAAAAGCTTGATGTGAGGTAGATATACAGATTTTTTTTTTTGTGACTCCACCGAAAAGACAACACTTCCCAAGAACTAACCCTTCTTCCTTTCATTTAGAGAGTGGAGGAGGTAAAAGAAAAAAAAAATCCTCTTACTGGTAAAGTTTATTCTTACAGGAAATACGGTAATATAAAACAGGGAAGTTATACCTACTTTCCCTGAACTAGAAGAAATATCAGTGATAAATTCAACTGCCTATGCAAAGACTATGATTATCATTCCAGACTTTTTGAGGGATCCAGAATTGTCTGACAGAACCCTAAATTCTTTATCACATTTTTAACCCCCGTGCAGATATCTTGGATGCCACTGAATATTTTAAAGGGGACTTGCCACCTATGCTTTAGTGAATGCTTCCACAAGCATCAGTACGTAGAGCTTTTATCCTATTTTCAAATATATTCACTACAAGAACTTGAGTTTTACTTATTTGTACATAAAAGCAAAGTCTATAAATCATTATGATGTCTTGAAAAAGAAGTAATTTCTCTGTCATTAGAGCAGATCTTCTGTAGGCAAACACATCATAATGCTATTTCAATGAATATTTAAATTGCAGATGAGAACACCATCAATACATTCATACATAACACAAAAAATAAACAATACGGTCAAACAACAAGAGAAGGAGGCTACAACAATATGTGTTTGTACCTATATGAAGGCAGCAGTGATGGCATTCTTCAACTGCAAATGCAAAAAATGAATGATAAGTAGTTGTAATACGTAGTGAAAGGCATTGGTAAATCACTTGAGCAGTAATGCATTCTTTGGAAATAAGCCAGTCATGGATAATAATTCACTGCAAATATTTTGGATTCAGCTGTTTCCAGAACTGGGATTATAAATCAAAGCCCGAATCATCACAACAGGGAAAGTAAAATATTGTATTGTTATCAGGAATTTTGAGCCACCTACTTCCACCTTTTGGTTGGACAGTGCTTATTTCAGTGGTATCTAATTCTGCAGAAGTTTAAGCCTGTCTAGTAAGATTATTTTGGTAGAATTTTTTTATTGTTTTGGTGGGTTAGCTTTGGCTAACAGCCAAACACCAACACTGCCACTCAATCATTCCCCTCCCTTAGGAAGACAGGGGCAGAAAACAGGATGAAAAACCTTGTGGGCTGAGATAAAGACAGGGTGGTTGTTTACCAAGTACTGGAGAAAAATAATTTAATTTATTGTTATTTAAAACAGATTTGAGTAGGGGCAAAGAAAGACAAACATTAAAACAACACATTTCTTTCCCCATCTTGCAAGCTTAATTTCACGTCTTCACTCCAGACTCTTCTACTCCTCCCCTGAGCAGCAAGTTAGTGTATAGGGGGAAATGGGTGTGGGTGGGTCCTCTCTGCCACTCCTTCCTTCTCACACTTTTCCTTTGCCCTTGTATGTGCTCTCCCATGGGCTGTAGTCAGTCCTTCTGGAAAAAAAAAACCTGCTCTGGAGTGGGTTTTCCCACAGGTTCCTTCAAGAAATATACATCTGCTCCAGCCTGTGTCATGTCATGTCATGTCCTCTCATGCTCCTGCTCCTCCTCCTCCTCTTCCCCCTCTGACCTTGGTGTTCCTTTTGCTGTTTCTTCTTCCTTCCTTCTATGTCCAGCATTTTCTGGCCTTTCTTAAATAAATTTTTACAGAGGCACCATCAGCTTCACTTGTGGGCTCAGCTGTGTTCTGCACTGGGTCCATTGCAGAGCCTGCTGGAACTGCTTGTCCTTGGCACAGGAAGACCTGACTTCTTCCCATATAAGACATCTTCGCAGCCCCTTGCTACCAAAACCTTACCACATATACCCAATGAAGTTCTACAGCAGAAAGAAATCACTTTACAACAACTTTTTACTTTTCCAAGTTAAGATCCTCCTTCAAGAGGCTTTAACGCTTCTCCCAGACCTGTCAAGCTTTTTGACAAAAGTACTGGTTAATCCCATGATTTGTCTAGGGATCCTTCTCCTCTAAATATGTGTCATGCTCTTAGTTCAAATGGTGCTTATTCATTTTCTATTAGATTTTTCCTAGAAAAACTTTAGAAGGCCTTATTTTCCATTTTATGATATTTTTTTCTTCTTTTGAAACCCTAACTTTTTTTTTTATAAAGCAGAAATATTGATTTCTGGCCAGGTTTGTGGGTTTTTTTCCCCTTTTTTAGATGAACCATACAGCTGAGATCTTTTTATATACATGGATATTCATTAATATCTCCTGTCTTTAGTTTCCTACAGTATGATACACATTGGATTAGATTTCAGCTACTTTACATTAGTTAACTCAATGTTGAATTTCTAGACCAATTATGGAATTCATTTAAGTAACATTTCATTTCTTATATCATATTTCTCTGAACATAAAACTAACGAAATTCTTGTTAAATGATGACGGTACACACATCATTTACCTACATGCAATTTAATCATTTAAAGTCATTTGCCTGTCAGCACATTGCACTGTTGAAGTACTTGGCAGCAGGGGGACACGAAAGATGTTTCGCTCTGGTTCTTATTTGTTTCATTTTTATCTTTTTATTTTTCTAACAAAAATACAATTTTGTTGTTAAAATTCCTTGAAACATCAACATTAGTTCTTCAGTGTCACTGACTGGTGAGAGATTTCTAGGTTTTAATTTGGTCAATAATTGCACAGTTGTTCCAGTGGTAGGTGAACTATCAATACGTTAGTTTAAAAATTATTTATCTGACAATTCTGTTCTCTGTTTCACTGAGATATTCTGTGTCAGTATGGGAACAGCAGAGCATTAACCTTCACAGCTTTTAAATATTGGGGGGTTTCTTGAGCTAAACACATCCACTTGTGTATTACATTTGAGGGATCATTGTGGACTATACTTATGAAGTCTGTGTAGACACTACATTCACTGTGCCATAACGACCAACAAAAACTGCATTCAGAAGTTGTTATCACATTGTTCAGACTATTAATGCATTTTACATCAAGTAATAACTGGATTAAAAATGAAAATAATAAAAAAAAACCCGCAAATAATCCTAGGAAATCTGGTGGAGAAGTCAAAGTCTTCCCTCTCCCTTTGCAGTGGAGTACCACAAACACTAGATTATGCCTTTTATCTATGTCATGTTTTAGCCGGCAGCTCAGCCCCACACAGCCGCTCGCTCACTCCCCCACCGGTAGATGGGGGAGGGAATCAGAAGGGTAACGCTCGTGGGTTGGGATAAGAACAGTTTAATAATTAAAATTAAAAGAAACAACAACAGAAATGCAATGTAAAGGAGAACAATGAGAGGCGCAAAGCCCTGGGGGAGGGGGGAAGGGAGGGGAGAGGGGGAACGAACCGCCGAAACAAGCCGCACGCGCCGCAGCCGCTCGCTGCCCGCCGACCCGACACCGCGCCGCCCCCGAGCCCCAACTGCCCCCCCTCCATGTACTGGTCACGGTGTCACGTGGTATGGAATGAACCTGCCATTGGCCAGTCGGGGTCAGCCACTGGGAGGGCCCGCCCCTCACAGCCCCACCCACCCCCACCCCCGCCACGCGGCAGAGCGCGGGAAGCTGGAAAGGCAGCCGACCCCCACAGTGAGGAGAATTAACCCCTTCTCAGCCAAAACCAGCACAATCTATTCCATATGAGTCTCCGGATTTTGCTGTATAATAATTCATTTTCAGTAGAAAACATGTAGGACTTCCAGTGAGGTCCCTTTTTCCCCAAAACTAACTATAGTGTGGCTATTTTTTGAGACATTTTGTTTTGTGAGATGAGGAACAAACTGAACCACAGTATTCTATTTTTCATTTAAAAGTTTTCTTTAGTAGATTGTTATTAACACAATGTCAGTAAAGCTGTGCCCTGATTGCCTTTTCCTGTAGTTCCATTTTAGAAAGAGTGCACTCCAAATATCACTCTAAGTACCTACAAAGGTCATGTAAAGAGAAATTTTTCAGGTTCTGGATACCAGCCACAAGCAGCTGCCACTCAGTTTATCTTCCTTGGGTAAAAATTTTCAAAAAGATCCTTAGAAATGAAAAATAATCAAATAATAAAAAATTTTGTATTCCGTTTTACTTATCTTAAATCAAAACATTTTAGTCTTTCACTTCGATAGAGCACACAAGTATAAAAATTTATATGATTAAATGGTCCATAACTTTTAAGAAATATTTCTTTTTTCCATATAAAGAAAATATAATGAAACAAAACCAAAAGGCAAATAAGCAAGTACACTGAATAGTTTAATATCCACAAAGCGTATAAGAAACACTGGACCGGAGTATTTCCTCTCAAAATTTCAGTAACACTTTTGAAAATTTAATGTTCTGTTGGTGGATTTCTACCTGCACTAGAGCTATTAGGATTAATGCAAATTGCAGCTCTGTAGCCTCAGATGTTACATTCAAAGCTCATTTTCTGATGTCATTATAATGTGGCTTTTTGGAAAAGTGATTTACTTTATTTTCTAAAATACGGTTCACAAGGATGTTCTGACATAATTAAGTCAATAACATTACTTATAATCTCCACATAAAAGTAATTATTTCATTGTCAGATATTATGCTGATGAATGTAGACTGACAATGTCATTTGCTACAATTACTGTTTTCTAAAATTCTGTTTCAGCATGTAACCCTATAGGCCTGTGCTTTCTTAAAGGCAGAACTAATGGAAAGTAGCTTGACAGTTTGGTCAGAAACTGACAGACTGTGCACTCCCCCCATCTTGAGAAACCCAGGATGAATGTTTCAAAAATTAAAACGCTATCCTTGTGGCTCCAAATCCTTTTCCTCCCTTTGCTGCAGAAAATTAAGCAGAAAGCAAGCCATGAGGCTTCGTACTGTTCCACATGCTGAAATAAACAGCACACTTTAACTATAGGGATATAACCCACTATTGTGGCCTCAATACTGTGCCTAGACATTGTGCATGAGGAAGATGTTACACCTGAAATTTATTAATAGAAAAAGTGACAAGCTTTTGGCATGTCTAAAGTAGGATTACAACATACCGTATGTAATGCTCTCCTAAAGAATGGTATTACTGTCTTTCTCCTAGAGGTGCTTAAAAATCTTAAACTGACAAGTTTTAACACTGATCTCAACCTCAGCTATTCACACTTTGTGTAGCTCCTAATTAAGTCACTATGGCATTAAATTTGCCTATATTCTTTCTTCTCCTTCCTTGAAACATACTGCATGCATATGCATATGCATATGTCTGTACTTATTTTATATAGCCCCCTGCCCCGCGGTGGTCCCCGGCACCAGAACAGCCCCAGCAGGGGCAGGACAGGGCTCTGTCAGGGGTCTGGGGTGGCCTTGGCCAGTTGGAGCTGGTTGGAGCCAGCTGGAGCCAGTAGGAGCTGGTTCCCCCAACCCTCACTGCCACCCATTTGACAGGAGCTGCTGCTCACTAGGGAGCAACAGCCTGACAGGCCCTGGGGGTGGGGGGAACAATAGCCCTTTGTTCCACGGGGTGTGGGGGGCCTCAGGGGCAGCCAGTGAGTGGTGAGGTGAATGGGGGAGAGATGCACCCCTGAGGGAAACTAGCACCAGGTAGGGACCTGTGACATCAGAGAAGAAAGGTTTGTGTTAGTGATGACTACTGTGTGGAAGCAGGAGGGACAGAAGAATCAATGAGGTTGAAGGAGTGATAGAAACCTTGCATGATGACTTGTACAAGGATGTTAAAAGGCACTGTTCCCTTTATACCTGTTAGAAAATTATCTTATAGAGTATTAGGTTTCCTGAGGTCTGTGGCTGAGGTATAAATATAAGCAAACTAGTTCAATCTGAGCTAACTGCAGAGCCAGAAACGAGGTGAGAGTAGGCAGAGACTGCCAGACCATTTTAGGCAAGGTGGCAGTACAACTACATCCAGACACCCATCATGAAAATAAGTGGATAGAAGGGTTCTTTCAAGAATTACATGGACTTACTATTTGCCTTCTGAAATGTGGTTGTCAGAAAAGAAATTGAAAAGTCTGTGACGGTTTTGCTGCTTATCAGTTACCTGATCTCTCCCACTGAGAGATGAGATCATGTTCTGCTTAAACTAAATGGAGAACCAAAACACCAGACGCTTTCCAGCAAAACACTTGTAAACCCCCAAAATTCTGTTTCACATATTGCCATAATTCCTAGTTTGGAAGACCTTGCTGTTAAAGTCATATTTATTTTGAAATGGTGGTCTATCCTTTTTCTTTTTTCTTTCTTTTTTTTTTTTTTTTTTTTCAAAAAATAACTGTGCAGCATCTTTCTGGGGGCCCTGAAATCTGTTAAATTCTTTCATACAAGCGTTTATTCAATTACGACACTATTCTTCCAGGTTTTGTTTGGTTTTGTTTTGTTTTTTTCCCAGTTTATTTCAGTCTTCTCTTTGGTAGCAACTCGGATCCTGGAAGTTACATGAAGACATATAGATGACAGAAGACATATAGATGGAGGCAACCAACATCGCTTCACAAAGGGCAAATTGTAACTGACTATTCTGCTGGTCCTCTACAATGGAATGCCTGCATCAGCAAACAAGAGAAAAGCAACTGTTGTCATCTACCTGGACTTCTGTAAGGCCTTCGATACAGTCTCCCACAACATCCTTGTTGCTGAATTGGAGGGATATGGGTTTGATAGATTGGCTGTTAGATGGATAAGGAATTGGCTGGATGGCCATGTCACAGTCAACGGCACAGTGTCCAAATTAAGATCAGTAATAAGTGGTGACCCCTCAGGGATCCATATTGGTACTGGTATTGTACAATATCTTTATTAATGACATAGATTGTAGGGCTGAGTGCACCCTCAGAAAGTTGGCAGATAACACCAAGTTGAGTGGTGCAGCTGATATGCCTGAGGAAAGGATGTCATCTAGAACCCTGACAGGACACAGTGGTGAGTGACAAGTGGGCCCATGTGAACCTCATGAAGTTCAACAAGGTCAAGTACAATATTCTGCACCTGGATCAGGGCAATCACCAGTATCAATATAGACTGGGGGATGAATGGATTGGGAGCAGCCCTGTGGAGAAGGACTTGGGGATGCTGGTGGACAAAAAAAAAAAAAATTAAATATGAGCTGACAAAGTGCACTTGCAGCCCAGAAAGCCAATCATATCCTGAGCTGCATAAAAAGGAGCATGGCCAGCAGGTTGAGGGAGGTGACTCTCCTCTTTTACTCTGCTCTCCTGAGACCCCACCTGGAGTGCCGTATCCAGCTCTGGGATCCCCAGTACAAGAAAGACATGGACCTCTTAGAGCAGGTCCCTAGGAGGGACCTGAAATGGTCAGTTATCTGGAACACCTCTCCTATGAAGAAAGGCTGAGAGGGTTGGGGTTGTTCAGCCTGGAAGAGAGAAGGGTCCAAGAAGACCTATTGCAGCATTTCTGTACTTGAAAGAGGGCTTATAAGAAAGAAGGAAAAAGACTTTTTACTCAGGCCTGTGGTGACAGGACAAGGGATTTTAGACTGAAAGAGATTAGACTTAGATTGGTTATATGGAAGAAATTGTTTACAATGAGGGTGTTGAGGCACTGGAACAGGTTGCCCAGAGAAGTTGTGGATGCCCCATCATTGAAATTGTTCAAGATCAAGTTGGAGGGGGCTTTGAGCAACTTGATTTAGTGAAAGATGTCCCTGTGCATGGCAGGGAGGCTTGGACTAGATGATCTTTATATGTCCCTTCCAACCCAAACCATTCTACAATTCAATGTTCCTATGATTTGGTTGATCAAGCTTGTATGTTCATAACAGTGCTATGCTGTAAAGGTGGTAACAAGACTGAAAAACATGCAAAGCTCTTTTTAAGAGAAGATGAATTATATGTGTGAAGTCTGAATCTGAACCACAAAACTTATACAGAAAAGAAAACAAAGCAGGGAAGAAGTGGTTGCCTACACATTTCTGTTTTGTGTTCTATTTGAGGCCTCAGAGATACTGACAAACTAAAGAGAGTACAGTGAAGAGCCCCTAAAGAGCACATGACATGTAAGGGTTGGCTGAACAGCTTAGAGGAGAGGTAGTTAAGAGGTGATTTAATAGCAGTCCTATAGTGCCTAAAGGAGGGGTACAGACAAAAGAGTGTCAGACTCCTTTCAGGGGTGCATAGTGAAAGAACAAGGGACAGTGATGACAAGACACACAAAGGGAAATTCTGACAAGATATAAGGAGGAAACAAACAAAAAAAACCACAATGAGAATAGGTAAACACTGGAACACTTTGTCCAGAGATGATGTGGAATCTTCTCTTTGGAGATATTCAAAATATGACTAGATAAGACTGTGGGTAATCTGATCTAACCTTAAGGTTAGCTGTGTTTTGAGCAGGAGGTTCAAACAAATGACTACCTCCAGTAGTCCCTTTCAAACTGTTTTGTTTTTTTTTTTCTGTGATTCCATAATTCAATATTCCTTCAGTAGTTTAACTTAAGTTATAGATAAGGACAGAAAAAAAATACCAATGGGAAAATAAATTCTGTGGCCAGATGGAGTAAGGTCAATAATCATAAATATCTTAATATATGTTCAGAGGAAATGAGTTAGTAATGGTATAGATACTAGATAAGAAGGAATGAGAAAGGCATTAATAAGTCAGTTATAATAGACATATGCAAAGAATACATTTATTCTGTATAAAATCATAGTCATCTTATATTGATAAAAAATATTTTATGTTTCATATTTAACTGGATGAATGGTAAACATTCTGAAAGTAAAGAAAAACACCACTCACCACAAAAAACATTAAGAGAACGGATCAGTGGAAAGGATTTATAAGTATGCCTGATCTGAGATTTGGAAAACAGGCTGTCTAGTGAAAAGCAAATATAATTCACTCTATGTATGTAATTTACCCAGAGAGTAAGAAATGACTTGGTCATAGTCCAAAGTATGTTCATAAAGAACGAAATCCTTTCTGTTTCTATAATACAGCAACGAAAGTTGTCATGAGGAAGGGGTTTGATATTTCTTAATCCTAATTCACCAAAGAATCAGGAGATGGGGCTGCTATTGCCTAATTAGAAGGCAAATGTGGGGCTCAGAATATGATTTACTTTGCCCATATGTGTGACATACTACTCCATTTAAAGCTGCTGGTACAATGTAGTTTCTATTTTGTGATACAGTGCGTATCTGAGTGAACAAATTCTGGCAACTGCTGTTAGAGAATTAAATCTGATAGAGAAATGGGTATGTAGTACTCAGTCTGTACTGTGAAAGTTTAAACTAGAGGGTCCTTGGGGTCCCTTCTTAAAATTCCTCTGCACTCTGAAATTTGCTTTGATCTCAATCTATTACTTGAACAAGGAGAAAGGGTTCTGAAATTACAAAAAATAAGTTAATTACTGTGAAGCTCTGTAACAGACCCATAAAAGACTGAAGACTGTGAGCCTTGTTCTAAAGTATATTAAGGGTATAATCAAATCCAATATTTACAATGGGAAGAGTGTCTGTGTAGAATTGTGTGGAAAGTGAGTACATTTTGTTATGTAACATGAAATATGAATCAGCCCTTCATATTAAGTTATATTATGTATGATAGAAGTGCTTCAGAAATTTAGAAAGTACTTTAGTATTTATTTTAACAAGAATCTTGTAATTCATATTAAAAAAAATCCAAATTGGTCAGTTTATTTTAAAATATATTTAAATGCCTCATCAAAAAGCAGTAGAAATCTTCAATAACATTCTTAAAGATCCTTGCAGATGAAGTACCAGAAAGAATGAGTCATTGCCCAGAGGAATTAATAAAGGCTCTGTAAATGTGTATGCATTCTGTCATGATGTTGAAAGCACTAAGAATTTTCAAAAAAATAGTTTGAATAGAATCAAAAATGACATAAACAACAAACTTGAGGAATGATCTTTTTTCTTGTAAAAGTTTGTTTCAAAATCTTAGGGAGCAGAAAGCAAAAAATCATTCACAGAAATTATTGTTGTCTATATAGTTACTGAAATCAACAAAAAGTTTGTGAGGTATTTCAGTGGTTTACATTTTCATCTAGGGTAAAACGTAGTAGTTTGTCTAAAATTATGTAAGCTGAAAGTAATGCTATTTTAAACATAATATCTCGTTGCTGTCCAAACGTAAACTTGGTTTTATAATTGATGGTGTTCATTGAGCTATATATCGATAATTCAACCTGCTGTCTTGGCTGCACTAATTGTTTCATAGCAATGACAGAGGTACAAAAAATCCTCCATTTCCCATAAAAAAACCCCACTAGTTAGAATACACCCAAGAGGGCTAACATACTACATATGTTTAAAAATACTTATATTGAAAAAACATTGTTTGAAGGGAGAAATGGCAAAAAGTGCCTTTCCTGTCATCTGAATAATAGAGTATGACTCAAAGATGCAAGACACCTGTGTAAAGAAGAGTAGAACAGTATAAGTGGTACCCACTTTAAGTGTCTTTAGGGCAATAATAAATTAATAAAAAGATGTGTTGTCATAGTTATAGAATGATGAACTCGTCCTAAGTTAGATGTAGCAGACAACTATCTTATAAAATGGCTTTAATTAAAATGCATTGGTATGAAAAATGAATGGAAACAAACTAAAAGTATGATTTATGAGTGAAAGAAGATTTTTCTGTCTATTCTACATTTTGTATATGGAAAAGATGGGAAGAATTATTGTTGTCAACTACAGCCATGAGACTTGGCTGTTTGCTTGCAGGAAAGTTACAGCAAGTGTCCTAAGTGAAAAAAGCTGGGGTGACATGAAGGCTATAAAAAACTAACATCACTACAAAAAGTCTATTAATCTAGGTGAAAATACCTGTAAATATTTTAATTGTCATTCCATCTCAGTAGGATAAAGGTTTGGCCAGATATGTAGGGGGATGACTTTCCTAAATTAACTTTTGAGCAGAGGTTAGTTGAAGGCATTAATAATCACATCCAGTTCTCAAACTACATAGTGCTGCTCAGCCAGATCTGCAGGCAGGCAACGATTTATTTAAGTTAATAATTCATTAACTCATATTAATATATGCACTAATTGGAAAACAATAAGTTAGTATTCCCAGGTGGTTGGATCTGGGCCTAAATCTTGAGAAAGTGAAGAAGTAGAGTCTTGTCACGTCTCCTTGGCTCTGAGTAACCTCTGGACATAAAGAATATATCAGGTATGAAAGAAAGAAGCAGCCTTATGATGGATGAAATCTGGTTAAAGAGAAATTAGAAAATGGTTCACAACAAATGCAGAAGAATCAGCAAAAAAAAAATCAGAAGCAGCAATTCTAGCAAAACGTGACAATTTAGATGTTTTACAGGTTTTCAGTTAACTGAGGGCATCACCATGATGCTCCATGAAGCTCCTGTCAGAGCTTTTGGCAATATAAGGATGCTGAACATACTTAAAATGGAACTTGGAAGAAAGAGACATTTTAAACAAACAATTAATGGAGTAGAAAGCATAAATGAAGGTGAAAGCATAGAACAATCTGACTGATGCAGGTATAAAAAAACATGAGACCTCAGTTTTGAATCCTTGCCAAGAGATCAGATTTTGATTAGAACATGGAAAAAAATAATTTAGAAAGGACTGTGGAGAAAGAATGAGTTCTCCAAAAACAGCAGAGAGCAAGAAGCTGTCTACTGAAGATCAATTTATTGTAGAATTTCTTCAAAGGCAGTAGCCAAGCAGGTTTTGTCAACTGAGCCTCAGGAGGCAAACAAACCAGAACAAATTACCATACTGTGACCCGATAGCATTCATACTTATTTCATAAACTATGTTAATGTAGGGTTTTTTTCAAATAAACGTATGTTTGCTTTGCTTGTTGTTCATTTCTGAACCATCTCTGAAATGGAAGAGATGTATCCATGGTAAAGTGGAGGCAGGACTTCAGACTGGTATTGTAATGGTTTTAGCTGGGATAGAGTTAGTTTTTGTCACTACAGCTGGCATAGTGCTGTGCTTCGGACTGAGTATGAAAATAATTTTGATAACACACCAATGTTTTTGTTACTAGGCAGTGCTTGTGCTAGTCAAGGACTTTTCCAGCTTCCCGTGCTCTGCCGGGTGCACAAGAAGCCGGGAGGGGAGGGGGGCACAGCTGAGAGCGCGGATTCAAACTGGCCAAAGGGATATTGCATATCATGTAACGTCATGCCCAGTATGTTACCTGGGAGGGGCTGGCCGGGGAGGGAGGCAGCAATCGCGGCTCGGGGACGGGCAGCGTCGGTCGGCGGGTGGTGAGCGGCTGTATCGTTTGTGGTTTTGATTTCTTCCCTTTTTCCCTTTTCCTTTTCATTATATTATCATTACTATTATTATTATAATAATCAATATTATCATTATAATTTTATTTTAATTATTGAACTGTTCTTTCCTCAACCCACTGTTTGTTTTTTTCTTTTTTTCTTCCGATTCTCTCCCCATCCCACAGGGGTGGGGGCAGTGAGAGAGCGGCTGCGTGGTGCTGGGTTGCCAACTGGGCCTGAACCATGACAGTATTCATACACAGCTTTGGTAGTGTCAGGCTTTTTAGATGATGGCATATGGTTACTGAGTTTGAAAAATACCTGTAGATGATTATGCACATATAGCCTAAGAGACACTATCATTAGCCAACCTGTCAAAAAATGTCATTCTCTTTCTTTGATGCATTTATTTTTTTAAAAATTGTTGTTCATTAATAATCAATTTGTTGTAGAAAAGGTAGCTTGAAGGAATATATCTTTATGATACTCTCCAGAATAATTTAGAATTAGTTGTTATGTAATGTGAGTGATCATTTTATCCTACCAGCTAAAAAGAAAACACTTAATAAAAATTATGTATCTCAGATTCCTTGACTTGGATCACTAAAAAACATGGTGATCAACTCTTAGAGAGGGAGAATTAATGTCCTGGCATGGTTGGACTGTAATATGGTCTCATGCCTCAGAGACATCACCTGTGCAAGGCAGTTGTGGCCTATTGCACCTGTGTGATTTACCATCATGAAGGTTTATATTCATCTTAGAAAACACCCAGTGAGGGTAGATACCTAAAAAATATACCTAAATTTAAAAACACTCAAACAGAATGTGGGCATTTCTTTAGGAAGAAGCTTCTCTACTCTCAAAGGACAGAAGAAAAAGGGAAAGAGATGATGTCTGTGATGACACCCTTCTGCAGTAACTGTCCTGATCTGTATTTGTGGCATGCTTTGTGATTTCACAGTGTTACCAGGTTGGGACTGATTTGGGAACTAGAAAAAAAATATTGTTTTTTGGTCATCAGGGGAAAAAAATTGCAATGGGAGAATTGAGAAAGGCCTTAATGTATGATGGAATTATTGTATACAGAAACTAATTGTATGTGACTAGGAATAAGCAGGTAGAACTTATTGTCAACAGAATTTCTAATACAATTACAATAGAATATCCATACATCCTTATTTCATTCAGTTGGAAATCTTGATTAAAATTCTTTTTTACCATGACATAATGCCAAGAAATGACAAAGGAATAGAAGAAACCACAAACAAAATGCAACCTAGCACACAAGGGAAAGATTTGATGAGAAAGAACAGCATTACTACCATAGCAACAATCTGTCGTGTATAGAGTTTCTTAACTTTAAATGCAGCTTTATCACTTTAGTGGGTGAGGGAGGTGCCCAGCTGTAGTATTTTTATGTCTAAATCTTAAACTTGGGCTTCCAGCACTGAAGCACTTGGTATTAAATCTGTTCCACTGAAAGGATGTTAAATTTGTTCGCTGTATTCTAATAAAACAGGTGGATTTAAGCAGTGAAAAATTATAATGTAATAGCGACCAATTACTGCTGAAAAGAAAAAGAATGGATGTATTGCCATAATAGTAATTACAAGAAGTGAACATCTAGTGTATGAAGAATGAACTGAAGATATTAAACTGGAATCTAATCTCATAAAAGGTGAAATGAAGGGCAGAAGTAACCACAAACCACAAGGTAATAAAGTGTTACGGGTGATTGCACCGGTGTTACATGAATGCGTACATGAAGCTTTGATATTTCTGTCTAGAAAACTCCATGAAAAATGCGTGTCTATGTCATTCATGCATGTGCTGTACAAATCCCTGAACAGCAAAGCTGAAATATAGGATGAGCTATAATTGTAAAACATTCTGGAGGACTGCAAGTCAATTCTGCAGGTCATGCAATACATCAAAAGGGCATCAGAGTTACTATGCCTGAGCAAACCAAATTCACTGGGAATTTATAGTATAGTAGATGCATCCCCAATACATCAACACATCGAACTTATTGAATTTGTTCTATGCTATTAAACTGCATATATACAACAACCATTTCTTTTCAGGATTCCAGCTGTTACACAGTCCAGTCAGAACAACAATTATTTCTCTGTAGAATACTACAGATTAGACTCAGAAATCCCAGCCACAGGTTTTATAGTTAAGATACCAAAGTCACATTGGCTCCCTCTTTCAAAATGACACCTGAGTAAGGGAAAAAGAAATCCCTTGAACAAGTACAAAGGAAGAAATCAGGGGAATGTGAAAAGAAATTGAAAAATTGAATTAAAGTTGTTTGAAACAAAGAATACAGAAATAGAATATTACATGGAAGTTAAAGTATTTGCTTCAATTTTTACTGGCTTAGGATATATTATCATGCATAAAAGGATATCCATAATGTTGTGGAACTTCTAGTGCACATGAGAATAGATTATTTTACTTTTGGAGCCTGGCCAACCTACAGTATGGAAGTGGGTACATCTATTCCTACTGATATATCTTTCAAAGGTATGTGCACAGTGTCATCATACTTGAAGGCCTCATACAGTTTTCAGGATTTATCCTCCAAGCACATTGTCTTCTTCCACTATACCTTGAATCTATACAGAAACATTTCAAGGTTCAGCCTTCCTTTTACAGGTAATGCAGATATAACCAGCTATCGCAAGATGGTATATTACACTCAGATATGCCTTCTGATGTTAGAAGCACAGCCAGAAAAGGTAGGTCCAAATACAATACACAGGTAGGATGCCTGAAAGGGATTCTGGGCACATTAGCATCTTCAGACACTTGTATTAAAGTATACAGATACATGAGTTTTCATATTTCCTAATACACCTGAAATCTAATCCTCCCCAGAACCAGATCAATTTTCATTGTGAGCTAGGAAGGCCAACACCTGCTCCAAAAATAAAAGACATGCTCAACTGGAGTGAAGTTTCATCTAGAACATTATCCCGTCTCTGAAACTAGCTCACACAGAAGCCTGAACAACAGTAAATACATAAATATTTACCTCCTTGTTAACCACCAACTGCTTCCAGAGATTAGTGACTTAGACTTCTCAGTATAGAAGCAGTATCTTACTATAATACATATTGCCTAGTTTTAGGAGCCTGCAATCTATACATGCAGCTCCACATCTCAGCTAGTGCCCTTATTCAACCTTAGTAATCTATGGAGAGAAAAAGAAACTCTGGGAGTAGGTTAAAGAAACACAAAGATTGAGGTGACTACCTCAGGTTTAGATTATTTCTTCAATTTCCACAGCTGCATTTTGAACCAGTGTAAATATTTGGTATCACGAATATCTGGCACTCAGCTCCACTACTTAGGTGTGTTCTGTGACCTGCTTTTTACGCTCTCCTTCAGCCCAAAAAGGTTGCCTTTAGTGAAGGACGCTAATAATGGGGTGAATATTTCATTTTATTATAGTGATAGTTGTCCCCTTGTTGAAAGTATTCCTTGGTCCTAAAAAGAGATAGTTAATCTGTTGTTAAACTGAAGTACACATGACACCCAGGTCTTCCACATCCTGCATGATTGCTTTGTAAGAAATCCATTGTATAATGTTGTTGGAATGCCACCTGCTTAGGAGGTAAAACTGTTTATGATTTGGATTCTTAAGCCCATGACAAGGAGCATGTTCTGCATATATAATATGATTTTAATGCTCCTAAGTAAGCTGTCTAATTTGATGCTTTGATGCCTTAATCAAGAATATGAACTGCATTCCAGGATCACCAACAAAGGAACAGCTTTCAGTACTCCAACTCCCAAGTTATCTTTGGATATACTCCTACAACAACTCCTGAGGTTACACTGGATTGATGTAAACCAGCAAAGATAGGCAGATCCAACCAAAGGACAGGTATGCATAGGAGCCTGCTCTCCATGTTGACAGAGAAGGGGTAGCAAGGAGAAGCCCAGAAGCTGTCAAAATGGGTTTCAGAGCCTTGGGACAGATGGTTGAAGGATCAGATGCTCAGGTAGCATTTTCCTCAATCCTCTCAGTATCAGGGAAGAATACTGAATGGCTCCGAGGCTGGTGTCATCAGCAGAATTTCAGCTTTTTCGATCACGGGATGGTATACTCAACACCAGGTCTGCTGACATCTGGTGGTATTCATCTTTCTCAGAAGGGGAAAAGAGTTTTTGCTGAGGAGCTAGCAGGGCTGACTGACAAGGCATTACACTAGATTGGGAGGGGGAAAGTGGCCGTACCAAGCTAGTCAGCAATGGGCAACAGGTAGGCACACCAAAGCTGGAGGAGCTGTGTGCTAGTGAGACTCTTCAGACTGCTGTATGTGGTGATGGGCACAAGGAACCACACTTGAAGTGTTTCTACACAAATGTGCACAGCATGAGGAACAAATAAGATGATCTGAAACCTTGTCTCAGTCCCATCATCATTGGCATAAGTGAAACCTGGTGGGATGAGCCCTGTGACTGGTGTGCCATGATGGATGGTTACAGGCTCTTCAGGAGGGATAGGCAGGGCAGGCAAGGCAGGGGGTGGCACTGTATGTAGCAGAGGAGCTGGAACGCACAGAGCTTGCAGCTGGTGATGGCACAGTTGAGAACCTCTAGGTAAGGATTAAGGGACAGGCAAATAAAGTGGATGTTGTTGTGGGAGTCTACTATAGGCCACCCAGCCGGGAGGATGACACCGATGATTTATTCTTTAAAGAAATAAGAGATGCCTCTAAGTCATCCGCCTTTGTCCTTATGGGGGACTTCAACTTCCCAGATGTCAACTGGGAATACCACATCACTGGGACAAACAAGTCCAGAAGGTTCCTAAGCCATCTGGATGACAAATTCTTGGTACAGGTGCTGAGGGACCCGACCAGGAAGGGTGCTTTCCTTGACTTGTTGCTAATTATCAGAGAGGCCTTCATGGGTGAAGTGGAGATCGGGGGCCACCTTGGCCACAGCAAACATGAAACAGTCAAGTTTAAAATCTATGTTGACAGGAGGAAAGCTGCCAGGAAGACCTCAGTTCTGGACATGAGGAGAGCAGTCTTCAGGTTGCTCAGGGAAATGCTTATAAAGGTCCCACTGGGAAACAGCTTTGAAGGTGCCGGGCTCCATCAGTACTGGTTGCTTTTTAAGTACCACCTCCTTAAAGCACAGGAGCAGGCAATTCCAAAGTGTAGGAAGTCAACAAGGTGAGCCAAAAGGCCAGCTTGGCTGACCAGGTATATTCTTCTAGAAATAGGAGAAAAAAAAAAAGTATATGGCCAATGGAAGCAAGGTCAGAAGATGTGGGAAGGTGATAGGCATGATGTTCAACACTGCAGGGAGGAAATACATGCAACCAGAGTTCAATTAGAGTTGAGGCTGGCTATTACCATGAAGGAAAAGAAGGGCTTTTTAAGATACATTAATGACAAAAGGCAGGCCAGAAATAACATTGGCCTGTTACTTGATGAGAATGGTCACCTCACAAGCAGGGACATAGATGCGGCAGAGATGTTTAATGCTTTCTTTGCATCAATCTTCAACACCAATGGTGGGCTCTGGGATCCCCAGAACCCTGGGATAGTGAACCATGACTGTGGGAGTGATAAACTCCAAACAAACCCTGAACTTTTGCAGGACTTGTGCTGCTCCGCATAGATTGCTGTAAGTCAATAGAGCCTGATGGGGTTCATCCAAGGGTACATAAACAGCTGGCTGATGTCATAGTGCGACCACTCTCAATGATTTTTCAATGCTCTTGGGATTCTGGAGAGGTCCCAGTTGATTGGAATCTGGCAAATGTCCCAATCTTCAAGAAGAGCAGCAGGTATGACCCCTGTAACTACAGGTCCGTCAGTCTCACGTCTGTTCCTGGTAAAATTATGGAGAAGATTATTCTGGGAGTTATTGAAAAACACCTGAAAGACAATTCAGTCATTGTTCCTGGCCAACACAGGTTCACAACGGAAAAGTTCTGCTTAACAAATTTGATTTCCTTCTATGACAAGGTTACCCACCATTTGACCAAGGAAAGCCAGTCAATGTGATCTTTTTGGCTTTCAGAAAAGCTTTCAATACTGTCTCTCACAGTGTCCTCCTGGACAAAATGCCCAGCACACAGCTGGATAAACAGGTAACGCAGTGGGTGAGCAATTGGCTGATGGGTCGGGCTCAAAGGGTTATCGTAAATGGGGTTACGTTGGACTGGCAACCAGTCGCTAGCAGGGTTCTGCAGGGATCCTTTTTGGGGCCAGTACTTTTTAATCCCTTTGTAAATGACTTGGAAGCAGGACTGGAAGGAATACTAATTAAGTGTGCTGATGACACAAAACTGGGAGGAGCTGTTGATACTCTTGAGGGCAGAGGGGCCCTGCAGGGGGATCTAGACAAATTAGAGAGCTGGGCAGTCACCAACTGTATGAAGTTTAACAAGAGAAAATGCCAGATTTTATATCTGGGGCACAGCAACCCTGGATGTACAGAGTGGGGAACAAGAGGCTGAAGAGCAGCTCTGCAGAGAGCGATGTGGGGGTTCTGTTTGACGGCAAGTTGAACATGAGCCAACAGTGTGCCCTGGCAGCCAAGAGGGCCAACCGTGCCCTGGGGTGCATCAAGTGCTGCATTGCAGCTGGTCAAGGGAGGGGATTGTCTGACTCTGCTCTGCTCTGCTGTGCCTCACCTTGAGTACTCTGTGCAGTTTTGGGCTCCACAGTACATTAAGGATATAAAGCTACTAGAGAGTGGGTCCAAAGGAGGGCCATGAAGTTGGTGAAGGGTTTAGAAGAGAAACCATATGAGGAGTGGCTAAAGTCACTTGGTTTTTTCAGCCTGAAGAAGAGGAGACTGAGGGCAAACCTCATCACAGTCTACAGCTTCCTCCCAAGGCAGGAGGAGGGGCAGGCGCTGATCTCTTCTCTCTGGTGGTCAATGATAGGACCCAAGGGAATGGCAGGAAGATGTACCAGGGGAGGTTTAGGTTGGATATTAGGAAAAGGCTCTTCACCCTGAGGGTGGTGGAGCACTGGAACAGGCTCCCCAGGGAGGCAGTCATGGCGCTAAGCCTGATGCTTTTCAAGAAGCACTTGGACAATGCCCTCAGAGACATGGTGTAAATTTGGGATTACCCTGTGCAGGGACAGGAGTTGGACTTGATGATCCTTGTGGGTCCCTTCCAACTCAGGACATTCTATGATTCTATGATTCTATGAAAAGCATGAGCAGGCTATACACAAAGCATCTCACCTACTGGTGCAGGAAAGGTAGACTATTTTCATTGTCACAGCTTCTCAGTTCAACCAAGCATCTTGATTTCCAGCCCAAGTTTAGCATGCCTAGAAATGTAATAAATCCACATTAAATTTGGAAATTATTCTAACAGTGAAAAAGTTGTCATGTCGTATATTGTGTCTCTTTAATTCCCATATCCTAGTGTTTCCAGGTCCTCCCGTTCCCATCCCCAAACATGAACTTAAAGTGGATGAAATTCCTTGTTATAGTAATGTCACTGACAAACTACACATTAACTGAAGCAGAATTAGGTTTTCACCTCTTTTTCTAACTGATATTCTTTTAAATTCAGCCAGGGATCTGACACACAAGTTAAATGTTTCTGTGTTTGTTTGGTTTGCATTTTATAAATCTAAGCCAGTGAAAGAAGTTTCTCAAAATATATCCTCCTATACACTTTTGCAACTGATTTGTCTCTAAATTGTGTCCAAAAGTACATGTGCAAAGTTATAGTTGTATGCATAATTTAATCAAAAAATCATTTTGGTTTTCTTATGTAACACATAAGAAAATGTAATGCGCTGGATAAGAAAAACTAATTTTACACATAAAAGTCCAGATGGAGTTCATCCTGATGTCATGGGAAACATATATTTTACTGAACAAAAAAAAAACAAAATAAAGAAAACCTGTTACAGAAATTAGTATGACTCATGTTGTCAATGATAAATCACTCACATTTCAAATTTGAAACACCTTCCTAACATCAATTATTCAATATTTGTGATTTTCTGGAAAATATGTTCTAGGAAAACTTTTGCATGTTATATGCTTGACAGATTTTGATTGTCTTGTCACTGGAAGTTTCAGTAAAAATAGTTCATCTTCAAGAAACAAGATAAAAAAATTACCTTTCATAACAGTATCTGTAACCTTCACCTAACCTGGTGATTGCCAGATGTTGAACGGAAAGTTAATGTCTTGGTCGTGAAAGGTACTAGTCAAGATGACACACAAAATCACATATGTGCCAACTTCTGGACCTACACTTCAGGATAAATAATTGCTGAAATTACTTCTTCTTTCTATCTTGCAGATGTGATAAAATGTATAATATATGTGCATGTGTGTGTATGCATGTGCATGCACGTGTGTGCATAAATTAACTGACATGGAAGACTGCATTGTGTGAATATTTTGTGATACATTTATAAGGCAACATTTTAAATTGAAGTGATAACAGATTTTTTTAGAAGAGAGCAAATCAAAACCACAGATGGAACCTGTGCCATTTTTTAAAGCATTACATTTGAGTTAAAAGACAGCTTTGACTTGTTGTAAGATACAAGCCAATTTGCTTTGCAAGGCCAAGTATTTTTAATCATTAAATCTTCCAAAAGAAAAATATTTTTTCCTTCCCCTCTATAGTATAAATAGAAATGAAGGAAATAGACATTGATTTTGATTCTCTATCTGCTATTGATATAGTTTTTATAAAGATTAAATATTTCCATGGCAACAATAGTTCTGATACTTTTTTAAAATTTCATTTTTTCAGAATATCTATTTAACCCATTGAACACATTGAACACTTTCATTTTGACTACTGAACACTCATAAAACCATGAACCTTGTGATTGTTCATATACAGAAATAGATATGTGTGCATTCATTGGTATACGGAGTACATCGATGATATTGTAAAATTACCTTGACTTGTTTTCTGTAGCAGGATGTAATCTTTGTACAAAGTTGAGTCATTGTACAAAATAACATGACCTTTCTTTAAGACCATATGTGCAATTTTGCTGTATGCTGACATAGCAAATTACAATCTTATTCTAATACATTCTTAGATCGATGCCTCCTTTGAGTTTTTTATTAGTATTATAAAATCACTAATGTCCTTTTTTTAAAAGGATTGAATGGGCTTTTGTTTATTTTTTTCAAGAAGTTATCTTTTTTCCTCCTGCAGAACTCTGATTTTGATTTTCTGTCAATGAATGAATACACAGGGTATCCCCTGAATATCTTTCACAGATAGTTTGTGTGGGGGGGTTTTTTTGCTCTTAGCTTTACTGTGCATCCTAAAACGATGGTGGACAAGTGTGTTTGTCAATGTATGGAAGAGTCCCTATAGACCATACAATTCATTACTGAATGCAAATCCTGTTATACTGGGCTATGTAAGAATTTAGGAATCCAGTGGTTCTTTATTTCCCAGGCTGTGCTTTAAACAAATGCCCACAGTCTTTGCTTAAAATTATACTTTCACTATTAGTTTTTTATCATTGCAGCATAACTTTCCTTGGATAGAGATAGATTCATTAAGGTCAGTTTCTGTAATCATCTTTGAGAAGTACATACTTCTCTGAGCTATCCAGTAATTTCTGTAAGGTAACGGGATTAATATACAAGAGTTACTTTAAATTGACCTGAATTTTCCTAAAACAAAGTAAGAACAATACAAAATAAAACAACTGATGAAATAATAATACTAAAATTATGTCAAATAATATCAAGTAAATTAATATAAAGTAATGTAGAAGTGCTTTGTCAATCCTCCTTTTATCTCACCGGCTTTATTTTCTGACTCAATTGTCTTCTCGCGTGTGTCAAGTCAGAGCTCTAAACCACGTCTTGTGGATACATGACAATTTTAAACTTGCTGCTGTAGCTCAGTTCTTATATCACTGGTAGATTCAGAGCTCAATATGTTTTTTGTCTGATATTCTGTTGGATTATCTCACGTGGCTATATATCGTGCACAGTCTGACCCTTAAATTACTCTATAAAATACCTTTATCTACCTATCTTTTTATTCATAATGTTGAAGTTTAGATTTTTCTAGATGTATTATCAAATATCAATTCTGAAACTCATGGAGCAGGTCTGATGGGCCTGTCTGGTGTCCTACCCTGCTGGGATATTTTGGGACACAAACCCCATGGCCTGGTCTATTTGTGATCAGTTTGATCAAAGTATACATCTCATTCAGGCACCATTTCTTTTCTGTGACAGGTGGAAAGAGAGGACTCCATAGGCAAACTGCAGTCCAATTTAGAAGCAAAATGTGAATGAAGAGGAAGAAATGGGAATAATAATGTAGACAGAGCTGTAGAATTTAGACAGATTCCAAAAATCTCAGAACAACATCTCTGCTGCATTTCATGAATAGGCTTTTTGCCATTTCCACTGACTGTCATTTTGCTTTTTATGTTTGCTGTTCATTAGCACTTCATACAACACTACACATCATCCTGTCCAGCTATTCCACAAGATACATACTCTGGTTCTGTTGAAAACCTATAGAAAAAATATTTCTCCTGTGAAGTGGAATTTCACTTCTCTCTAAAATTATGAAGAAAAGGTACTGATGGTTAGAACTGAATTATTGGCATTTTTTATTTCAAAATAAAATAAAATAAAATAAAATAAAATAAAATAAAATAAAATAAAATTAAATTAAATTAAATTAAATTAAATTAAATTAAATTAAATTAAATTAAATTAAAATTAAAATTAAAATTAAATGAAAGAAACAAGAAAGCCGGTCAAGCCACAGATAGAGAGTTAATTAATTCCTATCAGTTTAAACAATTTCCATGTTTGGATTCTTGGTTTAGTAAAATACAAAATGGAGAAGCTAATTAAGGTTAGTAGGGTTAATCCTCTTGGAACCTGTGACAGTGATGTATGTCAGAAGTACTCCCAGATAGAGAGGTAAAGGAAAAAAAGAATGAAGAGGAATGCAGAAATAATGTGACAAAACGCAACAAGATACAAAGCATCATAAATTACTCCTGTGATAAATGGGGAGGAAGTGAAATATCTTTTCCTGCTTCTATCAGAACACTAGCAAATGGAACAAAGCTTCTGGAAACTTATTTGAGACTGCTAAAATATTTTCACTTTTACCAGTCATGTATTATCTCTGTCTACTGGAATATGGACAGCTACTTACTGCAGTATAACATCTTTCACTCCCCAAAATCCTTTCTAAAGAACTATATATTTATCCTACATAAGCCGCTGTTTTGACACTCACAAAAATAAAAAATGATAACAGAATGGAGCAGTATATAAAAATTTTTTCCATAATCTCAAGAGATTTCCTGTCTTTGCAGAAACCCCCAAACTGTTTCAGGAAATGTAAAAAAGTGGTAAGGAAAGAAATATATTCTCCATATCTTGCTATAGATATATTTCCTTGGTGAAGAACGCATTCCATAATGTATTCTGGATGTCCAGTGGAAAGAAGTCTCCCACAGCAGTGGTTCTAGAGAAGCAGAAATAAAAATTAGTCTTAGAGGTTAAACGGGGGGCTCTGGGTTTGATTTTCAGCTGCTGAAACTAGAGGTACCCTGACCTCCTTTTCACGTGAGACCCAAGTGTGCATCACTCTCCTTAGATTCAGCTAGAAGGGTTATCAAAAGTACAAGCAGGTGGGAACTGTGATGTGTACTAACAGCTCTCCCCATCTGGAGGATCAGGACCAGGCCTGGATTATGCATGATCCACAGTAAAGGTGCAACCAAAGTTAAATTTTAAAAACTGAGTTAATTTCTCTGAAGAATTAATAAAGGCCATGAAATTCTCCACGTTACGAATGATACTGCTAAGGAATCTTGTACCAGAAGAAACAGCATATTCCAGAAAGCAGACACTCCTATGAGAAGGAAAAAGCTTCATTCATATTATTTGGCTTCTACAAGTTTCTATATATGCGAAGGAAAATAAGTTCCAATTGCTGGATAATTATCCTAATTAAAACTTGTAGAAATACATATGGGAGCAAATGCACCATGGTATCTTTTTAAGAATACAGACATAAAAAACTCAACTTGTTCTTAGTGTGAACTATCTGGCATTATGACTCACTTTATGATTCATGCAGTGCTTATTATGTAATGCTGTTTATATTCTCTTCCAAACCCTTGTTACTTTTCCATGGCCTTTTGCTGTCCTCCACCCTCAAAAAAACCTTCCATATTTTATTCTGTAGGACATTCCAGTTGGGTGGACCAATTAAAGGTAACGCACTAAATCTCCCTTTGTCTGTTTGTTTATGTAGTGACTGACTAATTCAAAATATATGGAGGGATGTTGTATTGACCCTATAGCTCCCTGCTCCCAAGCAAATTGCCTAATCATTTGTTAGTGGTGCAATCCATTCATCCCATATGACTCCTACATTCCTGACTGTATAGTGATCTTGTTTCAAATAGAGAAAATCGTAGCACCTTTTCCCAGAATGCCTTATAGTCTAATGGTTAAGACATTTCCTGGAGTTGAGAGTTGAATTTTCCTCAGGTTCTGGAGAAAAACAGAACCCCGGCTCCACGTTTCTGAGCACAGGATCCTAGCAGCTTTCTGTTATTTAACTAATGGATACCAACACTGGCTACCTTTGATAAATGTCCACGTTCAGTTCAGTGCCTACTGATAGACACTCGTCAATATCTAATATTTTCTCTGGCTAGCCCTGGGCAGTGCTTCATTGAGCACACAGACTTTTTGGTCTATCCTTTGGATTAGTCTAACTTAATGGACTATCAAGGGAACCCAGGTGCATGCAGCTTACAAAGTGTCATGCATCTCATGTGCTCAAATGCTAAGTCAAGGCTAGTTATCCTTTTAAGCAAAAGATAAAATCAGTGTTTCCAAACAAAAAATAATTCCATCTTAAAATCAGTACCCAGAATAATTGAAAGAAGAACTTTCCCTTTTTAGCTGTCTGAAATTAATGGATCTGAATTTTATGGTTTTGGTGGTTTGGGTTATTTTGGGGGAATTATAATGTCTAACTTACATGATCCAAATCTAGAGTCAAAGTATAGAAACCATAACATTCTCAGACATTAAACAAAAAATAATAAGAAGGTAATAATGATAAGCAAGATCAGTATCATTTCAGTTACACGAGATACACTGATTTACTTTCAGTTTAAATGAAACAGAGTAACAAAGCAATATGGGAGGGAGATGGTGTAAGTAGCTGCTTGTTCATAACCTCAGGTCAATCTAGTGAAAGTTGTAAGACAAAACCTTTACAATTTCTGCAGTTTGCAGAATGTTCAGTATCCATTTGCCTGTGCTCAGATTTTTCTTGTTGTTAGTTTAGGCTTATAAACTGCAATATTATTAGAGTCCCATTTACTATATTTAAATACATTTCTCATGCATGAATTCAGGTAAAACTGGCTTCTGTTTGCTTAGTTGCTACTTTGTGGCTAAATTCTGAATCTGTGATGTCTTGTCTCTTGTTTATTTACTGTATCAGTCACGTCCTCATTTTATGTTGTCTCACAACTTTTACGGTATTAATCAACAGTAATCAGGGGCCTGATCAAATCTGCATCTCTGTTTCAAAATGATTGTGGTTGTTCATTAAAGAAGAGGGATAAAAAAGAGAAAGAATCCAGTGTGTGGTTTTTCTCATTTAAGCAAAATCAACTTTCAACAGACAAAATTGTTTTACTTTGGCTTTATTCTGGCACAGAGAGATAGAAATTTTCTTACAAACAACTAATAATGGTTGTTTATGCATTAAATAGATATTTTATTTAGACTGATAAGTCTGAAGAATTGTTTCATTGCAGATTTATACACATGAAATAGAATAAAACTTTCATTTCAGGTAGCAACATTGTTTATAATTACTTTTGACCAAAAAGAAAATATTTCTTACAGTCTTGACTCTGTTATAAGATCATATACAATATTTGTCCCTACTTACTGACAAATAAATCACATAGGTACAAGAAATAAAAGACGGATCTTGTGCTGTATTGCATAAGTTTTACCTTTAGGCTTTTTACATTGGATTACACAATATGGTTTATTTACATTTTATTTTCTTTTTTGTTAAAAAAAAAACCAACAAACTTTACATGCAGATAAACTTGAGAACAGGGAAAAAGGAGGTCGTTTGCTTTTTACGCTTATAGTTAAAAGAGGTTATTTTATATATGTGTGTGTGTATATAAAAAGCATATTTTGATTTAGACTTTTTTTTTAATGCCTTTGTTGCAAACCAATATACTTGTTATAGATATTCCTGCAATCTTTTTATGAAGTCATTGCAAAACCTTCAAGCACATGAAGTAGTAGTTTCCCCACAACAAATGCCCTGCCATTTTCATTTTCCTACCATTATTACTTTGAAAGGTATGTAATTTTTTGTGCTGTTGTGGAGCCTTCATTGGTACAAGGAACAATAGATTGCAACTCTTCTGGTCTTTTCCATTTAACAGACAGAATTTTCCCCTCATAGTTAGATGGTTCTGTTCATTCTATCTCTTCTGAAGACTGACATTTTTGTTTTATTCCAAACACTGACAACTTCTTAACTGAAAGAAAAGAATCCTGTAAAGCGGTTTTCTGAGCCAATTACAGTCTTGCAAGTAAACCCCAATGGGAGAACACCTCCTTTACCAATATGTGACCTGTTATTGCTCATATTGGAAAAGTTTCTGTCCATTGTGGAGGGTGGGGAGAAAAAGGAAAAAAAAATATTTAGAAAACTACTAGATATTTACTTGTTTTTCTGGTCGTGATGAAGGAGGGCCCAGGAAAATGCATTTGTAACAGTGACCTTTGATGATTTTTCTTTGAGTTTTGAAGTAATTATTCTCTTTGCTCTTCATGGCTGGTCTGCATATGGAGTGAGATTAATTCTCAGATTTATCTCATATGATTTTGCGTCCATCACTGTCCTCTTTCCAATCTTATAGTGGATTTTTTATTCCCTTAAGTCCTACTGGAGGTACTTCTTGATTTACATATATGCTTCTAAATTTGCTCCAGCATTAGCTTATTTTCTTTGCACATGAGCAAGCAGCAGTCTTTTGCTAAAGTTAATTTTGCTTCATAGGATTTTAAAGGAGACTTCCATGGCAATAGTTTTCTTCCCCCTGTAGCAGACGACTTTCTTTTTTATTATTACTGCAGCAATATCTCTGGCATATTAGACAAGAAGAGATTAACAGACTACTACTGTAGTTATTCATGAAGAAAAACAAAGTTATAATAATTTTTTTTATTATTAGCTTTGTAGTTTTACTAATTTCTGGGTACAAGAGGTAAGTGAAAGTAATAAAGTTCACTCTGTTAAAAACAAACAGAGTAAGACTGAACGTAAAATAAGCAAAAGGAAAATTCTGTACTGTTGCTTCACAAGCAAGCTTGATGTTTCAGTATTGTGGAGATTTGTGTGTGACTGAAGAAGCAATTGAAAGACAATCCAACATTAGTATATTTATCAAAATCCCAACTTTTTTATTTTTTATAAATTTTATTTCAGCCTGAATTTTTCTCCCCAGAAACAATATGGGAAAAAAATCTTGCAAGTTCTGGATATTCTAAAACATACCTCAATATCTTTTACTCCTTTGGAGACGACAGCCCCTATTCGCCAGTAAAGAGAGCTTTGGTAGCCTCGACAGTTCTGCATCCATGCAGTAGAAACTTTTCTCTGGGAAAAGAAAGTAAACAAAGAAAAACAGAGATACCTGTTGACTTGTGCAACATCTTGCCGTTGCAATCTTTAGTAGAAAGCTATACCCTCTGGAGTGGCAGGATAATCTAGGATACTTGAAATGGCACTGAAATTGTATGTAATTTGATTAAGTTATTAATGTATATGTACATGTGTATATATATGCATGTGTATATGTTTGTATATACATTCACATGCATGGACAGACTCTCAGAATATCCTAATAATATTGTGTGGTTAAGCAGGAACACCTTAAAAAAGACAGGATTAAATAATTTAAAAGAATGTCCATGTCAGTATATGTTCCTGTATGTGTGCAGAAATATGGAAAGGAAAACAAATAATATGTGAAGAAAAAAGATTTCAAAAACCCACTGTAGCTCAAATTTACATGAGGGATTATTCTTATTGTCCTCTTTATTTTCCCCCTTTTTCTTCTGCTGCATTTGAACTCATTTAGTACATAATTTCTTTGGTATATTATCCATGTTTCTGCAAAGTACTAATCATACCTGTGGGTAATATAAAACTAATAAATAACAGCCCTCATAGATTCGAACAGAAAGCAATCTTACTGCTGAGTATGAAATTTTCAAAGGAATGTGGATACAAGACAGCTATCACTATAGAAATACTGCAATCCTTTGTCACATTCAGGAAGGACATTAGGGCCTAAGCTTGTGTAAAAGAAAAGGCCCAGAAATCCTTTTGGAGACTTGTAGACTGATGATATGATTTTAAAATGCTCAGTGTGTCAAACATATCGATCCAAACATCCTAAACAACTATTACATCCTTTGCAAATAACACAAAGACCTTGGCAAAATGTATTGACTGACCTCTTTTACTTTGAAGTCACAGACTATTTCCTTATGGTGCATGGGCTTGTTATTTATTTTTTTCATGTAAGACATATTGACAACAAACATTAACCCATCAGGAACAGGCCAGTGATACTGAAGTAGGAATGAAACACAAATCTTTGCTCCATCAGTCTGTGAGCTCTGTGTGTGTTTATGTGTATGCATTTATCTTTCTGTCTGTAACTATGTATTCTCACTTTTGAAATGCATTTTAACAATATTAGCAACTTAATCAGATTAGCTTGACTTGTGCTATGCATTCTGTTCTCAGGTTCTGGCAAACACATCTGCCACAGCTGAGACACATCTCTTGGCTTTACCTGAGACCTTTGTGATGACAATAGGTCTCCCTGGTTTCTGCCCAACTGATCTGCCTAAGCTGTAAAAGTGGTCCTCTGGGTTCCCCTGATAGCCACTACAAGTAGGTGAAGTCCTTTAAGAGAGCATTTATCTAACCAAATTAGACTCCAGGGGTTGATCTCTATTCTGTCTCCTTCCAGGAGCGTTATTAAAACTTCCCACTTGCAATTTATCAATAAAAATGGCACCAATATCTCAAACTTCTAAATACTGTGATGGCATTACCAGGATGCTACCTTTAAAGGGTGTGTTTACCTCTACCTGTACCTCAAGTGTACACCTAAAGTGTGTACACTTTAAAGTGTACTTTAAAGTCACTAGGCATTAAAATGCTGACCATGGTATCTGCTGAGCTTTGCTTTTGTAGGAATCTAGACACAACGGAGCCATGCATCTAGATTCCTACATACATAGCTTTAACCAGTCTACCATTAATTTCTTACAAAGTCAAGAACAAAATATATTCATTTGGCACTTTATATTTGCTAAGTTTCTTTTGGCTGAAACAATCATCTCTAGGGCTTTTATAATTATTTTTGCACAACGAACAAACCCACTAGACTGCTTTAAAGCCTCCATGGATTTTTCTGGAGATTGTAGATTCTTACTAGAAATTGCCTTGCCCTAGCTAGCTTATGATCTTATTATACCAACATTTATAGAAAATTTCTCTCTAGTATCACCATTTTTGTCAAAGCCATTGTTTATTGGTAGCATGTTGTTTACATTTGAACTGTATGGTGCTGGTAGTACTATAAAGTGCTTCGTTTAGGCCTCTTCCTATGCCATAAATGCTTACACAGATTAAATTGCTGCTTGACAAAATCACTTGGTTTTTAAACTAAGAGAACAGGCACAAATTCTGCAAAAAATTTAACTAAATGCTTTGCTTCTTATTCAAGTTAAAAATAAAATGCAAAAACTTAACTCCCTTTCTGTACTGGCAAAATGAGGAAGGAGATTATTTTGAAAAACAGATTTGATAGTGAAATGCCATTAACAATAAAACACCATTAGTAGTAATATCTTTCCCCTGTGTTAAACTTCAGTTTAATTCTGAAGTTATGGAATCCTTCTTCAAGCTAGTGTATCAATGTTAACCACATCAAAGCTGCAGAGGGTTTTTTTATCTTCTTTCTCCTTCAATTATCTCCTTTCTCCTGATTTCAAAACAGGTTTGTATAAGCAGGACTTTTTAAATTATTTATTTTCATTTTTGATAGCTACTCACATTGTTTAATGTTACACCGACAGCACTGAGAGTACTACACACTTCTAGTGGACAAAACAAGTGAAAAATGACCAGAATGACAGACACATACAGCACTTGAGTGAATAGTTTCTCTTTGTCGTCTTGTGCTGTAAAAGATATGTTTCCATTAAAAAAAAAATTGCTGCATATTAAGACTACAAAGACATTCTTCTGCTTTGTGACAGTAGGGTGCAGCCAAGGTATTACTGTCTACAATTCACTTCATGTAAGAGTGTGACGATTCTTTTACATTAGCAGATACATTTGGAAAAATGTTGAAGGCGAGTCCCTTAAGGGAGGTTATAGATGTAGTAGTTGTAAGTTGCATCTTTTTGAGAGGGTTGTGGTTGATTTTCTGTTATTGCTGGGTGATTACATTGCGACACAAGTGATAAGAACAGGGTAGAGGATCAAACCAAAGGTCACCAGTATACAAGTCACACAGCAGTAGCCATAGAGAGACCCTTAGGGAAAAGTAAGAACAGCAAAAACATATTTGATATTCCCACCTAATATTCTTCCATTTTCCTGTCTTTTTCAGCTAAAAGGATTTCTTGAGCTGGATTTTGTTTGCACATTTTGTCCCCTCACTGTTGGTGGCTGGTTTAGTTCAAGATGGTCTTTTTGAGCCTGTGTAATTTTTTGCATCCACAAGGAATTCTTCTCAAGGAATTCACAGGTTTACTGTCTACTGACTGAAGAATAAATTCTTTTTATGCATTCAAATGACACCATACCTTCTTAAAGATTTGTAAATATTTCTTTCTGATGGGTTTATTTGGTATACCAATATATGCCATTTTGCTTCCTGACATCATGGAACCATTTCTGAGAAAACTTACTGCAGCTTAGAATGAATAGTGTGCTTATTAACTGGTACACCTCAGTGATAGCCTTTGTCACTACTGCTGCAGGATCTGTGTTGGTTTCAGGATACAATTTAAGTGTATATTTTGGAATTTTTGCTCATTGTGTGGAGAATATTTCTATTTTAGTTTTTATTTATTCATGGGCTGTGCATTTTTTGTCAGGTTCCAGAGAACATTTAAAACCTTCAATATGATCATCAGCTGCTACCAGAGTGGTTATGTTTTATCTTCTGGGATACTCTCACAGCTTTGGCTGGCAGAGGTACTCAGAATACATCCTCCTATACATTCTGAGTCACAGAAAATTTTCTCACATGTGGCTCAGTAGAGCTTTTAAATTAAAGTCAGTAAGCTGCCAGTAAAGTGTACTCCATAAGAAAACCTCAGTTCTGAAACAGATTGGAAAAATTATCTTTAGTGATCTTTAGAAGAAGTTATCTTTAGAAGGTTATCTTTAGAAGATAACCTATTACTATAGGTTGCCATTCAGGTTGAGCTTTGATAAGAATTGGTCTTTGGAGCCAGCACTAAAAATTCTGTTGTTATTTGTTAACAATATTCTGTTGTTCTAGGTTAACTTCCATTAATTGCTTTTTGTGTTGAATTTTACCTTATTAAAATAATACATTTCTGGGGAACTTCAAGATCTACAGTCCAGATCCACACTGGATTTTAGGCATCTAATTCTTATTATTTTTAACAGAATGCAGGTTTCTCAATCTGACTATCTATGTTATGCTAAAGTACTTGGTAAAATCACCAATGTCTTGCTTTTGAAGGATTGAGCTTTTGTTTTGATGGAGAAAAATATGTACCAATATTATTTGTGATTTCAATACTTTAAGTGCAGGTTGTTACGATTTCAGTTTAATGGACATCATTAGCTATGGTAAAAAAGATTTTATGTTAGTCATCAAGATGCTTTAGGAAGTTTTAAAGGGATGAACTGTAAAATGTGAGTATCTCTTAGCCTTGGATTATACTTCTTGATTAAGCTATTAATATCTGCTGATCGTTTTGATGTAAAAGCAATACCATCACTTCAGGTGCATGAAAAGTCAAAAACTGGTCCTTAGCTCCTCTAATAGGCAAAAGGTATAATAAAGGATTCTAACTGATGGCAATTGTGTTTGAATCTTAAAACTTCTATAATTTCTATACTGATGAAAAATATTGTTGCTTCTTCCTTTACTTGTGGGTCTATTTCCCCTAGCTGCTGTTAATTATAACATTTGTGTTCCTCTGCAACAGTGGCTTTCAGCCTCCCTCAGTCTACAGACCTCTACAGAATTTTGCCTGGGCCCTCAATGAAAAAGTTAATCCTACCGACAGTTGGATTAGTGAACTGGTTTTCTTACTTGTCTTTCACAGACTTCTTTTATATACTTCATAAGCCCTTACAGGTACATGTATCACTTTTTAAAAGCACTATTAATATTGTCCATAATCAGCTGAACCAAGCAATTCAGTCCCATTCATTTTCAAAATTTCAGTCGCTCTTTCCATGTCTAGGGACATAAAATGCAATTTAATCCATTTTTCTGAGTCACAGCTTAGGATATGGGCGTGATTTCACCGTCTGCACCTCCTATTTATTAACTATTTACATAAACATCTCCCATCACCATCTAGGCTTTAGGAATACTAGCATTCTGGTTTAATTTCTCATAGGTTAATAAAGCAGTAAAGCAAAAAAATAGTCCTGGCAAAGAAGTACCTTAACCACAAAAATGTCTCTATATTAAGCAAGAGCTAAAGGTATCTGAAAATAGCTACACATCCCAAGATATTATTTTCCACTATGTGATACCTTTAACAATGTATGTTCTGTGTGAGTGGGCCAGTGCAAGTGTCGCCTCTACACAAGTGACACAAGCTCTGCAGTGCTCCCTGCTTTTCATTGCCCAATGTTTTCAGGCCTCCATGGAGATTGTATCGAAACTGCCAAGGTCCCTCAGAAGTAGGGCGTCTGAAATGGCACACGATCAGGCAATTAAGTCATGACACCAGTTTAGGCACAAAATGTTGGATGCAAACCATTAGCAGCAGATAACAGGGACACTGACTAACATGTTTGAGCAGGAGGATCATCAGAACCATGTCGGTGTCCAGGGGGCTGGAAACATAATGATGAGAAAATGTGATGTTCCTTTGATCATTTGTGCAGTTTCCTGGACAAGTAAAATCCTTCATTTCTATTTTATTATGTTGTATTTTATTGTCTTCTGTTATATAGTCTATCATTTTACTTTATTCTCTACTTTCTATCTTTTCTTTCATTCTTACATTCACTGCCAAATGATAATTTACCTTCAGAGAAAATAGAAGGAAACAGTTTCTTATAAAACCAATAAAATTTTGAATTGTTTGGCAAGGTTTGGTTTGGAGGCAGTACTTTATTATTAAAAAGAAGGAAAAAAAGGAAAATAAAAAACTTAAATCAATGCACAGAAAATATCTTAAACAAGAACACAGGTTTCAGAAATGTCAAGGATCTAAATCCAAAACTGCAATCTGAAATACCCATACTCATGTGCCATATAATTTTATGTTCTGCTAACTTCTATATAATAGTCTTTGGGATGAGCAGGAAACAGATATTTCAGTATATTTCAGTAGTCTGGAAGTAGAAGTCTTGGCATTCAGCTACCATGTCAAAGAAGTTCTCTCTTTTTTTAATCCCATCTCCATTTCATGAAAAAAATATCTGAACCATTCTCGGAGTAGAGAAAAGAACTCAGA
This sequence comes from Phalacrocorax carbo, assembly GCF_963921805.1. Lineage (NCBI taxonomy): Eukaryota > Metazoa > Chordata > Aves > Suliformes > Phalacrocoracidae > Phalacrocorax > Phalacrocorax carbo. The sequence continues at coordinate 167,736,585 of NC_087513.1, forward strand.
TTTTACATAGTACAATATATGTGTACGTTGTAGGGCTATGAACCTTTCAATATGACAGATGCATTCTGTTTTCTAATCTTTTATGCAGAATGTAGAACAGACCACTGGATCACCAACAGTCTGCATAGTTGTCCTAATATATCTAAAAAGACTGAGCTCATATTAGTATTTTTCTACTCCCTACTAAAAGATCTTATCCATCCAAATAAGTAAATAAATAAATAAATTAAATAAATATTGTAAGTATAAATATTCCTGAAATGAGTACACTTGTTGTAAAGTTATAGAAGAACTGACTAGGAGAAGATGTTGGAAGATTTCCTTCATTCATCCTTCAAAGATTAGCTTAACCCTTTAAGGTAGATTAATTTATTTATCTTAAACACCCACAATATTACACTGCCTAAAATCTCTTTCAGAAAGGCACCACTCCAAGTAACTCTGTATACATAGTAAAGCTTGTGGATACCTCACTCATGGCTCTGCCTTCAACTTTGGTGGCTGGCTATCTAACCATTAGATGTTGAGTATTGATACCTAAACCTTATTTGGCTCTTTTTCTCCAATGGATAAGAAATGGGTCCCATTCAGATGCATAACTTGTCTTTGGAATGCTGGTAGAATTTCCAGATGTGCTGTCACATGTCCAAGTACAATACTAGAGCAGTAAAAAACTATATAGTACAGTTATTATAACTTATTAATAGGCAAGATGTTTTTTAATTCAGCCAACAGATTATGGTCTAATTTATTCTATTTAATGCTTTTTACATTTTTAAAATAAAAATGACAAGGCAAAAGGAAACACAAACATGTTGTGGAAAAAGTACCAAATTGCTACTCCTACATAACGTTATGATAATTATACGGGGGAAAATTGTTCTGGGATGTGTATTTATCTTTTACTTTTATAGTCAAATACACTTCTTATGCTGTTATGTGCTCAGAAATTCCTTTATTATGTTGCTTAACAGGATCATGAGAGCTCAGTAGTCTAATTGTGAACCATAAGAAACATTTCAGGGATGTTTATCAAAAGTAACTAAAAGGAACGTATTTTTTCATGTCTACATGATCAATAAGAGAAAAGTCCAGGTGAGTGGTAAAAAGCACATTTTTCTTCTGATGATTATTGGATCATCTGATGTCTTTCTACCCAATCTGAAATGTCAGGTGTCAATTTTTGCTGCACAGTTTTCAAGTTTACTGGATATTAACACCGACTGTCACTCCTGTTTCACTGCCAGCAATAAAGTTGTGGACCATATAAGTGTTTGAAATAGTATTACTGTATTTCTAGTCACCTTTTCAAGTGGCTTCTGTAGGTTGAAGAAAAGACACAGTGGGAGGAAGTCCATGCTGTAAATGTTATGTTAATCTAGGCAGGCCGGTAGAAGGTATCAGTATTCAACATTCTGGTACCTTTTAGAAGTGATACAGTGACATATGTTGCAGATATTAAGGAATGGGGAGAAAAAAAGAAAAACAAAAAAAACCCAAACCAAACAGAAAAAACTATCAAACCGAAGCTAAAATACCAAAACCAGAAAAGTGTTATAAAAAAAATTATACAATATATTTGACTAAAAAGTGCATTTGTCAATGTATTCAGCTTAAAACTTAGAAAGACATGAAATAAAAACCAGCTCAGACAGTGGACAGCAGAGCCAGATGCAAGTGAAGAAAATCTGTACAAATGCCTGTAGAACTCACCATGCAGCACAGATGCAGTTGCTGGAAGAAAATCTTCCAGAAGTGGACATGCAAATCCTGTGATGGCTAAGTGAAAAAAGCAGGCAAGGTGAAACAAACAAGCGAACAACAACAAACAGAACAGGATGTTCCCTGACAACATCCTCCCGAGGGTGTTGAGAGGAATGGCTGACATCATCGCAAGGCCACTCTCCATAATCTTCGAGAAGTCATGGAGAACGGGGGATGTCCCAGAGGACTGGAGGAAGGCAAGTGTTACCCCTATCTACAAGAAGGGCTCGAGGGAGGATCCGGGTAACTATAGGCCCATCAGCCTTACTTCAGTCCCTGGGAAAGTCATGGAACGAATCCTCCTGGGGGCCATCACAAGTCAAATGAAGCACATGATTGGGAAAAGCCAACACGGCTTCATTAAAGGCAGATCGTGCTTGACAAACCTGGTGGCCTTCTATGACAAAGTGACTTGCCTGGTTGGCATGGGGCAGGCAGTGGACATTGTTTACCTGGAGTTCTCCAAGGCCTTTGATACAGTCCCCCACAGCCTCCTCCTCGACAAATTAATGCATCATGGCCTAGACAAGTGGTCTGTGCAGTGGGTGGGGAACTGGCTGACAGGCTGCACCCAAAGGGTGGTGGTAAATAGCTCCTTTTCAAAGTGACAACCTGTCACTAGTGGAGTTCCCCAGGGATCGATATTGGGCCCAATGTTATTCAATATCTTTGTCAGTGACCTGGATAATGGCATCAAGTGTAGCCTGATGAAGTTTGCAGATGACACCAAGTTGAGTGGGGAAGTAGACACTGCAGAAGGGAGAGGTGCTCTGCAGGGAGATCTGGATAGGCTGGAAGAGTGGGCCAGCAAGAACCTTATGAAGTTCAACAAGGATAAATGTAAGATCATGCACCAGGGAAAACATAATCCGTGAGTGCAGCACAGACTGGGATCCACCTGGCTGGAGAGCAGCTCTGTGGAAAGGGACCTGGGGGTCCTGGTGGGCAGGAAGCTCAACATGAGTGAACAGTGTGCTGCTGCAGCCAAGAAGGCCAACAGGATGCTGGGTTGCATCAAAAAGGGCATCGCCAGCAGAGATAAAGAAGTCATCATCCCACTCTACTCAGCGCTTGTCAGGCCACACCTGGCATACTGGGTACAGTTCTGGTCCCCGCTATAGAAAAAGGATGTGGACAGGCTGGAAGGGGTCCAGAGAAGGGCCACCAAGATGATCAGTGGACTGGGAAGCCTGCCATATGAGGATAGGCTGGGAGAGCTGGGTTTGTTCAGCCTTGAGAAAAGGAGGCTCAGAGGGGATCTCATCACTACGTACCAGTGCTTAAGGGGTAGCTGCAGAGAAGATGGAGACTCCCTTTTTACAAGGAGTCCCATGGAGAGGACAAGGGGGAATGGACACAAGTTGCTCTTGGGGATTTCCGACTGGACACGCGAGAGAAATTTTTCACAGTGAGGACAGTCAACCATTGGAATAATCTCCCCAGGGAAGTGGCAGACTCAGCCACGTTGGACACCTTTAAGAGTCGTCTGGACAGGGTGCTGGGCCATCTTGTCTAGACTGTGCTCTTCCCAGAAAGGTTGGACTAGATGATCCCTGAGATCCCTTCCAACCTGTGATTCTGTGATTCTGTGATTCTGTGTTTGTGCTTCTTTTTAAATATATATGGCAGTGAAGTTGTCAACCCGTAGTCTACCTTCTACTTGTGGCCCTTGAAGTCAATCATGTTAAACCAAAAAAAGTTAATAGAATCATAGAATCATAGAATCACAGAATTATTAAGGTTGGAAAAGACCCCTAGGATCATCAAGTCCAACTGTCAACACAACACTACCATGCCTCCTAAACCATACTCTGAAGTGCAACATCTACGCATTTTTCGAACACCTCCAGGGATGGTCACTCCACCACCTCTCTGGGCAGCCTGTTCCAATGCCTGACCACTCTTTCAGTAAAGAAATTTTTCCTAGTATCCAATCCAAACCACCCCTGACACAACTTGAGGCCATTTCCTCTCATCCTCTCACTAGTAACTTGGGAGAAGAGACCAACACCCACCTCACTACAACCTCCTTTCAGGTAGTTGTAGAGATCGATAAGGTCTCCCCTCAGCCTCCTCCAGGCCAATCAACCCCAGTTCCCTCAAATTCTCCATATAAGACCTGCTCTCTAAACCCTTCACAAGCTTCGTTGCCCTTCTCTGGAAACACCGCAGCAAGTCAATGTCCTTCTCGCAGTGAGAGGCCCAAAACTGAACACAATATTCAAGGTGTGGCCTCACCAGTCCTCCAGGTAGACAACATCCACAGCCTTTCCCTCATCCACTGGTCATAGAAGGAGATCAAGTTGGTCAGGCAGGACCTGCCTTTCATGAAGCCATGCTGGCTGGGCCGGATCCCCTGGTTGTCCTGCACTTGCTTGGTGAGCTCACACAGAATGTGCCTAATTTGAGCACATTCATTGAGAATTATTAAGTTTTCTTTGCAGCCTTTAAGGAAATATTTTATTCTATCCAGCTGTTCAGAAATGAGATTGGGGGCGGGTGGGGGCGGAGTAAGGGAGTTGAAAACATTGAAATGTTTTTCAATGGCTCTGTTGGATTTCCAGAAGTACCCATGTTGTAATGGGAGTTATGAGAGTTTTCTCTTATTGCAGCACTGCTGGCAAGCTACACTGGGGGTGGGTGGGGAAGGAAAAAAAAGTTATTCTAGTTTTTCTAGTAATTTTTTACATGACAGACTGTAGAAACCACAGCTCAGCCCGGGGAAAGGACTAATAAAATTTGTCCTCTTTCTCCGCAGAGTCACTGAAGGCAGACTAGGAGAGAAAAGAAAGAAAACCACCAGTCACCACTCGTGTTTTTTGTCCCAAATTAGAAGGATGAAGAAAAAGAATTCTAACCTCTTCTTTCAAGGATTAGATTACATTCTTCACATACTGGATGCTCCTCTTTCTTCCGGATGCCCCTCTACACAAGGTAGAAAGATGAAAGGAACCATTTATGCTGATTTAGAACTGTGTGATGATTTTTACTGCCCTTATGCTGTTCAGGCAGCATGTCCAAAGTTACTGTACACAACTCTTGTGACTTTTTAGAAGTCAGAACTAGACCCAGAGACTGACAGAATCTGGGGCCCTCCATTCTGGAGCCTCTTTGCTGCACTTTTGAAGACAATGACTGGTTTTGTGTCCTATATTGGAAACTGATTTCTTAGATGGTGAAATAACAGCGTAGCATGAAGTCTAGAAGGAACAATACCAAAGTTAGCATTTCAGCTATGTAAGCTTCTTGGAAATAGATTTGGATAGAAAATATTCTATCTTTAAACATCTAGCTGTTCAGGGATATCTGAGGATTTAACCTTCCTTTTTTTTTTTTTCTCTTTTTTTAATGATATGCACTTACAGGAAAATACTTATAAAGTCTTTTAATTTTTTCATCTAGGTTTAGTAATACCATAGGCACTAAATATGATGAAAAATTTTGGAGGCTGATCCAGCTGATATTAGATCATTTATTTTAGGTTCTGTCTACTGTTGGGCAAATATGATCCCCAGTGTACCTAAAAGGCCTGTTCCTTATTTCTCAGGCTAGGGAATTTGTTAGATAATCTGTCAATTTTCATGCAAGGGTTTTATTTCAGTAGAAAAATGGCAAGGAGAGAGAATGTTCATTGTTCACTGTTGAACTTTGTGTTACCCATTAATGTCAATGATCTGCCTAGAGAAATGTATTTGCTTTTATCTCCTTTGAAGGCTAAAAAATTTATTGCTAAAACAGTGTATTTTTAAGATTATTATCTTATAAGCTTTCTAAATAACAGAAGATTTGTTACAGAAAGAAAGGTGTGTTGTTATTTTTAACAAGTCTGTATCTCATAATTTCTGTCTGCCTTAATAATAAAATTTCTTTCAAGTTAAAACCGAGGTAATTCAGTGGTCAAGGAATACTACACAGATTCATCAGTCATTCTGACATAGAAGCAATGAGTTCCCAGTCACTGAAACTTGTAAAATATGTAAACTTGAAGAAAAGTCTACAGGTAACAATCAACAACAGAGAGTATTTTATATGCCAATGTCTATATAATTCATTGCCACAGGTAAGTGTTACAGTACTGTAGTTACAAATTTTCTAAAATATTGTCTTAATGGCAATGAAATTTTCCCTCTGCTTTGATTAGAGATATGCTTCTGCCACCAGCTGAACATTTTTTTGCTAACAAGCTGATGTTTCTCTCTTCTGTTTAGAGAATGATCAGAGATGTAAACACTGAGGATAAAACAGTGAGTTTTGTATCCCAGGTCTTCAGCAGAGAGAAGTATCCGCACTAGGAGAGCTTGCTAATGTATTTATTGTTTTAGTCAATGAACGAATGTTCATTTTTTCTGATTCTGCATCAATAGTTTTTAAAATATCTGCCTCAGACATCTTCAGGAAGTTAGTTTTTATTCCATGTTTTTGTAGGTCTCTGATCAACTAGGCCTCTCCTAATTTCTGTTAAAACAATTTGAGCTCATAGCAGTTGTACATATATCATGTGACATAAATCACTGAACTGTTCATTATAGCTGATTAATTGCACAGAATATGACTGTCAGTCAATTTAACTAGGAGTTTGCCAAATAAAATGCAAAATTATATGGTGTCCTGGTGAGGGCAGCAAAACATTCAACATACATGCTTTTAATAAGCCAGATGCTGTTCTATGCAAACTAATTCTGAAATTACAAATGAGAGTAAAGTACACTTTTTGATTTAGGAATAGATGCTAGGAGGCTGCATTTTTTCTGTTTTATCAACCACTGTCTGACAGACTTTTCTAATGTTAAGAACAACCCCTATTCTTAGAAAATTTTCTCCAAAGGTACATCCGAAATTAGAAAGGGTCTGCAGATGAAAACAGATGTTTAAACCGGAAACCATTTACAATATAAACTCAAAGGTCAGTGAAAGAGGTGGAAGAAACCTGAATTTTTTTTTTCCTTCTTATGACTTGATATGTGCTATAAAAAAATACTGGAAGTAGGATTGGCTATATCCTACACAAAACACATTATATTTTGAAGATTTATACCAACTGTTAAAGCAATTCTTTGAAAATAATTCTTATTGCCTGAGATTGCTGGAAAATGTAAAATGAGGAAGAATATAAAAAATAAATCTCAACAGCTAAGTAGCTGGAAATAAGTAAAGAGAAATATATTCATCTTCCCTCCAGGATCAAGGTTTTCCTTTTTAGTGTTTCTTTCAATAACCTCAACTCATGCCTTTATATCTGTGTTAGAAACAGCTATCCAAAATGGAAAACTGTTGCCAAACTGACAAATATTTACTCTTAGGCAAGACTAAAATGAATGGTTGCTTCTTTTTTTATCGAAATAAATAATTTAAAAAGGCATTTATGAGCTATATATGCAGCCTTTGTAAATATCTATTCATTTTGCCCATATGCTGCTGACTTTGGCTTCCTTTTTGCCTGATTTATGTCAGAATCTGAAACACATGTGATGTAAAAATGGTTTATGGGATATGTTTTTGTCAAATGGAAAAATAATGTTATGTTTCACACTGAGCAAAAAACAGAGAACATTTTTAGAGGAAATGTGGACTGCAATTATTGTTAAGCATATTTGTTAGGTTTATGTTTGAAATTATTTCCAACATTGTCTCAAACTAACCTTGAGTATAAATTGCACTTTATATTTCATATCTGTCTGTTGCTTTGTATGATGTAAATGTTTTCATTTTGTATGATGTGTGCTCTATTTAGAAGGAAAGGAAAGCAGTTCAGATTTTAAAAGGTTTGTTTTTAAAGACACTATTAAGAAGCTCAGCTTTCAAAAATTACACAAACTAGGAAGTAATTTAAAATGATATATGGTTATTCAGTTCTTAAAACTTCAGTGTATGAGGATTATTTGACTATCTATTGCAAGGTTACATCTGTCTCCTTTTTCTTTGTTTATCTAACACTGTAAAAATTATGTCTTATTGCATAACTCTTCTGAGGCTGTTTTATGTAGGTGTAGAGAATAATAATGAAAACATATTTTTAGATGTGTACAGGTGTGAAATAAATCTTGATACACCTTGCATTCTTTCAAATTTACTCTTGAAGTACTACAGAACATAATTCTTAAAGAAGGATATTCATATTATTTGAAGAATTAAGGCTTTAACATTATACCTATATAAATTAATAAATAAATAGCCTGATATAAAAAAGATCAAGCCTTGACTTTGTTATTGATATGATATTCTGGCTTTTAAAATAACAGCTACATATTAGTTACTCCTCATCATATAAAAAAGCGATATTTTTCTGACTGCTTTTCTGATCATTTCATGATTTATCTGAAATAACTAATTGTAGGGTTAAAAAATGAAGTTATGAAATTATGAAATAGAAGTAACCTAAAATACATTTTGTTTAAACAAAATATTAAGAGATGTCATGAGCACAGTTGCATGAATACACATAAAGGTGAAGTGCTTTGAGGGAGTTCCGTTCATCCTCCTGTTCAGACTATGACCACAGTTGGATATCCCTTAACTCTCACAAACTGAAGAGTGAATGGAGAGATGGACTTCAGGATAACCTATGCATTAGAATTTCTCTGTGAAAAAGACGATGAACACTTAGCAGAGGATTTTTTGAGGTAGTGCTGCTATGTGGTCTTCAACGGAGGGTTTCAGAGAGGTGAGGGTACCAAAGGGATTAAGATGTTCTAAGAGGAGACAGAATCTTTGTTGGAGAGGGTTTATCTGGTCTTTGATTTTTGCAGTTGTAGTCTTTAGGCCAAGGAGAATGGTGTGAGGAAATAGGAAAAGAAAAAGAGAAATGGAGTGAAGGGGAAATTCTGCTAATGAAAGCAATGTTTCTATTCATAAGAAGTAATAAATCTTTTTTCACCTTTCAGTGCTTTCTTTTCTTTTGTCTCCCCATGAAGGTCAGTGGTCAAGACTGCAAGCTAGATTTCTGGGTTGTTCTTCTTTTTCTTTTGAGGGAGATTAAACAAAAAGGAGAAAGGTAAAAGAAAATTAATCATCATGGAACATAAAAGAAAAAAGAATTTTATTATTCCTATCTGACCTAATGGAGGGAGTGAAAAGTAGATATGGCCAAAAAAAGGTCTCTAAAATCCTGAAAGAAAACAAAAATCTCTCCTTCCTTCTTTCCTTCCTTACCTACCTCATCTATCTCTTCTCACTAATAGTTCTGGAGGGAGCTTAGGCAGGCCAAACTGATATCATGTTGATACATATATCTTATATTGATAAACTTAAGGAATATATTTATTGCCATAAGAATTACATGTATTGCTGTCATATTTCTTCTTCCAGAATGCAAACTTTTTTTTCAAGGCTTATGGAACTGCCTCAGGCTGGGATGATATGTACAGTGATAATAGTCAGAAGCCCAAACTCTATAATTCATGTTGGGATTTTACTTTTTCTCTGTTTCCCTCTTGCCAAGGTTAAGATGAGTGTGCTCTGCTAGACTGAACTGGAGCTAAAAGGTAGAGATTAGCAATTACTGTTCTGTGGCCTGTGTTACACTAACTGGACTTGCTAATGACAATGGGACATGCTCTTCTTGAAATCTACTGGACAGTGAAGTTGTCACCACAGGAAAACAAAAACATAGGGATGCACTAGATAGATAAATCCTTATATTAAAACAATCTGCACATTTCTTTACTTCAGCTTCACCAGGTAGTATGATATCTATATTTGGGATTTCATCAGCATCCTTGGGGAAGTAAATATTCCTCTGACTCATTGGATTAATCTCTGCTTGTTTCATACCTACCTTCTCACTCTACTTTTTAATAAAAAATCCCCATCTTAATTTTGATGATCCAATTGCATACTTTACACTTCAGTAACTTGTTAATAATAAGGAATGTCTTTCTTTCCCCTAATCCTCCTATACTTGAGTTCATGAATGGATGTTTTATAGGTCTGCTTGGTAGTATTTGCACAGAAATATAAGGATCTTTAACTTTAATTCTTAATTGGTGAATTACAACTTCTTTACCTTTTCTTAACTTCATCTTTGTTTATTTTGGTGTACAACTATGTATTGCTATGCATATGTGATAGGGCAAATTCATCCACACACTATCATGTAAAAAAGTACACAGAAGAAAATGTAATTAAACACTTAGGGTTGAGTTCTATACAGAAGACCTTTGGATTGAACAATATATATATCCCCTCTGAAAATCACCTACAAAGTATCCAAATTATATTGGGTGAATAATTTTACAAAATCAGAAGGGAGATCATAATCCTGCGGGAAGCAGATATATGCAAAGATGTTATGTTACCTAGCAACATAGGCCCCAATCTGTTATTTACTCTATTTCTCCAATCTTACTATAGTACATGGGGGAAAAATGACACACATTAGGTGTACTGAGTCCTTAATCTCTCGTTCAGCAGGTCCAGAAAGAAATGGAAAATGTATATTTGGATATGGATATTAATATGGATATTTTGAAAATCTTATCTCCCTGCACATGGCAATGACCATTCTCTATTATTAGCTGGTATTTCACAGGAGTCAGAAATGTGTTAAAGTCTTTACAGGTAACAAGAAGAAGAAAACAAAACAAAACAAAAAAATTAAACCTTATTACTCCAGGTGTTGTATTTAAAACAAGTAAATTCCTTGAGGTTTTACTGACGTCACAGCATGGGACAATACTGTCCATTATTCAGTCTTACATACAAGTATCATAGGGAATGCACTTGTAAGAAAGGCTGTTAATGTGCCTTAATATTTACCAGCTCAGAGGGTTTTTTACATAAAAATGTTAGGAAACTTGCAGGAGAGTCAGTTACAATTAGGCAAAAAATGGCAAATATGTCTACATTTTTTCTGATACAGATTTTTTTTTATCTGTAGCTCTGACAGCATACAGTTTTCTTTCTAGCTGAAGATCAATCACTAACCAGTAATGAAGAGAGTACAAAAAGGTTATGATCCAAAATTTTTGCAAATAAAACCTTTTCTGGTAATTGTCTAGGGTAGGTTTGGTGTGCAGTTTAAGGAAATTCGTGGTTTATACGTGCCCGTGTGCCTGTGTCTATGGGTACCTTCTGGACATCAGATTTTTTTCATGCTGAAAAAGAGGAGCAATCCCTCTGTTATATTGGGTGTCCCAAGGATACTAATGTGGTTTTGTAGGCTTTCGGAGAATCTTGGAAACTTTCTATCTTTCACAAACTGGAAAACTCTCCACAGGCAAAGACTCCTGACTAACTGTAGAATCTGCCATTAACGGAGCTATCCCAATGACTTTGTGTGCATATGGATGTGTATGTGTGATCTGCCATGCATGTGAATCTTCTGTTTAGGACTATTGTTTTTATTCCTACTACTGAACAGAATAGTCTAGAGGGTCACCTGGCTATTCCTCAGATATCATGTAGCACAGAATGCCAATTTATGTCTCTTTTTTGGGTCTTGACTCAGCCATGTTTAATCAGTACAAGGGTTAAAAGTTAATGGCTGCACTGGCCTATTAGAAGGTCTTTTAATCCTCCAAAAGGCACTGCAATAATCACTGTTGTATTGTGTGGCCTTGTGTGCAAGAGGTGCAGCAAAGCTAATTTGAAGCTCAAGAGACATGATTAGGTCCATATGCTCCAGAAAACACTGGGCTCACTGAACATGAAGACCACTTGAGGAATAATTCACTACTCAACCCTGAGAAAGAACAACACAACTCAGGGTCAAAAAGTTTGCAGAAGCTTAAATAGATCAGAGCAGCTTTGACACATTGGTAGATTATGCTGAAAACTGAGAGAAAAAGGGATATTCTTGGGACCATCAAAAGCATTCAACCAGCGCAAGTAATAGCCAAAACTGGTTACCTATCTCATGAAAACAAAGTATCTATTTCTTTAAATAATCTCAATTCAGGTTAAAAAGCCAAAATTTTTAATATTTCTTTTCCAAAACAAGTCAGAATGCTCTTCTGCATTTGTAATATTTTGTATTCTTTGTGTCTTTCTATCTACAATTCAAAGTAAAATAATTTTGGAATGGAAATCTGAACTTTCCTTTGTGAAATGTCAAACTAGGATTTTAAAGTGCAAAAGTCTCCTCCTCAAACACCTTTTTTTTTTTTCCTAAATTAAATATTGCCTAAATCAAACGATTAGTAATCTATTTTTGTTGTTAAATTGGCATTTTCTCATGGAAGCCTTTTACACATTTTATTTCCCAACTAGATCTAGTCATGAAACACTGAGCATCTGGCTGTGGCATAACATTTCCAGGGGACTTCTGGAAGCAGTGTTGTTTGACTTCCATCACTGCTGCTTTCTTGTGAGTGCAAACCCTAAGTACTCAACAGTAAGTAAAAATGAATGAGACTACTAAAAATGGCTATTACATTCATTATAGGCCTTCACTGCCTTACCTTTTAACAATAATGCCTTCCCTACTCTTTTTCCTCCTTTCTTGTTATAACATTTTACCTCCCTCATCAGTGCAAAAAAAACAAGGGAGCTAATCCTGCCCAGTACTGAATGCCTTTGATTTGTATTAAATTGAGGAGAATGAGATCACACAGCAAATCTCATGAACAGCTGCTGAAGTGACACCAAGGTCCTGTGTACTTTAGAGAGCCAGGCATCGATGTAGCTGCCGTTGCGCAGCTTGTTTTCTGACAGGTAAGTTTACAGTCAGGCAGGCTTGAGCAAGAGTGGCAATAAGATCTTGTTCCGCTACATCTCTTCAGCTCCGCTGATGCCTGCAATCAGGGCAATTTATAAGTGAAAAAATAAGGCCAAGCACCAATGCTCTGGTTCTTTTTCCCTGCAGTGGAGTTCAGCAGCATCAAGGATCGAGCCCTCTGGCATTTTTTTTATTAATTAAAATAAAAAGAAAAAACTCTGTAGTATGTAAGATATGACACATTATTTTCTAGTGTTAGAAAGTTTTCCTTTGTTACCTTTGATCCTTTAATTATTTTTTTAATTAATAACACTGTTTTATGAATTCTGTTTCCATTTTCTTAAGTGTTCTGGATTACAGCTGCAAAAATGCCTTCTATAGAGTGCTACTAGTCGGCAGCCCACAAGGACTGCCGACTGCTAAGGTAGTAAGAACCACCTTAGCAAAAGCAATCAAAATTCCTGTAAACCAGGAAGTAGAAGGGAAAAGAACCCAAACCAAATACACTTAAGAATCCACAGAGGCAGTTAAAGAAGATGGCAATAAAAGGCATTAATGATGACTATCTGTGACACTATAGAAGACCTAAATTTTCATCAGCTGTTTTGCTATATTTTCAATTTTTTTCAGCTAAACACTTTCTAAACTGTCACTACATTAGAAGGATAGGACCTTTTGGAAGGTCATTTTCTTCTCAATTATTTTGCAAAGAGACAATTATGTAGAGTGGACTCAGTTAAACATAATTGAAAATTGTACCTAATTCTCAGGAATTATGAAATTAAAAAAGAAAACAGGCTCTGGTTATTTTGGAGAAATTGAGGAACCAAGCATTACCCTCAGTTACAGTAATGCAGCCAGTTCTTACAATATAATGATGAATTGTCCTTTCAATATTTCAGACAAAGATCAACTGGCAAGCTTTTTTTTTTAATAGTACAGTTTTATTGAGCAACATTTGCCACAGACCTGCAAAAAAATTCAATACTTTCTATGCAGGTCGTTGGTAGAAGTTGGGAGTACATGAGTGCATGTTCAGCCCTAGCCAGTGAAGAAAATCTTTTGTGGATATTGCCTTCTTACAAATACTGTTACCAATATTGATCTCAGCTAACCACTGCAGTACACTGAAATCAATGCAGCTACGTTCCTTGGAGTCACCTAAAACTAGAGCACTCCATTGTTGAATCAAGTCCATTGACTTGAAATAGCTTTATTTGCACTGGAATGTTAACACAACACAGAGACAACACTTGAATTTTAACACAACACAGAGTCAAAAAGGGGCATTCCCCCCTCTCATGACTCAGAATCCTGCACAAAACAACCTGGTGGGGATTTGTGAAGAGATAAGAACAGGAACTGAAGGGAAATAAATCCTTTCCTCTAAGTAGTTTTCTTTATACCCTAGAGGGAAGAGGGTGTGGGAATGTGTAGTGTACATATGAACAGATTTAACTGCAGAAGTGTTATCATTAACCTGGACCAGCCCTGACTGTTTCTGGTTTTTGTGTAACTTGCTTGGCAGAGGTGCGCTATTTTAGTTAAGATGGCTTATACCCAAACAGAGAGTATTTTGTGGATGAAGTTCTAAAACATCCAGTGTGCATGCATCCAATGATTATGTGTTGCCATGAAGACAGAACATCAAGCATGACCACCATATGTTCTATCTGTCTGTTCATCAGTACGGTTCGAATGTTGCTGCTGTTTGTTGGACCTACCAGTAGTAAGGGTAAGTGACTGTTAAGGAATAATTGAAAAATAACTTTATTTGGGACTGGTTTAGCTGTTGGACAATCACACATATGATTGCCTGTATTGTCCTTTATACTTTTGCAACTGAATGAAACTGCCAGATAAAAAAGTGAGATAACCTTAAGCCCCTACTCATATGCCAGGACTTAAGCTCATGTATTTACTTTTAGTAAAGCACCAGAGACCTGCCTCCACTAGAATTTGATGGTGATAGAGTTGATGACCATTTTTATCTCGCTATAGAAAATACAGTCTTTTGGGCAGTTAGGGTTAAGCCTAAGGTAGATTTGAGGGACTATTATTTATACTATTTTGTTCTATTAGCCTATACATATTTGCATCACATTTTTCATTCTTATGAATTTGCATGTATAAGCTGCTTGAATATGTATATGTATATAAATACATACATACGTACAAAGATATGCATAGATGTATATAGCTATACGTATTCATTTATACAACAAAGAATCTGGTAAGTTGCTGTGTGGCCTGCTAACAAACATTTTTTTGGTTGCTGTCTTCCTCAAATAGCAGTTTCATTTGTTCTGCTGTGCCAAGATCCTTCCCTCATTTTGTAATCTACCTTTATTTATATCTTGAATCTGACAAGATGTACAGAATATTGTACTGGAAATAATGCAGGCTAGAGATTTAGACCACCAGAAAAATAAAACCCAGCCCCCCTGGACAAAACCAGCCTTCACGAATGAATGTCTTTTAATTGTCCCACTTGAGTGGTTCCTAAACAACTTCTGTGCACATCCTATACTCAGTGTATTAAAATTAGTTAATACTTTTCCAGTAGGATATTCAGTCATTCAAAACCTAAAATCACAGCTAGTTTCTTCTTGTACGTAAGAGATGCCAAAGCATGTCTGATTTCTTAGGATGAATTTCATTACAGTTTAAAGCAAGGTCCCTTTTTAAACAAAATATTATTAAACAGGCCTGTTGGTTCAGAACATTTCATTTAACCAAAAAAAAAATTAAAAAGGAAAATAAATCTTTGCTTTATCACCATGTTCTTTCAGGCTGAGTACATTCCTCCAGTCTTCTGTTCTAGTTCAGTAATTTTCTCTTTTTAGGCTTTTTAGGTTAGGTCATGGCTATCAAGTCATATCCATCGCCTGAGTCTTAAAGCCATTTGCCATCTTCCTGATATGGACCAATTTATGTCTCTCATTTGTACAGGGACATCCACTACCATTAAAGAGAATGGGATCTCCTGACACCAAAGTTGTCCTCAGCATTAAGGATCAAGTCTCCAGGATTTCACTGTGCTGCAAAATGTTAAACAAAATTCAAAGTAATTTTAAATTCTAGCTTGATAATGTTGAGATGTGGTATACTGCTTGTTTCTTGCAAGGGATAAACCTTTGTTAACTTGTTTATTGATAATTGCTAAGCTGTTTTGATTACATCTGATGGGATAATGTTGTTTAGCTTTGTTGTTTGTATATTTATTTTAACCACAGGCATCAAAGTTATTCCACATCTGTTTATCAAATGGAGGCCGCCTTCTATGCAGATAAACAGTCAGGATTCTTATACTGCTAGCAACTATGTATAATTATTTACATATGTATTAGTCCCAAGCAACACCGGTACTAAGAAGTCAATTGAAGATACATTCCTTTTACACATTTTTATCTTTTTTTAAAAAAATTAATTGTCCAAGGCAGTTACTACTGTAGATTTATATCTGTGGGGAAAAAAAAAATAGCTTTAATAAAGACAAAGACTAGTCATTTTTAGTATTATTCCACCGGTCAATCTAATTCTTGACCTAAAGACACTTTTACCTAAGCTATACCTCAGTTGTTTTACATATGGGTGAGCAACACAAGGATTCATTTATTTTAAATCTCATTAGATCAATATTCTTGTCCCAAAACATATTTATTATTTTTGATATTGCTGCTGTTTTTGTTTCCCTCCCTTCCTGCTTTCCTTCCTCCTTTCCTTCCTCTCTTCATTCTTTGCCTCTTTCCCTCCCTCCTTCTCTCTCTGTCTTCTCTCTCACTTTCTCTCACACACCTTATCACTTTCTCTCAACAGACAGAAAGACACAGCAAGGGGAAGAGTACCAAGCAAAGTTATTTCTTCCCAGCCACCCCAGCCAAAGTCTTTCCCCTGTGATTTAATTTTAAGTTCATTTTTCATACTACCAGTATTGCTTGAGCATTCTGTTATGCTAAATGGATTCTTCCTGAAAGACCAAAGTGAAGTAGGAGCTTTTTTGCAGTATGTTGCATCTTTGGTTCAAGCTGTTTTCCTTTGGATTATAGGAGAAGGCACATGTCTAAACAATATTAGAAAGTATTATCTTTACATCTGAAATCCAAAACCAAAACAGAGTGTAGGCCAACAGCAAGTTCTTAAATACAGTACCAGATGTTCAGAAAACAAATATCAAATTAACAATTTATGAAACAGACACATAAAGGTCAAAATATATTATGCATTTCTGTCAGAAAAGTGCTGTTTTAGCAATTATTCTGGCTTTATTTTTCAAACTCCTGGCTGAACTGAAGATGGTATCACCAAGCCAAAAAAGTCCTACAAACCTTTCTTCAAATTGTGCAGAAATTCTAAAAAAAATCCAATAAATACCCAAAGAACTGCATGTAGTTCTGTATTGGTTTGACCCTGCAAAGTACTGAGCATCTCCATTTCACCAAGAATTCACTGGGAATTGTGGACATTCCGTATCTTTTGGGGTCAACTTCCATATGAATCATGCTACAAAAACACCCCCACCCCACCAAAAAAAAACCCAAACCAAAACAAAAAAAGAACAAACCACCCAATGGAAAAGAAAAAAAAAAGTTTAGAGACTTGTAAATGGTTACAAGAAACCACAGTCTTGTTTTGGGCTTGTTTTTTCCACTTACAGAACCTGCATTTGTAAAAGGATATGTGGCATATAAAATCCATTCCTGTGTATGTTTATAGAAGCACAATGGATGGATAAGATCACCACGTCTAAACTTTTCGCAGCAGTGCATCTATACCATTTTAAATATTAAGACAGCTTGTTCAGAGACCCCTAAGGCTACCTAAGTGCTTTACAGATAAAATATATATTATTGTCCTAAACTACATACGAAGATCACAAAACACTTCAGATATGTCAGCAAAATAAACATCACATATCTTCTCCTGATTTAACAACTGGGGCTGTAAGCATATATGAGTAAATGGTAAAAATTCTCAACTCTTCCTCAAGTAATTTGTAACTTGTGGGAGCCATCGAGCTTGTTCTCTCTTTTTCATTCTAACTCATGTAAGTGGCAAAGCTTTGAGCAAGGGCACCTGACAATAACAATTTTTATTTCTGAACCATTTTAAATTTTTATGGGTTATTTTTAAGATTCTTCAAGCTCTAGAACATTCACATTAGTGGTGGAGGTGACTACATCTATGATGATCTAACATGGTTTTGTAACAGATGCCTGTTTTCAGTTTTTTGCACCTTTGCCAGACTGAAACTATTAGGCTGGTATTTTTAATCACTAAGTTAGACTGAATATTTGGAAATTAAAAGTTTAACTTAAAATTGTTTAGCTATTTATGTCACTGTGATATATTGTTAAATTACATTAAGAACACATTAAAAAAATGTTTAAGAATTTCTAGTCTGTTGCAGAAAAACTTGAAACGTGCCAAGGAGGTCTTCCTGAGCAATGTCTTGCCTTTTAGCTTCTTTGTGAAAACCTGACAGCTTCTAAGCTATAACAAAACCCTGTTACATCTACAGAGCTGGGTGGTGATAGCTAAATTAATTATAGTTTTGAATTACACACAGGCTGAACAGAAGACCATAATAAACATTGTACCTTAGATAGACAAATTGTCTATCTAACGCTATATCCCATTTCTCACAGTAACCAATATTAATTAAAGTGGTTGTTTGCAGCACGAGGAAGGTGCAGCTTGACAGGTTAAAGGAACAATTGAAAGCGTGGCCTACGTTTTGTCCCCTGTCCTTTGTGTGATCAATTTTCTTTCAAGATTTTTTGTTATTGCTCCTGCTTAATCAGATTATACATTGGAAGCTTCTACACAAATTTACTAAAAGGTTGGCATTTTAGTTGTTTATCTATTCATTAATCAACTTCTAAATTTAAAAAAATAAAAAGGACACATTAATCTCATAAGCAGTAGCTGGAATCTCCTGGCAACAACAACGCCATTAAGATGTAATTTCTTTTTTTACTTTTTTTTTTTTCTAATCATTACTATTTAAAATATCCTTGACTCTTCAGAGTATCTGAATTTAAATGCTACTTTGTCATAAGATTGAGATCTTAAAAGAGGTTGATTTTCTTGATGTCAACAAGATAATGCTAACATAAAATAGATAATATTCAAAATGTTTGTAATAAATAGTGTATGGAAGAAAATATTCCTAAGTATTCACAGAAAATCATAAATTCTAGGAGTTTTTGTAATAATTAGGAAAATTGCTTCTCAAGCATAATTTTTATGACTCAAGATTCAGAACAATAAAGCTACTGATACACATAATATAATCAATAAAATCCAGCTTTTATGACAGTAATCAACATAGCACACTTTTGTTTCACCCCTCATTTCTCTCTGATATGTTGGTGGTGAAGTAAAAGATAAAAGAAGTGAACAGCCCACTAATATCGAGAGGTAAGAAATAACAACATTCCTCTTGTATATTTATCTTTTTAAAGAAAATTTTGAAGACACAACTTGATGACTTTTCTTCTGCTCATTCTGCTTTGAAAAATAATTTCCTATTTTCATATTGCATATCTGACTACACCTAGATGGCAATTTTCTGTTCAGCTATTACTGATATACACAAAGGAACTAAAACATTTATTTCAAACTATTCATTCTGTTCAAAAAATGCATGAAAACCCAGTTTTAAAAAAAGAATTAAAATTTTTCCAGTATACTTTTCCAGTAAAATATTATTTGTTAAAAACATCCCCTTGACGCCAGAGCTAATCCCTTGAATGGGATTAGCCACATTTATAATGAGTCATCTAAAAGTTAACTAATTTTAGTGTAAATTAATGTAAACTGTAAGGGTCTTTGTAATAAAGTGTCACAAATAGTGCTTTCCCAACACAATCTGTTCTACTTGTTTCGTTTGTATTTTACGACGAGCTGAATGGCTAATTTCTCTTCACTGACTGTGAGGATGCCTAGATGGGTATCTCAGACTAGTTGCTAAAAGCTAAAGCTATCACCAGACTGCTGAAATGTTCCATCACATATTTGCTTCAGTTTCACTTTTAAAAGCTGGGTTTAAAGGCGGCAAAATATTTAAGTTACTTAAATATTTAATTAAAGCCAAAACATTTTGTAATCTTTTCCTAATTTCCACTCAGAAAAAAAAAAAAAAGAGAAAGTAGAAACCCTATTAATTAAGAAAATACAAGAAAATGGGTTAATCCAAAAATCAATGTTTTTTTTTATATTCCAGCAGTGACCTAAAAAAAAGAAAAAAAAATCAATTGTTCAGATAAATGCAGCTCTACCTTTTAATCTCTTTAGATTTCGAGAAATCCACCAAAAAAGGGAGCTGTTACTCTGAGTCCTTAGACTAAAAGCCTTATATTTTCAGCTGATCTCTTTCACTTTGGCTTGGTTTTGCTTTACCTTTATTTGACCTTCCATGGTTAGAGTGAAACTACACAAGTTATTGAGTCAATCCTCAATAACTTGAACTTTCATGATGAGTGTCACAGGGAGGAAAAATGAAGAAGGGTGTCAGAGAGAAGTGAAGCGGGTCCTTCAGCAGCGACCCTGCATGCCCTTCTACAGACATTTCCCACTTGTGGCCCTGGAGGTTTTAGCAATCTGTTACATGCCCATAGAGGGGGCAGAGCTTCTATATTTTAGTGATGCTACTCACCACGAGATACAATAAAAAGAAAAAATTGCAGCGTTCCTACTGCTGGAAGGGTATATTTGGACTATGGTATGTCTGTGCTGCCTTCACAGGTGGGTTAGGCAACTTAATTTCTCTTGGTCCAAGAATGGAAGGAATATATTCTTCTACTACTAGTTCATCAGATCTCTGGTAGCATGAGCTGCTCTGCATGTGTGCAGCGTAGTGGGTTTATGATGCCTGTCCATTTGTCCATGGTTTTGCAGCGCAAATGCTGCGCCCTGCGCACAAAAGAAATTACCTGTTTGGCAGACAAGCACATGAATCCCAGACCACGTGTCCTACAGGACCATATAATGCAGAACTGGTCTACAGCGTATGATTTTTTTTTTCTAGTTATAAATGTTGAAACTCTAGAATGTAAATAAACATTCATGTCAAAGAAGGTAAAACAGTAAAAGTGAAAGTTATTTGAATCATGTGGTAAACTATTCTGATTTTCCTCAACCTCTCCAACTGAAAACATGCCAGAGAAGCTCTTGTATGTGGCAGTAAGCAAGAAACTTCCATCCAAAGGAGAGACGGAGTACAAGCCTGCTTGATAAACAATGGCCCAATTCTTATGCCAAGTACTGAAGTAAACTATTTTCAAGTAACTCCTGCAGAAGTTATGACACATTTATGAATTTTAAATATCTGTGTAGCTTATGGAGTAAATATTTATGTTGCTTAAATAGAAGTCTTGCTGACAAAGCAGAAGCCTATTGCACCCATAAAGTCAAAACAGACTGAGGAGGGCATATTTGGTATTTGCTTGCCTGGAATCTAAACATAAGCACACTAAAATGAGTAAACAACAACACTGTAGCTGTTTGTGAGATTGTACATTTTGTGATGCTACTAATGGCATAATCAGCAACAATGTCTGAGCTCTTGGGCTCAGCTAAGCATACATATAAAAGTAATACGTAGCTGCAAGCGGCAAAGGAGAGTTGTGCGATGTAATTACACAAACAGGGTACAATGAAAATCATGTACAAAGCATAAACTGCAAGGTATGAACGGTGGATGTAGAACAGGCAGAAAACATGCCTGGAAAAATGAACGAATCTTGTTCCTGGAAAAAAAGATAATCTATGTTGGGAGCAGGTGAGAGTCACCCTTTCTTTTGGGGAGGTTGTAAGGATCATAAAAATACCATGGAAGCATGAGAAAAAAGAGGAAGGATGACTCTTGACTTTGGCCCCAGCCTTACCTCATCAAAGAGATCCTCAAACCTGACTGCAGCCATCACTGCTGACTACAGGGCTTCAGCTCTGTGGTGTTGAATACACACAGCTAATGTAGGAAATGGTTATTAAGGACTATTTGAATAAGCAGCAATTATAACTAATAATGTGTAAGAACTTACCACTGGAAAATGGGTGTTGTTAATGAATGCCAGTCTAGTAAAGCACTACTTTGATGCTGGCCTGATTCCTGCCTTTTAAATACTCCCATCACAGTCATGTCTAGTTCCCTGATACACATGTATTTCTACAGCTGTACACACACACACACAACATACTCAGATGTAAGAGTATCATGTGAAATTGCATTTTAGATTCTGTATATTTTACATAATAATTTCAAGATTAAAAGGTCCAGATTCATCCAAGCTAGGGTTTTGTGGGGGAAGAATCCTGGACTTCAGCATGTATCCACCCCCTCTAGGTGTAGGGATCCTGCCTTAGTCACCTCAGTAGCAATGATGATTTGATCCTCTTATCAACTCAGGAAGGATAGAATTGTTTGTGGACTGCAAAATGAACTGGATCAATAAAATGATCTTTGTTAAATAAAAAGCCTCAGGAAGTCAAAATTAGTGGCTGGAGGCTAGTGAAGGCAGTAAGGGACTACTCAGATCAGCTTTGCCAATGGAGAAAAAAAATAACATCCTGAGTCACCACTGCAATACTCTAGCTTTACATCAGAATAATACATTTGAAATCATTTGGGATGCCATGACGTAAAATCGAGTAGTACAATGATTAATCGGGTCACCAACCTCTTCTCCCTTATGTCTCTGAAAAGTTATTTAATTAAAACTAAAATGCCATGTGGGATTCATCCCAGGGTATGGTTTCTAGGCGCTGCATAAATAGGAAGAAGGTATTATTTTACTGTTAATAATGTTTCATCTATTCAGTCTTCCCACAGTTTGCTGACATCCAGCAATTCTCCTTTTAATGTTCAGACACCACTGGATGCTCTCCTCATGGATAGTTTCAGAAAGATTTTCAGAAATTTTCTATCAGAAAATTCCAATTCAAGCTAATCAAAACAAAGGAAAAGTAATCTTGTCAAAATACAATTTCAAAAAAAATTAAATGGAAGACAATGAAAGATATCAAATCCTGATTTCCTGGTATTCCGTTCTGATTTTCTATTTCAAAATGTGCTTAGTTTTATATTAGAAAAAAAAAAACAACCAAACCACCCAAAACAAAACAGAACAAAACATTTCACATTTTAATCAACTCAAATTGTTTGTTTCAGTTTTCTGTTTTGAACTACACTGAAAATTATTTATTAGGTTTGCATCTTTACCTGGCTGGTTGTTTTTGGTTTGGTTTGGTTTTGTAGCAGAAAAATGGAACTGATACACTTCCTAAAAACAAAACCACTTCTTCACAGTTCTCACGCTTAAACAAGGTGCTAGTTGCTTTTTTTTTTTCCTGAAGTGTTTCTTAAGTGAGAGGTACTTTGTGTTTCAAATAGTTCATTTTTTGTCTCTGAAATCTGTGTGTTTTTTGAAGTCTGAAGTCTGATTCAGGAAAAGACTGAGGAGAGAAAACATTATTTTTCCCCAGTTAAAATAATTCAATTACAATGAATTAAGATGTGAATTAATAAGAAAACCAAGGCTTGGTATCACTGTCACACCACATAACTACATTAGGCCTCCAGAAAGAAAATGACTGGCATATGAAACCTTTGATGCATAAAATCAAGTCTGAGAGACGAAGAGAAGGAGGCAGGAAGCCTTTAGCTTTACTTTTGGAACAGGCTTATTCCTATAAATCAGTAGTTCTGTATCTGTAAAATACTGGGGTAGAAGGCAGGGCTGGGCCTTCTGAGGCTTGGGTCTATTTCTAGCGCTATCAACGCTTGACATGTGACCTTCCCAAGGTCAGTGCTTCTGTTTTCCAATCTGTTGAGCAAATAAAATTATAGTGTATTCCATTGTAAAAACCTCTGACATGGATTGATAGAAAGAGGAAGAACTGGGTATTGCTCTTACATAAGATTTGACTTTTCACATTGTACTTCTGAGTAATCATGATAATTACCTCAGTAACCATGTTTGTTCATCGCAGATTTCAAAGCACCTTTGGTCTGTATAATTCCTTCCACTTCCTCAGACTGGGAAACTGAGGCACAGGAAAGAGAAACGAGTTGCCCAGAGTCATGTTAGCAAACTATTGGTAGAGGCAAGTCTTTCCCTCAGTGGTGTTGTTCTACACTCTGAGAAGCATTTCCCTCTCCATTATTAAACAATGGAAATACATTATAGTTAGAGAGGAGACATAAACTCTTATCTACTTTTGTCCATTTAAACGATCCTTATGTTGCTCTGAGACTGTGCCATGAAAATGGATAAGAAAAGAATTAATTATTAAAACTTTATAGATCTATTATTCAAGCTGACGTGATTCAGTGGGATTACTTGTGTAAGCAATAGATTGGAAGTTTGGACACAATCTTTTTTATTTTTTTATTTTTTTCATTTGACAAAGATACTTTCAATGCCTTGTGTAGAGCTAAATGACACTGTGATTTGTGTTGCATGAATTAACTCATGCTCTTCCTGTCTCAATATATGAGTTTTCATAAGAGGATGAATGTAATTTTTAACTAACTTTAAATGGTATGAATGCACTTTACTAAGCTACCTCAGTCAGTTAAATATGTTGCAGAGCAACCAGCTGTTTCAACCTTTTGCTTGTTTGCAGTCTCTACTGTTTCAGGAAAGAATGAAATAAGCAAGCAATCAAACTACAAAAAGGTCACATTAGTAAAAGTGCAGTATTATATTGTGTATTGATCACACTACATGGGAGTCAAGTCTTGCAGGATGTTGAGAATTGTTGTAACAAGTACTTAAAACAATAACACTGGAATGTGTTCCAAAAAAAAAAATGCTGAGGTTAAAATATGGTGCAAATGTTATCACTTGTTATTAAGGGCTATAACATTATACTAGTACTTCCCCTGCTATAGCTGACCAAAAGAACAAGTATTTCTCACAGCTCCAGTTAATTTCACTGTAATATTTTTTCCCCAGCCTAAATGTATGGTTTTTATCACAAAGAAAAAAAAAATAAAAAAAAATCTGTGTACTTCAGTGCTGCAGTGCTGAACACTGCAATGCCAAACTCAGGAAGCAGAAGCCTGGACTGAAATCCCAGTCCCCAGGTCAGGCAACCAACCATCTCACGTACTGCACTGGGAAAGGCAGATAATCAGGCCTTCACATCAGGATTGAAAGTATCTAAAATGCAGCTCAGAGGACATTTCAGTGAAATGCTGCAGTGGAATCTCAGTTCACGTTCTGGGGTCAGGGCTGCAGCAAAACCATCTCCACCTATCTGGGCTCCACAACTTGAAATTCTCTCCTGAAAACAGATCACCCACTTCTGTTGTATCAAACTTTTAAAATGTGTGTATTTGTATGTGACTTTTGGGATGAGAGGAATAAAAGAAGGTGGGCGACCCAGCTCCCTCTCTCTCCCTCCTAACAGCATAGTGGGCAGAATATACTTCCCCAGTGGAGACACAGGGTCAATTCACTATTAAGTTGGAAGGGGCTTAAGTCTGTCCCTTGCCCTCCCTTGCGTACCCTTTTCATTTGAAAACATGCCACTCCAGAAGAATATGCTGGAGACTATAGGCTGCAGGGGAAAAGAAAAATGAAAGGAACAGAGGGAGGAAGATAAGGTATAAATGCCTGTGTGAGTCCAGTCCTTCACCAAAGAGCTATTCTGCATACTCCCACCAGTAAGGACAGCAGTTCTGGGGCTCACTCCTGTCCTAAGAACTGCTTGGGTATTTTAACGTAAGCAATCACAGTGAAAACTGGGTCAGAAACTCAGATCAATAAATATAGTTGAAATAAGAAATTTTGGTCAGGACCTTGGCCTGGCCTACTTGCTAAATAAACCTCTTGCTTCTGCATCATCAGAATTTCAATGTGAAATGACTACATGGCTTTTATGGCAGACTACACCCAGGCTGTTTGCAAAATCTGTCCACCTTTGTGACTGCTATTCACTTTTCTGACGCCTAACGCTTGAAGCTTTTAAGACTAACCCTGTCACCTGGTCAAGCCAATGTTTCCAACACAAAATTATCGCAAGGTCTGATGAATATGTATACTAGAGAAAGAATGTCTATGGGTTTTACTACCGGCTCCACAGTCTAAGCATCTGATGTGTGAAGTCTATTAGGTTAAGCTCAGTCTCATACAAAAGCATAATGCAAGCAAGTCTTCCCAGGGCTCTACACACCCTGGTGGGTGCTGTAAGCAATAGGCTGTAAACTCATGCTTCCCCACTGCCTTTCTTTGGTTCAAGAGATCTTAAAATTATTTTTCTTGTAAAGTAGAACAGCTGTAGCAAGAGGGCTGGTAGCCTGGTGGTTGAGGGTATGAGCCAAGAAAGAGGAACATGTGGGCTGGCTCTTACACTGCAAAAGATAGAGAATTTTTTATTTTCTCATCCTGAGCCAGTCTCCTACCCACTAGAAGTAGGCAAACTACTTCTTTAACTTTCTTTTCTTTCTTTTTTTTTTTTTTTTTAAATCATCATCATCCGCCACTGCATCATTTTGCAGAGCTCCATCTGGTGAACATATCACAGGGAACACACTCACACATCACTGCCCTCAGGAAAATGAAGAAGAAAAATATCTAGTTTCAGAAACCTTGTTGGGCCTAAATGTAATTTAGGTAGAAATCAAGTAGTTCTGTGAAGGCTGGCCTGCGAAACATACTGAGATTGAAAATTCTGGGAGAAGAACCTTGTATTAGTTTAACCTCTCCTACCATTACTTGAAAACAGATAATCTGAACTGGTTTAAAGTAATCATGTACATCAGCGAGCATAGTTTCTGCAGGAGTTGCGTCAACATATAGAGGCACCTTGTTAACTTTCATTCCCAGAATAGCCAAAGCCTGAATAAAGACATAATTTCAAATTAAATAATGATCCTATGATTCTTCTACTTGCTGAGTCCATCATCATTTGTGGCACGCACACACATAGATTTATATACATATATATACACACACGCACATACATCATCATGTCTACAGTGTAGGATGTCTTTATTGTGGTTATAGCTCCCACAGAAATACGGAAGACGATTTTACAGAGCATAGCACAGGTAATTCAGGAAGGATATCTACAGTAATAAATTTTTGTTCTGTAGAAACTTTGCAGATGCTCTGAGTTCTGCTTTGCCAGATCTACAATGTTAGACAAAGTAACTAGTTTTTGAACATCTTCCAATGCAGCACAAATACACCCTTCACCGGTGTTACTTACATAGTCATAGAAACACAGAGGTGGGAGATTACTAATTGGGAACATGTAAAAGTATCCCAGTACCTTTTCCTATTTCAAGGCATTTTCCCTGACAGGAGTAAAACCATTCCTATTCAAAAGGCAACAGTGATGCCCAAGCCAATTTGCTTGTGTTTGGTTAAATATGGGACTTTACACCTGGAAGAAAGGTATAAGTAGGGAGCTCATTGTCTTAGGCTTCTGGACATTGCAGAGGCAAAGAGGAGGTAAAAGACATCAGATAAGGAAAGGAGTCAAGGAAAATAGACTTGGGTGCTCTTTCCCCTATCTGATCTACTGGATAGTTTGGAGGTGATAATGTGACCTCTGGTGATTCAATCTGTGTCTGGACTGTAAACTGGGATGCATATGCCGAATTTTAAAGACCCAGAATGACTGGCACTTGAGTGCTGCATTTACTTCACCACAGTCGCTAAACAAGAGAGTAAAAAAATTCAGAGAGATCTTGATCAACCTGATCCAGGAGTAGGTATTTCCTTAAAACCCTTAGAGGTCAGCCTCTTCTCCTAAGATACATGTTTCCAAAAGTAATTCAAGAATATAAAGACATCTAGAAATGTAGTATTATGGCAGTGAGTAATGATAGATTAATTTCCTGGCCCTGACACACCTTTCCTGTGTAACTTGATTTACAGAACCAAAACTCCAGATATCATACCTAAAAGGGTAGATGCCTCTTTTCTTCCCCTCTGACTTGTCTTCTAGATGCTAACCTTTTAATGGCAGATGCTCTTTCAATATATATGACATATATATGAGACACAAATCTGTCAATATCGTTCCAAGGTGTACAGCTGAGAACACAATGGGTTCCTTATCTAAATACTCTTTTGGAAGTTACATAACACCCATAAACCTTATTACATCTTCTGGAAGATTTTTTACCTTTCTCCCCACCCCCTCCCCCCACCCCACACTTTGAAATTCTAGGGGCCCAGGTGGCTTCCACTAGTTCCCACCTCTCAGGAGATCCCTTGGGAGAAGCAGGCAATTTGTCCTTCATGCTTTCACAGCAGGTCATTGTCTCCTTCCTCGTATCTGATTCTATTTATTTATTTAATATCTTGTTAATGTTCAGGTCCTCTGGTTGCATTTTGATTGTTTTTACGGTGCCTGAGCAATTTTAATAACGTGAAGGTAAAGACGTTCAGAAGCTTTATTCTAAGGCGGGAGGATCACAAGCTCTTTAGTACTCCTGCCCCACATCCCGGTGAGCGTTCCCCAGCTCCCAGATTTTCAACCTTTCCTCCCCCGAGCCTTAACTCGCGGTGATCTTGCCACTGCTGCTGACACCCGGTGAGGGGGTCCCCTACGCCGACCCCCACCCTGACCCTTGCCCCTTCCCCTGACTCTCCCGCCTCCCTCCGCGGAGTTTCCTGGGGGCTACCCTGCCTCCGACTCCCCTTGCACTTCGGGGCTGCAGTTTTGATCCACGGAAGGTTTCCAGCCAGCCTAAGGCACATCCACACACACACACACCGACTTCACCGAGAGACAAAGTCAAAGAAACCGTCAGGAGAAATGAATAAATGCGCCTCAACGTGGCGCCAAGTTTCCTTCCCTCTTTTTCTTTTTTTTTTTTTTGCCCTAATGAAACCACTAATATATTTCTTGTGGTGCTTTCTGTCTCAGTGGCATTTTATCTCTTCTGGCCCGTTTGTAATTTATTGGACAGGCTTTTCCAGGGCCAGGGTTCCTCTCTTTTTGTCTGTTTCTTTTCCTCCTCCTGTCCCGTTTCCTCCCCCGGCTCCCCGCTCCCTTCCTAGTCCCTGCCCACCGTAAAGAACCGAAAGGCCAAATCTTCATCCTGGGGACCCCAAATGGCCACGGTAACTGTTGTAACTTGTCTGTCTTCTAATTACATTAATTTGATAAGATCATCGTCGGCAGGATGTCTAATTTACTTGCAAGCGGCAGCCAGGGAAAAGCTTTGACCAAATTAGCATGCCGCCGGGACTAGGGGGTGCGGGCTCCATATGGCTCCCTGGCTTTCCCTATAAATAACCCTCCTCCAGCCCACCCCCGCCGTTACATCCCCCCCTACCAGTATGCCGCAAAGTTCACCAGCGGCTCCGGACGGGAGAGGTGCAGCCCCGGGCTGCAGGAGGCACCCGGCGGCCGGGCTGCCTCTCCTGCCCCCTCCTCTTCCTTCTTCCTCCTCCCTCCTCCTCCTCCTCCTCTCTTCTCTTCCCTCCTCCTCCTCCTCCTCCTCCTCAGCGCGATTTGACAAGGCAGGGGGAAACGCGGGTTTCCACTTGCACCACCAGAGGTGCAACTGGTTCTTCGCTCGTAGGCATCTGAAAACCGTCCAAATGATGCAGAAACTTTTGTATGCTTGGCTCCTTTCTTTAAGGCCAGGCACCGATTTTTCCGCTGTGTAATCTCTTTTGTCAGAAGGGTGGGAGCTGGAAAGGGAGGCGGGGGGGGGGGGGGGTGGGTGGAAGGGGGGAGGAGGGAGGGGGGAAGGGGTCGAGGGAAGCAGGCGTTTTATTTCCACAGAAAGGCTATTAGGAGAATCCCTAGAGAAATATCTACGCGTGTACATACCCGCACCTCTAGATTTTTATATATAGATGAGAATGTCAAGATGCACGACTGCCAGTTTCATCCCTCTCCTCCCCTCCTTAAGGGAGAGACTATATTCTGTGTGGGAACAGGTAGCGCGAATTGCTAACAGTGCAGCAATCCCCTCCTCCCTACTCCCCCCCCCCCCCCCTTCTCTGTGATCATCTAAATTATAATATATATATATAAGGCAAAAATCCGCGGTTCAACGTTGCATAGAGAAAGCCAGCAAGAGACCAAATCCAGCATGAAACGCTACAGACTGCAGGGGAGGAAGAAATGCGTGTAAAGCAACGATAAAAATGGCGTGCAGAATAATTACCTCAAATTGCCATTCGCTTGACACCCTGACACTAATTCTGTTCGAGCCGTTGGGAAATACAGTAAGGCAAACGCACCTTCCTAGCCTGCTTGTGCAGGTGTGAGTGTGTGTGTGAACGGGGGCAACGGGGAGCTAGTCGGGAGGAGGGGAACGCTAAACTTTCCCTTCTGAAAGGGAAGAAAGAAATTAAATAATCCGTTTAGGAGAAAGCATCCAAATAGATCGACAGCTTTTAATGCCAACGTTTTTAACGCTTGCCCTGTACGTGGATTGATTTTTTTTTTTTTTTTTTTGGTCTCCAGCATTCCCTCAGCAGATGGATTTTTGCCACTGCAGCTCAGCAGAGGGTGTCAGATCTTTCAGAGTGCACCAGGTTGAAACGAGCAGAGCCTCTTAGCAACTCTCCCTCTGCGTGCATGTGAGTGTGTGCGAGCGTGCGACTCGGCAGCAGCGGAAGAAAAAGGAAAGAAGAGGGAGCGAGCGAGGAGGGGAGGCAGCGCGGCCGGCAGGGCGCGGCGCGGGGAGGCGCGGGGAGGCGCGGAGGGGCGGGCGGGGGCCCCGGGGCGGCCCGGTCCCCGCGGCAGGCTGCGGCCGGCGGCGGGCATGGGCACCGGTGCGGGGCGGGGGCGGCGGGGGCGGCGCGGCGGCGGCGGGCGGGCGGCCCGCGCCTAGGCTGGGGCGCGCTTTCAGCACCGGGGCGCCGGACAGCGCCCGGCGGGGCGGGGGGCGCGGGGCGCGCGGCTGGGCGGCAAGGTCAGTCCGGCGCGGCGCGGCGCGGCGCGGGGCGCGGTGCAGGGCGGCACAGGGCGGCACAGCCTCCGCGGGCACCGCCGCGCTCCCCGCCTCCGCCTCCCCAACATGCAGCGGCGGCCGGTGGCCAGCGGCAGCACCGTTCCCGTGCCGGTGAGCCAGCCCGGCCGGCAGACCTCCGCTTAGCCGCCCGGGAGGCGCCAGGGAGGGGGGATCGAGGAGAGGGGATTTTTTTTTATTGGTTTTTTTTTTTTCCCCCCTTCTACTTTTTTTTTTTTTTTTTTTTTTTGCCTGCCTTGCAGTACGTGCCTGGATAGTTTGTGGATATAATTATTGACTGGAATCTGGGCTGTTGCAGTTGTACGTGGGGGGGGGGAAGAGAGGGAGCGAGGAGAAAAGAAAGAGTCCCCCCCCTCCGCCGACCCTCCCTGCTCCCCCTCATCACATTATTTTTTTTTTTTTTTTTCTTCTCCCCCTTTGGTGGTGGCGGTTCGGACATTTCATGTATTGAATGAACTGGAATTGCTTTCCGTGTGAGGAGGATGGTTGCTGTTACTTTGTGATGAGATCGGGAATGAATTGCTCGGTTTAAAAATGCTGCTTTGGATTCTGTTGCTGGAGACGTCTCTTTGTTTTGCTGCTGGAAACGTTACAGGGGACGTTTGCAAAGAGAAGATCTGTGCCTGCAACGAGATAGAAGGGGATTTGCACGTAGACTGTGAGAAAAAGGGATTTACCAGCCTGCAACATTTCACCGCCCCAACTTCCCAGTTTTACCATTTATTCCTGCATGGCAATTCCCTGACTCGACTTTTCCCTAATGAGTTCGCTAACTTTTACAATGCAGTCAGTTTGCACATGGAAAACAACGGTTTGCATGAAATTGTTCCTGGGGCTTTCCTCGGGCTGCAGCTGGTGAAACGCTTGCACATAAACAACAACAAGATCAAATCGTTCAGGAAGCAGACTTTCCTGGGGCTGGACGATCTGGAATACCTCCAGGCAGATTTTAATCTATTGCGGGATATTGACCCGGGAGCATTTAGGGACTTAAACAAGCTAGAGGTGCTGATTTTAAATGACAACCTCATCAGCACCTTGCCCCCCAACGTGTTTCAGTACGTGCCGATCACCCACCTCGACCTCCGGGGAAACCGTCTTAAAACCTTGCCTTACGAGGAGGTCCTGGAGCAGATCCCGGGTATTGCTGAAATCCTGCTAGAGGATAACCCCTGGGACTGCACTTGCGATCTGCTGTCGTTGAAGGAATGGCTGGAAAACATACCCAAAAATGCTTTGATCGGCAGAGTGATTTGTGAGGCTCCCACTAGGTTGCAGGGCAAAGATTTAAATGAGACCACAGAGCAAGAGCTCTGCAAAAAGAACAGAGTGGATTCTAGCCTAGCTGCTCCCCCTGCCGAAGAAGAAACCTGCGATCCTGGTCCCATTCCAACCCCCTTTAAAATACATGGCAAAGAAGACCCTGCCACACCAGGATCTGGTCCAAACGGAGGTACAAAGATTCCCGTCAACTGGCAAATCAAGACCAGACCCACTGCTGCCGTGGCGACAGTTAGCGCCAGAAGCAAGCTAACGGCTACCGTGTCCTGCCCGCAGATCTGCAGCTGCGATCAGATCCCTGGCTCGGGTTTAAAGGTTAATTGCAATGACAGGAACGTGAGCAGCTTGGTGGATTTGAAGCCCAAGCCGTCCAACGTGCAGGAGCTGTTCCTGAGAGACAACAAAATACACACCATCAGGAAATCCCACTTTCTGGATTACCGGAAACTTAATTTACTTGATCTGGGCAATAACAACATTGCCACCGTAGAGAACAACACCTTCAAGAACCTCTTTGATCTCCGATGGCTCTACATGGATAGCAACTACTTGGACACCCTATCCAGGGAGAAATTCGCTGGGCTGCAAAACCTGGAGTATCTGAACGTGGAGTTTAATGGGATCCAGCTGATCATGCCTGGCACCTTCAATGCGATGCCCAAACTGAGGGTCCTCATCCTCAACAACAACCTACTGAGGTCTCTCCCAGTAGATGTGTTCGCCGGGGTCTCGCTTTCCAAGCTGAGCATACACAACAATTATTTCATGTACCTCCCAGTGGCCGGGGTGCTGGACCAGCTCACCTCCATCACCCAGATTGACCTGCATGGCAACCCGTGGGACTGTACTTGCCCTATCGTGCCTTTCAAACAGTGGGCAGAGATGCTGCGCCCCAAGGTGATTATGAGCGACCTGAGGTGCGAGTCCCCTGAAGATTTCTTCAAGGAGGATTTCGAGTCTCTCTCCAATGATGTGATTTGCCCTCAGTTAAAAATCTCGCCCACATTAACTTCCACTAACAAAAACAGCACCGGGTTGACAGAGACAGGTACTCATTCCAACTCCTACTTGGAGACCAGCCGGGTCTCTATTTCGGTGCTGGTGCCAGGGCTCCTGCTGGTTTTTGTGACCTCTGCCTTCACGGTGGTTGGCATGCTGGTGTTCATCCTGAGGAACAGAAAGCGGTCCAAGAGGAGGGACGCCAACTCCTCTGCATCCGAAATCAACTCCTTGCAGACGGTTTGCGACTCGTCCTACTGGCACAACGGGCCCTACAGCACCGACGGGGCCCACAGGGTTTACGACTGCGGCTCCCACTCCCTGTCGGACTGAGGCGGCGGGGGCAGCCGCCCGCCGGGACCGGCCCTTGGCGCTCCGGCCGGTGGGGCGGCAAACACGAGCCGGCCGGCCGGCCGGGGGCGGCTCCGCACCCCGGCTACCTTTTGTGAGAAACAAAACACACGCAGGCACGCACGCACGGCCCTCCTCACGACCCCCAGAGCAAGCACCGAGGCCCCCGGTGCGCGGTGGGGGGTGCCCGGGGCCGGGGGGCAGCATCCCCCGCCCGTGGGGTGCCGGGGCTGTGACACCCGGACCAGCGAGGACCCGCTTCCTTCGGCCCCGGTAGGGCGAAACACGGCTCCCGGTTTTGCTGGGCTTTTGTTCTGTTGTGTCGGGGTTTGTTTTGCTTTTTTTTTTTTTTTTTTTTTGTGCCCTCTTCCCTTGTGGACCGACCCCTCTCCTAGAGGCCGGGAAGGGGAGGGGGGCGGAGGAAAGGCTGGTGCCGGCCTCCTCCTGACAGCAAAGCAGGAGTGGAAAGTTGCACGAAGGCATGAATGTAATGTAAATAAATGACTCCGACTCCGAAACAAACAGACAAATGGACATTAAAAAAAAAAAAAAAAAGTGCTGCATGGCTCGCATGGATACAACGCACCCCAGGGACGCTCCAGCCCCCAACTGGAAGCAGCGTCTAGTTCACACCATCATCCCTCTTACCTGATAAGTCCCTTCGTATCAAACCTTCTATATACGAAATACAGTATAATAATAAAAAGTGCCATTTCGCCATTATTGTGTGATCAATAGGCAGTAGAGATCGTACTTTTACCGTGGAAAAAATTGTAAAGGTTTTATTTAAGACATAGTTGCATGAATATTCTCATTGGATACTTTTTTTCCCTTTTCCTTTTTTTTTTTTTTCTTGAGGTGGGAATTACATTGCTGGGAGATATTTGCTTTGCTGTTGGTGGGCTGTGTTTCATTTTTCGGGGGGAGGGAAGGCTTTGTTTTCTCTCCTTTTTCAGTATTCAGTATTGCCTTTCCATCTGAATGTAAAAATTAGTACCCTTGATTTCTATTATGGTAACAGTGTAAACATTCAAAAAAAAAAAAAAAAAAAAAGAAGTCCAAGGCAGTTAAGCATGACCAATTAATGTCACTCTAGTGCTTAGGCTGCAAAGTTTAATGGTAGAAAATTCTGTGCTGTTGTAAATCTTACTACAACTTGAGGAAACCAGAACTGAGGATGCAAGTGAAACTTACTAATTCTATTCGAGGATTTTATAATGGCATATTTTTTCAGTATTAAAGTGAAAATGTTTTCAACTCCGGGTCCTTACCATTTTTCCAGCACCAGTTCTTCCAAGCGGGTTATTTGGGTTTAGGGGACAGAGCCTCCTTTCAGTGCCCTCTGTGTGTGTTTCTCTTGGTCTCCCTCTTTCCCTCCTTCCCTCCCTTCCTCCTCCCTTCCACTCTCTCATTCATTCACATGCACAGGCACAAACACCCTTCCCTCACCCCTTCCCCAATGTAAATAACACACAGAAGTTTGCTGCCTCCTCCCCTCTCCCTCGCCTCCTTTTCTTCTTCTTTTTTTTTTTTTTTTTTTTTTAATAATGCGGCAGCGAATCCCTTTATTAATCCTGTGAATCTCTCGCTGCTGCCGCCGCTGCCGCCGCCTCTGCTGCACACACTGCAGATATATTAGGGATGTTAGTGGGAATTTGATTTAATTGACTCTGCCTAGCTCGGTCTCATTAAGCCGGAGCCGGATTTCACCGGTCAGCACTTCAGGCCCGTAGGCAGCCTGCCGGACTGCCGGCGAGGCGGGGCTGCTGTGGGCGGCTGGGCTCCAGCAGCTGCTGCAACTGGGAAAACTAATTAGCGAAGGGACTTTCCCATCCCTGCTCTGGGTAGCTGCAACCTTTGATATTAAATGCTGGGGGGGGAAAAAAAAAAAAAAAAAAAAAGGAAAAACCACAAACCCACGGCGCAGTGCTGCAGTTGGACTCCAGGCAGGCAGCTCGCATTTGATCCCGTTCCTGTAAGGGGAAAGTGCCCCTAAACTCAGTAAATCCTGTAAAGGCGAAAGCCCCTGCAGATCACTTGTAACTCACAGCTCAAGTCCCAGTGGAGGTATGGAGAATTTCAGTCACGTTGCTTCTGGCTTTCTCCAGGCAGAGAATCCTTTTAAAGAGTAAAACACCGTAAGGGACTTGCTGAACTTCAAATACTGATTCGGTTTGCTTTATAGAAAATGCCAACCTTTGGGATATGTGAGGAGAAAACATACATGCACACATATATACATACATATGTATCGCAATAGACACGCTCTTGAACACGAGGCAGAAGCCTGATCCCGGGTGTTCATGAGGTATTAAACATAGGGAATTAAAACATTCCTGCAGAATCCTTTATCACTGTGGAAAGGTCTGCAGTC
The DNA here is from genome assembly GCF_963921805.1 of Phalacrocorax carbo. NCBI lineage: Eukaryota > Metazoa > Chordata > Aves > Suliformes > Phalacrocoracidae > Phalacrocorax > Phalacrocorax carbo. The sequence goes on from NC_087513.1 coordinate 167,771,967, forward strand.
TCCTAGAAAATACCCTGAAGTTTGGTTGTTTAGCTCTGAAAACGGGGTGTCCTCCTTTACTATATAAACCGTACCTATTTTGAGGGCCCTTCATTCTTTATTCCCCCTTGCTTCTCTCTTAGAGTGATTGTTCTGCCAGGACTTTCTGTGTAAGGCAAAGTGATGGCAGCAGAGGCACTAGTTTGCCATTGTGCATTGTGTAATCCAGCAGATTGAGAAGAAAAGGAAAATGCATTCACATGTGAGCCAGTATTTCTGTCCTCAGGAGGCCATCAACTTTAGCTTAAGCATAGACTAAAAAACCAGTTAAGAATAAGCCAGTGCACCCTTAGATGACCACCTAAGTCTCGCTGCCTTCTCCACGATATTGTGGTCATAAAATTGAAGAACTGAGAGCATTAAGGATACACCCCATGCTAAAAAATCATAGTTACATTACAAGTACTGTTACAAAAGTTAAGATAAAACGTACAGTAAATTAAAGGTGACAAATTACTGACTGAGATCAGACATGCATGCATTCCAGAGAATATAATACTACACATATGTAATTTTGATCTGTCATTATTAAGAAGTAGCAAAAAATTGTAACTCTGCCCATTTACTTTTCTTAAAGTGCTAGTTCATTGGCACACTAAAAAAGAATTAGTTCAGTTGGAATGTTGAAGATATGCATTTATCACCCTGTTTCTAGGATGGGGTTGGGGGGAAATAACGACCTTTTCTCTAAGTAATTTTCTGATTTTAACATTCACATGATTCTTCCTTCCATCTTGCAGACACTCACCCTTAAGACACATAGATCATCTAACTCTCTGAGCTGATATAATGATTACCAGGGTTTGAATTAGGATGTTTATCTTACTTGCGTGTTTAGTACTTCCAAGGTTAATTTTATCAAAACAAAACACCCAACCAAAGAGAAAAATAAGAGAAAGAAAAAGGATGATTGAGGATGTATTGAAGGAGAGTGAAGTGCAAAGATGTTAAACATGTTTAGCTGGACAGCGTTTACAACAATAACAAAAAATTGTTTTATTCATTTTGATAAAGCCTAACTGTTGTGATAATTCTAACATTGGAAGGCTGTATAATACCCATATTGTGTTAAAACATGTGCATTTTTTTTCTGCTAACTTAAGAAAAATCTCATAACTTCAGGCATAACATATATCACATCAAGTTACTTCTTATCGCTTCTTGATCATCACAGTAAAGAGGTTTCTGTTGTTTCAGAAAGGACAGACATGAAAGGAACAGATCTCTTGTGTAGTTAGTTTTAAAAAAAAGTTTTATTTTTTTCTGCAAACACTCCAACTAAGAATAGCCTAGAATTTAAACTGTTGCCATAGAAATATATGCCTGTATGCACGGTAGCCTCTTGCATGCCATTGCGGAAGACTGAATGGAAGTCTAGGAGCAACCTGACAAAATTTTAAATTACTAACCGTAGGTAATATGTATCATTTTGAGCAGAAGTGTGCTGTTGGAACTGCACAGGAATGCATTATTATATTGCTTTACTAAGTTTATTGGTTGTGCCAGGTTATTTTACAATTTTAGTGCAGTTGCATTGAAAATACTCTGTTTCAGATCTGCTTGCAAACTAGGTGATGTAAACTTTTTTTTTCTTTTTTTTTTTTTTTGGAAGAGTGGGGTGGGTGTCAGATTTTATCTGATGGAGGAGAAAAGGCTTTGTATACTAGTCTCACTAGTCTTTACTCGGGTAGAACAGCCATTAACCACAAAAGGTGAACATTTCACACTTTCTTAAACTGGTGGCAAAACTCATTAAGGTGCAAGTTAGGGCAGCAAGAAGCTGCAAAATCCTCCTTCCCAACAGAATAATCTCTAGCTTCCATTACTCGTGAGAAGTTTTGTAGGTCTCCCAAACGTGAAAGTCTCCCAAAACTAAGTAGCTCTTTGTAAAGGGGCGACATCTTACTTGGCGTATTTTTGTCAGTGGCTTGTTCAGATGCAAAACAAAGCAGGATTTTTTTCGAGGTCAGTGTAGTTGTTTATACTATTTGAACCGGTCAGGGAGGGTTTGCCTACATTTTATTTTCATGTGATCAAAAGTGAGAATACTTAGATGATTATGGACTTCAGCGGGTAGATCCTTTTGTACTTAGAAAAGTTTCCATAGGTATATATGTGAAGTAGGACAATTTATGTGGCTGAATCTTATTTCCTGTGTTTGTGCAGTTCAAATTTGTGAGTTCTTTGTGATTTATGGTACAGAAATTTCCAGGCATGGGCTGGACTTCTGCGTTGGCTGCTGCATAAGTACCATTTTTTGGTATTTGAGAACAAGCCAGGAAGTGAAGAATTGATGGTTTCTGTTGGTGGCCTACAGTTGCCCTAAGATCACCCAGATATTTGTACAATCTCTTTAAAATGTCAAATGTATAATCTGTTTAAACTGTATTAAGAGTTTAGACATTGCCAATCAAAATCACATGAATCTTTTTTATTGTCCTGAGTTTTTCCCAGACAGAGGAATATTAGCACTGGAAAAAATGTGGACTAAAAAATGTTGCAAGTATTGTATTATATTACATTACATTCATTATGATTATATTTAGCAACAATACCTTAATGGGTTAACTTGTAACAGACGATGATATTCAACAAAATTGTGTAAGAGTTTCTGGAACTTTTATGATAATATCTTATAGGTGGAGAAATATAAATAAGATCCATCAGTATACTTCTCCAAGATTAATTACCAGGTCAACTGACATATTGTCGTGCTTCATGGGTTAACTTACCAGCTGAAGTTTCTGAATCAATTTCTGTGCATACTTCTGAAATATATTCTTCAGCTATGTGAGAGGAACAGTCAGCAGAAATTCCCCTGAAGGAAACAACAGTCTCCTGCATCAAGCACTTGAAGTCTAAGACTGAAAATTCGTAGTGGAGGAGAGAACAGACAGGAACAGCCCATTGCAGAACATGCTGAGTTGACTCTAAGTGAATGACTGCTTTAAGTGCCGTTGTTTCAGTGCTATCAGCGGCACAAAGGGCTCTAGCTTTGGACCCATAGAAATACTGTTGCCGTCAGAACTCCTTCTCCAGTCTTCTCCTTTTCCATTAGGTAGCAAGACTGATCCTCTTCAGATAGTTTCCAGCTAAGTCAGTGGAACAAATTCTCTTAGCTATTAATGGCTTTTACTGATGTCATGATTATTCAGACAGACTCTTTAAGCTTCGGTCTCAAAGTACGTCTAAGCATGGACTGTCATGCTTGGTTAGTGTTACTTTACCATTCCTGAATCTACCGCAACTCTTTTGCAAGTGGGAAGATTAGCAAGCAAGGTGCATTAAAATGTGACTTGAGGAAAATAACAGATTGGCAAAGATAATGGTTCTTCTTCCTTTGAATGAGAGTTCAAATAGTAAAGATGGGCTGGGAAGCCACAATGAAAACGTTGGAGACCAGTGGAAAATGTAACGCAGAACAGCTGTGAAGCAATTAAGAAGCAGTATAGTCTGATGGAAAAAATTAGGGAATGCGACTCATTTTCTGGATTACTATGTAACCTAGAGTGGTATTTGTCTCTCCTAGCTTGATGGGCTTGAATGAGCTGCCCTAGCACAAGCCAGTAGTACCCTAAGGGGTGTCCCGGAGTCCCTGAGATGTGTACTTGAGGGTGGTAGATACGACATAAGGCCTCGGGCACACTCATATGTTTCTGGAGTGGCAGCTGGAGCCTAGGTGGGATACATTAGGGTATCTCAAATGGGAGTAGGCACTCGTGTGGGAACAACTGAACTGAACTCTGGATCTACACGAGGAGGCTGGTAGCTTGGTTCTCTTGGCCCACGTAAGTGATTTAAATTACCTTGTATCATCTGAGCTGTCTGCATGGTGCTGACAGAAAAGACTCAAGGTTCGTAGGGCATATGGTCAGCTGGTGTCCAGGCAAGGTACTTTAAAATACCACAAATGGCACTGCATATCTGTGACTGGGCAGAGGAGTTGAATCCTAAGAGTAGCTCAGTTATGTATACCTGCACTGCAGATAATTAAATGAATATGAGAGCTAAGTCAAACCCTTGAAATTATACAAAATAAATTATATCAGAGATGGTTAGCTGAGACATGACAATTAATTTTTAAAGGATGACTGTTAATTTTTAGAGGGTATCAATTAGGTCAGATGTATCCCACACACTTCTTCCACCTGTTTTCCTAACTTGGATTTTATTTTTGTCTTTTCAGATTGCTCTTTGATTCAAAGCTCTTTGACTTGGGGATTTCATCCTAATGGTTGCTTTTGTATGGAACTCCTATTCAGCCGATGCCTTTAGAAATTGCTATAGTACATAATAACTATAATAGAAACATCATAAAGTAATAGAAGGCTCAGGAAACAAAAATGTAACAACAACAAAAAAATCCTGACAGTTATTGCTGCTACAGTAATAGTAAATAACTGGTTGTTGGGTCAAGCTTGAAATATAAATGAGGAATACAATACTCCAGGGTTGTAGTCATTATTGAAGTCATTAAGATGATCACAATGAGAGATAAATGCTAGAAATAGATGAGAAAATACAGTGGAAAGTGTTTCAGAAAAAATCTGGTTTATGAAAAGAAAGTGCCAAACTGTAAGTGGTTTTTCACAGGAGGGTTGAAAAGGGAAAAATATAATTTAATTATGGACACACAATAACAACCTATTCACATGAGATATCTTAAAGGGAAGACAGATGGTAGGAAAGATTTAAGTGCAAGATGTAGAATATGTGACTAGACCCCAGAGACTATTAGTCATATTGTAAGTGGATGTATCAAGTTGCCCAGGATAAATATGTCACAACAAAATTGGCGGTACTGTGTACTGGGCACTCCGCAAGCGATATGGAACTTTAGAGAGAAGTATCAGAACTTAGTTTGGGTACAAATGGAGAGAACAAAAGCATGAAAACAGTATAAGATTTTTTTTCACTCTTACAGCTCAGGAAGAAAATGTTTCAAAATTAGTTACTATTGTCTATAAAGGTTATTTAATCAGGTGTCTTTATTGTGGAATTTTCTCTATTTTAGTTAACTTGTTGAGAAAATATTGATAAACAGGATCTACTCAAAATATAAGCATAATACTAATTCTCTGGTATGTGGTAAGGATCATGGTAGTTGAAAAATAAGTGTGTGAATGAAAAGATGATCCTTTCCTGGAAACATTCTTCAAATAGTGAGGTCAATAGATACCTCTAAACCACTGAAATAGAAACAATTTTCTAAATTTTTGGGTGCGTTTTCACTGTTGCAATAATCTTAATTCCCTATCAGAAATTGTGTTCTTCCCTATGACATTATGTGTGGCAGAGAATAATAATATTAATAGCAGTAAAAATAATAATGATACCTTTAATGTTTAAGAGTTTTCTGTTTTCTCACTTCCTACAGTAAATTAAGATGCATATATCCTATAAGAAGGAAAACACCCAAACCCACTTTCTCTGTCTCATTTTTTCTTTCTTTTTTTTTTCCCTTTGTCTTTTTTTGTGCTTTAATTTAGATATATATACTTTTGAATGTAAGAACATGATGCACAGACAAAATATGACAGTGTAAGAATGAACAAGAGTAATACACTAAATACAGGTTCTATCCCTTGCAGATTTGCTGAAATTATTCTGGAAGAAGAATTACAGGCCTGAATGGCAGAGTGAAAGGTGTTACTGGCATTGCCTAAAGGTGCCCATGGGAACCGGAGGCACTTACGTTTTTGAAAGGTCTTTCTAAGACTATGTTGCTATTAATGAAAAATGATCTTAACTAACTAAAACTTCAGTATAAAACAATAGTCCTCTGGAACTAAATAAATGAGATGGTATATTTAAGATAATGATTAGCCTGTTGATTTTGGCCTTATAATAAGGCAATATTGAAATTAAGCTGAGAAGGAAGTGGTTCTTACTACAACTTCATAAATTGCTGTCTGCCCAAACTTATTAGCTTAGTTGCAGGCGTGTATATTAAATTAGGCCCATTTGTGCTTTGAACAAATTCATAATATTCATGAGTTCCAATCTGAATAATAAATGTAAGGATTTTTAGCCTCATTTTGTATTGTACCTGAGCATGTCTGTTATGTTATAAGGATGAAATTAGGAATGAAATAAAAGTGAAGAAAAATTTTTGTTAAGAAGGTTTAAAAATAGGTTGCACATTTTAAAGGATTAGTTCTGGCTGCTAGTGTTACATCATTAACAGAGTATTGGTCAGATAATATTGCAATATAGTTCATTTGTATGGATGTTATCAGTGCAGTTGGTTATTTGAAAGCAGTAAATTTCTGATTATGAAGCAACAAGTTTATGATAAATACATTTAGTAAAGAATTTTACTTTTTGTTTACTGAAGAAACTACTAAAAAAACCCACCTGAATGTAAGATAATTGCTATAGAAGGGTTGATAGCACTAATATTAATGGAGTCTTAAATATATCTAGCATGATACAGAAAGCAGATGGAAATTATCAACATATATGTTTCATCAGAAAATATATATTTTTTGGACTTAACCCTATCCACAGATAAGTTTCTGTAGTTTTCAACAATTAACAATTTCTTCAAATGTTGGGGTTTCCTAGTTAATTCAAAACCAATTATTCCTGTAGAGAGAAGAAAGTCAGTTGCAAATTCCTGCTCTGTCTGGACTGATGAGGAATCAATCGCAATCTCTCATGCAGGACTAAATTATCAAACAGTAGTGGAAGAAAGAGAAAGTTTAGAAAATATAAATGTGTGACATAGAACCTTTCTTTAGGAAAGATTTTTTTCTCTGATCTTTAAGGCATCCTACGGTATCTGAGATACCTGCACAGGCTTAATATATTTTATTTTCTGGACTGGCAGCGGGAGTCCAGGCAAGATACTTTAGAATGCCTTAAGTGTTATGGATTATTATGTTAAGGCATCCTAAGTGTTCCCTGGCTGAAATGTAACAGCTGTATTGTGAGCACATGAATTTAGACATATCAGTCTGTAACTGAATTGCAGCTTCTGAGGTTGGGTGAGCTATATCACAGCTAAGCTGTTTAACTTTTATATGGCTAAAATTAAGTGTGATGTATCTCACACTTATAAATAACATCCTCAGGATGGAACTTTCAATTAGAAATAAGAATACACACATATAAGGAGGCAGCCAAAGAGTATTCTTCAAATATTTTTTCCCTGTCAAATCACAATTTATTAAAAGCAAACAAAGATATTACAGATGAAACATATAATTGATTATCTTTGGTGGTTGGTGATGTTTGTTGTAACATTAGGACACAGACATAAATATTGGCTTGTAAAGTTTTTACACTGTATTAATATTTAATGTTACATTACTTCATATAGGAAAGTAGGATAATATTCCAGTAAAATAACAACACCAGCAATAACAAAAATTAGATTTTTTGTGAATTTTTTTCTTTTTTTCTTTTTTTTTTTTTTCCCCAAGAGTGTCTCTCTGTTGGCTTCAGGATAACATCCTCAGTTTAGTACAATACAAGTGGGATCAGAATAAGACTTTATCTTAGAGAAAAAATATCGGCTAACTTATGTTTAATTAAGTATGCTTAATTATGAAATAAGTAAATAACAATTTATGTAATATTGTCCCCAAAGGACAGAGTAAAATTTTGCTCATTTTATTAATATCAGTCCAATTTAAAAAAATCAGTAAATAAAGCCAAAAGATGAAAATTACTCAGCCCGACTCCCTTCTGAGAAAAGTAGCCTTAATATTTAATTCAGTAGTGATTGAAAGTTAGAAGCCATGGACTTTGCTGTAGTAGCTGAGTTCGTAGAATAAGTCTAATTCTAGGTAGAATTCATAAAGCACACAGATCAATATAACCTCAGTTGACATTAATTGACAAGCCAAATTGACAAGATTAGGGCAGAGGCCAGGAAACCAGATACTAAATCTTTATATTTTCCTTCTCTCTCTGTGATGCACTGATTCCAACAAAGGATCTAAACTTCCTGAAAACATAGATTATATGCACTAGATTAATAGATGTGGCTATTAAGATTTCTTTAATCATTAAGTTCTGAAGCTGAGTTTCAGTATTCTTATTCTCTTGAATTTCTCACACCTGCAGTGTAGAGGGCTCCTGCTGAGCAAGTCACCTTTCGCTTTCTGCGCAGTCAATCGGGAGAAATGGGAACTTTTAAGGTTTATGTGACATTTTGGGATGCCAAGAACAGTTCGACTGTAGAATAAGACACCAAATTTAGCTTAGTAAATATTTTCATATGGGTGTGAACTGGATGTCTAAATTCTTATTACAGTCAGTATGGTGCAACAGAGAATAGAAAGTGTCTCAGCCGAGTTTAAATAGACACTTAACATGGAACTCAACTTTTAAATGTAGTAGTATTCTTCATTTTCTGGGGTGTTCCACTTGGCTTCTAGCTGCCACTCTTGAAGGCTGTAGTTCTTCCACAGGTCCTGTGTCATACCTGTGAGCTCCATGAATGTCTTGGGTGTCTGAGATATCCTAAATCATCTCAAACGGTACCAGTCACTTACGATTTGGCCAAGACCAAGTGCTTAATTGACTGTATCTGGAACTTAGATACTTAGTTCACATTTGAACACCTATGTTTGGAAGTCTTAATCTCTAAATAAGCCTTATCCATATTTAGAAGGAGATAAAGCATGTTTTAAAAGTTTTATTTCTTTCCATTGACTCTATCAGGAATCTAAGGCACCTAATGTAAATATATATCTATATAAACTGCTATATATATTTATATATATATACACTGCTATATATATATATATATACACTGCTATATATATATATATATATAAACTTATATATATATATAAACTGCTGTATTTTCTCAAATTAATTCCACACTTTGAGTCTTTCTCCTGGACCATATATTCCTTTGATGTAAAATGGCATAGTTTCACTGATCTTCCTGAATGGAGAGGCAAAGATTCAGGTGTCTGGCCTCTCCCTCTTCCCTCTTCCCACTTGCCCCAGCAGCCAGCACTTCTGGAAAACTCTGGCTCCACTATATGTCTGAGCTCTCAAAGCCCAGAGGGACTCTCCCTTACTTCAAGGCATCTGACTTCATGAGGAAAGGGCCCTATGGAGCAAAGACATCTTTGCCCTAGATTATATCTTGGGGAGTGGGGGTGAAAGGGAGAGGAAATATAGAAGTTTTAGCTCTGAGTATCTCAGGGATATTAAAAACACAAAAGAAATTATGAAAATAAATGGAAGTAGTTTTCTATCTCGGGAAGAGCTCATATATGCAGAAATGTCCTATCAATTCCAAAGAAATCATGCTGATGGCTGATAATGGAAGTATTCTTTTCCTCCGTTAATGCATCTATGTTGTATTTACTGCAAAAAATTGCATACTATTACACAAAAGTCCATGGTGAAGAAAAGTTTGAACATTCCTCCTGAAAATAACTTTGAAGTTATGAGAAGGATCAGTGGAGATCTTGGCAGACTTAAGCATAAATTGTTAAAAAAAGTCAAAACCAATCAAAATGTTCCCTTGCATGGTTGAGAAACAAATTGTAAAATCCATTTCTAAGTTAAAGTCACTAGAAATATCTTTGGATTTATAGTAATTAACTATATGGCCTGTTATCTTCAGTCAGATTTAAAAGATTACAAGAAACAGTTAAATTAAGAATGAATTGGCCTAACTTACTTAGCTTCAGAAACATCAGCGATGGTTTTAAATAAAGTAAATGTTGTCATCTGCCTTCTGTCTCTCATGAACAAGGCTGTACAACCCAACTACTATACATAATTCACAGAAAATTATTCAGAAAAAAAATCAACTCCCCAAAATTCTGCATTGAAGTAGAATTTTCATTTGAAGAGAAGTCTGAGGAGAGTGAAGCAGAATGAGGAATTTCATGCTGGATTTTTCACTACATTAGGCAGCTTGTGTGTGACAAACAAAAACAGCCCAAGTTTTCATTCCTAATTGACTCTGATTCCTTGCAAATTATGCATATGAACATAGTTCTGTAAGCAAGTTTTAATTATTTTTCATGTTAATATAATACTTCAAACCAGATAGTGTACATGACTATTATGTTCATCATCACACTATCTTGCTCATCAGGTTCAGTGTGTTATTAGAATTTTCATTGAATTGCATTACAGAATGGTAGAACAGTTTCAGTTCATTAACTTTTCTCTCATTTCTCCATCTATCAAAGTAAAGTTTCAAGCTTGAATTCTATCATATAATTTGTGTAACAAGCCATTTGTAAATGACTGGGTAGATCCTTGTGCAGCTTCTTAAGTGGAGTGTTCTATTTTTAGCAGTTTTCCAGTGTTTTGAAACAGTCACGGGGAAAATAGATTGCAACATGTAGATAAGACTTTAAAAATATGAAGGAAGACTTTTGCCTTGTCAGTTTGACAGATGTTATGATAATAATGCATTAGCCTAAAACCAGAGAGTTACTTTACACAATGGAAATCTTTGGTTTGTGCTCAAAGTTTGAGCTGTTTCTGAATTTTCAGACCATATGCATAGGCAAAGCTAATTCAAAAGCAGTTTCACTTCTGCACATCTGTGTTTTGATACCATATAATAGAAAATCAACTCAAATACAGAATTTCAGTTCAAAAGCTGTAATAAGGTTAATAGAATGGAGAAAGGTAAATAGATGGTATTTTATTTCCGTTAAAAAATAATTAAAAAAAAAGTAATGCTTTCTAAATTGCCAGACACTTGGAACAGGATTTAACTTCTTCCAGAACCACTTTCTTCCTACTGATCTTTACATAAGAATGTTAACATTCCTTTAGTATATCGCACACCCGCCCACATATACAACATGATAATATGATTTTACTTTGATGTATACTTCTGTAAATTGGCATTCAAATCAAGGAGTGTGAGACTCCCTAATAGTAGAATTGACTTATGACAATTTATGGTATTTTACATTAATGGAAAAAGCAGCATAAAAGAGGCTTAATCAAAGTTAATACTCTGTTTGCTTGGCTATGGTAATACTATAGTCCTGTATTCACTGCACATTCAAAAAGTCCATGTATTCAGTGCAAGCAGTGCAGTAATGGTGGGCAAATCTTTGACCAATAGATTCTGCTCTTAGTTAAGTCCCAGTGTTGAATTATATTAATATAATAGCTAAAGTGTGTGTTTTGAATTGGAGCCCCTCAGTTATGAATATTCTGGTTAGTGGAAAGAAGCGGTGTGTTAATCAGAAACCCAGTTACTTCTTCCTATTTTGGGAACTGAATAACTATGCACAGGGAAGAAATCTTGTCCATGTTGACGTCAGAACTGTGGCATAAAGCAAGTAAATTAGGACCCTAATGTATGTGCCTAGCACCATTTATATATACGTTAGGGTAGCTGAGAAATCTGTATAGTGATGGTGGACGTGACACAGAACTTATGAGAACTTCACATCCTTCTGGAGAGAAAGCTGGAGACGAGATACAATGTTCTAGGGCACCTAAAATGTCACTGCCACCTATGTTAAAACACCTGAATGAGAAAGACACACTGACGCTAGTATCAGTTGGTTCAAGATTCCTGGCTCAAGTCCCCGAATCTCAAGGCAGGGACTGGGGGAAAACTGTACCTCCTATCATAAGTGAAGGTCCAGTTTGAGACCACCAGAGGGATCTGAATACACACAAATCCATGGGATCTGATGAGATGCATCCCAGAGTCCTGAGGGAATTTGCTGATGTAGTTGCAAAGCCTCTCTCCATCATATTTCAAAAGTCATGGCAGTCAGGCAAGGTCCCCAGTGACTGGAAAAGGGGAAACATCATGCCCATTTTTTAAAAGGGTAAAAAGGAGGACCTGGAAACTACTCACCAGTCAGCCTCACCTCTGTGCCCGCTAAGATTATGGAGCACATCCTCCCAGAAGGTATGTCAAAACATATGGAAAACAGGGAGGTGACTACAGACAGTCAATGTGACTTTATCAAGGGCAAGTCATGCCTGACTAATCTAGTGCACTTCTGCAGTGGAGTCACTGCAACAGTGAACAGGGGAAGAGCTACTGTTGTCATCTACCTGGACTTCTGTAAAGCCTTTGATACGGTTCCCCATAACATCTTTGTCACTAAATTGCAGAGATGTGGGTTTGACAGATGGGCTGTTAGATGGGTAAGGAATTAGCTGGATGGCCATGTCCAAAGAGTTACAGTCAATGGCTCAATGTCCAAGTGGAAACCAGAAACAAGCAGTGTCCCTCAAGGGTCCACACTGGGACCAATAGTATTTAATATCTTCAACACACAGACAGTGGGATTGAGTGTACTTGCAGCAAGCTTGCAGATTACACCGAGATAGGTGGTGCAGCTGATATGCTTGAGGGAAGGGATGCCGTCCAGGGAGACCTTGAGGAATGGGCTCATGCATACCTCATGAAAGACGTCCCTGACCATGGCAGGACAGTTGGAGTAATGATCTTTAGAGGTCTGTTCCAATCCAAAATATTCTATGACAATGATTCTAAGATTCCTACCCAGGTCTTTTCTTAACCTTTTCAACAGTTACACTGATTCTTATTTTTCCTTTCTTTCTTGTGAATTATACCTTTATTTGTAGGTAAACTGCACACAGGAATTTTCTTTCTGCCTCATGTGCTGTAAATTACATAGTAATTTCAAGTACTTTCTTCTTCTGTGTCTTATAACTGATTGTGGAACAAGGGCTTTACTTCAAAAGCTTCGAAAAAGGTAACAGTATCAGTCTCTCTACTAACCTACTAAGGCATGTCTTTTTACAAAAATATAAAAACAAATAGCACTAATTAAAACAAAATGCTTATGGCTCTACAAGCAAAATAAAGGTGTGAGATTTCAAAAATATTCAAATTCTTCCTTTATGAATCATACAGGCCAACTAGAGAAAATATTTATGTTAGAAGTGTATGTAGTTTTAAAATTAATCATGAGGGGTTAGCATAATTGAAACACAATTTAGACTCTAGCCAATCTTTTTAAACCCTTGGGCTGGATTCATATAAAATAAATTATGGCACCTATCAAAGCTACCTAAATTAAGAATCAAACCATTTATAGCTATTTCTGTTGTCAATAAAAAGCAAGAGAGGTATTGCCAGAGGCTGATTTTACTAGAGGTGAAATCTTAAGCAGAAGTGCCTAAAATTAACCTGGATGAATCTATGACTTGCTATTTAAAGGGAAGCTTAGAATTTTGTGGTTTATTACATAATTAAAAATAACTTTTATTCTTCTCTTTCTTTTCTTTTTCTTCTGGAAATGACAGCTACTTTCACTCTTACTGAAATATAGATCTGTAGGGATTCAATTCTTTTGAATATTAGGGTCCATTCACATATCTAGAAGTGAAACACTAAGCACTCAGGTTTGAAAGAGTTGGCTTTTGACTTTCAGTGTTAACTGTATAGGATTTGTAATGTATTGTGTTCTTCTTTGACTGTAGGAATTTTTTGCCTTTTATCAAACTCTTAGCTAATATTCTTAGTGAATCATTGGCTATACTAAATAATTTTTCAAGTAAATTTATTTTCTGTATTCAGTTGAAGTGCCACTATGCTTTTATTTCCAGACCCTATTCATTCATTAGCTGGATTTGGCATATTTCAGTGCAATACAACTTATGTCTTACATATTTTTCTGTGTTTGTAATGTACATAACAGTTCTTAATATTTTTATACTCTGGTTTATCTGGTTTGGGATAGATTTAAAGGTACTTATAGGACAGGCAGGGAGGTAAAACCTCATATTTCTTTTCAATGTATGCAGAAACTCAGACAGAAAAAAGTCTGTTTAAATTTCAGTAAAGTCTGTAAAACAGTTCATGCTTAAATCTTGAAAGCCAGGTTCTGTGTTTACTCTGAATCTTTTCAGAGGCATTTCAGTTGTACTCTGTGAGGCATTTCAGACCATACAGTGTAGACTTTCCCTAAAGAGATGAATGAAAATTATCCTTTTAGGAAACTATTGAAATATGACATAAATCTTACTCATTCACTCATTCATTCATTCATGATCATCATGAAATAAAACAAATCTACCAGAGTGAAGGGGAATATGGGTAAAGTATAACTTACACTGCTGTGTGTGAAATCCCAAAGAAGTTACCTTTTCCATGTAAGAGTTCAGGGAGAAGAGGGAAAAGGCAGGCCCAACTACCTATGCATCCTACTTCCAAGGTGTTTGAACAAAGTAAATTCACGTGTGAATGTCGCTCCTGAAATGTGAGCACCTGCTTCTCTCTCTACTTTTGAAAATAGGAAAGAAAATCTTATTTATTTATTTCCATGTGCTCAGGATTAGTTCCTAAATTTAATCAGATAAAGAAATTACTGTCATCTCACATGATGAGAAAGAGAGATCATAACAATATTTTTTGTCATGAATATTCCAGTTAGAAAAACTATGTATAATTATTAGAAATTAGTACTATAAAATATTTGAATATGAATTAGTTTGCCAATTAACTAGCAGTAATTAGTGAAGGTTTATTAAAAAATGCTAAAAATAAAAATATTGAAAAGTAGAAATATTATGTATACATCCTGTCTATAACATGCCTTATTAAATCAGAGATCGGAAGACAGGCAGCTACAGATGCCTGTACAGATAATCAGTATACTTCTGCAAATTCAAAAAAAAAAAAAAAAAAAAAGAAATCATTAAAATCATTACAAAGGAACGATTAGCTTTCACAAAGAAAACTTCCATTTCATCTGATGAATTCTTGCTTGATTATATGTTTGGCTCTGAGAATGAAATCAAGGTAATAGATTTTTGAAAGACCTTTTACAAAATAAGTAAGATTTGTAGCACAAGAAACCAGGCAGCATTTGTACAGAAGGAAGAGAATAGTTCTCATTAATTCACCAGGGATATACACAGAGTAAAGTTTCTACAGAATGTAGCAAACTTATTCCAGAGAACTGAGAGTTTACAGAAATGGCATCTGTCTGTCTGTCTACCTATCTTTATCTATTGGACATTACCTGGTGCAGTGGGCTAGTCTACTTCCTTATTGCTGTTCACCGGGTATTAATCGATGCAATGGGCTGGTATATTCTAATATTCCATGTCAGCTCTTGAAAGAGATGTTAGCACTTCCTTATGGACACAAAAGGGGTGGAATTGTGTTATATAATGAAAAACATCCATGTTGATACCTCTAAATATTTAAATCAGTTCTTTCAAGGTACCTGTTTAGTGAATAAATGAAAGAAGGAAGTTAGAGCAAATGCAAGTTTTCAGGATTTCACCTTTATTGGGCACTATTATTTTATTTCATAGTTTGCATATTTGAACCAATGAGATACTTTTAAAAAAGGTGGTAATGTTAGAGCTTGGATAAGTTCGCCCATATAGATATTTAACATTTAACACTCTTTTCAAAATTTCCATAAAATAATGACAATTTTAATATCTGAAGTAAACAGCCAGATTTTTCATTCTAATTCAAAATATTTGTCCCAGAAAACTTTTCTCCAGGCTAAGTCATGGCATATGTCTCACTGCTAAGCAAAACTTTTAAAATAGAGAAGCATTAATTTTTATTTTACAGACCTGCAAACATAAGGGAAGATTACATTTTCAGATGGATTTCTGAATTCAGCTAACCAAAGAGCTTCATTTTATAATACGGATTATAAATTGTGCAGGCAATTAATCTGTAATGTGACTAATCCTTTTTATTATCTTAATAAAAAATAAAATATGTTTCACATCCTCAGTAAAAAAAAGCATTTCAGGAGTTTTTAGCACAGGGACTCGGCATGTTCATGTGCATTCTCCTACACTTATTTGCAAGTTAATACCTTGATCTTGCAATAAATGTCATGCAGGCAGAACATGGCTTTTAATCCCTCAGTACAACTGAAAAATTATATCTATGAGGGCTTATTTTAAAGGCAAGTACTTTCTTTAACTACCTTTACCACTGAGGAAATAAAAAAAAATATAAAAGAAACCAACCAAAAAACCCAAACCAAAAGCCACAGCCATGAACTCTTGATTGATACAGGCAATCATCATTTTTTGTTAGGCAGAAAAGCCGTCACGGAAAGGAAGTAAGTTTTCTCAGTATTTTAATGAGGAGTTAGGTTATAAAAGTAGGCAAAAAGTAGTCCTGCCCTTCTGGCACTTTCTTCATGTCCCTGGTAGCTGTACAACTGAAAACTTAGCAAAACAAATAAATGCAAGTATTGGGCTAATATTTATTATTGATTTGGCTTAAAATTTTTTTTTATGCTACCTACATTCATCTGTGTTGACACACTCAATTTTTTTCAAAGGTACCTGGCTGAATTGAAGTTAACTAAATAATAATATAAGCCAAAATGTTAATATAATTAGAGCTTTAAAAAAGTAAATAGGTTATGGTTGTGGTTGTAAGTGGAAGTGAGCAGACGCTGGCTTTGCTAGTTACTAGATGTACCTCTTTAAAAAGACCTGTGGTAAAGCTGTGGAAACCTTACGGCTGAGTATGGGTGGCATTTCCATAAACATGCTAATTTCCAAGAAAACCCATGCAGGGCTTTTCTCAGACTAACATCATCTCTTTCTACCTGAAAACTGCAACACATTAATATTTTGTAATATTTTGGTTTCTATTTAGATTTGAAATTTTAAATAAATAATCGAACAACTTACTTTGTTTCTTCAGTTAAAAACTATCTCTGCTGGGAGAACACTCAAATAATGATTCACATACTATTTTTCTACCACACAAGAGGAATATCCTACAAGTAATTTTTTGTCAAGGGCTGAAATATTATTTTTCTGCATCAGAAATAAAGGGTTTTTTTCAGTTTTTTTTTAGTAAGAAGAAAATTCAGGTGCACCCACTTCAACAAGCAGATCTCTTGAGATCATTTGATGAGCTGAGTATTGTGAGAAAATTTTGGGTTTTGGTTTTTTTCACTCCATATATTTTTTTCTAGTTTATCAGTATGTAGCAAGTAGTTAATGTATTGTGCTATCATTATTGGCCACAGAGCTTCAAATCATCAAAACACTGGAGTGAAAAAGTTTACTGATGAATTTTCTGTTGTCAGGATGTTGTGTCATGTTAGGCTTAAGTTCTGTCATACTGTTTCTTAGTAGATAAATCAAGTCTATTTGTAATTTAATTCCATTTTGTATTCAATATATTACTGAAGAATGCTTACCTCAGAACATTTGCCCTGACATTGCTGTTGTCTGGACACTCACACCATGAAAAATTGGTATGCATTATCACAGAATCATAGAACAGGTTGGGTTGGAAGGGACCTTTAAAGGTCATCTAGTCCAACCCCCTGCAATGAACAGGGGTGTCTTAAACTAGATCAGGTTGTTAATTTATCAGATGACTTACAGCTTATTTTTCATGTATTTGTCTATGTTGAAACTTTTTGTAATACTCTGCCACTACTATCTGCTAATACTTCAGAATGAATAGGTTTAATTTGACACAAATGACTTGCATAGTTTAAATACTTGCAATAAATGTGTCATCTGAAGCTTAAAATCTTTTCAGATACCATCATTTGTTCCTCTACTGCCCATACTATTTGTAAATGCAATTAACTTACTTTGTTCACAGGAGAAACTTGAAATACTTTGAATAAATGGTGGTAGCTGCTGATAACACAGTGTTTCTCCAGCTAGCTGAAGTCGATATATTTTTTTCCATTCAGCATTATGCCAATTTCTAGAAATAGAAATGGATTGACTAAGGACTATTTTTTTTCCTATTAAAAGTATACTTTTTTCCTCTACTGGAAAACATCAGTTTCCCTTTTACCTGTACCATATTCACTTTCAGAGTGATTTTATAATTTGATGAGTCCTTGCTATGCTTAGCTGATTTTTTCTAGGGCTTGGTTGCATATTCTCCCATGCATTTTTAAATCCATATTTTAGATAAACCATCAAAATTAAACTTCTAGCATTTAACAGCTGATGCATCTTCCTGGACAGTGATGATACTCTGCTATTTCCAGCTTCTAATATGTTTACTACACTTATCCATAAGCCTAATTTCTAACATAGAAAAATATATAAACTTTGATTCGGTATGAGAGACAATCAGATGTGTGTGTTAGAAGGAAAGCGTTGTGAAATTTCATGGTTTTTTTCCACAAACCCGAGATTTCACTCAGGTGGAGTACACAGTAATGTGTGTGTGTATATATATATATATATATATATAGTAGGATATGCAGTAAAAGGCAAGATAGGTCCAGTGAGGAGTGAAACCACAATCTGACAATTAAAGTAGTTATTATTTGTATAGTATTTAATTGTTTTGCAACTTCTCTGCTTCTCTTCAGTTTCTCTTTAAACTTGTATGGATTTTCACTGAGTCTTAGAGTATTAATTTTTACTAATACAATGGAGTCGATAAACAAACAATTTAAATTTAGTGAGTAGACACATGTAAAACTGGGAAGGCCTGGTAAAATAGAAGAAATAACTGAAATAGTGCCCTCAAGGGAACCACTTCAGTGTTCCTCAGAAAATTCAAATTCTGAGGAAAACACTGATAAAATTAACCATTATAAAGGGTTCAGAAATGAAGGGACTTCCTATTTTTAAAGATCTTGGCAATTCAGATACGTATATAAGTGACCAGCAATTAATTTTCATTGACTGTGGACCAATGCAAAAAGAATTCTCTTCAGTGAAAGCCTTGACCAATTAATTTTAAGTAATTATGCAAGTTTCACCTAAGGCTTTACTTGATTTCTTATTCCATCTTTAAGATCTTCTGTTCCTTGTATTCTCTTAGGCTCTTTGTTATTTTTTTCCCTCAGTTTCTAGTAATTTATTTTAGTTTAAACCCCTAATCAGCTTAGCAATATTAGGATAGATACACTTTGTTCCGTATTGTGTAACACATTGGACCAAGAGAAAATCTTCTAGTCAAAGTGTGATTACCTGTATGATATGGAAATGAACAGTCTCTCTTCCTCAATAAAGAGGTAGAAGCATTCAGTTATCCACAGCTAGGTAGGTCTGAAATGCCCAGCAGGTCCTGTGACATGTCTGTCAGCCCTGCCAGTACCTCCAGTATGCTGGAGCACTTCCAGTGCTGCGGGATGCCTGCTGGTGGGTAGCTGAAGAACACCTAAATATGTGTTGACTGGGGCATATTAGGCACCTATTTACTTTGTGGCCATCTACATAGTAACACCTAAATCTGTGTAATCTGAAAGCTAAATCCCATCCTTAAAGACCTAACTCAACAGATGTAAGGCAAAAGCTATTTTATCACCTTCTTTACCTGGACTCCTAACATGAGAATATATCCATGGGTTTTCAGCTGCTTGCAGAAATATGAGGGGTCCTGCAGCGCGTGTCCTTCTCTAGAATCAATTCTTCCCAAGAAAATAAGTGTAATTCTATTATAAAGATATTAAAGTTTGGGCCATGATTAAAGAAGGCAAACACTGTACATCTTGGTTAGTATCAGGGACAAGGAGTTACCTAGCAAAAACAACATCTTAAAGAGTTTATTTAGACATATATAGTTGTTGTTTGAGTATGAAAATAAAAGTTAATATGTATGAACTGTGTAGCACCTTATGAAAACACTTTTCAATAGTTGATTTTTGGGTGACTGCATTATTCTTAGGAAACAAATATTGTCCCTTATGCAAACCAGTCACATCAAAGATTTTAGGACTATGTGATGAAATTTCACGGCTGGAGAGAGAAAGGAGGAAAAAGTAGGGTATTTCTAAAAATACATACATTGTATTTGTAAAAAAGTAGTTTTCAAGTATTCAGCATAAATGGATTAACAGTAGTGTTTAAGTACATCATAAGCTTGGTAAGACATATTTATATATATAGCTGTACATGCATGCTCTTATTTTTGTAGTTAAAATGAGAACAAAGAGTAGAGACAAGCCATAAAGTGCCTGAGGCTCTCACATTATTATGAATTTGAGGAGAACAAAGTGGTCTGCTGAGGACACCCGCCTTTCTGTTTTTGTACAGAACCATGGAAGAGAGAGTAGATCTTAACAAATGTCAAAAGAATTTGGCTCAATAGTGCATAAGAGAGAAGAAGCACATGCCCAAATCATCTCATTGCAATTTACCATTGCAGAAATAATATATTGGATAGGTGACATTACATAAGTAGGAGAAAGTATATATTTATGATTTCAGGTACAAATGTCTTCTGATATTTACCGACAGGTTACATTTACATCATTTACCCTGTGTAATTAGCCAGATGTGTTAGAAGTGTGAGAGTGGGCTTTTGCTGTGGAGAATGAGTGTACCT
Organism: Phalacrocorax carbo; assembly: GCF_963921805.1. Taxonomy (NCBI): domain Eukaryota; kingdom Metazoa; phylum Chordata; class Aves; order Suliformes; family Phalacrocoracidae; genus Phalacrocorax; species Phalacrocorax carbo. The sequence goes on from NC_087513.1 coordinate 167,792,254, forward strand.
CTCTCTATTGTCAAAGTAACAAATACTAAGGTTCACTGTCAACATTCTTAGACCGTGCATAATAGTTATTGCATGTATATAATAGAGGCAAAGTGTAATATGAGCGTGTTCCACTATGCAGTGCATGGGGGTATATGCAAAGAACTTTTCAGGTATAAGAAATATAAGAATTTGGAGCATCTGAATTTAGTATGCTTTCTGATACCGTATTCTTAAAGTGATAGATCAAAAGCCATTGAAGTTAATAGCAGCCTTTCTAATGTTTACAGTAGGTATATGATCAGGTCTACTATATATATGTACATATTATATGTATATTATGTACAGAACTTAACTGATTCCCAAACCAAATGTGTCTTTATATTTACCGAACAACTACAGAATACATTGCACTCAGTCTGAAGGCTTCCATCACTTCAGTGAAAAATGGTAGAGATCCTTTAATGGTAGAGATAGAGAAAAAATAGTGACTAGCAAGAGTGTAAATGTATTTTGTATGTACAAAGTATACTACATACTACAGAAGTAGATGCTCAGACTAATTAATATTGTTGACCAATAAATTATCTTTTGAATCACTTGGGCAGTATGAAACGTATGCTTTTTGTCTGTTTTCAGTGTATTTTATCACAATTTATAACAGCCTCATCAAAGTGATGTTAAATGCATGCATGTTTTCCATCACATAACTGTGAATTTTAAAGATGTTTGTTATTTACACATAATTAGTAATATTACATAATTTTAATTTTATAGTGCTTACTAATGACTGAATTATTCTGTTGACAATATTTTACTTTTTTATTTATATTTTGGTAACTGTCCTAGGCAAGTTCCCTTTTTATTAATTTGAATTTCATTAGCATATGCACTCTAAAATGATTGCCAGATAAAACTATGCAGGTTTTTTTGGTAAATCTTAGCCCATGGATAAATATTGATAAATCAATGTATTTCTTTTTTTGGGATACTTACCAGGAGAAAAAGAAACCAAAGCAAACAAAGAAACACCGATACCTGCATAGAAGTGGCTAGATGATTAAAGAATTTTGAAGATATTTTTGAAATTTTTGAAGGATAAATAACCTAGAATTTACAGTACCTATATTCTAATAGTTTTGTGCTATAACATTCACTTCCTTACTGTAAGCATCTATATTATATGCTACAATAAACTTTCCTTGGATAAGATGATGTGTCACATGTAAGTTGCCACTAAAGTAAAACTGCAGATCACTCTTAAGGGAAGGAACAACAACATTGATGTTTCTGAAATTTAGAAGGATGCAGAAATTAATTTATAAATGCAGAATAACCATGTGGAAAACATAACAGTATGGACAACAATTTAGAGTGTGATTGCTCTTCACCATGAACTAGGACTTTGCTAACATTGAGGAAAGGTGAGGTGTAAAATAAGATTTTTAAAATATATTATGGATTCCAAAATAAAGCAGTTGACAGTGAGTATTATCTGAAAGTAAAGCCACAGTCAGTAGCATGACACAGATCAGAATAAGATGGATTATAGAGTGGCTGGTTGATATGGATATGACATAATTCTGTAAAGACTAGAGCTGTTAGCTTCTAGCAGTCTAAAAGAAAAATTATCTTTAAATAATATTAATCTTTCAATCTTTTTTTTTTTTTCATTCATCATAAGGAAGAAGTTTGCCAAAATAAACATGAAACAAATTCCAGACAGCGTTTAAGGTATTTTAAGTTAGCAATATTTTCAAAACCAAAACCACTTGAAAACTGTTAAACAGGTGGCCTGCTTTTATAACAGGCTTTCCTCTCATATTTGATTTCATATTAGTGGAATCTCTATTAATGTTTGTCACTAGGTTTCAAAGATATTTCTGAAATATTTTCTTCTTTATGAACACAGTGGTTACACAGCTATGTGGTTACCTAACTTGTTATGGTTACCTAACTTGTTATGGTTACCAAACTAAGACCTTACTTCAACATTCAGCATACAAAGATATTTTCTAAATTTACTGCTGGTACAGGCAGTTGAGTTTCCACATAATTAAAATTTAATGTTTATTGATCTGACGGTGTAATCTTTTTTTGTAATGCAAACACACAAAATGCTTATTTGAATAGCTGATTTACATGCACAGGATAGCTGTGTGCAGAAATATTCTCTGTAATATAGGGAGCATATCTGAACTTCATCACACATTGGAGTTTTTTCTTGTACAGAGGTAATGCAATGTGCCTAGCAAAACGTCTCTCTATTTGTAAGTTGGTTGTCTAGGGTTTAGAAGTGGTTGGAAGGGATGAAGTTAGCATCCAAACTGCTAATATAAACCTGAAGTCCTGTCTCTGAAATCTGGTATTTGACTCATACCAGCACATGTAATACTTCTGTACATTCATGGAAGCCTTTCCCCTGGTTAGAAAATTAACTGAGCGCAATTCACTCTTTCCAAAATGTGGTACAAAATACATATGAAGGTGCATATTGTGCCTACATTTTTTATGTTATTTGCTTGTTTGTTTAGAGATTTTACCTCAGAAATGGGAAACCTGGACTTATTGCTGATTTCAGGTTACTGGAATTGAAGACCGTATCATAGTCTGAACAGGAAAGCTGTCCATTTTGCTATACATGGATTACTGCATAAGAAATGGAAAAACTGATAGAGTCACATGGAGATTAATCATGAAGAAACATTACTCTAGAGCATGCAAGTCTGTGGAAAAAAAAAACCCAACATGTTTCTAGTCACTACTCCCAAAACCTTCAGTCTTGTCTTTACCTATGATGTATTAGTTACTGGATTAAATAACAACTTAGAGAAGAGGAAAGAGCGATGAAGCCTGCTGCTTGCTAAGCATCATGGTTTATGTGTTTCAATGAAAATTATGCCTGTTTTTTTCTGATTTCAATTTTTGTTTCACAGCTAACAAATAAGACAACTCCTACAGGCCAATCTAGAATTCAATAGACTAGGTGCAGTATTGACACATATGGTTTTATGAGTCTAAATAAACAGGACACATTATAAAAAGCAAGCACTTTTTAGACTAGATAGCTACTGAAATGAGAAATTTTGCATCATTTGTTTGGACCTACACACCTAAATGTATTAATTTCCAAATCAGGGATCTAAAATACTAATGTTGTTATCAAGCAAGTTCAGTTCACCTTTGTGTCTAATAGCTCTGCTGTAGCCATAAGACCTGATTTGTAATACATTATTCATAGTTTCTTGGGATTCATAGACGTTCTATGGTTTTCTCGCAATGATAATAACAACAGTGAAACTTTCAAAGTCTCCTCTAAGAACTGAGCACAACTTAAAGAGCCTGGAATTGTATTCAACCACACAAATGCCTTCAGCAAACAAGACAATTGTATCTGTGGCTCTATTTTTCCTATATAATAAGGCACTTTAATACATGTGTTGTGAAATAAAATCATTTCACATTGTTCAAAATGAAACTGATGAAAGTGCTTACCTTTCTGCTCCAGGGGAAAGTTAACATTTTAATTCTTTGGTGTTATAAGTGAGAGCAAGCATGCATATTTTAAAGATACATAAGTTCCCTGTAGCCAGATTGTTTTGTTAGTCTGATCCTATAGATATCCTAAATATATTTCTCACTGATCTCACTGGGAGAGCCACACGCAGAGCAAAGGCAGAACAGATCCTTATTATTTACCAGGTCCTTCACTTGTCTTAAGATGTTTTATCAAGATGTGGCTACTATGATATATCTAGCTGTGTATAGCTAAATGTTATTTATTTGCATATCTTTCTAGAGATAGAGAAGTTTCTTTTGGTTCCTTCCTAAATTCATAGCCAAATGCTGTTTGCCAATGCGTGAATTTAGTATAATCTGCATTACCATAAGGGATTTTTTTTCTGATAGAGTAGAAGTGATATCTCAAACCTTCCTCTTAACTCATTCATCTTTTCTCTGTTTCTGTTTCTCAATTTCACTATTTATTTTGCCTATCTCTTCATTGTTTTTCTTTTGCATTATGTAGAGATACTGTTTTTTGTTGTCTTGATACATTGCAAGGTCCATTTTAGCTATATAATGCTTTCCTATTTCTGAATTGCATGTGTGATTTATTAGAATTTTTATCTACAAGGCACATTTATTTCCATTCATTTTTAAATATAAGTATATAAATGTGTTCACATACTTACGTACCTGTATATGTAAAACCTTAGGACAACTTTCGTGGTAGTTGTTGAAATATCTCTAGTTATTCAACAATCTTTTCTTGAAACTAACACAGTAGGTTCTAGAAAAGTTTTAAACCCAAGTTTCTCAGCTCTTTCAGATTTCCTTGAGCATTTATATAACTTAGAATATGTTGCCATTAACAGCAAAAGACTTACCAGGGGGCTTTACTTTTCCCTTGCTGTTAGTACCTTGGAATGGCAATTGTGAGATTCCCAGACATCATCCAGGTTTCCTGACATCCTAGCATCCCACACAAATGAATAAACATGCCATGCATTCACCTGCATTTCTGTTTGGAATTCCCACACAGGAATATGGGATTCATGTTCGACTGTGATGGCTATACAAGTTAAATATGCATTGTATATATATTAATGCAGATGTATTCAATTAGCTTTTTTATAAACTAAGTTTGCAATTTTAAAAATTATTGCTCTGCAGAATTATATATTTATTTCACTCTACAGCCTTCCAGAATGCATCATGTCTCTTCTCATCATAAGGAAATTTTTTTTTTTTTTAAACCTGCTAGCCTAAGAGTAGGCTCCATCAAACCATATTTAGGTATTCAAGGCAATGGCCTGATTTTCTGAGATGGTAATACTAATGGACACTGTAAATGCATCTTGGACAGTAATGACAGGGTTTTTTTTATGTATTCTTTTATTGCTGTGACATAGAATTATTTCTATATTAAATTTAGTTCTATGATTTTAAGATCAGACCCACCATTCTGAAAATAGTAAATGTTTTTCCTGTTATGTGTGGAAGCAGAGACAGTAATTTTAGAAAGGAAAATGTCTGTTTGAAAGCTGCCTTCTTCCTTCTTTTTCAACCTCCTCTTTCCTTCTTTCACCATTTGCAAACTATTAAATTTTTCATTGTGCAGCTTGCGCATCTTCTGTCTGATCACTTGCCTTTTCTGGTGTCAATTCAGCAGTTTCAAAAGCAGGGTCAGCTAAGCAGCTTGTACATGTATCAGTTCTGTTTCACAACAGAACAAAGCCACTCAAAACTCATTTTTGCAGGTAACTTAGCAGAAGTGTTGACAGATCTTCAGGCACCTCTTGAGGCCAAAAAGTACCAATACCAGTGTTATTCTTTTCATGATGTAGAAATATGGTGGATCACAGTTGTTTTAAATGATCCCAGAGAAGTATTGTTTCAGTGCAGCAACCTATGGCTGTTTATCATGCTCACAGCACATGGGTCTAGTCAATGCTTAAAAAAGATGAAGGAGTACTGTTATGCTGTTGTTGTTTTATGTATATATTTTCCTTAGTAATGTTGACTTGGTTGTTGAAAATATTCCAAAAAAACACAGCTAGCTGTCAGACAGACAGACTGCATGCTTATATACATACACCCACAGAAATACCTACCTTGGATAGGTTGCATAATATTCTCTGCTCCAAGACTTCTTCCAACACTTCTTTTTTTTTCCTGCATCTGTGACAACATTTCAAAAAAATTTTATGTAATAGTCATCACAAATAGCAGACAGCCCCTCAGGTCAACTTCTGCTGCTTCTACAGGGCTCCATACCAGGAGTATCATCAAGCTGAATGAACCCTATATTCATTAAAGTATATAATTGTCATAAAAATATAAAACCAGTGACATATGTGACACACATTGATCTGAATCACAGAAGCACAAAATCTGCTTAGTCCGTCTTATTAATTTACAAAATGGACAGATATCAAGAGAGGCATACAGATCTTTAAAGCCAGAACAACTTTGTGAATATCTAACATGACTTATTGCACACCAACAAAGAACTTCACTCTTTCATTTATGTATTGCATCCCTAATGAGGTGATTCTATTAGACCAGAAAGTTTAGTACAGCATCAGGAATTCATAACATGAAGAACTTTATAGTTCCACACAGTGTGATATATTTTATTCCTATATGATACAGCTATAGTGGATGGCTGAAGAAAAGCTCTACAGTACTTAAGACAACATTTTATTACTTTTCCTTAATTAACAAAATTTAAAGTATCACCAAAATTTTGAAACGTAAAATCTTTACTTTTTAAATCGGTCACAAATGGTAAACACTTCAATGGGCCTGAATCATGCCGAATCCACTGTGGGCCTGTATATCCTTGCTGACTGTACAGGGAACTCTAAATTTACAGGAGACATTTGCAGATAAGATGAAGTCTTCCCTGCAATACCTCAACTAAAGAAAATCAATAAAGAACTTTAGAAATTCATCACTATCTATCTGTTATGAAGGTAATTCTGCATTATAAAGGCTTCTTTATCAGCTAATATAAATGAAAAACTAGTCACCTGAAATTACATTCAGCAGCGATTTAAGCTAACCTTGTGACTATGTACTGAAACAGATTTGGAGTAATCCCATGGTTTGTTTTGGGGTCACAGATGTCAGGACATTAGTTTCCAGCTGAGAATCCAGGAGTGCAGCACAGACTGGGATCCACCTGGCTGGAGAGCAGCTCTGTGGAAAGGGACCTGGGGGTCCTGGTGGGCAGGAAGCTCAACATGAGTCCACAGTGGCTGCTGCGGCCAAGAAGGCCAACAGGGTGCTGGGTTGCATCAAAAAGGGCATCACCAGCAGAGAGAAAGAAGTTATCATCCCACTCTACTCAGCGCTTGTCAGGCCACACCTGGCATACTGGGTACAGTTCTGGTCCCCGCTATAGAAAAAGGATGTGGACAGGCTGGAAGGGGTCCAGAGAAGGGCCACCAAGATGATCAGGGGACTGGGAAGCCTGCCATATGAGGATAGGCTGGGAGAGCTGGGTTTGTTCAGCCTTGAGAAAAGGAGGCTCAGAGGGGATCTCATCCCCATGTACCAGTACTTAAGGGGTAGCTACAAAGAAGATGGAGACTCCCTTTTTACACGGAGTCCCATGGAGAGGGCAAGGGGGAATGGAGACAAGTTGCTCTTGGGGAGATTCCGATTGGACACCAGAGGGAAATTTTTCACAGTGAGGACAGTCAACCATTGGAATAATCTCCCCAGGGAAGTGGTTGACTCGGCCATGTTGGATGCTTTCAAGAGTCGTCTGGACAGGGTGCTGGGCCACCTTGTGTAGACTGTGCTCTTCCTAGAAAGGTTGGACTAGATGATCCCTGAGGTCCCTTCCAACCTGTGAGCCTGGGATTCTGTGAAGTGTAGTGGCATCTTCTGAAGCTGTTCCAGTTAAATTGCTACAGTTATATTATCATTCACTCCATCAGATGCCTCCTGCTGCATTTATTATGAAGATTGGCAGCCAAAAAAATCACACAAAATAGCTAAGTACTTTCTGACTCTATCCTTTTTTCAAGGTACATGCAGCTTTTTCAGATTGTGTTGTCCCAGGAAATTTTTACCCATAAACTGGAGAACTCTCTGGTCTAGTTTTGTATTTTCTCAGAAGTTCCCTAGGACATTATTTAAAAAGCTGTTGCTTTTTAGAGAAGCCCCAGATAAATGGAAATTAACTTTCCTTGCCTATGCTAAGTAAAGATAGCAGAGGAACAAAAAGTCATGCATGGCTGACACTGAAGTGGAGCACAGATCTATTTTATACATAATACATTGATGACATTTTTCAGAAGCTGTTCATTCTGTTACTCCTGTAGTGCTGCTGAGGTCCATGGGTCTTTGTATCTTCCTGCATATGTTCCAGTCAAATTAACAAGTATTACCCAGGTGCAGTTTCACCTTATGCAGTCAGGTGCTACATGATTATGTCATTTTTTCATGGTTTTCAGAGATTGCTGTAAAATGCTTGTGTAGATTTTCTTTTCTTTCCCTAGCCTTGAATGGCTTTTATATCCTACCATACAATTGTGACAAAAAATCCCTACTGATGATGAGAGATTCAGATGGGTAAATTAGAGTTCCTCCTTGCCATTTTCACATTAAATGACCTCTAATTGTACTTGTGGAACTAAAGAGGCTACTGTATATACACGTATGTGTATAGGTATGTAGGTAGATAGATAGACTCCCTGTTCACGTGTGTGTGTGCATATAAACAACAACAACAACAAAAAAAAAAAACCAGAGAAAAAGAGTAGTTTAATGTTTAGCAATGGAAAAAGGGTTTTGGAAGTTTTAAGACTTCAGAAGTTTTAGATCAGAGAAAACTTGTGCTTTGGTAGTTTAATTTTCAACACTTACAATGAAAATGCTGGTCTTGAAAACATGCATCTTCATACACTTTTATGTGCAGTTATTTTCTGTCTGGCTTCTGTAGAGTTTGGGATTTAGAGCTGACGTCTCAGCAAGGCTCCATGGCAGCCTGGGTGGTTGTTTAAAGAGTGAGCCTCACAATAAGGAAGAACAGAATTTGTTTGTTTATTTTAATAATATACAAGATAGAAAGAAAAGTAATAGCCATGAAGAGTGAAGCTTTCTATAAATATAAATATATATTCCCTCTTATATAGTATATGAATACTAGTAAAAGGTAAGTGGTCACCACATTTCTACAGCTAAATTTGCATTTGACCTAATTTGTATCAGCACAATAATTGTTTTGGGTTTCGGTTTTGGTTTGGTTTGTTTTTTTAACTTTAAAGAATATTTCTTTATGAAAGCTCATAAAACATTGGCTTATAAGCAACTTATGAAAATGGAAATGTTATGAACATAATAGCAAAACTGTGGTGAATTGCTGCAAGTGACACAGCAACAGACTTCTACCCATACCTGCCAGGTGGAAAATGGATGCACCAAAACTCAAATAGCCAGGTGCCAGAAGTACAGTGTTTCTAGTGATTACACTGACATTGGCATACAACAGTAAATTATATCTGGTGTTTTTAATGATGTGCAAAACAGGTGCAAAATACTTTTTACATGTGTAATGCTGTCTACAAGGTAGCCACCAGACACAGTAACAGATAATACCCTTTCTGACACTTTCCTTCCTCAGAAATCAGTTAGTGTCCCAAAGCTGGAAATAATGGAAAGTCTGATAAAAAGAGACAAGACTTGGAGGCAAGAGTTCCTGAGAATATGCGTTATTCCCTGCTTGTATGTTGTGGATGAAAAATTACTGCAAATGTGTGAGGAGGTTCAGGGGAGGTTCAGGAATTATTTTCTCTTTCCAGCATTTTCTTTGTAGATGCTGGCTGAGTTGACTGGTTGTGGAGGGAATTAATACATTCTGCTAAGGGACAACATGTGAGTGACTTAATTGGTTGTAATTTAACATCTGAAAGTTAGACATCTAAAATCTGAGCCAGGCATTTTAGGATCCCTTTATAGTTAATGGAGAAAAATAGGCTCCTCCAGGGATATTCATCTGTTCTCTCTTATGATGAGATTAATGACTCTCTAGAGGTGCCTGTTCCTTTCCATTAGCTATAAAGGGAACAACCACAGTGATAGTACTCCCTAGGATATGGTGGGGATATTTTACTTTAACCAGGCATTCTCCTTGGAGAGCAAAACTTGCTATCATTTTTCCTCAAGGCTCGGTATACTCAAGCTCATGTTCCAATTTGTTGAGACAACACCCACTAAATCAGCTTGTGTGAGTGGAACTGAGAACTGAGAAACTGATAAGTTTAATTGTTTCAAAGCATCTCTGCAGAGTAACAACAACAGTTGTATTCCAGAACTGGTCATAACCAGAACACACACAAAATAGTTTTGTTTTGAATTAAAGTTCAACCTCTACAAATATAGAGGAGGGAAGTTCAAGAAATGGAAATTAGGACACCATGTATGCTTAAGGCATAACAGGTTAGCTGCTTATTGTACTGAGACTTCACACAGTTCAAATGGGCAGGTTTTTTGTTGGGCCCAGTATCTGTGCGCAGTAATGGAGCATTAATATACTTACATGATTTGGCATTAGCAAATGTAAACATACCCTACCCGTACTTTTAATTACTCTGTACTCCAGGTTTGTTTGAGAGGTTGCATGTCTGTGCTATTCTGACACTTTGTGCCAGCACACCTAACATGCCTTCCTTTTCAGAGGGCTCCTGCAGAACTGTGCAATAGCTCAGGCAGAGTGATGTGCTGATGCACCTACCTGGCTTCAGGGTTCCTTAGGCTGATTCACAGGCCAGGGAAACCTGTAGTTGCCTATATCCAGTTGTAACTACATCCCTCAGCTACTGCTGAGTTAGTCAGCTGCTGCTCCTAAATATGAAACTGAATTCCTGAATACAGCTCACTGTAGCCTGAGAACACAATACATAGCCATTCTTTAGACCTTATAGTTTAGTTTCAAATTTTCCCCAGCAACCTCAGTTTGTGCCTTGATAACACTGCAGAGGATCTTCCTTCTTGGCAAGACTGTGAAACCCAAACCTGTCCAAAAGCACTCAGCATCTGGCGCAACCTCCACCTTCTTCTAAAATAGAGACTGTCCCTCCTCTTAATAGAGTAAGTAGCCTGATGCATAGAATTAAGAACTCAGGAAGAGAAAACCAAAATGAAACAAAACAAACCCATATAATTCCTTCACCAGTCTGAGGAATTCAAACTTTTACAACTTACCTGCAGGGTTTTCTGGACACAACCCTACTAACTCATGAGTCTGAGGGGTAAATGGGCTGTGATGCACACACCAAGGACAAAAAATGGCTTATAATGCAGTCTGTAACCTACTTCCTGATGTCCTTCTTTCTGAGGACACCCAAATCTCATCAAGGAGTGGACTGTGCTGGGGGAATTGTTTTGATAGCTCACAGCCAGCTCCCCAGGGCTCTTTATGCTCAGGGCTCCCTCCTTGTCACACAGTAGAAGTCCAGGGCTAAAGTGGAGACACGTTTTGTCACTCGACTGGCAACTTCCAGCTTTGTGATGGGAATGAGTGTGGCTCCCCTGGCCTCCAAGGCTCTTCTAGCTGAAATAGTAGAAATATCTAAGAAATATCTAGAGCAGTCAATGTAAAATTCTCCTCATACATTGAATAAAAAGCTTTATGCATGATATAGGTATGATTGCAAGGTGTTGCATCAAAATACAGATGCTTCTGCAGGTACCCTGTATTTGCCTTAGTTTGTAATAGTTTTCATATAGATGGATTTTTATAGCTTCTCATAAATATTCCTGCTATTACAACATGAAACGTACACCTTTGCAAAGGACATGTAGGATATTGCAAAAGGAAATGAGTATTTCACAATTTTAGATCTGTCCGTCCACAACAGGATAATAATATATATTCCAAAATCCTGACGAATAGTGCAAGTTTCTTAAACACAGTGGTGTAATTAAGGTAGGTCCTTTGCCTAAAAAATATTTGAACATGTGCTTTGATTGCTATGTATTAAGTTTTATTAAAGTGCAGGTCATTGAAGTCCTGCTGATCTGTGCCTGGAGGAAGGATGATTTGACAGGATCCATTAAGGTGAAATAAAATATGCATTCTAATCTAATATACAGCATAGAAATGATTAAACATTCTCTGCAAGATCAATGGTAAAATTAACTAAATTAAGAATTTCTTATTCTTACCAGTGATTTTTTTTTTTTTTTCCAAAAGCAGACCACTAGATGTGCTCGAATGATAAACTGGGGCCTTGTTGTCTGGATTTAGCAATGCTGGAAAATCCTTTAAAATATTTTGCTTTACCAAGGTTTTGAAATATAATTTCAATTGAATCAATTGTCTTTGCATTACAGAAAGACAAAATTTTACTGATGAAAGGGCCAAAAGTGACCTGCAGTGAAGAGATACACTGATCCAGACAATCCTTTTATCGTGCTGCCGCTATTGGCAGCAGCATATTGAGAGTGTGCTTTTATTTTGAATTTATTTGAATTAGCAAGGGTCTGGATTGCTCCAATTCATTTAGAAGAAGCTTAGTTCCATTCTTCTGGTTTATCACTCATGCAGCAGGGTCTGTAGATGTCTAATCTAGTAATTATCACACTATCTTCCTTGGCCTCTATTAAGAAAACCAGAGCCAGCTTTCAAAAGGGGATGAAGCAAGAAACGTTCTTTTTAATCTGCCTGATCTGAATTTTCCACTCTGTAGGGCAAAGGGGAGGGGCAGGAAGGGGGATGGGAGAGAGAGAGGAGAGGCAGGAAAAACAGAAAAAAAGGGAGAAAATCTTGGTTCATTCCTTTATGGAGTGATTATTCGAGAGTCTTTTAACCTACTTTACAGTATTAAACAGTTTATTTTATAGCATATAATAGCTTTTTAAGAGTAATTCAGTATTCCTACTATTGTGGCAGTGAATAGTCACAAAACATTTTGCAGCTTTCTGGCACCTGCGTGAAGCTGTGACTTATGAATATGCTAATGAGACTGCAACCAGAACTGGCTCGGGTTCAACACTTGCACACAATTAGCACTCAGGCTACCAGCACTGCTGGGAGGCCGGCTACAGAAAGTAATATTTAGATTGATCAATTCAACATAATTCACTTTCTTCAAAACAGGAACTTTAAAAATAACAGCTTAAAGTTATCCTGTGCAAACATAGGGAAACTTTTAATTTTAAGTCCTTTTTGCTAAAATTCTGGAAGGTAACTATTCAGTTTAAATACTTGGCATTGCAAAAGTTGATCCTTGTAGCACGTTACGTATTTTAATGGCAGAAAAATGAAGCACCCACTAATAATGACTGCTCCACTTATTAATGCCTAGACTGCATCTTCTCTGTAATATCCATGTGCCTGTTAACCTTGAATGCTGGAAAACAGCTCCTTGAAGTGCATACAGAAATGTCTTCTATATAACATCTGGAATTTATGTCTTTAATATTAGGAGAACCAATGCTGTCTACAGTTCTGATATACGAACTTGGCATCAAGATTATGAGCAACTGTTCCCACTTACTCCACATTTCTAGAGTTAAAACATTAAAAACATGGCCTTAGACTTAGAAATATGAATATCAATTTCAAAAGTCTAAGTTGCCATGATTTACTGTGCCAATATATATTTAGATAACAAAATGAAAGATTGTCAGAGAAGAACACCACTAGATTCTACTTATGTTATTAAATGAGAGGTGAAAATATTCAGTGCCTATTATTTTTAATAACTCACTGATATTAGATACAGACATTCGAAATTAATTCAGCTTACACATCTGGGCAGACCTTGAGATGCAGAGTATTTATAAATTAATTAATATATATTTTTAAACTTGTGGGCTAGCTTCAGATAAAAAGCCATACCTATTTTTAAGAGTGTCACAAATAATTATTTGTATTATTTGATTTTGATAATGTTACTTTGATAATGCCAGTTTAAAAATGAATGTGGCTTTAACTGGACAATGAAAACTGATATCAAAATATCCTCTAGGTGTTATTTGCTTCTGGCAGGCAACCCAAATAGAAAACACACAGACACAAAGATTTTCTAACAATTCTTATAGTTTTGAGTTCTGCATATCTTTTGCTGCCAAGCAAACATTTTACCAGAACTGTATGATACGCCACACTCAAAGGGCACCCATATGAGCTTTCTGTTTCACTGAAAATTTATCAGAAAACAGAATTGTTGTACAGAACAGTGTATTATTAGATATGGTGAGAGGCCATGTTAGTGCTTCCACTCTGATATTTTTCTCCAAATTACACACACAGCAATTTTCAGGCTTACATTTCTTACACTCAAATCCCTTATGATGCATGTTCTTTCTAAAACTTGATTTGCTCTCCTCAGTTCTAAGTATCATATTCCGTGGCAGATGGTTTATTTCAGTGTCTACCAACAGAAAAAAAAAGAAAGTAACTTCTAACAAATCTTTTGAGACAAATATTACTCTGGATTTGCACATGGTCATTACAAACAAAATATTTCTACTAGAGAAACACAGTTTTGCACCTTTCCCAAAACAATAAGCATTTGTTCACCAGTCTCATCTCCCAGTTTTAAACCTGAAAATATCAGTATGTCTAGAAGGACAGCACATTTGGCTTATTTCTTTCAGAAGCTAGAATGCATTGAGCCCTACCATAAAACACTCTCCAAAACCCCTTTCAAGCTGCTGGGTTCCCAGCTCAAATGGGTTTGCACAACATAGCACCTACTTTGTGGCAATGGAAGTAAATCTTAGTACTTTGGAATAGGAAAAGCATTTTCATTCCTGGTCAGTCTGCCCTGAGAATGTGTTGTTTCAGTAGTCATTATTTTACCATGAAGTGTATGTATAATCCTGACATCTGCAGGTATTCAAATCATAAGGCTGTGAAATGCTATGCCCTTGCTAACTGCTTTTTAAGCATGACATGTAGCTTTAATAGTTTCCACTTACACATAATAACACATGAAATATAAGTTCTGGACTATATAGTGAAAAACTAATAGTCACAAGGAATGATATCCTACTCTTTTGCAAAACTTTAAATAATTTTTCCCAAAGGAAAAAAACCAAACAAAAATTCCTCATGTTTTCCATCAGTGTGATGACTGGTGAGCTCAAGAATAGTCCCTCTTCTTTGTCTCTCTATATACAAGAGCAGAAATATGTTTTTTAGGAACTGTCTTTAGAAGAAGTACTGTTGTGGGTTTTTCTCTTTGAGAAGCTTGGTAACTTGGTTTGTCAGAGTGGTGTGTTTTCTCTCAGATCTCTGAAGTCACCAGAAGAATAAGGTTGAAAAGGGTTTTGCACCTCATTTATAGTTAACAGTAGTAGTACACAAAGCAATATAACTTAGTCCCATGAGGAAGTAGTTAATGCAAATATCCTCATACAAAGAGGTGGAGATGATAAACATGCCATAAAAATTACTGTCTCAGAACTGATACCTGTACAGAAGGAGAAAGATGCCTTTCGTGGTAGTTCCATGGACCTCTATCTTTTTTTCCCTGTGCTTTATTATTCATTACTGCAATGGTGTGGAGAGCTCAAAGATAACTTACACACCTACAAATATAAGAACAAAGGAGATGAATCAAAGACAGCAGCAATATGTCTTTCAGCCTCAAATACATTCCTTAGAACACGTATAACCTTGAGCTCAGACAAAAATCTAAGCATTCATCCAGTTTAGCTCTCTCAGATATATTTCGTTTAGCTGTTGTTGCCTTTTGTTTTTTTACTTTTAAACCCAAGTGGTTTCCCCCACCCCCCACATATACCACTGATGAAAAGATGGAAATAAATGACATTAAATAAGGGGGATCCAGTTCTCATGGTAGATCCGTGTGTGCTCCCTTGTATCAAATATATATGGTAAGGCTCAGTCAAGACAACATTTCAAGTCTGTCACAAAAGACAAAAAGTCTGGTTGAGAAAGCTGGTGAAATCTTTGTTTTCAAGTTGTCTCACAAACAAGCAGAAAGAAAGGCTTTTCTTCTATTTAGAGATGAGAAAAAGAAAAAAAACAAACAAAACAACCAAACAACCTGAGAAGCAATGGTACACCTGCATTCTACAGCCAAATGAAGGGAAAACTGAATGTGTCCTGCTCTACGAAAAAGAAAGATTAATATCAATGTTTTATATAACTCTCGGGTTAAGTTTACAGTCTAAGGACATAGATCATTGAAGCCTCTCTACTTATCTTTCAAATTCTAGCTTGTAAAGAATTCTAAAATCCTGTCGTCATCTTTCATGCCAGAATTATAACTTTCAAAACTGATTACAAATAAAGCTCACAAATTAGATGAGAATCTCCACCTCAGTAAATTTAAGCCTACTTAGAAGATATTTATTTTATGTGAAACTATTCACTCCAAGCTGTTCGGACTGTTAATATTCAGTTTATCTGAATTAAAAAAAAAGATCATGTAGTAAATAACACAAAAAAAATTATTGGTGATCTGGTTCTAGGATCCTTCTTTGCTTCTATTAAAAAAAAATAAACAAAAACAAAAACAAAAAAAGGAACAAACTACATTGCATAAAATTCTGTCCATTTATAAGTGTAAATATATAGGCATAATCCCTACCCCCCGACCCCTTCACCCTCCCATTTAAATATGCTTTTATAGATGTTTTCCTGTCTGGACATTTGCAAGGAGGGTGAAAATGTAGTTAGCTACACTGGTATTAAAACTGGCTAGTAAGCTGTAAATTCTGCCTTACCATCAGGCTGATACAGTCCCTGATCTGTAAAACTTGTACTGGTTGTGTTTACTTGCACTTTTACATTCTTTTTCTGTTGTTCTATTCCTTGTGCACTATGCCTGAAGACATGAAGCTAAGCAGGCATATTTTCATGTGTGAATCTATCCCTGAACACCTAGCTGTCAAAAAGGGTCCCAAAGGTTGTGTGAAATTAAGGAAATAGCTTAGCCTCCGACAGGCTGAACAGGTTGTTATGAGAGAAGAAAGTTCCCCTCCCATCAGGCTCTCTGCCATTTTGCTGTAGGCAGTGGCATTAACTATATGGTTATAATGTCTTCTTACAATGCTTACAACAGTATCTTTAAAAACTACAGTTACAGATAATTTAAAATACACAGATATCAGAAAATTAATTTTCCTTTTAATTTGATCCAGAGTTCTTCCAGTTTTGAATTCTATGACTCTGAAATTATTTTGATATGTCATAGAAAGTTCCCCTGGAAAGACTGAGAGCAAAATACATTCTCATGCACCTGGCTTTAAATGCACATATATCCAGAGATGATTCCGACAAGGAAGAGATTCTAGTTTATTTAAGTAATAAGATAGAAATGTTGTTTAATATTGTTCATACTTTGTGTTAGTGTTTTTAGCAGTAATTGAAACTAGGGATTTCAATATTATACTGCCTAGATATTTAATATTAATTTTTGTTGTATAAAAGACAGGGACACTTTTATCCAGAACTATCCTAATTAAAAAAAAAAAAATCTAGATTGCAAATGATCCTTAATCACCTTAGTTTCATGTAGTTCAGCTGCTAAAACTGCTCAGCAATAAGAACTGTTGGAGAACTGGATAACATCAGAAGTCTACACTGAAGGACTGGTGGGCACTAGAGTCTACAGTGAAGACCAAAGAGGAACTGTTAAAAATGCCTGAAGACAGGCCACCACACTACCCTGTCACTGCAAGTCCCTGCAGTCAGTATGGGAAGAGGTATGAATATTTGGAAATAGAAGGTAGGAAAGTACAATTCTTGTTCACTAGTACTTACTTTTCTTGTTGATGGCATCTTAGTTTAATGAAGCAGACTTGCTAGTGATTAGTAAGCAATATAGCTGCCCCCAGCTTGCAAAATCCTCTAATACTCTCCCAGAAGCATCTGAATCCTTCCACAATCAGAGTACAGCCCAAGGTATGCAATGTATACACCCCATTTCATGCTGTAAAAACATCACAGTCTTCATGTTATTATTCACACTATGAACCAAAAAGCCCCATGTATTACACCATACAATCACAGGGCTCGGAGGAAACCCAGGGCAGAACAGTGTGGACAGAGGAACGTACCCTGCCTGCCCAGAGGAGTCCTATCCTGGGCAACGTATGTGATCCATTCTTCTTCTCATGGCCTACAAGACTTAGCCCTTAAATCTGTGTTGAGCGCTAGCAATGTAGCCAGTTTGACTGCTGTTTCTACCTTGCCTAAATCACAGGTTGCCCATCTAATGAACACCTGTGAACGTTTCTTGGCTCTATAATGATTATCACTTCTAAAATCATCCCATTTCCTTTTGCTTTCACAGCTTTTCTACATGCTGCCAATCTGAGACATCACTAATTAAAAGTGATAATTCTTACATAGCAGTTTCATTCTCTCAAGATCCAAAAGGGAAAAGAAGCATCTCCAAATTGATGTTCTTAACGATGTAAGCAACTGTGTGACTGTAGTCACTGTGAATGAGAAATGCTATGGGCTAGGTGATGCAGTAAAAGGAAGGAGATAAACAGAAACACAGAAGGATCAGGATGGGGTAAGGTCTGAAAAAAACGAGTGCATACTTGGATATTAGTTTCCTTGCAATATTTTCCTTGCCACTCAATTTTCAACAGCAGATCTAATTTTAGATCTAATTCTGGCATTATATGCCTGATTTTCTACCTATTTAGACCAATGTTTTCATGAAATTATGAAGACTAAAATATTAAAATAAAAAAAGGAAAAAAGATGGTATTCAGTTAAAACCGGTCATATTTCATACGGTAATCCTGGAAATACTGATTCTGCAATCAAAATTTAGGGGATATTTATTACAAGAGTTAATGAGGCCAGATGTTCTCTGGAGGGCCTTAACTTTGCACAAAGAGCTGTGACTTTTTTGCTAGCAAAGTAGGCAGGTATAAGTTGAAAGCACATAGGTATGTCAGCTAAAGAAATGTTTATCTTGCGTAGAGATTTTCTTGACTTTGACCACACTTCAGACACATGACGTTCTGTTTAATAGGAAAAACATTCAATTTTCTTGATGACTCACCATTTCTAATAGAAATACTATTGCTTACTATTAAACAAAGATCTGGATTCTTCCAAGCATTTATCTTTTTGCTGTCATGTTGATAGTCTCTAGCTTTAAAAGTGGGCAAATCTGTGATACTGTATTGGCTTAAAGTATGTGATGTATTATCTTTATGTGGTCAACAGCACAAACTTTACATTTCTCAATGCACTTTGCTATGGTTTAAGCTTTTTCTATGATACCCATTTAAAAGAAAGATCTGCTATCTTTATATTTTTCAGTTGCTTTGGTTTTGGACACAGGGTTTCTTTTTTATTTGTTTGTTTGGTTTTAATCTAATTACCATATAGCTGCAATAAATGCATGAAGCCATTGATATTCAACAGGAACATTCACGAATTCATGACCATTGAACTTCTAGCTGGAGTAAACCTAAGATTTGTGTAGCCTGAATTTATAATTGATAATATAATAATTATACAAATAAGAAATAATGATTGCATGACTGTTTTATGATCACACCATTTCATTGCAAAATGAATATAACTTTCTTGAGTTTATAAATGTGTAGATGGTATTAATGAAAATTACAGAAAAAAGCGCACTATAGTATAATGCATTTCTATCATTGATGGGAAAACAGAATTTGAAGAAGGCCACTGACACCAGTCTTGTGCAGAGTCAGAATGAATTATTCCAAGAGCAGAAGGTAAGAACAGCATTGCCAGACCCAGCAGCAGGTCAGTCAGGTCAGATCCGCCAGAAGTTTCACGTATGCAGTTGTGTTAGCACACGAAAAAGTGGAAGAACAGGTACAAGCAGGCAGTGATACATTTCAGAATAGTATTTTACCACCAATTATTCTGTGCGTGCTTTGCAAATTGGATTGTGTCTGTATTTAAATCTTCAAAACATCTTTCTTCTGTAATTTGTTTTATAATAATTTTATAGAACCACGTAAACTTCTCGCATCTACAAAAATCTTGAAGTATGACGGTCCAGAACTTAACTATGCATTACACAGCTTACAGTGATGTTTCCTCTTTTTTCTGAATATGCAACCTGCTAGTTTTAATTGATTTCTGCTAGTACTTGTATTAGAAGGAACTGTAAACAATTGCCCACTCACAGCCTCTCCATGCTATATATGTTGAAGACCATTATCGTAATTCCCCATCTTAGTCAGCCTTTTTACAGGTTGAGGAGTTCCAGCCCATCTATTTGTTCCTTATGCTAAAGGTTTAGTGATCCTAATGATAGAATAGTCTGTAAGCATCAGCTTTAGGCCTTTTTTAGGGACCTTGGCAGCTGCTGTACAGTCTGGGTACCTATTGGCAACCCCACATTATTAAGGCACTCAAATCATAGTTAGTTAGGTATGATTTAGAGACCCCTGGTGTAATAACAATATTAGGCTCTAGAAAGCAGTGTTGTGGAAAATTTGTCCGCATGTACATCATACACATGAATAGCTTTCAAATACTGGGATCTTGATGTGTGAAACAGCATGATATGGATGAACAACTGTTATGAGCCTATGTATGTGGGGAGTAGTTTCAATGAACATGTATGAGATGCAGGCAATGCACCAGAAGACTGTGAGGTGAGAAGCTTTTTAAAAGATAGCATCTTGTAGAGGGGACTGTCTAAGTCCAATGGCTAATAGCACAGGACACTGATTTCCAGGAAGCAGATTGTAGCAGCTGCCAGGGATATTCTAGGAGAGCAAGAATTGTGTTGGATGCTGCAGAGCCTCCATGCCAAGAAATGTTTTTTCTTCCTTACTTTACTCAGTAGTGTCTGTTGAACTGTTTTGAGTCAAATCTCAGATGCATAGTGTAGGAAAGACAAGACTTCAGCCCACAGCTATAAACAATAAAAATGAGAGAGAGTTTGAAGCAAGAGCTTGATTTTGACTTAGTTTACTGCCTGTTTAATACCAAACAAAGCACAGTATTTGCATCAGCAGGGGACATCGTAGCACAGTCTGCTAGTAAAATAGCATAGATGGACAGACACCTAGATAGAAATCCATCCTAGGTTTGAAAGATAACAATAATTATGTTCCAAACAGTCAGATTTAAAGGTCTTTGAAAGGAAATCCGTCTCAAATACCTCAGCAACTTCTACTGAAATCACTGAAGTCTCTGAGCTTCCAGTTTTGTAGTTCATATTCAGCAAACATGTTGATTACTCTGTGGAAATCAATGAGACTTATACTAAGTAAGTGTGGTGCCATGTGAGTGAAGTAGCCAAACAGGATCTCTCAAGCAGGCAAATATTTTTTCTACTACCAAGATTTCACAAGAGGTGCTTTGCTGGATTGAGTCATGCTACTAGAATACTGCACTAGGGACAAAGCTGTTCAGCTTCAAAATGAACTCAGCCTCTGTGGTAGTGTCCAGAAACTGCTGCATCATTGTTTGTGCTGAGAGAAAGTAGTGAGTCTCCTTTGGCAGGAATACAATGAATTTTACGCACAACCTGGGGAGGGGGAAAGGAGGAAGACTTGAGGATAGAAAAGAAAAAAATCTGCTTAACTCCATACTTAAAAAAGAATACATACACATACATATGTGTATACATATATGTAGGTATATATAGATATATGAATGTGTTTATGAACAAGTCCATTTACTTATGTGTACATCTACTATAAAAAGTCTATATATAAAAAACCACACACACATACAAACACATATATGTATATACTGGCTCTCTCTGTATGCAGTCATATATAAATATAAAGAAGAAAAGAGATGTCTGCAAACACAGGTTGTTTAAGCTAGTTATTTGTCTATTTCAAAAAGACCATCATGTTACAAACAGGCAGTCTCTTCCAAGAAGGCCACATTATTTTTATTATTACTATTGTTAATATTATTAATAATATTATTATTCATCATTAACATGATAATTAAATTCATAGGTAGGACATACTTTCCAGTTCAGACACGAGTATGTGTTTAGTAAGATTATGCCTGAATTGTAGTATTTAAAAAGCTTCCAGGCTGATGAATCCAAATGTAGAGTCTGGCAGCATCTTACCTCCATGTCAGAGTAAACCTTACGCAAGCAGCTCCTGCTATGCTCAGAAAAGAAACACAGGCATGTTACCTGGAAGCTGATGGTATATATTTTTTCTATATATCTGACCAGAATGTAGTCATATAGTTTATATGTATCCAGACTGTCTGTGACTTCAGTTTAGTTGTCTAATCTCTCCATCTGGACCTCCAGTAGTAAACTAAACAAGATGAAGGTTGCTATATAAAGGAAATATATGGACATCTACACAATTCACAAGCACTAAACCTAATATGTCCTAGATCAACTACCAAAAAGTTGATTTAGAACCTGACCAAATAAAAGTCCTTTTGGAGGCTAATGTGGTCCAGGGACAATTCACAATAGTCAGTTGGATGTAACTTCTCTGTTCTGGAGAGTAAGAGATTTCAGCCATATGGCAGTGAGCTGCGACATGCTTCTTGCCCTCACAGCTCAAAACTGAGGCCAGTCTTATTTATTTTTCTAGTACAGACTTTCCACAGACCTAACAAGACAAAAATATATTGGGGAAAAAAAATCTAAGGCTTTTTAAAATGAAGTTACTTCAAGAGATAGTTCTAGAGTCAAGAGAATGTCAGCTGTATGTTTCTAACACTTTCTCTGTGATTTGTTATTCTTCAGTCTTCCCCACCCCCTTTTTTTTTTCCTGTTCAGCTGGTCCCATTGCCTCCAGACACCTAGCTTTAGGGTCATGGAGTTTACTTTTACTTATACTGTAAAAGCACCATGCTCATGAATGGTGTTTTTAAACTAATAATTATAATTATAATAAATAGTCATTGCTCCTCTTGGTGCTTAGTGTAATATGATAACATGACTCACTAATTATGAATAATTAGTTTGCCATTCATGCAGATGTACAAGCTTTGGCTGGGATACCTAGTTTCAGGGCATTTTTAGCACTATTTTAATGCTTTGTAGTTAATTTAACATTATTGAACAAAACTGAAGTAACCATTGGGAGCAGCTAGAAAAAAAGGAGTGAATTTAGTTTAAATAAATATTTATCGGCACATTTTGTCTTCATCTTCTTAGGGTTCCTCCTCCCCCAAATTTAGCACAGTTTATAGAATCAGACTCAACAGATGAATTCACAGATAGTTCTGGATACTAAGGCAACACAGAGTAAGATACTATAAATAGAGATTGCTTAAGTCCAACATTTTAAAGATATTTTAAAAAGAAACATTTAAGTAAGGGTCCATTTTCCATAGGAGATCAACCCCAATTATCTTGACTTAGTGGAGGAAGACATTTCCAGGATAATCTGGGCCTCTTTATTTAAATATGGAGTTGCAGAGAAAATGGTAGATGAAGAGCACCTAATTAATAATTGTCCCAAATGAAGAAAACAGCTGTAGAGCTGGGAGCACAAGCAGCTCTTTTGACTCCTAGTTGTCTGGTTTAACCGTCAAAATTTTGTTAATACTTGTGTATTAACTGGCATAAAATTTAAGTTATATTCAGCAGCATAAGAAGTTCAATAAGTGTTCAGATATATTGGCAGCTAAATAACTACTGGGATATTGGATACTACATGTTTTCTGTTGCTGCTCTTGGAAGTTCATTGAAATATGAGGGTGACTTATGCTCTCATGCATGTCATTTATATTTGCCCAACATATAAAATGAAAAGTTTTATTTACAAGTAATATTGTAAGTAGATCTGAGGAGACAACTTGGATAGCTGAAAAAAGTCTGCAGGTTTCACCTCACCCCCACATTTTATCCTTTTTGCTCCAGTCTTCCAAGCAGACATCCATTTACTTTGTAAGACTTTCCTTTTTTAATGCACTGGTATCCAAATGTAACAGTTAATTTGGTCTTTCAGTCAAGCACACAGACTATTACTGTCATGCACAATATGATACAAATTCCACTGGTCACTCCAAATGCTCTTTAAAGTATACAGATAATTAGTTTTCAAGTTTGCAGTCCTGTCTTTAAGAAATCAATTTTTATAATATTTTTCTTGCTTTTACAAATTTGTTTTCATGCTGTAACCAGAAGCGCTTTAAGGCCAGAGTGTTGAGGTCCTTATTTTTTCCTTTACTGTATCTATACACCAAATGTCACTTTGAATGTCTTCACTTGCAAGGCATTTGGAAGTGCCTTCATCTTGCCATGTGTGCAATAAACTTTTCTTTCTCCTTTAGCTCTTGACTGAACTCAGTTAACCATGAACTTGGCAAAGTGAAACATGAAAAGTTCACCAACATATTTGTTTATTGATCATACAGTTATCTCAACCTCTGCAAAAAAGAGATCAATATATTTTCTTAGAATATTAATTTCGCTCAGACAGCTCACACCATTTTGCAAAATTCTGCCTTTGAAGAATGTCTATGGCATATTGCATGACCTGTAATATTAAAGGCCTTTGACCTGAATGGAGGTAACTTTTTTTTTTTTTTAATCACTGCTCCCTTACCATGTGTCAAGCCTTTCACTTTTCCTCTGAGTGCTTGTTGATGATGATGAGCCATGAAACCTTGGATCCAAACATAGCTGGTGTTCCATCTGTTGTTATAGAAACCAATTTCATCATCATTATTTTGCGTTTAATAACGTACTTGAACTCAACATAATTATCTTCCTCTCTTGATTCTTCTTCATTATTTGTGTCCTCAAAATATCTTTGTTTACATGGCTCACTTGAGCTATCTCACATTCAAATACTCCCATTCAAGCCAATGATACACACATCATTAAATATTTTTTAATCATTAGCAAGTATAAACTTTGTTTTTTCTCTAAAAATATATGTAGTCTATAGCTTGTTATTTACATAATTCCTTGTTTCTTTGGGGTATTTTTGAGGGAGACGATTCCATCATTCTTTTGAAGAAAACTGTTATTATAAAACATCAGCAGTCTTGAAAGATGCTCCAGCAGCGATTTTCAGATTTTCTTAAGGTATTTTTAGAGAGAAAGGTCTTATTTTTCTTCTGGAGATCACATAGTCTTTATTGGAGGAGTATTACTTTTGAAAAAAGTATCATCTGATTTTCCACACATTATGATGACATTAGGCTTTATCCTATCATTTTCTTTTCTTTCTTTGTCTTGCCTTTCCTCATTAGTAAGACATAGTAGGTGTTCATATTTTCAGCAGTAGCTTTCAAACTCCCCTGCTTTCCTTCAAAACAGCACACTTACATTTACTGCTTGAGTGCAGAGGTCCATGTATCACAACTGTATGTCCTTTGATTAAATTGAAAGTAATATCCTTCCTATCTCAGATTTTTGTACATTTTATTTACTTTTTTTTTCTGTATCTCTTTTTTCCTTCCTTACTGGTTGTTCTCATCCCATTCCTCTGCTGACTACTGGGCTGCCTCCAACCAGGATTGCTTTTCGAAGCCATATATAAGAACTTCCTTACGTTTCTTATCTGCTGAATGGATTCCCAGGGAGAGTGCGAGGAAAGGAAGGAAGCCATGAGTTTTAATCTCTCCTCTGCTCTTTGTTATTCCTTACACTGAGTGGATAACCATTCAAACTTTTCAAACTGCGCAGTGATGGCTAGAGAGTTACACTCTTCAAATTTATGTAGGTTTAAAATTAACTATTGGCATGGAGACTTGACAAGCTGGTGGCTTTTTTGGGGGGAGGGAGTTATAAATGAAAGAAGGGGTTAAGTCTGAGTTAATCTATATAACAATAAAAATTTTAATATCACAGAAAGGATTCATGTCTCACTATTTTTTAGTGATCTAACTGCACTTTATTCCTCTCATGTCTGAGAATAGATCAAACTTTAATTTGGCACCTATACTGTGTTCTTGTCTAGAGTGGGATTCACCTCATCCAGATTCAGCTTTTTAAAGCTGAAGTCATTCTACCCTCAAAAAATAAGGAGTTAAGTTCAGAACAAAAGAATTACCTGCTATTGGATTCTGACTATTGTATTTAAAACCAGCTTTGGGTTTTTACCACACTCTTCCTTCCTTCCTTCCTTCCTTCCTTTTCCATCCTTGGACAATTAATTTTGACCTAAAGACTGGAGAAAAATAATTAAAAATCCCCAAATATTTTTTATTAAGTCCACAAAATCTATGGATAATTTTGAGTGATTATTATATTGTCAAAGGCTCTGTTTTACTATATGTTCTATCTGAAGTAACATCTGGGTTGGAAAATCAGTGGGTTGAGAAAATTGAGATTTCATAAAAGCGTATCAATAACATCAGCAGCAGCACGTGAGCTAGATCCAGAGTTGGGGTTCCCAGTGCCACAACAGAAGCCACAAAGCTCACTCTGCTATTTCTGCCACATATCAGTCCAAAGCACTTGTCTGCTGCTTCTCTTGGTTAAGTCTGGCTGAGGTGCATGGCAGCTGCTCTCGCCCAGTGCAAGGAACGGGTAGCATGGCATAGCAGGACACCATCAGCTGGCAGGATCTCTCTTTTGCTCCATGGAAGGGAGAGCTTAAGCAGCATTTGGCTACTGAAGCTTCATTTTCTACCTGAACAACCAGTTCCGGCCTTCTCCAGGGAAAGAAAAAGATCCAAATGGGAACAGTCTGTAAGCTGGATCTGCACAGAGGACACACATGGTTAGCTAAGACAGAACATTTGAGGAGCTCTACTGTGTTTAAGTCCAGTAACCCCAATTGCTGGAGGCAGCCTTTCTGTATTTAGAGCTACTCACCACTGTCAAGGACAGAGCTTTTTATTATTATGTTGACAATCAAACCTTTGTGCACCCGAAAACTTCAAAAATATGTATGTTAACACCCTTTTTTCAGATTTTAGATATGTATTTCAACACCAGTAAATGTGAATTACATAGGACTTGGGGGACTACTTTTTCTGTTGGCTCTGAATCATAATGGAATTGATTTAGAAGAGAAGAGAATCATTCAGTCTCAGACAGTTCTACCACAGTACAAATAAAGTATAGATGACTGTACGCAACTTCCTTATTCAAATGGTCAAAAGAGTTTAATTTTGCTGGCAAAAATCCTGTTCCCAATTACATAAATGGAACCCAAATCAATTTTAATAAGTTGAAATTTAAAGACCTGATCCATCTCAGAAATAAATGTTAGTCATGTCACTGGCTCAAAAACTTCATTTTAGCAACCAAAGCAAAGGTTGGGAAGGGGAAGGCACAACAGCTTTACAAAATATATATTCATTCAGAGTTTTATTTTGCTGTGCTCTCTTACAGTAAGAGATGAGGGATTCTTTTTGGATTTTCTTTGTAAAGGTGTACTTAGACTATTAGACAGCTCACATAATTTTTATTCACTTCACAAGAAAAGTGTACACATATTTTTACAAGCAGGTAGAGCACAGTTAGGCTGGCCTACTCATTTAAACATGAAGATCTCTGCATTCTATTTTTCTTAAACAAGTATAGCTATGCTCTTTGAAAAGAAAACCCATTTTTCCATTAATATTTATGTTTCCTTTGATATTTAATAGGAATCTCAGAGGTAATAAAATTTGCCTTTTTTAAAAAAAATTTATATTATTTTCTGGAACATTCATTTATACATCCAAAATCATTGGAACTTGCTTTTAGAGAAGATATTAATATATTTTGGTAGCATATAAGTATGTGTTTGTCTGTGTGTATGCAGAAAAACTAGAGGAATGGTACACTAATTTCACTCACTGTGACACACTGCTATCCAAGAATCTTTATTTCCTGAGAATGAATGTCAGGCATATAAACATAAATGACTTTGGATTACTAGCAGTTATAAAAAACAAGAGCAGCTTGTGCCGAGGCAATTCATACTAAGATTTTATGTTCACTAAGCACAGTTTAAAATGCATATTGCACAACAAGGACTTTGTCACAATGACGAATATGTGTGCACTCTTTGTGAAGCTGGAAAGGAATTTAAAATGAAAGCATCTTAAATCAGATATCTGAACACACCATGGCTTGCCAGTTCATCAGTTCAATCATGTTTATCCATTCCCTAGCTCCTTGAACTGCTCTCCCACTAGGTGAAAAATGGTAAGTTTACTGCACCTTCAAGGGAACAAGTTCTTCCACACAGCATAAAACCAAACTATTGGCTTCAGTAATGGCACAAAGTAAATTTTATCTCTAGCTACTGTTTATTCAAAGTCAAGGCCAATCACTGGCCTTCCTGAAATAATCTTCTTTTGATGCAGTGGTGCGAAAGGACCCTAGTCTTTCTATAAATAGGCAATGAAGGAGTGAGATTTAAATTGGAACTGCAGGGTTTTGAACTCTCAAAATAGGGCCACATATTTAGATGTCTAATTAGGAGTTCAAGATTCTAATTTCAAGCATTTGTAATTCAATCTCTTGTGTCACGATGACCTTCAGAACAATGGAGTACCATAGGTACTGTGTTTTACATGAAATATATAAAGGTAAAAATAAATTCCAGAAGTAATTTCAGGTTTCTAGTTGTCTCAACATGTTTATCAATTTTCCATTCCTTAATTAACCATCATTAAGATGCAAATAAGTATTTAAGAGTTGTCTGACAAACTATTCAGCTACCATTAATGCATTCCTGTCTTTAATTCTAACGTATTGCTGGAGTTCCTTTTACTTCTTAATTGGTCCCCAAACTGCAGCTGAGTTGCTCCCATACGTCTGCTGCTGGGATGAGCACTGACTTAAAAAGCTGGCTGGACAGGTAGAAGTCTTTATTTTCCTGAGTACCTTTGGGATAATTTACCACCTGACAATACCTAAAAAAAGGAGGCAGCACTTACAAGTCTCCAAGTGGATACACTCTCACGTTTTTCTTAAATATGGAAATGAACTAATAAAAAAGTGCAGTAGCCTTGCAATAAGCGTGCATTTTCTAAATAACTAGCACGCCTTTAATGTGAGATATTTAAGTACATAGGCTCTGTCCATTAATGTCTGCACATAATCATGAAGGTGAAAGACATAACTAAAATTTAGTTAAGGTATATTTTAGGTTCAGTTATTTAGCTTTATAAAAGAAAGACCGTAGGAAAGCAGATGATGAACATTCACCGATACAGTCCTGGGATCAGCTCATTCTTATGTTCAGATTTTGATGTTATAATATGAAATTAAAAACATAGAATAAATAGCATTTAGGAAAAACACTTGTTTGTTGCTATAAGTTAGAAATTGAAAGATCGAACCAGTAGATTAGATACTTTAACACACTGAAATTGTGTTACAATGCTTGTTTATTCTGAATAGTTGAAATTCAACAAAGGCACCCCAGGTACTGCTTTTGTTATATATTTCTAAATTCTAAACTCTGTACAGTTAAACAAAATTTCACTCTTTGATTTGCAAAAACATATTTATCTTTAGAAAAGGTTTGCTTTTTCAATACAGATATGCTTTATGCTGAAGACAGCTTCTACGTCTTGAATTTCAGCTATGATGTAGCTCATTACATTAGCACAAAGAACTCAGGAAATATATTACTAAAGTGTATTCAGCCATGGCTACAGATTTGATAGTGCCTACCCTGGAAAAGATCCATCATTCAAAAATGGTCTTCTGTGCTGAAAGGACAAACTTCAATGAAATTAAATTCCTAAAATAGAGGCACACTCTTCTGCATCCCAATATTGGATGCAAAAATGCAAAGGAATACTGAATTGAGCAGTCTTCAGCAATCAGTATTTTTAGTCCATGCCTCATAGATGTAACAAGCAGGCTTAAGAAAAGAGTATTTAATGCTTTAGGGCTCATGGGGCTGCTTCATATAGCATCTAAGCCTGTTCACTTTATTCGCAAGATTAAGAAAAAAAATCTGTAGGGGTACATTTCAATGGAAAATATTCAGGGAAATTTAGGATTGAAAAATCATAAATGTGTGTAAATCTCAAATGTATGGAAGACGTGACAAATTTATCCCTTTTTGAACATCCTCAATTCAGGTTAATACACAGTGTTGCTTCATCAGAAACGAACTTTTCTACAGAAACAAGAGAAATGCTGAAGATTATTGACTGAGCTAGTGTATCAATATTTTTTTTCCATAATCAAGTAAATTTTTCCACTATAAAACCTGCCTTTTATGACGTCAAAGAAAGATTGTTTCATTTGCAACTGCAAAATAACATTTTAAAATACATGTACAAAGAAGTTGTATTCAGCCTTGGAATGCACCATCCTTTAGCAAAGTGTTAGAAGACAGAATTTGATTGCACGCACTAATTACCCTGTTCAAGCAATTGATTAACTATGGGCTATGATATTGCATTACAGAGAGCTCGATTTGGTACAGCTGTCCTGAACATACATAGCTAAACTATTTCACTTAATAGAAGTTGTTGTTATATAAGTTAAGCTATGTATTTTTTGATACTATAGAAAAATGGGGTTGATTCTTTTTATATTCTCTTCCTTTTGTACAGCTAAAGGGATGCAGCGTTAGATGGACACTGAGCAGAAATCCTTATCTCAAAATCATTAAATGGAAGTCTAGGAGATGCAGAGCCTTGTCTATTTCTCTGTGATAGTATCAGGTCCCGAATCCTGTACTGTTCACAAGAAGGAAGGCAAAGAATTAAAAATGCTTTTGCAGTTAACCTTAAATCAGGTCCTCAGGCCACTGCAGTCTATTCTGATAGCTTAGAGAAACACAAGGTGTAGATAAAGGTTGGTACAAAAAGGGTGAATAGAAGCTTTCTCTCACTAATTAAAAAGAATTTTTCCTTTTTTCTTTCTCTGTCATACATTCATATATATGCATATAGGCACACTCTCCCCTTTGTGAAACAGATAAAACATATGCAATACACTGGCAGTTATTATGCCATTATTATAGAGTGAGATTTGAAATAAAAGTTATTTACATATTTGAGATACATTTGTTATATGATATATAAAACTGTTCTCATAAATCATGTCAGCAGAAGCTAACTTAGATGGCCAATCTGTGCATCAGGTAATATATGCTTATGCATTTTGCTGTTGCTCTGCATGCACATCTACAAAATCTGTCAAAATCTCTACTTCTGGAGATAAAAATGATGAACTTGTCTTCCTCTACTCTTCACTTTTTTTCCCCCCACACACACTTTTCCTGATTTAACTTTGGTTTCTTTTCTTGGGAAGAAATGTCACCATACTATATCACAATCTGTGGTTTCCAAATTAGGATGACTATATTCTCATCTAGGGGCTTTGTTATACACGTCCAGAAAACTTGTCTTTTCACAATCTCTCACAAAACATGTTTAACATGCATCCTCTGAGAAAAAAAAAGGGTTTATAACACTGATCAGATTAATTGCAAGTACAGTGCTTGATTCATTGGACCCTTTAATGTTAAATAACTCTTTATGGAGGTCCTGTGGTTATGTGCTATTTTTACAGGCTACTGTCACCAAAGATGAGGGGAAATAAGGTGAAGTTGGATGCTATAGGAAATAGCTAAATAGCTGTGGCAAAAATTGGGGAAAAAAAACCCATTTGCAAACTAAAATTAGCACACTGATACTGAGTATTTTTGAAGTAATTTTGAAGATGTAGATGACACCATTGGAATGACAGAAACACAGGGGATCTAGAAAAATGGCTGAGTATTTAAAAACCAGGTTAGAATTTTTACAGAAGTGAGTGCTAAAACAAAGCAGGAGAACTGGATGACAAGATATTTGGAGAATAATATTGATGATGAAGGAAAAGATGCTGAAAATATCTTGGCTGACTCAGCATAGCTGTTTTAGAAGGAAGCTGAGGACAATGAAAAGAAATCAGGTAATTTCTGGATAGCGCTAGAGAGCTGCAGGCTGTTAGAGGAAGTAAATTGGAAAATGTTTTTACAGCTATGCGAAGCTAGTAAGCAGGTTAGAATTTTAATATGAAAGGATACTTGCTGGAACAAACCCACAAAAAAACCCTGAAGTGACAGATTTACATGAATAGTGAAGAGAAGGCTACTGTTTCAGTACTAAATTATTTTCTTTCTTCAAAATATTATTTTTCCTTGAGAAATAAATACAAAATTGAGCAACATCCTCCAGATGTAAGAGCATAAGGGTTTTTTCACCCTGCAAAATACTATACAATCCACTTACTTGACCATATTTTCTATATGCAACAAGACCTTTCAGCACTTTTGACAGACTGACCTCATGACTTATTCCTTGGTGGAAATTGTCTGGATCTAACCCAAAATGTTAATCATAATTTGTTAACTCTTCTGCACTTTTGATATGCTGATCTATGGAGCAGTCTGGATCCAGTGACTTAAATCGTGACTTAATGTAATGAGTAGGAAAAACACATAAAGAAGAAAAAAAATGTTTTTAATGAACAATTAATTTGCCATGCAGAGTTAAGTGGAAGAAATTTATTTACTTCCGTCTTGTGAAGGGGCTTTTGCAGTGATGAGAAATGGAGACTGGAGAACCAGAGTGATGGATCACACAGCCAACCATACAGTCACACAATGGTCTGTGTAATATCAGAATCTCTGATTCTCAAAATCATTCCTAGGTGTTTGAGAGAAAATTGAATTAAAAGGATCAAATATCACTTTTCTTTCTTCCCTTCCTCCCTCCCTATCTTCATTCCTTCCTTCTTTCCTCAAAAATAATAACCCATTGGAACCTCAGCAAATATGGGTTACTGAAATGATAAAATAGCAGGTAGCAAGGAGATATACTCTGGTCAAGCAAAGTGCAAATTATTTTACAATAGCATACTTGCTACCTGGGAAGATTAAATTTCTTGCATTATAGATTTTTTTCCACTGCATGAATGCATGCCTGCGCACAAATGTGCATGTGTGTGTGTTTACTTTTAATGAGCAAGTTAAGTACATTTTCCTTTACCAAGAAAAGTCTAGATTATCACATTTTTTCTGCTTCTTTCTCTTTCCAAGTTTAACAAAATTAATCTTTTTCAAAGATTGTGAATTGTTATCCAGAAGCTCAGTCTTCTTTTTTCAAACAAATAAACTTCCAGATTCACTCATTTATTTAGAGTATCTAGTTTTGAAGGATACAAAGCAAAAAGACAAAGCATTACACTAAACATATATGTTTATGTATAATAACGAGTATAATGAGAGAAAGAATAAGCCTCAGGACAATAAAAATAATCAGGATTTGGGATTTTGAAAAAACTAAGCCAATAGATACTGCAGAGTATAAACCAATTAGGTGAGTGGAAAAGAAATAATAAAAATTGTTGTATGCATTACACAAAAGAGTCATGCATCATACCATTCCCTCCAAAATTAAGGAGTTACTATAAAAATTTATTAAAATCATTTATCTGGTTTGTAGCTGTAGCTGAAAAGGTAAACAGGATCATAGGGTGAATAAACAAAACCATATAATGCAAATTTTAAAAACCGTTACATATATACAAGGAGTTGGTTATGTCTAACACTTATTTAGACTCGTATGCTCTGTTCCTTCCATTCACCTTTTTACAAGGACATTACTGCTGTAGACAGAGAATAATATAAGATGATAATAGTATAGTTCAGCAGTCTATTCAGTAGTGAAAATTGTGGATTTATTTTCTTTAAAGGACCTAAATAGCAGCATTCAGAGTAAAGAAGTTTATATATAGTGAAATATCAAACTGTTCAGACTGAAGAAATAGCAAAAAATAAACAGAACAGTCAAAAAGAGGAAATTTAATCAGAAACTAATTTACTTAGGTAGATAAAATTATGAACAAAGACACCAAGTAGACCAGTGAAGCAAAAAATATAAATAAGGGGATGAAGCAGCCAGAGATTTATATTTTTTGATGTGAAGGAATATATTAAAGGACACAGAGGACAAGCTGGAATGTGAGATTTAGATAAACTTAAAGGAATTTATTTTTCTACCTTTTATGTATGTGTTGTATGTTTACAGCTCTATGTAGAGTACCTAGACTGTCTTCACTGTGTGCCTTTAAAATATGAATAGTTAATAACTGTTTTATAAAAGCCAGTTGTCCAAGAGAAAAACAAATGCAGAGTTAAAGGCTCACTTGATGCACATGTAAGTTTTACTTAGGATACACATTTACCATTGGAATGGGAAGCCTGACTATGATGTTACCAGAGGAAAGGAGGACTGCAGGAAAATTGGGTCAAATCAGTATTATGTCATACCACATGGGAATTAAAGAGGAAGAAGCAATGGCAGTAGGATTCATCTGACCAAGCAAAGATTTAAAGTGTATGCACATAAAGTTAGATAGGATGAATTCTACTGCAGTGACTTAAAATAGACCTTTTTAAAAGCTGGATCTTTTCATGGACTTAGACATCTGGATCATGCCTGAGATGCACTTCAGGACTTTATGTCCTTCTTAATTTTGACTAAAGTTTATTTCCTAAACTCACAGATGACCAGAAGTAGCTTTAAGATAGATTCAGTAGCATGTTTCCATTAAAAGAGAAGGAAATTTGTGGAACAATTAAGATGATGTCATAAACAAGAATGTCTGTTAAAGCAGGGTGAAAAGAAAGGATCTGAAAAGCATTTGGGATGTTGGAGGGATTAATACAAAACCAGGGAAAGGTTTGCTATGTTTTTAAAATCCAAGGCCATTGTTATGGAAAAGAAAAATCCTAGGAATTTTTGAGATGATTTGTTAAAAAAAGGTAAATACAGTTGTTGCACTTTATTTGTATAAGAGCTCAAACAAAACTAAAGAAATAAGATAGGTTGCCCAGCATTTGCAACTGCTTACAAACACTCGAGGGAAAGCTCAATGCAGTAAGTGACTACTGCCACTTAATTAATATCTGTGCCAGTAATTCCTTCTATTAGGTGTTGAAATTTATTTCTGCCATCAAACTCCAAAATAAGAGTCCTCTGCTTTTTCCTTGGATTCAAAAGCTTCAGATGTAATGAAAGAAAAAATGAAGGATTTATTTTCCTCAGGCTCTAAGAATGGTAGCATTAGAACAGTAAGTATAGTTTGTCCTTAGGCAGAGCTTGTATCTTATTATATGAAGCTAAGTATTCACTTTTTACAGTAAAATGATAGCAATTGCCTTCTTACTTCTGAGTCTGAACTTTGGACTTCATTAAGATGGATAGAAGTACATTGTACAAATTAAACAGAGGAATGCGTAGACCTTTGAATTTTTTGTTAACCAGATCTCACACAGGCTCTTATAAGAGGGAAGATTAATTTTTTATTCTCTGCAATATAGTTAATTTATTCTCTTATTGTCTAATTCAAAGACAGGGAGTATTTTCATTGACTCCAGGCGGGTTGTTAGTGCACAGAAAAGTGGGTGATATATATGAGAAAATCTGTTATAGGGGAATGAAGTCCCTGCATATTTTACCATTTTTATACCTTAGCATATGTACTTACAGGTGTAAGGATTTCTCAATCAGACAGAGAGTAAAATAGGAAACTGCCTTGAAAAATAATACTGTGAATCATCTAAAATCAAGCAGAAGACAAGAATGTGGGCCCTGTGATCTCAGAAGTCACAACAAGGCATAAGGTTTTTCTAACAAGAGAAGAGTCTAATAATAAAAAAACCCTGAATACTTTAAGTCAATAAATTGTTCATTACAAAAGAATTAGACTAGGATGAATATCTTTTTTTTCCTGATTTTAAGAGGATAAATTGATTATATTTTTTCTATTCTCTATCTCTTAGTCAGCTCTGTAGACACACCTACTCATCATATGGTGCACACTTCAGTAAACCATGATTTTTTCCCCTAATTCTAACATAATTTTCTGTCTTTGAATTTCAGTAATGTGGAATAGGCAGGATTACTTGTCTGACCTATGTAAATTAGAACTTTGAAATAGATATCTGAATATGTATGCTTTCTTTTCATTGACCATTCAGAATTATTTTATAGTTACTTGTCTGTTAACCTTCCGATTATTTAATTTAAAAGATTTTTAATGTGTGTGTGTGTGTATGTGTATATATATATTGAAAATATTTTTATATATGTATTGGCAAAAATCCAGTCTCTCCTCTGGAAAAAAAATTATACATTCAATCCTTATAGTCTAACTAACTGGAAAATATTAGTTCTTAGTTATGTATTCCAACTTATAGAATTTGGAGAATTCTTTATTCTCATGTCATCTACCTCTTTGTTCACAGCATGGAAGTGGCATATTAAGTATTATGCCATGCTATGAATACTATCTGTCGCCTCTAAGCAGAAAGCAGGCAAATGCAGATGAATTGTACTCAGTCTTCAAAAATAACTACTTTCAGTCTGAGAAACTAGTCTCTAGAACCAATGAGACAGATTTTCCAAAGAGCACTCAGTAGCTTCTGGTTAGGCACTTAATTGGAGTGGCTAACTTTTTCAAAGATAGCTCCTGCATACTGAAGACTCCTGTAAACCCAGCCACTGAATTTTGATTCCTTAGTTAGAGCTGCTCTTTTGAGAAAAGCTGCAATGCTGAAGGGGAGAGAACAGAATGACTGAGGGAGAAGAAATATTGGGAATCATGATGCTGAATTTATAAAAATCCTGTACATATAGCACAACAGTTATCTGAACGGGATTCAGAAGTAGACTAGATTGTCCTTCAAACAGGACATATTTCTGTTCATATTACTTATTTCCCACTTTCTCTCCTCTCAAAATGTGCCTTTTCTATTCCACTGTGTTGCAGATGTGAAAAATACTTCAGTATGATTACTTAAATGTTCAGATTATAGAGGTGAAATTGAATCTGATATTCTGACCAGATTATGTCAGTATGACATGTCACTGTAATAAAACTAACTTGGCAAGAGCTTAATTAGGGTTTTCATTGTGGATACAGTGAAGGGTCTGTCTTAACTGGGAAAGAAAAGACAACCTGGCTAGTTTTTAAGCTGCTAGGAAGGACACCTAGTAGGATGCCATATATCAGCTGTGACCTTTAAATATAGAAGTTTATAAACATGTCAATGAATGTGCTATCCATTAAGCAGGCTACACTCTGAAAGCCAAATTTCAAAGGGTAACTAATCTTGGGTCATCCCTTCCACTGCTCATCTTGTATCCCTTTCCCTCCTTTATCAGAGTTTTAAATAGACATCAAAATCCTTCTGAATGATACAGTTCTACCATTTCAATCAGTAATCAGCCTAGACAGTTCAAGCATCACTAAATGAAAAACAGACACACATTTTTTTACACATTTTTTACTGTGAAACTGCTCTTTTTTTTCATTCTAATTTAGAAATAGACATGTCCTAATTTTTTTTATATAAATATGGAAAAAACAGTATTGCAGTATAGGAGATAAATGTAGCAGTATACCACACTCAGAGAGTTCAAATTACTGGCAACAACAGAACAGAAATAGCCCATCGTCTATCTGATAAGATTACTTCTACCTCCATTTTCCTGTGCTGTCATAAACCATAACACTGTTATGACCAGTGTTAGCTGGCAGAGTTTCTTCAAGGGATTAACCACACTACCCATTTTAACAAGTTTTGATCAATTACAATCCATAGAAGTTTTTTCAGTATCCTGAAAATGCTACCCTGCAAAAAGTTTTGCGGATGCATTTCTACAGACACTGATTCCCTCTGAATACAGAAAAATGCAAGAGTGCTGAGAATAGGCAATTTTCTAATTAAACTTTTAAACATATCTTTTTTTTTTTTCATTTTGGAATATCAGATTAGCTCCTGATTCATCTTTACTGAAGCCAAAACAAATTTCTTCTTTCTCCATACTTTCCTTTAACAAACTGATCCTTTTTTTCTCTCAGAGAAATAGGACCTTCAATCACAGATTAATTCTTAAATCTTTCTTGTTTTAGCTTTTGCTGCTCTTCGCTGAAAGATGTCCACAGCAGTTAAAGCATAAGAAAAGAAACTGCGCACAGTGTCATTTCAATCCTCTGCAGTCTTCTGTTTTATTCATAACTATCTAGACGTTTCATTAGTTTGCATTCTGATGGTTTGACAATCTCTGTTTCCACATCATCCTTTAAAAGTGAATGCTTTTCTCACAAACTTAAGGTAGAGAAGTTCACATCCCCTAGGACCCCAGGACTTTTCAGCAATTAGCTGAACTACCTACAGTACTGACCCATGTAATAACTACTATTGAAAACAACTAACTTTCAAATAACAACTTAAGTTTTGCAGGTTGGGTTTCCGTTTTATCTTTTTTTGGTTTAGGAAGTCCTTCTAATCTCACAGATCTTCTAAAAGTTAAAAGATAGAAAACAGAGAAAAAAGAATCACTAAAGATTTTTAGTAAAGGAATATTATTTTCTAAATAAACAAATGTATGCACATTACCATTGCAATTAATTCTTCAGACCTTTGTGTGTCTGTTTTTGGGGGTGGTTGTTTTTTAGGTTTTCTTCACAGTGCAGAAAAAAAAAGCCATCGTCAGATGATTTTTGAAAGAACTCACACGGGCAGCACCATTTTTTCAACAAATGATCTGATATTCTGAGGTCCATACTGACAACCAAACACCACATTATGACCCTCTTAGTGCATGTTATTGTGGATTCACTGTCTATCCTGTATCACTGATGAAAAAAACTCCAAAACCCTAGTTAGTGCATCCTATCACATGGACCTATACTCTGTTTACCAAGGTCAGTACAAAGGGGATTATCACGAAACTTAGACAAGGTCTTACTCAGTGTGTAGGCTTTTAACCTGAACTTCAATGTTTTAAACTGTAACACTGCTTCTTGAAAAATATTAAACTATTTAATTGCTTTAACTATTATAAGAAATATTAGCAGTGAAAGAAACCAACCTATAGATTCTTAGAATCATATTAACCCCTGGAACTTCAGTAAATGATGTAAAACACAAAGGTTAACAAAGAGAAAACCCAAGAAACAGCAATACTTAAACAAGAAAATTCTGAGGCATCAGCAATTCTTTTTAACGTAGAGTTCAGCAAACTATTTGTGGTTTGTTGTTTTCATTTTTTAATAACACTTTTTTAAAAATTTGGGGTTTACTATTATTCTTATTCTTACTATTGTTGTTGTTGTTATCTACTGTCACACACTACATTTGGTTTGCGATTTTGTAAAGGAAAATGTAGGGACTTTTATTGTGTTACCTGCATATATAGGTTTAGTTCATCCTTCTTTAGTTTGTTCAAGACAGCAGCAGGGCTTTGAAATCTGTCTGTCCTTTATGTTTCTGTTACTGCTCAAAAGTCTGCTAATGAAATGCATTAGTTCCAAAGAAAAAAAAAAATGTTTTAATTGGTATTATGTGTAGATACCTGTTGTTCTGTATTCTTTACAGGTATACCTACCTTGTAATTAATAACTGGGCCAAATTAGAATTTTCAGTTTATTCGTTACACAGATCAAAACCTAAATATTATTTTTGGACTTGAGATATTTTTAATTAGATATCAATGGACTATATAAATAAATATTTGTTTAGTGTAAAAAAAAATATGTACAATAACATGGATTTTTCAGCTGTAATATATTGGGAAGTGGCTGTTCAGACAGGTGACCAGACAAAGATCATACGCTGGAGATCTTCTGTTCCTAGTGCTATCAAGACAAGTTATGTTGAAGAGCACTGAATAAAGCTCTGGCTTCTATAATTTTAAAACAAAGTGAAAATGTAACTTTAAAGTTTGAGTTGTTACTCATGTTAATCCTCTTGAAATGGTACACTGGTCTTGTCAGATTCTATTTTCAATATTTTTCGTTTCACATTTATGGATAATTTGGAATAAAAAGCTAAAGAAGAAAAAATAATTGACTGTGTACTGTTGGTAGTATAGCAACTTCAGCTTCATTGGTAAGAAATAACATAATGGTTTATGAGGATCCTTTGATGAACAATGGGATTTGTTATTTAACTTTACGTCTTTATTTTCTTTTATCTTTGGTTTGAGTTATTAATCATATAAATTAAACCAAATATCATCTTCATCTTTAAAGAGCAAAGGAAAATTATAGCTGAAGAGCAGTATTTTCTGACTTTTCAAATTATCAAATCAAATTATAGAATGATAGAATCATAGATTATCTCAAGTTGGAAGGGACCCAGAAGGATCATCAAGTCTAACTCCCTGCTTCTCATAGGACTACCTAAAACTAAACCATATAACTAAGAGCATCCTCCAGATGCTCCTTGAATGCTGACAGGCTTGGTTCTGTGACCACTTCCCTGGGGAGCCTGTTCCAGTGACTGACCACCCTCTCAGTGACAAACTTTTTCCTAATGTCCAGTCTGAACATCCCCTGATGCAGCTTCATTCCATTTCCTTGTGTCTTATTCCTGGACACTCCTTTTGCCATGCCGCCTTGAGCAAGATGTAGACTGCAATTAAGTCACCCTTCAGCATTCTCCAAGTTCAACAAGCCAAGTGGCCTCAGCCACTCCTTGCAAGTCTTGCCCTCAAGAACTTTCACCATCTTGGTTGCCCTCCTCTGGACACACTCTAATAGTTTGATGGCCTTCTTATATTGAGGCGCATAAAACTGCACACAGTACTCAAGGTGGGACTGCACCAGTGAGGTACAGAGCGGGACAATCACCTCCCTCGACTGGCTAACTATGCTGTGCTTGATGTACCCCAGGACTTGGTTGGCCCTTTGGGCTGTCAGGGAGCACTGCTGACTCATACGCAACTTGCCATCAACCCAATGCCCCACATCTCTTCCTGTGGGGCTGCTCTCCAGCCTCTTGTCTCCCAGTTTGTATGTAGAACCAGGATTACCCCACCCCAGGTGGATAATCTGGCACTTACTCTTGTTAAATTTCATATGGTTGGTAGTCGTCCAACTTTCTTGTCTGTCCAGATCTCCCTGTAATGACTCTTTACCCTCAAGAGAGTCCACAGCTCCTCCTAGTTTAGGGTCATCAGCAAAGTTACTTAGTATACATTCAGTTCCTGCAGCCACGTAATTTATAAAAACATTACAGCATTGGCCCTAAAACTGAGCTCTGGGGAACCCAGCTGGTGACTGGCTGCCTGCCTGATGTAACCCCATTTCCAGTAACCCTTTGAGCCAGACCTGTCAGCCAATTTCTCACCTGACATATTGTGGACTCATCTAGCTGTGTGCTGGACATTTTGTCCAGAAAGACACTGTGAGTGACAGCATCAAAAGTTCGCTAAAATCCAAGAACCCCACATCTACTGGCTTCCCTTGGTCAGCTAGATGGGCAACCTGTCATAAAAGGAAATATACATATATAAAAGGAAATACACATGCTTCAATGTCTGAAGTCACCTAGACACAGTTTATTCTTAGTGTGTGATCATATGATGTGTGTCACAAAATAATGGCATGTAAAAGTAAAGATTTTATTTAAGAGCCTTTTTTTCAGTTTAGGCTTCAGCATATAAGATTACAGGTATCTGGTGGAGTTCTTTATACTGGATTCCAGATATCATTTGGTGTTTTCTGTTATGATAATCTATATTTTAAGACATACTGGATGGGTTAAAAAAATATCACTTGTGGTGTCTTCAGTATAGCTTAAGAATTTTAAACCCCAAAAATGTACAGTACCCTTCATGTTATGTAAAATTGATTGTTTAATATGTTTAGGAAGATTGCAGGTGCATCTAAGAGTCTCAATTACATAGAGATTGCATTGAGAACTATATACTGATCTAACCATGAAACCTCCACTGGTTCAAAAGACAGAGGAATTAGGCCAGCACTGACTCTTAGAAATATAACCATCAGTGTATTGTGTTTATTTCCAATGCCTGAAGTAATCGTGGGAAAGTTTTGCTTTTTACAGATGTTTTTCTTGTAGTTCCAGAGATACCTTATGGGGTCTAACAGAAGCTTTATTCTCTCTTCTTCATTCTTCTTTTGAAAGCTCAGAACATCTTTTTTGTTTTTGCTTATATGTTTGGGGGTGTTTGGGGCTTTTTTTGGGTTTGGTTTGGTTTTTTGTTTCTTTTTTTTCTCATTGAAGGGATAACAGAAACTTAGGGAAATAGCACAGAAGTAAAGTCAAATTGTTAACACCTCCTTCATTAAGCACATACCTGTTTGGTGATTTTTCAAGAATGTGCACATTCATGATTAGAATTACCTGAATGAATTTTTCTGGATATGAAAGGGGGACTGTTGGAACTGCTGAAAAATGTGTTAACAATAATGATGATAAGAAGAAAATACATCTATGTCAAACCAAAGCTTTTTAATAAGGAAAGGTCAGCTTTGATTAGTTTTTCCATTGAAAATTATCTTAAAAAAGTGACATAATAGGTACAGAAATGGAACACTTTAATCGTCAAAAGCCAGTTTTGATTTTTCACAAACTTTTCAACTTTTGAATTGAGAAAGTAATTTGTTGGTGTTTTTTTTTTTTTATATTCAGCATTTTATTTGGATTAAACATCTGTTCCCCTTCTACCTGTATTTATTAATAACTTTATGAAAAAACTTTTTCCAGTAGTGTATTTAAAAAAACAAAACTTCATAAAGTTATTGGAATTTGAAGTGCTTCTGAAACTCTCACCCAACACCAAAGGAAAGGAAAAAAGAAAAAAAAACCAAAACAAAACCATGCAGAATTAAATCAAGCAAAATGGCAAATGTTTACATAAATAGCGTATGTATTTGTAATATAAAAAAAAAGACAGCCATAAGGAACTATGAAGGAGCATTAGCTGCAAATTTTAATTTTAATATGAGACTATCCCCTATAATCAGGACAAAAATGTGTTGATTGTGGTTTAGCACCTCTAATCAACTGGGATAAAGAGACTCCTCCTGCTCTTAGTTACAAAATTAGTTACAAAATGCTATTGTCTCTTAATATTTTTTCCCTTATTGTTCTTTTTTACACAAGAAGAATGTCAGATATCTTTACACCAGCTAGAACTACCATTCAGTGCCTGAGACAAAGAAAAGCTAAGAAAATGTGAGGACTGAAGACTCTGGACTGGCGCCAGCTCTGCACACCAACAAGTAGCTCATTTTTAGCACGCTGGACAAAGTACTTCTTTCATGAAGAAGCAGTCTGTTACAGCCTCCCCCGCTTTCCTAGCTGAAAATTCCCTAACACATCATTTTCACTGACTGTTCAACACAGTGCTATGTCATGATGGATACTGAGAAACCATAATCAACTTCTTTCATTATAACTGGTTTGCCTGCAATGTGAAGCACCATAACTTTAAAGATTATTTCGACAAATGGCTGGGGTAAATGGTTAACTGGTGCCTCAGCGTTCCTCTAAATGGTAAATAGAATATAAAGGCAGTGCAAAACTCTGAAACCTCACAACTTACTCACAAATCTCAAACTAATTATGAAGTTGTGGGATTCATTGTCCCATGGAGGTAAAGAGAATTTAAAAGGCTGTGGCTAGAAAACTGATGAAATCAAACAGTATTTTCTTTCTCTCTTTGAGTTCTGGTCATTCTTATAAATTGAACAGGAACTGCAAGAAAACCTGAGAATATAATCAAACAACAACAATTTTATAGTAATAATGTTGATGTTTTTCCCAAGAGCACAACAAATATTGTGGATCTATTTTATTTGTTGCTGAACAAACATAAAAAGTACAGACTTTTCTCTCAGGGGCTTACAAATGAATTTGTATTTCTTTTTATTCCTGTATACTGTTACAGGTATTTTTTGCACTGAGTTGCTTATCTTTCTTACTTATACACCCAAAGAGAAGGCATTAGCCATGCAAATACGCACACTGATAGTAAGGATACTATTTAGCACAAACTTTACTTGCTGGAACTGAGCCCAAAATAAGGAGGTTTCTTTCTTGAATAACATTTACAAAAGTCATTCTTCCTCTTCATCACTGCAAAATCTTCACTCTATGTAGTTATTAGGGCTACATAAACCCTATGTTTCCCTTCCTGTTAGGGTTGCAGAGAGCACAAATGGCTTGTCTGCATTTTCTGAGCACCTGGTATATCAAGTGAACTAAAAAAGATTCATGCCTTCTGCTCCATGGGGGACCGCATTGCATAATAATGTGATCAGCTAATGTCAGTGATGCCCTCTCCCAGATTTGGTCAGGCAAATGTACATCTTGCATGTAAGAAGTATAAATATAACAGAGAAACTTAATATTTTACTCTGTGTAGATGGGAGAACGGGGCTGAAAACAGACCTCTAACAACAGTATAAAGCCAAATACTTAAAATCCAAGCAATATCAGGTTAGAATTTCCTGTACAAATTTAATTCCAGCTGACATATGCGTTATCATACAGACTGTAATTATATAACGATTTAATTTTTCTTTTTTTCTTTAGACAATCCTGGCCAAAGGACAAAGAACAGAGAATATGCACAAAATAGTTAGCCAGCCAATTATTTCAATTATTTTCTACCTTCATCATTCAGTACGTAATCCGTATCTTATGTACAGGACATCATTTCAACCATACACTGAATTCAGAATTATTGTCTTCCTCTGGGGCATTTTTGTGGTATAAACATCACTGCGATATCTGAGTGGCCCACAAACACTATTTTGCATACACAACATCACTTTGAGGAAGGATAATACTGTTATACCCATCTGAGATACGAGGAGCTTAATACCAGAATATTCAAATGCCCATTAACTCTGGATGATCCCACTTGATATGCCTACAGGCCAAATTTTCAGCATATTTAGCAGATCACAGCATTTTATCTGTTCAAAGAGGAGCTCGAGCAGACCTCCTCTGTAGTTCACTTTTCTGTTCTGCCCTTTCTGCCCTTCTGCTCCTTTTACTCCTATTTTAATAGTCAGCATCTCTGCTTCTTGGCCCCTTGCATTTGAGTTTGTCCTTTCCTCCTTCCCACCACAGTTTGCAGCTTGCTTAGTAGTAAGAAGATGGTGAACATGCTATCAAAA
Organism: Phalacrocorax carbo; assembly: GCF_963921805.1. Classification (NCBI taxonomy): domain Eukaryota; kingdom Metazoa; phylum Chordata; class Aves; order Suliformes; family Phalacrocoracidae; genus Phalacrocorax; species Phalacrocorax carbo. Next base: position 167,836,545 of record NC_087513.1, read on the forward strand.
TGATTTTTGGCTCGAGAAAAAGCAACAGTGAAGTTTTGCTGAGCGCCATGACAGCTGCCCAGCCTATGTCTATTACAGAGGCACAACAGACACTACAGTCTGGCTCTGAGGACGAGTAAACACTGACTACTTTAACACTGTACAGCAGGTGGCCAGGGACAGCACCTAAGCCCCATCTGATACTCAAGTGGCCCTTGCAGTCTTTGCCATTTTCTGTTCAAAGTATTGAAAAATTATGAGGGGTGTGTTGCAGCCCAACAAATGATGTTTATAAGGAGTGAGACTGAGTTATCTGGTGCATGATCTGGGTGAATTAGAGGATATGCAAGAGTTTTTGAAAATAAAACTTCCTGAAATAATGTTACAAGATTGAGCATGGTGAAATGGACCAAATGTATGGACTCAACCATATTGCCCGATGGCAGTGGTCTTGGATGCTTTTAACCACTTGAGATATGACTAGGCACAATCACAGAGATCACTGGTTGATATGAACCAAAACCATGCCAGGGAACATGCTAAAAATGAATGAAAATTGAATGAAAGAATAAGATCCACCTACATGGGTTTGGTTGTTTTTTTTTTTTAAAAAAAACTGTATGGTTATACTTTTACAGTTTGATCAAAACATATCAGAAGAGAGCACAGAAAGCACTCACACAATCAAATGACAGTTTCAAATAAATATATTCCACTGCTTTACCAGAAAAGAAGTATTGGGCACCTTTCTCCCCATATTCACCCTGCTTCACTGTATCAAAACCATTCATCAATCATTTGAGATTTTTGATTAATTGCATATGAGATTTTCTTAGCAAGAACACAAAGGCATTCTGAGAAGTAACTGAATTGTTTCTATTCAAACAGTAAGAAAAACAAGCAGCAAAAATAAAGCCCAGCAACTCTGATCAATTTTAAAAAGGACTTGTAGCAGAAAATGTCTGGCAGCCATATTTATTCATGAAAACTCAAACTTTATGTTAGATTTTGTTTAGATTTTCTGTTCTAGATTATGCTTAAGTCTAGTTGTTTTGTGATTTGAAATTTTGTGGAAATCAGAATAATGAAAAGTTGTATCTGTTTTGAACTGGTATCAATAGTTAAATCTTTCTCAGGGTATCATTCCTGATTTAACAGTACTAGAGAAGAATCTAGGTATTTTTATGCATAAAAATAACAGTTTGATTTATTATTAATAACAAGTAATGTGTAAAGTATAAATTAATTATTTCAGATCAGGGCTAAGAAAGTAAAATTTAAAAATTGTTTCTGTATTTAACTGAAAAGACAACCATCCAGAAGCATCTTCTGTTTTATGTCTAGCTTAATTAGGACATTATTTCCTTCTATGCGTATTTCAACCTGAAAAGAAGAGGTAGATTGACTAATGTGTGAAAATAAGGAGATTTAGCAAAAAAAATTTATCAGGAGCTCAGAGGTTTATTTAAAAAAAAAAAAAAAAGAAAGAAAGAAAAAGATACAATAGAGACTCTTGTACGAATAGGATGTAGTATCACAGTCTATTAGAATGTTAAAGGCAGCCAATGTATTGATATACTGTTTTGTTTTAAAATAGATTTTAGATGTTTTTTTTTAGCTATGCTCAGATTTCTCTTTTTCAAGAGAGACAGAAAAACAAAGAAAACCGAACCTTTCTAGAATAATAGAGACAGCTATATGACAAAGGATGAGCTGTAAAGCTATGGACACTGTCAAATCAATCAATCAATCAAGTCTTTAGTTCTTAGTGTAGTCTATTGAGTAACTTATTCATTAATGAAGTAAGTGCAAATGTTGACTCAGGTTTATTCTCATGTCATGATTTGCTGGGTGAAAAGGGGTGAAAGAAAGGGGCAGAAGAGAGTTGTTTAAAACTGTTTTTACAATCTCTGCATGGTTTTGGCCATGTTCCAGATACATTACAGAAATCTCAGATCTGTTCCTTATTCTTTTTTTTTTTCTTCTTTTTTCTCTTTTGCCCTTCTTTTTTCCTGTCAGCCTTTTTCTATTTTTCCCTTTTTTATCTATTTTCCTTTTTCCTTTTCTTTTTTCCCCCTTTTCCTTTGTTTCCCTTTCCCTTTGTTTCCCTTCATTTCCCTTCAGTTCCCTCCCCTGTCCTGCCTTGCCCTTTCACCTCTTCTTCTTCTCCTTCCTCTTCCTCTTCCCATCACTCTTGTGTTTTACCAAGAGAACATATGTCCAGATCCATATGGAATACAGTTTCATGATGCACAAACCCTCTCACCCCTGCAAACATCACACTGAACCCACACCAGCACTAAGGAACAACCCTCAAAGGCTCCAGGTATACCACCTTTTACTGCTTAGACATCTGTCACGGTGGAGAAATTCTAATTGAGAAAAGTTGTTATGAAGATGAATTCCATTTTGTTGGTATCAGGAGTCCCTAGATTAATGAATTAATGAAAATTAAGATAGGCCAATGCATTCATAAATTACTTATCTCGCTGTGGACTTTATGAATATTTAGGATTTCTAACAGCTACAAATATTAATTATGGATTATTTTTCACCTTCCAATTTTTCTAATATATATCACTAATTGTGTAGTGGGTAAACAGAGATGTTTTCAACAGCGTTGTGTAAGCAGAGATTATTTGAAAAGGAGACATATGGATAAAACTACATAATTACAGTGATGAGTATGTAAATGCAGAAGTCATGGATTTCACTTTTGAATTAAAGATGTTTAAAATTTGGTGTTAGAAAATTAATCTTATTAATTTTAGATCTTTCCTGAACTTCCTAATTCTTGATGAAATTTCAGGGTTGTTTGGAGACAGATATGGGACATGTCTGCAATTGTTGTGATATTGTGTATATTGAAATTAGCTACATAGCCTTGTTTTCAATGAGTCAGGTACCATTCAACCATTCTAAATAAATTTCAAAAGGAAGAAAGGAAACCCACTGGAAAAAAAAACAAACACCTTCATCAAATATGCAGAGAAGAAAATTGATATAAAAGGCTGATGGAAGCACAGTCATTCTCTTCAGAAGACTGGAAATGTAAATAAAGGCATCATTCTTCCCAACACAATTTATACTCATGAAATATGGATGTTAGCAATATTACACAGTGGAACATATTATCATGAAGATCAGTATACATTCCTCCTGTGATTTTCAAAGGTCATTAAAATGAAAGAAATATCAGTATATCTGCACTTCATCACGTGATACATCCATGTTTATGCTGTTCGCTGTATATTTGTAGGTATAAATTACAAGACTGACAAAGTAAAAAACAAAGAATACCAACAAGCTAAAACTGGGTATGCATTACATATTATTTCAGTAACTTTGGCAATAAGAACATTTTCAATCTTTCTCTGTAGGTTTCAAAAGATTTTTTTTTCCCTTTTAGGGTGGCAAAGTTTATGGAAATATGTCTAGGTGTCATTGCTGGTACATTTTGGTAATAGTTCTGACTCAGCGAACAGGGCATTTATTCTTATGTGCAAAGGGACTAAGTATTTCCTGCATATGCATATTTGCATTTGAATTTAATAATATCAGCCCTTCATATATTAACCCCTTTGCACAGATCTACTAATTATGCAGATTATTTTAAAGCTATGTTGGCAGGAAAATAGAGGACTTCTCATTAACGCATTTTCAGAACTATGTATAAACACTGTCAAATAGGAAAAAAGGACTTATAGGACCACAAAAAGTATTTAACTATTGGGGGGGAGGAAAAAGTGTTTCAAAAGAGTTACAATACAAAATAATTTTAAAAAAGAAAACAAGAGAGCAAATGTTTCTATATTTTGATTGCTGGCCAGACTTAGTATATTTCACTTTATTTGTCATATTTACCATTTGACATGCTTATTTATTTATCATATTTTAAGATACTTAATTTCAGAATCACTGCTATAAATATTTACTTTCTCTGAGAATTTATGGATAATTTGTAATTCCTGAAAGTAATTTTTTAAATGAAATTAGAGTCTAATTTTGATTTTGGAAGAATAATTTTCTTTGACACTATGCGAACAGGCATTGCTCTTCATGTCAGTCAGAAAGCCTCATTTTATTTTAGTAAGAGAGAAAAAAAAACCACCCCAAAGACTGATGGATTTTATTTGTGTTATACATGGTTTCTACCTGGGTGAGATGCTTATTGGCCCAGATAACAAAGACAAATTTGTGATCTGGAAAACAGCTAATAATATTAGCAAATAGAAGGTAAAAGAGATGGTAAAGGTTTGCAGGCCAGAGAATACTCTTCATCTTCTTCCACTGTATTTCACCGAATCTGCAGGTACGGATGTTAATTTGCTTGTTTCCTTTTGTCATTGAACACATTGCATTGCATTAAACACATATAAATCGATGTCCATTATTTGAGAAGGCTAGATACATTTTTTAATTCTAATCTTAATTAAATAGATGCTGTTGGAGTTCATGCTGTCCAATTCAACTATTCTGTGTTTTGTTCCATCTTGTCCTGATCAATAAACCTTTCCACTTAATATGTTATATAAATTGCATATTCTTTTTGACCATTCTTCAAAGTGTATATTAATATTTCCTAAACTCTCCGTATTAAAACTGTGACATAATCTCCATCTTTTTAATTCATTTTTGCATGTCTTAGAAGTTCGCGTTTTTCACATCTGATTTTGTATAATATGCCTGGTAGAGCCCTGTAAGCCTATACTGAAAGGCTGGTTCATTTTATGTTTCTGGGAATGAACAAAAACATAATCAACAGCAAACACAGATTTGACAGTAATTTGGTTACAACCTTGGCAGAATTAAATTGCAAGCCATTTTTCTGAAACATATTTTGTATTGTATGTACTGGAAAATTTCACAGGCTACCCACAGCCTTTGAAGCTAACCAAAAGCGTGTTTTTTTTTTTCCTGATAGGATTTTCTTAAAAGTGGCATCAACTGTTGAAACTAACAGAATAGCAAAACCACCATTTTCATTTTTTTGGTGTTCATATCACTTTTGTGTATGATTTACACTCCTATTATTAGGAAACTCGGGATGAGCAGGTTAAAAAGTGTTGGAATCTGTTCAGGAAAAATAATAGAGGCCCTAATCCAAGCTGTAAGGACCACAAAGGCTGCTTTCAAGTTCATGCTAGCAATTACCTCTTGACTTGAGTGAAGGTTCACATTGACACAGAAGCACACTCTACATTGTATACTGAGAGCCTTAGAGGACATAAATGTGAGTATATTTCACTGAAAGAGAATCGTAAGAGTTATGTTTCTAATTCACAGAACAGACAGGGACTATGTAAGCTATTTGCCCAGACATAATTACATGACACAGCTCTGTGTCAAGAACTTAAGAATTGTAAATTAAAACAAGACAATTATTTTTAACATATAACTAACATTTTTAATAAAAGATCTTTTTCCAGGATTTGAGAAGGAGTAACATACAGAAAACCATATATGTTCAAAGATTGTTCCTTTTGTCTAGGCTGACTTCAATATCCTGCTTGAATATGTAGATATTAAAGTGATTGCAGTGATAGTCTAAGGAAACAGCTTTGAGTTCTTTCATTCTTTCTTCGTGTGTGGCATCCTCATGTGACACGTATGCTGCCTTTAGCTCCCAAGAGTAGAATCTGGACATTCACTCACCCACCCAAATTATACCTGCTTGAGAAGCAGCTGTGACTCTGTGGGAGTCCAATCCTTCTCTCTTCTAATACTTTGCTTTGGATCTTGTGAACAGAGAGAAAATTAAGTGAAAAAAAACCAAACCACCTCTTAAAAACAGAATATTGCTCCGTAACTGCAGAAGAAACCAAACATAACAAAAGATGTTTTAGGAGAACATCAAAGGTATCTAGATTCCTGCAGACGTTATACTTCAGAGTTCAATGATCTCATATCCAGAACGAGCCTTTCAGTCACTTTTCCCATTGTGGTGTTTCACTTCAAGGCTGAGGACTCAAAGGCCCCCCAAATCCAAAAGTTCTCATCTTAGTCCTTAGTCCTGCTTGACTTCTCATCTGTCTTCTACTGCTCCATGGAAGCAGAAGTAAGCATGATTATTAGGCTGACATTGTTATTATTCTTCTGAGCATGTGTAAAGGATTCCTTATTTTCTTCCTTCTTGTGTACATACAAGGCATACCTACATCGTCTTCAAATAATTTCAGTTTGGAGTGCACCCAGATGCTCTAACTGACCTGACCAGTCTATAACCATCTTTCTCTATGTCTTTGCTCCTCTTGGACATTTGTCTACCTGTACTGAAGGCCAGCTCTGGTAGGGTACAACTGTGTCACCTTGTCTCAAACTTCTATAAATATAGCTAAGTTGCAATAAAGATCAGTGAGTAATAGAAACTGATCTATTGTGGAAGAGCTGTCAGATACCTTCATTGGGCCTCCATCCACGCACACTGCTTCTGTTGGTCTTGGAGCCATATTTAAGCTCACTGCTTGCTGAGCTATGTCACAGGTATGCTGCGCTGTGCTCCGTTTCTTGCTAACCCTCAACTTGCCTTGTTGACTTGACTTACTGGCTTGTCCTGTATTAAACTTTGGATTATGATGAAATGTTTGTCTCACCACATGTCCCCACAAGATATATACATCCTCGATAATCCTCACCACAAGAACGCACGTGACACACCCAATGCACCCCAAATCCCATGAAGCTTGAGCATGAAGCTTGGGTGACCATAGTCACAGGGTGGATTATGTGGAATAATAGCTGGAGGAGACTCAGAAATTAAACTCGTTTTTAGAAAAGGTACAGCATTGAAGAGGCTGTCAGGGTGAAGTGCAGATGCCATCTGAGGAATCCATTCCACGGAAGTTCCCAAGTAACCTTAGATGTCAGCAATGCCAGGAGAACTTGGTGCACTGACTCTAAGAGGAATTGTCTGGAGGGTGGAGTGGTGTGGAGGCATCGCAGCCAGGCTCTGTGGTAAATGGGAACTCGAGGTACCATGGAGCCAGTACGCTGCATATTTGCTACCCTGGGCCAACAGTCCATCATGCTTTTGACAAAATGCTGACCTTTTGGTAAACTTTGCTCGTTATAATATCATTATAATACCAAAACACACCTCCAACCCAAAAGTTACCCTCCTCTAAGGTGCAACCACCCCTCACTGGGCCTGCGCTTTGAATTTCTTCTAGTCTATGCTTTTGAAAGTAAAGCAGGGAAATTCTACACCAATCATAATAAAGGTATATATGACTAGAGTCACTCCAGCTCCACCTGAAAGGTAAAAAATAGTATAAAGTGTGTGAAGAGAAAGAGGGTGTTACGAAAGATACCATCGCGTACCACTCTGACTTCTGGGAGCAGTTGATGGGCTGAGCCTCTCTTCCCCCCCATTGGGGTGCCTTTGGGTAAGATTGGAAACCTTTGTAGAGTCACTTTAAATCCCTAACATATTAAAGTTTCTTTGCTTCATATTAGAGTTGCTTTGCTTCATATTAGGGTTGCTTCGTATCTGTTTTGCATACTTGTAGCCGAGCAGTGTACTCATATCTTTGGCATATATGTTTGTCTCATAACCAGCAATCTTATCACCAGTAGTCCAAAGAACCTGTGTATCTGTTGCTTTAATAAATTGTACTATTCATTAACATATCCATGATCGTTCTCATTGAACATAATCGGCCAGGCCATCTGGCAGATTAGTTCCTAACTAATACTCTGATGGGTGGTTACATCTATAACCCTTAGAAAATAAACCGTTGACCAAGTCTGAGACTAAGACTGGGCTTAGCCGCACCTAGCCGCCTCTCGGAGAAGGAGTTTAGAAAGCCAGGGGGTCCTGTCTGAACCTCGTGACTCAACAGTAGGGTCTCTCCCTAGCCACTCCTCAGACTCCTACCATTAATGCAACAGCCTGTCTCGTCAGTGAAGACTTGCCTAGTAATTGCCAGGTACTGACCTGACCTCAGTCATTGTCCCCAGCTCAGCCCTCCTCTCCTAGTGCAATACCATGGGACTGCGCCTCTCAGTGAGCTGGTGCTTCTCAACCTTTGCTCCCCTGTCTTTATGGGCAGCCCAGCCTCACTACTCCCTGGCTCACAATACCAAAAAAAACTTCTCCAAGGTTTCCTCAAAGAGCTAAAACTGCTAACATGCAATGTCTATGAATAATAAACTGGAATTCAATCAAACTATATTGTCTAACTAGCTAAAGTTCAAACATATTTAATTATCTTTTTGGAAACACTTGATGACCACTGATACAATGAGGTTTGATGAAAACCACACTATGTTTCCTTAGTTTGGTCTTACAGACATCTTTTTGCTACCAGATAACTTAATTCTGTATTGCTAAGCTTGATAAGCCTGAAACTTTCAGCCAGAAGAGTTTACTATTTATGACTTTTTTGGTAAGCACTACAGTCATTATCTGCTGACAAAACAGAAGTCTGTGCAGTTAAGACATCAAGGACTTTTATATCCATAGAGGAATGCACCTTTTCAGAGTGAAAATAATCTAGAATGCTACATATATGCTTATATATTCTTCCTACCTGTTGTGCAGTGTTTTCTGATAAATACTTTTCAGTTCATGAGAGCAGAGAATCCTATCCACTTGCATATGTTTTCTGATTAGTCAGGTTGTGATAACTGTATAGGTAAAAATCTCTGTTTTCTTTAGAATCATGGATTCACAGAATAATTCAGGTAGGGAGGTACCTCAGGAGGTCTTTAGTCCCTTTAGCCAACCCACTTCACTGCTCAGCTCAACTCATGGGGAAAAAGGTTCTCGTTATATCCAGTTTGAATTACAGCTCTTTCAAGGCTGCCATGTACTGCTGTGAAAAGCCTGGCTCTACCTCCCTGTGGACACCATGCAGCTGCTGTTAGGTCAGTCTGCAGCCTTCTCTTCCCCATGCTGAACAAGTCCCAGTCCTTCAGTCTCTGTTCACAGGCAAGTGCTCCAGCCCCAGCCATCATGGGGCTGAATTGACCCCAGTTTAATGATGTCTTTTTTCCTGTTGCACAACCCCAGCTGTGATGTAGTATGCAGCTGTGGTCTAATGGGTGCTGAGAAGAGGGTAAATACCCCTTCCCTTAACCAATAGCCTCTATTTTTCCCTTTTTTACTATCTGATTGTATGTCTGTATTTGGGTTGTTATTTAGAAGAACTATTCAGAAGTGGGTGAAAGAGTTATTGGATTGAATTTTAGCCACTGTTTTTTTCTTTCTTTTGAATTTTTAAAAAAATAATTTCCAGAGCTGATATGTCATCTGTAGGACTTGTCTAAGTGTTGTTCTGTAAATCACATGCAGCATTGAAAACACATAATTACAAATTAAAGGTCAAAGTCAAATTAAATTTTTATATTGATGGACTCCAGAACCAAAGTAACTTTACAGAATCACTTATATGTACAATATCTTCAGTAATACAGAAGCAAAGAATAGCTGAAGATGCTGTTGATGAAGGGAAAGACGGCATGAGCAAATTCTCTTTATATTTTGGTGGTCAGTATATCTTAATTAAAAAATATCTTCTGGCTATTCAAAGTTATTTTGAATGACTAGCCTAAAAAAAATAAAAAAAGCCAAAGTAGATGCATTATATTAATACAAAGGTTACTTTTACACTTTTCTTCCTATGAGAATGAAGGAAATGTACATATGTTTATGCACATTTTTGCATTACATGAGTATTAGACTTCTTAAAAATTGCAAGAAGCAGAATCCATGTCTTCTACTTCTTATATGAGTGCCTTACCAATTAGAAGGAAGCACAACTTTCATTTTTCTTCTGTCCTTCTGTTGTTTTCCATGTGCTACCAGTATCTACTTCCAGTGGTAAATGCTATTTCTTAAATGTCCTCTAGGCATGTCATGCAAAAATATGACAGCTATTGTCTTTGCTTTCTTGTATCCAAAGTTCTATCTTCAAACCTTTGTAAAAACAACTTTAGTGTATATATTAGATTTATTTTAATTTCTTGTGCTTGCCTGTAGGAGGCAAAATGGAATCTTGATGAGCGGTTTGGTTAAGCCTGGGGAGGAAAGTCATCTTCATTTGATTTTGCACATAGATAGAATGTATTAATTTGAAAAAAAAACCCACTACACAGTTTGCCTATTTTGTAGCCTGACTTCCTATTTTACTTCTCTGTATCCAAGACTGCATTATTCTGTTAGTGAAAAATACATTGTATTCAATAGTAAAATCTGAGGAAAGAAAACAGTAATTTTCTAATATTAGGAAAAACTAACAGTCTTTAGAAAAGTTATTCAATACTCCATAAGTTAAAGAACACTTTCTCATCTTTATGCAAATTGTTTTGTATCTGTATGATTCAGCAAATGATCTCCTTTGTTGTTAAAGTTAAAGGCCGATTATGGTTAATCAACTGTGATTGCAAGATCATAGCAAAAGTTTTGGCAGTTTGGCTGTAGGCATTTTCATGTAAAATTATTATTCCTGATCTAAACTCTTAATTTAATAAGCATTGCTAACAAATGGAAGATCTATAGCTTGTTAGGAGCTGTTTTACTTGCTACAGAAAAAGGGCACTGCACCAAACTGAAGAGATAAATTTCTTCAAAGTGTAAGCAGAACTTAACTTCAAGGACACCTTTTATCTTCTTTTTTCATTGTGGTTTTTTTTTTTTTTTAATTTTAATCTTAATTTTAATTTTTATTTTTAATTTGCCTAAGGATGCAGTCATCACTAATAAAATGATCTCAAAATCATTTGATCTGTAAAGTTGCACCAGACAGATTGTTCTTATTTCTACTCTCTTATTTCTTGTTTTGGAACATTTGGCATGGCTAAACAGAGTGATTGACTGATTGATTGATATATGGTTGAAAGGATTACAGAGAAGAAGGGAGCTGAAATTAATGCCTGCATGTCAATATTTTCTTAAGATGACTTAAATCCAGTCTCTTAGGACACCCACAGACACAAGATCAATGTTTTAATAATAACAATTAATAATACATGATGATGTAACGTATGATGGGAAGAAACCATTTCCTGATACCTAATGACTGGCTGCAATATTTCAGGGCCTGAGACAGACTCACAGATACAGCAGCCCCCTACAGACAATTATTGCGCTTCTGTAGCATTAAGAATACACTTCAGAGAACAAAAAATGGATTTTAATATATAGATTAAAAAGAAAGTTTAATTGAACATTCTCAGTTTTATTGTGTTCTGCTTAAAACAGCTTTTTACCCCTTACTTTGCAAAGAACCATACAATGATGAGAGAATTAAGCAGCACTTAATTTACAAAGTTTTATTAAATTTATAATAAGAAATGTATAGTAATAATAGTTCTACTCTGAAGCTAGATTTAACTGACTTTTTTTTTTCAATAGAAGAATCTTTCATGCAAGTAAAGGAAGAGGTATCACATTGAATGCGTGGGTGTTCACCATGTGGAACTCGGATTCTTACTAGACAGAACCCCAAATGAGAGAAATCTCCAAGGTTTCTACTGGCATGTTTATATACCTGCAGTGCTTTCCCTTTTTGGCTTGTGTTGACAGCTTCACAGATCTGTTTTCTCTGGAGTGTCTTTTTTTTTTCTTTTTTTTTTTTACAAGCTTTTAACTCCAACTTTTAGAATTTCATTTTTAAATCTTAAGATTTAGCTATCTGAAAGTAATTTGACTATTATTAAATAGGTCATATGACAATTCTACACATATTCCCCTGCCTTCTACAGCTTTGGTTACTCTGATTTCCAGCCCGTTGATCTTCTCCCTATCTCATTCCATAGCTATTACCTAATAAAGTGAAAAATTAGAAAAGAATACTGAAGAACAAAGAATAGAAGAAGCAGAAACAGGATTAAACTTATGTAGTTATAGCTACTCAAATATTGTGAGTATGATTACACCAATCAAACTTTAGATCACTACAAAATATCTGAAGATGGCAGTCACAGTAGGCTAACTCCCTTTATAGGCAAGAAAAAAGAAACAGGCACTTTCAGGTTATGGTTCATTTAGCTTGGTTTAGATATTTACTTTAGAATAAGAAGAATCATGGCCTTGACTCCACTAACTATATTGATCACGGTATAGGTAGCCAAGTATGAAGAACCCAGACATAGACTTAGATATCAAAACTCACACAGTGAAATTTATATTATCATTTTTAACCTGCAGGAAAGATGAAAAAAGAAAATACTAAAATATATTCTCATCTGCCCTGTCCTATTAAAAATATTTCTCTAAATAAGATAATTATCTTATCTTTATATGTAAAAATATATATGCAATACTATAATAATGGTCATAAAAAAAATTCCTTTGCAACAAGAAATTTAAAGTTATGGGTGTTTCCGTGTTAATTTTCCAATTGCACAACCTGGCTGTTGATGTAAGAGAATTGAGATAATGACATGATAAGTCAGATATAACAAAGAGCTGTCTAATAGAGCACCGAACATGTATTTAATCTTACCCCTCTGCTTTGTTAGCACTCTGTGGTTCTTGTTCCCACTGGCAATTCATAGCTTGGCAGCCTCACCTTCAGATGCAAAGGAACTCTGAACACCTGCATGATACCATAAGGGTGGTATTATGTCATGATGTTTATGTAATCATAGAATGTCCTGAGTTGGAAGGGACCCACAAGGATCATCAAGTTCAAATCCTGTCCCTGCATAGGACAACCCCATGTAACTGAGGGCATTGCCCAAGTTCTTCTTGAATATCGTCAGGCTTGACGCCATGACTACTTCCCTGGGGAGCCTGTTCCAGTGCTCCACCCCCCTCTGAGTGAAGAACTTTCTCTTAATGCCTAACCTAAACCTGCCCTGGCACATCTCCCTGCCATTTCTGGTCCTATTAAAGTGCTCATCACTCCATTACCTCGGGCCCATTAAAGTGCTCATCAACAAGATGGGGTATAATTTTTTCTAATCTTATTTTCACAGTTGTTTCTGTGGAGAAGAGTTGAGTGGCAGTGGCAGCATAGAAGTGTGGGGAAGAAGAGGCAGATTAGGAGAAGAGAATGAACACACATATATGTCTATGTGTGTTTGACCTAGAAACCTCATGTTGAAGAGTTCAGCTAAAGGGTTAGGATGAATTTCCTGTTTCTAGAATTATTACACTCTTTCCTCATTAAATATAAAAACATTCCTTTGATCAGGACCTGTAACTTCATCTCCCAGTGACAGGTCTAACTAAAATGTTGTAGAGTCATGCTGCTTCCTTACTGCTGATTTAAAATCAAGACATCAGCTCAAGATCTAAATGATCTCAAGACAGATTAATTGTACCCTAAGCCAACATACTGCTTCACAGGATATAGACAACATTTAGTGCAGTTTCTTGACTCCAGCTGAACTGAAGCCAGAATTATGTCCCTGATATTTTTAGTACTACAACAGTAGGCACTAACACTGCATCCAAATTGTATCAAGGTGTAGCAGGGGGAGCTCTGAAAGCTTGATTCTCCAGTCCTCATACTAAGACACTTAATGGACCCTGCTGACACTCATTTCCTGACTCTATTGGGCACCTAAATCAGATTCTCAATCTGCACCTTCAATGCAGCTGATCATTAAGGGCCACAACACAGCTATATTTTTAAGTAGCTCGTAATTGTTCATTTGAAATGATGATTCAAGTATTTGAAAGGTAGCCACATGAACTGAAGCCTCTAAGACGAAAAATTTTCCAATGCACTTTCAGTGTTTGAAGCAATGGTTTCACAGTATCATGGGCTTTTTTGCCTATTTATGCCTTCAGAGAAAAGAGGAATTTTCTGAATGTTTCATCAAAATTTGAATGAATAAAGAAAAGATCTAATATGGTATGATCTCTTCATATTTACGTGGTAACAGAATTCCTGTAATAATTGTTACAATAGTTACTAACAGTTACTATAATAATTACTATAATAACAGGAAGAATATTTTGATTTTAATTTAGCGTTAAAGACCTCTCTCTTCCATAAAAACTCTTTTTGTTTAGTTTCAGAAGAAAATATGCACAAGTTTTAAAAAATAAGACAGGATAATGTGCTATATTGTCTCATACATAGGCATGCAGGGTATTTTATAGAAATTGTGCAGTTCTTCGCAAATGGAGAGAGACCACCTGTTCAAGAAACACAAGTTGGAAGATCTAGGCTGAATTTTAGCTGTCTGTCAGAGGAATATATAGCAGACCATCATACACACTCTTGTTCTTCACTGTTTCACCACACAATGCCTATTTACATTTACAGCACTTGTTTTTCAGTCTGAATCTAATGTTACTGTTAAGGAGGAAGAGGGAAAGGAAGGAAGCAGTACAAAATGGAGCACATTACCAATAACTTGACAGAATATGGCTGGATGCCCTGTAAGTCACATCATTATGATTGCAAGGATGTGTGCAGAATATGCACAGCTCTTAAAGGACTGAGAGGGGATCTAATGTAAAGCTTGTACCTCAACGGTTGAAGAAGATTCTGCAGGTTCTGTGAGTGGAGTTTCATAGTGTCTTTTCTATCCAGACATCTAACATTACAGTAATGGTCCTATGTCTTTTAAAGAACCACCTTTCCAGGCAAAAAAAGCTAACCCCTCTTTGTAGATTTGGTATTAACAGTCCCTAAGGAAAATAAAAAGAAAACAACCAAACATAAAATCCCCCCTTCTACTGCATTATGACTCAGATTCTCCAGCAGGTAGTGCAGGAGCAGCCTGTCATACCTTCTTACAGTCTGATGAACAAAGCAAAGGTACAGGAACCTAAGAACACAATTCATGCTGTAGAGTTATATAGGTATTGTGATGCTCTGTTACACAAAAAGTGCAAGTCAGTTAAAGAACATTGACAACACACATAAAAAAATGAAGATTAAAAGAAAATTAACTGCATGTTTAAAGTTGGAAAGTTTTAGTCTTACAGTGGCTAACGTATCAATCATTAACTTGTCTTCAGCCAGCTTTATGAAATACTCACAGAACAGAACATTATGGCTCACTTTAAGTTAACTTTATAACCAGCTAGGAACAAATACGTCAAACCTGCCCATAAAATCTTAATGGAAATCAGCCACCGTGTAAAAAAAAATAAAATTAAAAATGGGTAAGATATATGAAAAAGGTCAAAGGCAGAATTACACATAAAAAGAAACTGGATGCAGAGGCGCTTTCATAAGGGAAGAGTGTGAAGCAAATACTTTTGGGAACTTGGGTAGTAATGCATTTTGTCACCTTTAATGAAATACAAAAACTCCCCAAGGCACGTAATGGAAAACAGTATTATCTCTTCTACCATTTGCCGCAACTGAACTATTAAACAAAGCCAAGACAATACAACAGTAACCAAATATCAGTTTATATCCATCATTCATGAACATTTAATTGATCTACATCAAATTTGCTGGTGAAGGACTTTGAGTCCAAGATTGATTTATGATTTTCTTTGTGGTCAGAAGAAACCCCCCATGGTATCAGTCTTTCTGGAACTTACTCAAATTCATACTTATATAAATATTCATATAGTATAGATGGCTAGAATGAATGAGTTAACCCAGTAATTTGAAAACTTGTGCTTCTGATAAATCATCACAAACTGGAATATTAGAATGGAAAAGACTAAAAAAGATGTAACAATGCAGTTGTTCTCAGCACTCGGGAGAAAGATAAGTAATTTATTTTAATTTACTGAGAATAGAGTATAATCTAGAAAGCAATTTTTAGTGAGTCTCTTGGCTCACATTAAATGTGGAACAAATGTTATTTTAAACATAATCTGTAACGTTTAATTGCAAGTCCCTGTTCTGCCAGATATTTAACCTTTTTTATAATTATTAGTATTGCTCCTGAGAGGTCTATACAGCCTGCAATCTCTTCATTGTTCCATTACCTGAAAGGAAATGAGTGAAATAATTTCTGATTATTTCCTGTTAAAAGTTATGAAATATTTTACAAGAATATAATGAAGCAAAGGGGGAATAATACCTAATAATTCTGATACATTTGAAAAAAGGATTTGTTCAAGAAAATGAACCTGTAAGAAATTCTGTTTTGATAGTGTGTCATAATAACATTAGTTAAATCTCTTTCTTTCTTTTTCTTTCTCTCTCTCTTTCTCAATAGTATTTTATTTTCTATTAATTTAAAAGGAGAAAATTGTATTAGAATATTAATATCAATTTTAAGTATTTGTAATCTGGTAATGTCTTCAGGCAGATTCATCTGTAGGTCCTATTATCTTCCATTTAAATCATGTATCTTGAAAAATACTGATGCAACATGTAATTTAAACATGTAAAAAGAATTAATTGAGTCAAGAAGTATCCTAGCAAGTCTCAGCTTTGTGAGTGTGGGACCAAAGAATATCTTACTGAGTTCTACTTGAAGGAATCAATCATATCTTCAAGAGATTCCATAGCATTCATGTTGCGATGAGTAGCTAAATATTCAGGGATCCTGACTGTTAAATTCAGTTGTAGATATCAATAACTTTTCTTTAAAATAATGATACTAAAAATATTGAAAGGGCTCTGAACTGCTGACGTTACATTTTATTGGAAGATAAACTACAACATTATGACTTCTGAGGAACAGAAGCTCAGGTCAGCTGGGTCAGATCAAATCAAAATGAAAGCAGTATTAGAAGTCCTTGTTGCTCACTATTTTACATCAGGGGCAGGTCTTTCGCTTCACTTTTGCTTTCAGTACAGCAACCTTTAGTGGCTTGCTGAGTCGTGAATAATTCTATGCAGTGCCCTGGAAACCCCTGGAAACTCTCTGTGTATTACCTCTGCATCTTTAGAATGGGTCTCCTTCCTGTTCTTGGGAATACACACTTGTATACAGACTTGGGGGTTCTCCTGTCTTCCTCTCTCAGAAGAGGACTGCTGCTCCCTTCACTCCAAAAGACTGTGCATCAATCCAATTTGTGACAGCCAGCAGTGAGTAAGTAGGTGGCCTTTCTCCCTCCTGCTGAGCTGCACATTCCAACAAAATACAACATATGGTAAAAGAGGAAACACAACAAACAAAAGATATGTTATTTGTCACCTTTAATATGAGATAATTTTTATGTATATCAAGCTGTTTCAGAGGTTGCACCGAATTTGCCACCAATGGAAATGTCCTCTGCCTCCTGATAACACCGTGTCTCTCCTCAAACCTGAAACCGAGCATTATAAATGCCATTCACAGAGAACTGATTAATGTACTTGCTTTACAGCTATTCTTAATGAAACATAAAATCCCATCATAACAGGATATGAAGCTAGAATAGATGATTATTTTAACCTTTGTAGCTTGGAAAAACAAATATTCTTAACATTGACTTTTAAAAAGCTCCAGCTTTTTTAAATATAAAAAAGGCACTTGTTGTTCTTCCTCCAGGAAATGAAAGCCTGATCAGAGATTTCAGTAAATTACAAATAAACTTGAAT
Organism: Phalacrocorax carbo; assembly: GCF_963921805.1. Taxonomy (NCBI): domain Eukaryota; kingdom Metazoa; phylum Chordata; class Aves; order Suliformes; family Phalacrocoracidae; genus Phalacrocorax; species Phalacrocorax carbo. The sequence goes on from NC_087513.1 coordinate 167,853,926, forward strand.
TGCACTTTTACTTAAATGAGATGTTACACTTGCAGGTCTATTTTACCAAGGTACTGTCAGGTCCCTGGAGGCACCGCCAGGCCTGGCTGTCCCTACCTAACTGCCTGGGTCTCCCATCTCCCTGCCCACAACCCAGGACCTCATTTCAGCCCCAGCGATGTCACAGCAGGGCCGGTCCCCAGCACCCCACAGCCCTGCCTTGCCCAGCCATGGGCCCTGCTGAGCCAGGCCCACATGAAGGTGCACATCCCAGCCCAACTTCAGCCAACCCCTGACCCCAGGGAGGTGCCCAATGCCCAGGGCTGGGAATGCCCTGGTGCCCCCTGGCTGCCCTGCCCCTGGCTGGGGCGGTGGGACAGGACATGGCTGCCTGAGCCTGCCCTGATGGACCCAGAGGAGGCCCTGAGACCTCTAGTGCCCCAACGCCAGGGAGCCACTGGCCCGCACAGTGCCTTGACACTGGTAATGTGCTTGGGACACAATTCAGACAACACAAAAGAAGTCACAAGTCCTTTTGAGCCAAACAAGTTATAGTAACTTAGAATCATAGAATCATTTAGGTTGGAAAAGACCCTTAAGATCATTAAGTCCAGTGGTCAACCTAACACTGCCAAGTCCACCACTATACTATGCGCTGAAGCACCACATCCATGCATCTTTCAAATACCTCGAGGGATGGTGACTCCACCACTTCCCTGGGCAGCTGGTTCCAATGCTAGACAACCCTTTCGGTGAAGAAATTTTCCCTTATATCCAACCTAAACCTTCCTTGGAACAACTTGAGGCCATTTCCTCTATCCTATCACTTGCTGCTTGGGAAAAAAGACGAACACCCACCTCGCTACAGTCTCCTTTCAGGTAGTTGCAGAGAGTGATAAGGTCTCCCTTCAGCCTCCTCTTCTCCAGGCTAAACAACCCCACCTCCTCAGCTGCTCCTCATAAGACTTGTTCTCCAGATCCTTCACTAGCTTCGTTGTCTTTCTTTGGACACTTTCCAGCAACTCAATGTCCTTCTTGTAGTGAGGGTTCCAAAAGTGAACACAGTGTTCAAGGTTGTTCTCTTTATTGTGGCCCATTCTTGTGGACATTGTGCCACTTGAAAACTTCATCTTTAAAAACTTTACTGGTAGTGACTGCCACTCTTCCATGTATACTGATTAGTGCCAAGTCAAGAATACATTTTTGTCACCCCACCAGAAACTTCCGCAGTTTGCTGCAGTATTTCAGCAGCAATTACTTTCTGAGATACATTAGATACTCAGACTTTTTGATGAAATATATATTGTACTGCAAGGTTAGGTTGAGGATCACCATTTCTGACTGTGTGGTTGCAAGGTGCCATAAACTATTATGCTTATCTTCTTCAGGAAATGTAAATAAATACACTAAACATGCCTGTAATGATAATTCCCCCCAAGTAATATTTTAGGATTAGGCATCAGTACTGGCAGAATAGAAATTTATGAGACAACGAGAATAACCTTCCACACTTAGGATAAGACTGTATTTTCAATTAGCTTCTAGACTGAAGTTGGCAATACTTTCTTCACTTAAGAATGCATGCATTAAATGTGTCTAAAAATGGAATAACATAAAAATGAGATTAGAGCAATAAAAAGTAATAAAATTTTACATTTGTTCTTCTATGAGGGGAGGACTGTAGTACCCATGAACTACAATATGGTTTATTATTTGTCACTAGTACTTGGAGAATATATGAGATGATTCAACCATACATTTGAAAACTGCAAAGGAATTGAAACACCGTATAGATGTTTGTTCAGTAGATACTAAAGTCGTTAAACCAGCTTTCTAGCCTGTCTTTTCTGAAATCACTGCTAGATAGAACCCAGGTTTGGAAAACATACTTCTGGGGGTACAACTATTATCACATGCATTTGGTGATCAGGGTTTTGGTACTCAAAAATTCCTCCAGACTAGTTAGAAAAAACATATTTTTCACACCAGATCAGAACTGCTGTGACTGCAAATCTCTTTCAGGTGCATTAACAATCTCTTTTTTACAGAACTATCATCTTCAGAATGTTTCTTTTCTATGAAAAATAAAAATTTCCTCAGAATTCATGATGGTAACATTTCCTAAAGATCCAGAGTTCCAGTAGTTCCTTCAGTAACGTGGAACAATTACATTCTTGCCCCCTAAAGACACAAATAAGTCACTATTTGCCCAAATTAACAATTTTTTAAATAAGAAGCACATGGTCCTCTCTAAACATTCCAGACAATGATTGTGATCAATAACTAGATTTTGCTGCTTACTTGAAAACAAACAGATATTTGTGACCATTTTAAACACTTAATAAATCTGGTTCACAAATATGGGGCTGAGACCTCTCATTATAGTCTGTAGCCTGACAGTGAGGTGCCTGCCTGGGCATTGGTTGCAAAATATCTTTCTGAGAAAGAATACATCTTGAGCAAGTACCTTTATGACTGGATTGTTGCAGGAAAAAAACCCTGTTTTTTTCTTTGCTATGTATTTGCAATTAAAAACAGAAAAAAAAAAAGAGCCGGTCCTAAGGAGATAAAGGCATATAATTTTAATCCTGGTTCCAATTACTTTAGAAATGGGAAAAGTTTAAACATAGTCCTAACAGCTCTGCTAGGAGCTGTTCATCATGGAGCATTTCTGGCTGACTTTTCTCAAGTATTCACCAACCATATAAAGAATTAGTTCAGGTGGTCAGGATCAACCAAGGTGAAACTAGTGGCTTAATTGTGAGATATTAGCAGACTGTGCTTTTCACAGAATCACAGAATGGTTGTTGGAAAGGACCTTTGGAGGTCATCTGGTCCAACCCCCTTGTTCAAGCTGGGTCTCCTAAAGCAGGTTGTTCAGGAACATGTTTAGATGGTTTTTGAATATCTCCAAGGATGAAAGACTTCACAACCTCTCTGGGCAACCTGTGTTTGGTCACCCTCACAGTGAAAAAGTGTTTCCTGATGTTCAGATGCAACCTCCCGTGTTTCCGTTTGTGCCCATTGCCTCTGGTCCTGTCACTGGGCACCACTGAAAAAAGCCTGGCTCCATCTTCTCATCTGAGGTCCCCTGGATGACAGCGCAACCCTCTGGTGTATCAGCTGGTCCTCCCAGTTTTCTGTCATTAGCAAACTTGCTGAGTGCCCATCTCCAGATAATTAATGAGGATGTTGAACAGGCTTTGAGCCAATACTGATCATCATTGCATAGAACCATTCCTTCCGTTGCTCCACTGTTTGTTGAAGTACTCACATCACTTTAAATAGAAGTCGAAAAAAAGCTGCTCAGTTTTCTGGGCAACTTTATGTAGCACATCTAGGGTGATACCCAGAAAGTGAAAGTAAAATACACACACACACATATACATATATATGTAAAATAAGTATATATCTTTAAATACACTGAGATTTATAATACAGTGTTTAACATTCTGTGTTGGCCACAGTAGTACGCAGACCTGTAGGCATTCCTTTGTTCTGTGTTCTCTCTGTTTAGCCGCCAATCTGTGGCAACTCCCTTCTCCCATCCACTGTGCAAAATATGTTGTTGCCTAAGGGAGTCCAGAATCTGTCAGAAGAGTCAAAGGTATAAAAATGAGGAACTGAGGATTCTTAAGGTATCAGACTGAAAAGAGTCTTGATTATGAGGGAAGAGTCAAATTCTCTTACATTATTTGTTCTATTCCCAGTGAATGTACAGTAAATAGTAATATGGTGTTGTGCCCTATGATCTCCATAAATTGCAAATGACAATGCTGAGCATAGATTTTGTGAAAATTAATATACAGACTGTGTTGGCAGCATAATGTCAGTTAAAAATTGTTATTTTATAAATCTGAGTTATAGGGTTCAGGTTATAAGTAATTTGAGTTAAAAATATAAACCAGTATTAAGTAATGACGAAAAAATATTTTCTAGTTGCTAAAATTTGATCCTGTTTCTTTCATGTTGCCTCATTTTCCTCTTAGTGTATATACTCTTTTCTTGTTTTCTTCTCTGAAGTAAAGTAAAATTTGAAGTTTCTGTACTTTTCTTCTGAAGCAGTTAATGAATTCCTAATACTGACTACAGTGGATACTGCGAAATGTGCATGGTATAATGTTTCTAGAAGGTTTGGTGCATAGATTATATCTAGATACATGTGCTCTTTCTATAAGCCTCATTCACTGTGCTCACATTCATCAAATCAGTGAAGTAATGTGTAATATAACAATTATTAATACTAAGGCAATTCAAGCCTTGTGCTCTGTCATCCTGCCATCTCATAAAATCAGTTCACGCTTCCATGTGGCACACAGGTTCCCATGCACGCTGAGAAGCCTGCTAGCTTAGCACTACACCTGAGCTTGGCTGCAATTCAGAGAGGTACTGAGTGATCTCTGTTTCCACTGGAGATAAATCTGTTAGTCTTGCCAGTCTCTGCTCAATTCACTGCTGCTACATGGGGTTCAACTGAAAAATACTGGAATCTTTCAGATGCTAAACTTATAGCCAGTGAGTTGTTTAAGTATCTTTTTTTTTCTAAATAGATTACAATCACCAGTCCCACGTTGCTGGAAAATGGCTAAAGTAATAGGCTACAAAAAAATTGGTGTTAGGTTATTTGACGCCTTTCCTCTGAAGTATGAATTACTGGAAGGAATGGAATGCAAAAGCCATGCAAAAACAGGGAAAATAACCAGAAATATCTTAGTGACCTGTCTCTGACACAGGGTTATCTGCATTTCTATTTAAGAGTCACCAGGCAAAAAAAGAAGTTTGAGAGCATGGTTTTGTCCACCACCATACTAGTGGTGATCATACTAGTTTGATACATATACATATACATATACATATACATATACATATACATATACATATACATATACATATACATATACATATACATATACATATACATATTCGTATACGTATACGTATTCGTATTCGTATTCGTATTCGTATTCGTATTCGTATTCGTATTCGTATTCGTATTCGTATACATCCAATGCCTTGTCAAGTCAACAGTTAATTTTTAAATTGTTTTGCTTTTTTATTAATTTCTGCATACATTTCATCACCTTCTGATGAATCATCATTGCACCTCCCTTCTTTTCACCATTTTCTCCACATATATTACTGACCATACTCTCACATTTCTCAAAAGAAATTATGCTAGACATGATGTCTGGTGGGGAAATAAAAGATTATTCTGACAGTGGGTTTTTCTTCATTAGAACATGGTAATTGCTGTTACATTGTCTAACTTCTGCATTTTCATCCATCTTATTTTATTTGAGACTTAGATTTCTTTTTCCCCTTCTTAATACATTTTTGTCTTAATACTACATCTATTATTTGAGCAAACTAATTTAGAACTCTGTACATTTTATAAATCTAAGTGTACAGATTTTAGCCTAACCAAGTCTACAATTCTTTATGGAGATTTTATGTTTTATGAACAAAACATTAATTTTCAAGGGGAATAAATTAAAAACTTCTCAAGCTGCTGGAAAATTTTACGGCTAAAATATTTCCATCTGCAAGCCAAATGGTCAAATTTTTACTTGTAACTGCTTTTAATGGATCCATGTTATTGAATCTCCTACTCTCTTGAATATTCACCTTTAATTTTGAGAACCATTTTAACATGAGTAGGAAAAAAACCTCTCTCTGCAATGTATTTTTGCCATGTAGTGAAATGCTGTGTTTGAACATAGTATTTTAATTTTATGTAACTCTTCTGAAATGCAAATATGAAAATAATTAGTTATGTAGCTATTTCTGAAGGAATACACCTTATTTACTAGTATTCATTATTTTAAATAGAAAACATACTGAGTAACATTAATAATAAAGCTCTAATAAGAAAAACTTTAGATGTTAGTTTTGTTAAGATTGAAGACCTGGGAATCCTGATAGAAGACAAGGAGTTAAGCAAAGTGTAAGCAAGTGGAACAACATGTATATGAAGGTTTCATTTAACTGTTAAATAGTGTCTGTTTGGGATAGTGGTGGTGATAGGGGAAAGAAGAAAAAAAAGTGGTTGGAAGGGGTGTAAAGAAAGTTTATTGACAAAAAAAAACCCCACAGGCTAATGTAAAAAGAGGAATAAAACAAAATTTTACTGTTCAATGAGGTCTCTGTTCAGCAAAATATTTGGTCTGCTGCATCTTTTAGAAATAGAAGCGATGTAGTATTCTGCAACTATTCTCAAACATAATCTTTAAAGCTTAAATTCAGTGTCACTGGTATATTCACAAACATGTTTGATCCCCTTATGGATGTGTGTGAGCTACTCTGTGCTAATATTAAAAGTTCTATTTCTGACTAGTTACTAGTTACGCATTTTCCACCTGGAGGGAAGGTGTGACAATGTCCCCTTCAGACCAGTTCTTTGACCCTGTAACGGAAAGTGGCAAGGGTCTAGTCAAGCAAAGCACCAACAACTTTTACCATATGCAAAATATTATCAGTTCATATTATGTAGCTGAATTACTTTCAGTTCACAGTTAAGCAAATTATAGTGGTCATCAGTATGTCAATTCCTTTGGTTAAATTCTGCATTACATAACATATGTAAAAAAGGGGTAATGAAATAAAATGTGAATCCTAAATTAACTATGTTAATTTTGATGAATCTTTCAGTGCAAAAGGGTCCTATTGAGCTGGATGGTACTAAAAATTCTTTTACATGTAAATACCCTGAATAGCTTTGGAAACCTAATTTTGATTGCTCCCCTTTTCTTGTGTATTTGGCTGATATGTTGATTGCTTGGTTTAATTTTTCTGATTACACAGCCAATTGCACATAAGTGTGTTTTGCAAATCAGCATTTGGTCGATAAGGAATTTCACAGAATATTCCTTTCTTTTTTTTTTTCCTTGTTGTGAATAAAAAATGCCCACCTACGTAATATTGTTTTCAAGTTGCTGGGTGATGCCTATATTGTCTTAATTTTCTTACAAAGCAGTGTAATTAAAATGACCTTTAATTAAGCATGGCATTGACACATACATACTCTTTAGTTTTTCTAGAAAAAAAGTTCAATCATCACATAAATATGTAAAGTTTTATGAAGGAATTATATTTTAAAACCCTTAGATTATAGATGCCTGTTACATATTTAAATACAGAATGAAAATGCTTTCTTGTTGTGTGTGTGATTAAGTTATTTTGATCCTATTAATTTGGTGAAGGATGATATGAAGAAACAAACATTTATATAAAAAAGCTTCCGGACTGAATTTTTTAAACAATGTTTTTGGTGCACAAAAGTGTGTTTTGCATTACCAGAGAGCTGCTAAAAAATATTACTCTATATGTTTCAGCAGAAAAATCTAAAAAACTTACAATAACTTGTTGATTTTATGTAAAAGAGTAAGCAGCAATCATTTGTCCTCTGAGACATGAGGAAGCATAAGAATTATGAGAAAGTAAATCCATTGGATGTACTTGGCTGGAAAGCAGAACCATATTTAATGGACTTAGAGAAGATATGGGGTTTGTCTTAGTGATAAAGAACAATGATGTAAACAGAAATATCTTCAGAGGTCCGATAGATAATAACAGTTAACTCTCTTGTAGTCTAAAAGTATCTTTATTATGTTATGAGATGTTATACAGGCAATAAACTCAAAACTTGTGGAATATATCTGATGCCCCTCAATATGATGTGATATGTCTTCATATGCTTTCCAGCAAGGTATTCCTTCTCCCTTGCTCCAATTCCTTCATTTAGTTTTATGAATATTTAAACTATAATGATGCAAATAAGAGATTATGCTTATAATTTTTAAATCTGTCTAATGGTTATCCTTGTAGCTTACTTGGCAGTAATATATTCTTACATTATTTTTCAATGATAATGATGTGCTCCCATTTTGAACAGCCTGCTGTATAATCCATTTTGCCTGTGGACCCTATTATATCTTGAACCTGAACGTTGATGGATTTAGCTTCTGGAAGTCTCTTGTTAAAATTTCAATAGTAAGTTAAGGAGGTAATCTGCATCCATTTACTTGCTTATAACGATTTTAGTTTCCTGTTGAAGTAAACGTTTCTAGTAGGAGAGGCCAAGGAACTTGTATAACCATGTCTGAAGAACAGACGCTTTGCCCTCAGTGCACCACCCTTCAAGGATCAGTTGTGTGGTAGTTAAATCCATATCCTTCACAAGGATCCACATGCTTCAAACTCCCCTTCACATAATAGCAAATACAAGTTGTATGGTGCAGAGTGACACATCGCTAGGACGCATGCTGTCCCTGCACCTTCCTTGTCCGCTCACTAGTTGCACGAACTGCACTACTGCATTCTTTCATCATTCTGTTGGAAAATTCATACCAGTGCTTCCAGTAATTTTCTTCTGTATACTTTTGCTTACTGACTTTCAATAAATATGTTTGAACCAAAGTGCCTTATAAACTCTGAGTTCGTTATTATTCATAAACATAGTAGGGATTTTAGTTTGTTGGTGCAATAGACTTCACTGACAATATTGACTAGGTCTCCACTAAACATGATGGTCATTTAGGTATCTAGCTCACAAAAAGACACCAGCATTTAGCCATTTTGAGGCATCCATGATAGGGAGCCAAAACTTGCTGGAGTCACAGTTTCAATTCTGTTACCTAGTGCAGGCATTTACTGGCATTTGAGGGATTATAGCAGATGCATGTCACACAAGGAAATAGCATTTTTGCCAGCAGAGCTATGGGTGGCCCCTGTTTTCTGGACCAGCACCCTAAAGTCATGCACAAAACCTTTTGTTATCTCAAACATTATAGAATTCCATGATTTGGCAAATGAATTAAGCTGCATATTTAGGCATGCAGAAACCCAAGTAAGTTTTTTTTATTTCTTTTTCTTCTCTGCAAGAATCTTTGAACATAATATAGCTATGAATGTGTGCCAGAATGTCTTTTCAGCATAAGAGCATGAGGAGGTGACTTTGGAAGATACATATGTAGTGGTAGATGAATGAAGGCCAGAGAATAAGATCAAAACTTGGGGTCCTGACAGATCACATTGCTTAGATGGTAGCTTACCCCTTGGATCTGCTTTGAACAGCTCCAAAGCATTATATCCAAGACAAATTTGCTTATAAAGCAGCAGTCTTAAAACCTGCGGATGTCACAGTAATCAGTTTCTTGCTCTGTTTTATGTAAGACAGTAGACACAGATAAAAGATCTAAAATAAAGGTGTAAATAGGTCTGTAATTAAGCCACTACCTATTCAGAGGAAAAAAGAATAATTTTTATCTAAGCTAATTATTTCCCTTTCTTCTTATCTTTATGTGAAAGAAAACATTCTATGCAGGCATGCTAACATTTTGAAAGGTATTTGTCCAAGTATCCTTCAGACCCCTCTCTATTTTCTTTCCCATGGAGATTTCTGCAGTTTATGTGAAAATATATTTCTGGCAAGACTAGTAGTATTTATCAAATAATTAACACTTTATTTGAAAATAACACGAGATGTTTAAAACTACCAAATTTTAGCCATTCTGTGTGAGAAGTTCCATGTCAGACCTTTCTTTGGAAAACAGCAACCTACATGAGTCTAGCAATGAAAGCACAGAAAGAACTTCCCTATTGATACTGATTTTGCTCTTCTGACCCAGAATGGATTCAGGTACCACAGCGTTTAGCACTTAGCACTTTCTTGTTATTTCACTAACTTTTCTATAGTTTCTCTACGGGGGGAATAAGAAATAACACAATGCTGAAGGTACAAAATGCTAAAGACAGAAACTATGTGCCTCAATCTTCAAGAAGATCCAGAAGATAGAAAGGAAGAGAGAATAAGGTACAGGAATCTGATGATGAACCAGGGCCAAAGAGAAGAATGGAGTATCCTGAGGCAAAAAGCTTGAAACAAAAAGAACAACTAAGTGAAAAAAGAAGTAGATGGACAAAGAAAAAATATATGCTATGAGTAGGTCAGTGTGCTGTTAAGTAGATTTTACTGGAGTGTGCACAAGAATAAGAAGCTGGAAGAGTGCACCATTGTGTATGTAGAATAGAATTAAAATGGGGACCTGAAATCAGAAAGCAATTTGACTGAGAGAGAATTATGGACTAAACAAAGCAATATTGGTCACCTCAGGGGAAAAAGAAAAAAAAAAAAGCTCCTCCATCTTTAAATGTCAACAACATACGGTTCAGGTATAAATTCAAATGGTGTATGCTTGCTGTTTATCTCAAGATGAACTCAGTCATTCTCTAGGGGACTCAACTCAGCTATCTATATATAGGTATCTGTGAAATTTGAAAATCTGAAGAGTATTTGACACTCTTACATGTGGCTGGCATATATGACAAATGACCTATAGGGGCTATGTGTTCTCCTGGAACAGCAACTGCAGACCAAATAGGATTCCTCACCATCACTCATCCATCACTTGACACCTACTTTTTGAGTCAGCTGGATCCTGCTGAAGAGATCCCCTATTTGATTTTTACCATCAACCAACAGGTCTCCAGCTTCCCTCAAACACAATGAGTGGGGGTGGGATTCAGCTTTGAGTTTAATGCAATTGAGATGCCCTTGCAAATCTAACCTGGATTCCAGATGCCAATGCAGACAGGCATAAGCCTTCCATGAATCTGTGTCATAAACTGAGGTCACATGTAGCCTAAGATATTTCAAATGGCACCTAAGACTTATATTCAGGAAAGAGAGTCAGACCCCAGAACTCCACTGATGACAGTGGGAACTCAGGCACTTACCTCTCATGTATCTTAATTTGGACATTTAAAATTAGGTCCAGACTGTGGGTCAGAACCCCACCCTTATATATGGATGAGATTAATTCTGTCCCAAATTCTTGATGCTAGTCATCCTTTACAACCCTGTTTGCCAAAACTTACAGTCAGATCTGTAGTGAAATCATTTTTTTTTCTGTACTCTGAACAGTCAAATTACAGTTTAGGGCTTGGTTTTTTTTATATGAAATATCAGATGATCAGATTAAATTCTGAAACAGAGGATAATATCTCTGTGCCTTTGTTCCTCATATGTACAGTGAAGAGATCACAAGGATGTCATTAACATGCATTCACTGGTGTTTAATGTAATGTTGTATATTATAGTAAAGGGGGGCATTCTGCATCTGCTTTGAATATTGAGCAATAAATAAGGTATATGTTTATCAGGGAAAAGAAAGGAAATTATTGAGTTGTTGCTCGCCAAGTAAGCATGACCTGTTCCATATACTCTGTCACGCTGGCAACCTCTGGAAAAATCATATGAGACTAATTAAAGACTATACATACATAGAAAGATCAAATTAAGGTCACAGACAGAATATTAACTGTAGCTTTTCTAACTTTTTTGAGTGGTTGACTCTGTAACCCATACAAAAAATCTATTAACCTAAATTTTGTAAGTCTGTAATATTATTTAACTTAAACCGGGCAGCTAAAGCAACCTATGAAAGAGTGATTGAATGAAGTGTGCTTTAGAAATCCACAGCTATATAGAGTAACCCTGGTTGTGTCACAACCCGCTCTCCCATATTATTTTAAATAGTTTCATGCACAAAAGTTGCTGAAATTGGTCTCTTCAGATTTTCTTTTGGCACTAATGGACTGAAAGACATCTACCGAAGGTCGTATATAGAGCAAACTTATCTGCTCTTAGTTGTACAGTTCTAAAACCCTGTTAGAAATCTGAAGTTCTTCCTACTTTCTTCAACTGAGCAGACAAGTCCCTTTTATGCACTGAGCTTCTTAATGTTGCAAAGCACCTTCTAACAGTAACGTTTTTTTCTATAGCTGCCCTTGTCTTCCTCTTCCCATTTACAATGACTCTAAAAATCTTTCAGCCATGCAGGCACATTTTAAAAGTTGAATAAAAAGTCAATGTGTATGTCTTTCAGTCAACTATAAATGCAATGACCTAAAGGCTCTCAAGTTCATTAAAAATCGTTGTCTGGGTCACCTTTTTTTTTTATTAATACTGATGTAAAAGTGATGTCCAGAGCAAGACTGTCATTGGTGCCTGCCAGCTTCTCTTATGAACTGTGTAAAAGTCACACTGGAAGCATGTGATGTTTTTTATTATGAGGAGGAAGTATGACGGTAATGGTGTGTTCACTCTCAGGTAATTAATTGCCTTTGACTAAGAACACCACCTACAAACCCCAAGAGAAACAGAAAATAGATCCAAATGTAAATCTAATGCTTTTAAGAAGCACAATGATTAAATGCTTTTACCTCTTCTTAAAGCTAAAATAACAGACAAATCAGTCTGAGAATTATATGAAAAAGACGTAGTATTCCTGGGATAATTCACACAATTTGAGAGCAAGCATTTGTGGTACCATAGCAGCATGATGATAAATGGAAGGATGTGGTAAAAAACACTAGTCACAGACTGGTTTTAGAAATAGTATGATTAGCATTCATATAAAATATTTGTTAAAGCCATTATAACATTATCAGTGAGGACCAAGAAACATTTTTAAAAAGACAGAATGTAGGCAAGTCAAAATCTTGTTATGACAACAATCATTATCAAAAATGTTAGTTTTCAGAAGTCACTACTTATCATAGTAAACTAAAAATATTTTGGTCCCTAAATCAGAAGTCTTAAATGTTTCTTACTAGAAAAGCATACCTTACAGTCCTGTTCTTTCATTTCTGTAAATAAACAGATGAGTGAAGAACAGGGCATGAATTTTAATATTGATAGATATAAATCCTTTTCTCTGTGTACATTCCTCAGATACGTGTGTGTATATATTCCATTATTCTGTCTGAGATAATATAACTGTAAATATTTACACTACCTTTGCATTCATAAGCCTCATCTGGGACTGAGATACTAGCTGTTTGAATGTTGTACACACATATATAAATGCAATAATGTCTTTAAAGATATTATGTCCAAAAAATTTCAGATAGAAGAAAGATTTAAATTTTGGGACACAACCCACGCTAATTGGTGTAATAAAACAAACGGAACTGATTTATCAATTAAATTTGATAATGAAGAAAGTGTTTGTTCTGAGTGTTTTCCATTGGCAATGAGAACTAAAATAAAGGAGTTTGAAAATGAAAAAGAAAAGAAGAGGCATAGATCAGCATTGATTTAATCTGAAGCCTACTAAATAAACAAAAAGAATACCAATGACTTGTGTTTTGGAACATGCACCAGCTAGTATAGGCACTAATCGGATTAGAATGAACATGACTATTATAGATACCTGATAATACACCATTGATTAAATTTACTGAAAAAGGTTAAAATAGGGCCAATGCAGACTTTTTAATGGGCATAATTATACTATACATTTTAATCAGTCCAAAATTGTTTTGGAAGAAATCAAGTTTTAGGAGGAAAGATGATTATTAAATAAATGGATAAATAAAAGTAATGCTATTATTTGTTTTAATGGCATCCAAAATGAAAATGTTTTCCATTGTAAATTCTTGCTGTTAATGAAACCTTGGATATGTTTCAGTTTTCTTTAAAAAAGGCTGTCTTCTGATTCAAGTTCCCTTGTTTCATGTTATAATTCACTTCAGCCTTAATGACGAAAATTTTCTTTTAGTGGCTGCTTCTCATTGCTAGTAAGGAGCGTATGTTAGTGAAAAACTACTGTAGACTGGGAGACTAGTTTATTTATGTCCTTTACTGTCAATGATGAAAGAAATCACTGAAAACAATTCAAGCAGAAGCCTAAATTAGTTGTTCTACATCCCTATCTTTTGCATGTTCCTATTCTTAACTAACAGTAGCTCCTCAGTGAATATGAAGGAGTCTGGAGAGTTTGGGCTGAAGTTAGCATTTCTTAATATCTTCTATGAATTTAATCAGTGCATCATAGCAATTGAAGTAGAGTGGGATGGGGAGAGGAAGAATTCTCCTTTTGTACTCACGATAGAACATTTGACACCTATGGTATAAACTTGAGAGGCTTAATATCTTTCACATAAGTCTTTCTTAGCTTATAATTTTTGTATTGTATATCTTCTCAATGTTCTGAATGCATACTATTAAAAGCCAATGCCAATAAATTAGTAAGGAGACAAAGCCGCTACATAGCTGCGTATGCTGTGGTGGAACAATTCAGGTGACACATCAAATACAGCTTACTTTGAAACTGTCTATTTCTTATATGACAAACAAATTAATCAGTTGTGTGAATTTTTCAGAAACTTCTTTCTCCATACTATATCAACGCATTTTTTATTTGGAATGGTGCAGTAAGTTCCTTTCCCAACAGGCAAAAAACTATTTAACTGGGAGATGATTACTTCTTTCTTTGAGACTTTTAAGTCTACACTTCAGGCAATAAAAACATTTGACCAACATGATGAGATGAAACCACTCTGAAATTAAAGACCTTTGTGCAAAGAAATTATGCCCTAATTTTCATTCTAAACAGTTAAAGCAATTTTTGTAGGGCTACATCTAAACAGCTAGATAAGTACACTCTGTGCTATGACCCATAGTCCTGGTCTCATGATTATCCAGATAAAAATCCCTCTTGTTCTGCACCCTTTCTCTCCTTCCTTGGTCTAGTTTTTCTTCTGATGCCTTTTATGCATAAGAAACTGCACATGGCTTTATGACTATCATGAAATTCGTAACAATCAAGATGAGCACCTGGACTTGCAAGATAGGAAATGCTTCTCTGTGTCACAGTTCAAAGGTAAGTGAAGCCTTGTGTCTATCCAGCAAATACTTTGCCTATATCAAACTTCTGTTTATTAAAAATATTCTGGTAACCTAAAAACAAAAGATGTCACTAAAGTGAAATATAAGGGAGAGACACTGTTCAGAATCTTAAAGGACAAAATATAGTTTGAATTCACTGGTAGATTGGTTATACTGAAAATTCACCTGTTTCTAGGAGGAACCAGCAAATAGCAAGCAAAACTAATAGTAAAGACAGTCTGTATTTAAACAGTGAAAGAATATCCCTGATGCAGCTTAAATGCAAGTCAAAGGACGTCTTGATGAGGATTTCAATAGAATCTAAAATAGTTTTATAGCTTTATTTTTGAAAATGATTTTTTTATCAGAGATAATTGACTTAGAGTTTTAGTTACTTTTTAATGTAACTTTGCAGTAAAAGTCTTGTCATCACAATATGCTAAACCTACTTGTTTGTTTTGATTTATTTACTGTATTATTCTCAAATACTTTCAGGTTTATAGTCAAGCTGTTCAGGTTTCAGCTGACTGTGAGTAAACCAATTTTTTAAAGCAGATTTTGAAGTGTCCATTAAAATAATTGTAAAAAAAAAATTATTGTGACATTATGATCTGAAGATGAGACATTCTATGTTACAGCATCAGTAACTTTTAAATGGGCCAAATGACACATTCTTTTCTTAATGATTCATTCACCTAATCATCTTACAGAAACCTTCATGTTCCTCTTTAGCTTGAGAATTAAATGAATCACAGGTTTGGCCATATAAGATTTTTTATTTTATATAATACAATAATATATAAATATGTATGTCTGGAAAAAGAAAAAAAGAAAATCCTTTTCTGAATATGGCTCAAAGGGGCACTATTTTAGGGAAGCAAGGCCTTGTTCTTTTCTTACCAAGATTAAATAGAGAAAATCAGAGAAGTTATCTTGTCATCTTTCTTCTGTAATTTATCCCAGTGTTGATCAGACTTGAGTCTTCAGTAGTCATCTTACCTGTGTAAAGTGCAATAAAGTCAAAAGGAAAACCTTCTGAGGAGATGCTGTTACTACAAAATCTTTGTAAACAGATGTAAAGTCAGGCATTATGACAAAACCATGATTACTGTTTGTGAGAAGTAGTAAATGACAGAAATAACAGGAAAAAGATTTAAGAAGGAAGGCTGATACTGAGCAACAATGTTGAAAGCTACAAGTACTTCCTAGAACAGTGGGAAGAAGTTAACCTTTGAGTAATTCTGCATTGACAAATACCAACAAGCCTTGCTACAGATGTTCACTGGAAGGTCAAAATTTCAATAATGCATAATGCTGAACATTAGCAGAAGTGCAGGACTAAATCTTCTAAGGTATAAAGCAAGGCAATGCTGACCTTTAAGTGCTTACCTCCATTGTACACCACCAGCTTCTGGAGTGCTCAAAGCTGGACTAGTGCCTTAAGAAATATTTCACGACAACACGCAGTATGGAACAATCAACAAATCAAAGCTGTGGGAATACTGAATAAATCAGGAGAGAGAGAAATAGTTAAGAAAGAGTGGGCTCATGCTTAAAAAGGATTACTTGGTCAGAAGTAGTACACCTTTTGGCCATGAAAAAAACTGTAGCACAGAGACAGCAACAGGGCCTACTTTCATATTCCTAACGAAACCTACATCAAGAAGCTAATTTTGGTCACCAGGACAAGATTTTCAGAGTAGATTGTCCCCACTGAGTATCATTTTGTTTAGGTCTTATCTAAGGGATTTTCTTTTTCAGTTCAAAGAGCTTAAAATTCTCTAAGAATCATGTCTGAGCTTATCAGACTAGTGGTTTTACAGTGTGGTGTCAAAGCTGTGTGTTGCATGCCACAGTGCTTGACATAGTGTGTCGGTGATGCTCAGTGGTCCAAAGTCTGAGTGTGCAGTTTTGGAGGGTTGTGAAAGGCAGAGTCAGCCAAGCCTGACTCATGAAGTGTACAGAGTGGTTGAAGGAACAAATAATGCCCAAAATTGCAACCAGATTCAGACTCAAAGGAAGTCAGTTGCTTCAGCCAAAGGGTAGACCTGGACTGAAGTAGTATACATAATTTTTCAGAATGGAATTTAACTTAAAAATTTAATTTATTTCTTTTCAAGATATTAGTACATTTCAAACACACAGTTTAGCTATGTTTTCTCAATGCTATTGTTATGTGTTTGCAACTTCTACTCCAGCTCACTTAGCTTGAAGATATTCCAGCTTCGGAAAGTATTTTTTTCCTCATTTCCCTTTTTTCTTCATTTTCACTTTGAAGAATAAATGTCTGGCTCATAATATCCAAGTTTTGCATTAAAATTCAGAATACTAGTATAAACGTTGTTCTGCATTTAGACTGAAAAAGCAATCTTGCTTCCAAATCAGTTAAAACTAGTGAGAATCAGTAACTTAGCAGTAACACAAATATGCCTAACCAATATTTTACAGCACGGAATGTGAGACAATAGAAACAACAGAAGCAACAGTCATACAATCCAGGTTTGAATTTTTGATTTATTCAGAGATTTGGGATTAGCTGAAACAATTATCTATTAACTTAAAGAATAACAAATATTAAACCTGTTAATAAATGCAGGGCTATGGAGTAAGTATAAGCAATAGAGGCCAATTACCAATAACATACTAGTTATGGTGAGACCCACCCACTTTGCTACATATAAGTAAGAACAAATTGCTGTGTTGTAAAAAGTGAACAAATTTTTTGTGCAGTTAATGTATAGCCTTCCCTTTGAAAGTACTGGATTTTTTCGGGGTAGCTTTCCTTTCAATGTAAAAGCAATACTGTCTTAATGTGAGAACATGAATATTTAGTATAGGGTAACTGAGGTTAGTTTCTTTTACATTAACTTTTCCCATATATATCCTGTGAACTTAAATGTCAGATTACTTGTCTTGGATTGCATGAACACCCTCAGAAACCCACTATAGCCTCCTCAACTCAGAGCTGTTAACTTGAGAAGGTGGTAGAAGTGAGAACTGTTCCAAGATTGGTTGATGTGTTCAGGCTTATGCAGGAGTAAACCTGAACTCCTTTAAATGCTTAGGAATGACAAGGCCTACTTCCTAGATGTTCTTCCTAGATGTTAACATGACAGAGAGTTACTCCATCACAAGCTATTATTGAAGAAGAACTATCCAAAAAGGAGGAAACACAAACTCCCGAATCCCGGAAAGAGCCTTATGTAAGGATAATGCAAGAAACCTTTTTTTTCCCTGAAAATAAAGTTGAAAGATAAAGCTTTTTAAAAGTTGCAGAGGAAAAGAAGTAATGTCCTTTTCTAAAGTAACATTTTCCTAGCAGAGCTGAAGTGCTGGAAGACTAATCACTTCTCTCCTATTCTCATCTGCAATGTCCCGTGTTATCATCACTTGTATTCATTATACTCTGATGGCTAAGAATAAGCCATGATGGGCTTGAATGAAAGCAGAACAACAGTGATATTCAGCTACTCGTTCTATTTCCAAATGATAATTGCTACATTCAGCCAAGCCTACAGAGGCGGAGAAAAGTTGGCTCAAGATAAGACCAAGACAAGATCAAAATGTTGATCACTGGAAAAAAATCTGCTTCAGTAAGTTGGACAAAATAGCATCTCCACTTTTCATCAAAGATCTGTAGCCTATTCACCAGAGTGAGGTCTTTGAGTTTTCATTATCCTCTCTAAGCATAGTTGTTTATGTAGCTTGTCTTCTTAGTCTGTATCAAAAACGACGCACAGCTAGCTGCCAGAAAGAACAAAAATTTGGCTAAAAGTTGGCACTTTGATTTCCAGTCAAGGAGTTTATCAAGCTTCATTTATATCTGAGACCAAACACAGAAAATCATAGTAGCTGTATTTATCCAGGAGGATCCAAACCACATACTGAAGTTAAAAAGCACGTGAGAGTTTTTGACAAGACTTGCACACTGACTTGCACACTGACAGACTTTCAGAGAACTCCAGCTGAATTCAAAATTAAAAAAAAAAAATATTTCTTTAACACAAATATTCATAGCACCAATATCCATCAAAAATTTCAATTCCAGGAAAAATTCTAAGTCTGTATCAAAACATGTATATTCTAAAGTCTGAAAAGGCCTTCAGATTTGTAGTTGTTTTTATATGGACATTGCTAAATATCACAATGATAGTTAAATAGTCTGAAACCTGAAAGCATGTTTTAGATAAGTGATAAATCTGCATTGAATTAGACTGGAAAATAATAATAATAAATAAATAAATTAAAAACCACAACCAAACCAAGCACTTGTTGCAGTTTATAAGTGTTTTATAATCCTTTTAACATCTTAACAAAATTCTGAAATACATCAAAGCTAGCATAATTTTTATAAGTGAAGGTGTAGCTAATGACCATGTTTCCAAACATATTCATAGTCATTTTTACAGTATATCTGGAGTCTAAAAAATGAGTTTCATTTACGTACCTCAGCTTGTCACTACCAATGGGATACACAGTGCTTTATTCTGGACAAAATACAGGTACAATTAAGATGAACGTCTACATCAGTTTCTATGTGTTTGGAACAGGAAGATGGACAGGATATTTTTGTCTTGCCTTAAAATACAGTAGCAGTCCTGAGGATGCATCTGAAACTTCAGGAAAATAAAAGGGCTTTAATTGAAACTCTTTGTTTTGTTGCTAGAATACATTCTGCATGAGAGGAAAATACAGCGTATGTTTTCTTAAAAAAGAAAAAATCTTTGCTCGAGAGAAACTTGGCAAATTGAAATTCCATGTAGCCATGGAGTTACAAATGTTTTCCTTGGGGTGGCTGTGCAATTGAATGTGTTTTAACAAGGCCCACCAACTGTTACATATTCCTGAAACACTGGAGCGTATATTGTGCACTATACCTACTATTACATGTATTCAGATCAATGTCCCATTTCTAGGAATCTTAGATGCTCCCAGTAGGTTCTAAAATTGTAAAAGGGTAGCCTGCCTTTCTCTCTAATCTGTAAGGAAAGTATGAGGGGGTTTGTTTCTGTGTTTGTTTTATATTTGGAGAGTGCATAAGATTAGCCCTGTGCAGTTCTATTTGAAAAATTATAAGGGGAAAACAACTATATTAAAAATTACATGAGCTTATTACCATTGGTGTTTCTTCTAGAAAACAGGCTATATTCACACAGGTAAGTTTAAAGTCATAAAAATAAAATTATTAATTTTGGGAGTATAGCTAAGTAAGGACTGCACAAGTCTGCTCAGCACCCATATTCTCTCTACAACACTTGAGACAAGTCCTCTGTAATATACTGAAGACAGTTTAAGATCACGTTTCAACAGATATCTGTCTTTGGGGAAACTGAATCCTGCTCCTAAATAGCAATATTAGGGTGAATTAAATTGATGTCTAGGCTCTAGTGCCAATACTGATTACATCTGCATTGATTACAATAGGAGGTTAAAACCTAGTTCACACATAATCTGCTTGTACCCACCTAAATTTAGGTATAATTTCAAACTGAATCACTTTATATAGAAAGCCTGTGTATGTCTATGGGTCAGTTTGGTGGTTTAAACACACACACTCTTAGTGTCATTTGAGATGTCCTAGACCATATGAAACCTCCACTTAAAGCTCTTCTAGAAGCACCCAGGTTCACACAGGTCAGTAAGAGACTAGAAACTTGTCTCAACATTGTCGGCAGAATGGCTTGACTACCAAGGCTTCACCACAACGGCAACTGAGGAAGTTCTACCCAACAGGAACACATATATATCTATATCTTGTTGCCTCAGAGCACATAGGCCAGGTCCGCTGCACATGCGCCTGGCCCCAGGGTCATCTTACAATATATGGGCGGGGGGGGAGGGCTTGGACCCTCTGCAACACTCTGGCACTGTCAAGCACCCTCTAGTGACGATACTGTGCATGCGCCCCACTGCTGACTGGGAGGTGTGGCCATGCAAACCAGCTCATTGGCTATGCAACGGGACAATGCTATAAAAGGCAGAACCAGCGGAGACCAGTGAGAACGTTCCCCCACCAAACTGAAGATACATTGGACAGACAGGACACTGCAGATCCGTGGTGGTAGCTATTGCAACTCTCTCTTTTTCTTTTTTTTTTTTTTTTCTCTTTCTCTCCTTTTCTCTTGCGTACTTGTTGGCGGCCAAATAAAGTGACTTGGCACTTGACTCCATTTTGAGTCTTAATTCTGTTCCCAAGAATACAACAAACCTGGTCACGATAACACATCCAACTGAACATCACTCCGAAGTTAAGCCCAGCCGCCCCCAGCCACCCAGAATTATCTGAGGTTGGTTAGAAAGCAAGGGGGCTCAACTTCTGCCAAATTGTGCAACCCATCGGTGGATCGTGACAAGGTCTCTCTGCTGTATCTATGTGATAACATAGATAAGTGGTTGCCTGCTTTCAGACACATATCAATAAACGTGCTTAACCTGTGTGGCACAGTTTCTACTCATTCTCTGTCAGGGTGAGGACATCACCTGTATTTTGAATATTCTTATTCTTTCCTCTCGTCTTGAGGCATGTCTAATATCTGCTATTTCAGTGAAAGAGAGGTAGCATCTCCACCTGCTGAATAAAGCAAAATGACAAAAAATGGCAAAAATACCAGCCAACTACTAGAGGGATTATCTCCATAATTTGCATAATGAAAAGTGAGTTTATTTGCCTTATTATATGAAGAAAACCCTAAATAAAGTGATCAAAAATGTCCTTATGACAACTAGGTTAGCTAACATTTTCTCAACATGAATATTGGATAGACTGAATGATTACAAGATTGATTTTCGGAACATGTTTGAAATGGTGAAAATTTTAGAAAACAGCACACTTTTTTGGGTCTTTGGTTGTTTCTTTTCATCCTTTGTTTTCCTTTAGTTCAACTGATGCAACTGTACACAAATGAAAATAAAAATAAATTGTTGGTTTTTCTCCACATAACATAATTTTGAATACCTCAAGTAAGTTTCATATAACTCTTCTCTCAGGGTCAGTCATCTCATTTTCTGCTGATTAGTTTCTGATTGTCTTCCTATAAATCTCCTATATATGCATATGTAGTTGCATACATTACATTATTTAGGGTAATAGCTGGCAAACTGGCACTGATATTTATTAATAGTAAAATAGAGTAAAATAACTCAAACATTTTCATGTTTAAATGATAATGCTCAATATAAGCCTACACCTGAAATTGTCTCAAATTAGAAAAGGCAAAATATTAGCCAATGTTTGACTTACATTGTACTTCACAGCGGCTAAATTATTTTGACTTTGAGATTGCTTTTAAGCTTCTTCTCATGACATACTGTTGTGGTTTAGCCGGCAGCTCAGCCCTACACAGCTGCTCGCTCGCTCCTCCACCGGTGGGATGGGGGAGAGAATCAGAAGGGTAACGCTCATGGGTTGAGATAAGAACAGTTTAATAATTAAAATAAAACAAGAGCAACAAAAATGCAATGGAAAGGAAAACAATGAGAGGTGCAAAACCTGGGGTGGAGGAGTGGAGGGGGAATGAATCACCAAAAAACCCACATGCGACGCAGCTGCTCACTGCCTGCTGACCTGACATCGCCAGTCCCCAAGCTGCAACAACACCTCCCCCACGCGCCAGCTGCCCCGGTTAATGCACTGGCCATGGCGTCACATGGTACGGAACGAGCACCCCATTGGCCAGTCGGGGTCAGCCGCCCTGGCTGTGGCCCCGCCCCTCCCGGCCTCCTGCCCATGCGGCAGAGCGCGGGGAGCTGGAAAGGTCCCTCACTGCTACAGGCGCTACAGTGAAGAGAATTAACCCTTTCTCAGCCAAAACCAGAACATATACCCAGTGTTTTCTCTTGCATAGGTATTGTGTCCTCTTTCACTTTTTTTTTTTTTGCATAACTTCACTGTTATGTTTTTTAGAAACTCCCTTCTCACTAATTAATGTGAATAATAAAAATAGAGTTGGTGATAATGAGAAAAATCACTGGTTTAGTTTACCTTCATAGAATAACAGAGTCACAGAATAGTTACAATCAGAAGGGACCTCTGAAAATCATCTAGTGCAACGCCCTGCTCAGAACAGGGTCAACTACAGCAGGTTTCTCATGGCTGTGTCCGGTCAGGTTTTAATATCTCCAGGAACTTTTCTGGGCAACTTGTTCTAGAATTCAGTCACTTACACAGTAAAAAATATTTTTTTCTGATGTTGAAACATAATTTCTTCTAGGTCAATTTGTGCCCATTGCCTCTTGTCCTGTCACTGGTCTCCACCTTCTTTACACCCTCCCATTAAGTATTTATACACACTAATAAGATCCGCTCTGAGCCTTCTCTTCTTCTAGCTAAACAATCCCAGCTCTTTCAGCCTCTCCTTGTATGACAGATGGTCCGGTCCCTCAACCATCTTCATGGATTTTCTCTGTACTCGCTTTAGCATGTCCATGTCTTTCTTGTACTGCAGAGCCAAGACCTGGACACATCACTCCAGATATGTCACTACCAGTGTTGAGTAGAGGAAGGATCACCTATGGTAGCCTGGTGACTTTGTTCTTCCTAATGCAACCCAGGAGGCTATTGGCCATCTTTGCCACAAGAGTGCTCTGCTGGCTCATTGCTCATCCACCAGGACCTCCAATCCTCCTCTGCCAAGCTGCTTTCCAGCCTGTTGTCCCCCAGACTTTACTGATGCACAGGGTAATTCTTCCCCAGGTGCAAGATTTTGCATTTCCCTTTGCTGAAAGTAATAAGATTCCTCTTGGCCCAGTTCTTCAACTCATCAAGGTTCCTCTGAGTGGCAGTACAACCATCTTGTTAAGGCATGTCAGAAGCAGCCACCACCTCCAGCAGCTCCAGGCCCAGGACCTCCTCCTGGAGGAAGGAAGCTGGAGCCCTGTCTTGTGCACCTGGGGACCCAGGCCTTGACTACAACCACTCCTTCCTCTTTGCAGGTTCAACCTGTAGTGAAGCTGAACATTTATCCCAGACGCACACACACACACAGAGGACGCTAACATAGGTGGCTACATATTGGACTCCCATAAAGCAAGAGTATGGACAGCCAAGTCCCCTTCCTCCTCTCGCCTCGTCAGGATTGAAGGTCATTAGTGCAGGCACTCACAGGGCATCCTCAAGGTTCACAAGCACATGCACATTCACAGATCTCTCAGGCATCAGCACAACCCTCTGTCTGCCCAGCACCACTGCCTGGATACTAGGGCCTCTTCACCACCACACAGGTCCTCTACCTGGCAACTGGTCCAGCTTGGTGCTCTCTGCAAACACATAGCACTCACACACTTCTCCCACATGCACTCTACATTTGCAAGTCCCCCTAGGCATATCAGCATGGAACCTTGCCCATCTGATATCTCATGTCAGACCCAGACAGCCCCCGCTACTTGCCATCTAGTCCGGCTTGAAGTTTGCTGGCAGATACACGCACACCCCACGCACACCAGGTGTGAAGACACAAATGCTTGCCTCCCATCAGCCAGCACCAGGAACACAGGATGCGACCCATGGCCCTGCTCCAGCCACCAGCATTGAGCCCCTCACTCGTCTCACTCACCCTGGTCCCTCCCAGTAGCTGAACCTGAGGACCCCCCCCTCACTCCAGTAGATGACATTACAGTCCAGGAGCACCCATGTACCTGGTCTCCATAAGCTGGCACACAATGCACTCACACTGGCCCCCCCAGTAGCTGGCATTCTGGGCACAAAATCTGTAGGATAAGACTCAGTGGGCTGGAGCATCTACCGTAAAAGGACGTCTCTTCTGGGGAGACCTTGTTGTAACCTTCCAGTACTTAAATGGGACCTACAGGAAAGATGGGGAGGGACTTTTTATCAGGGAGTGTAGTGACAGGTTGAGGGGTAATGGTTTTAAACTAAAAGGAGGTAGGTTTAGATTAGATATTAGGAAGAAATTCTTTACTGTGAGGGTGGTGAGTCACTGGAACAGGTTGCCCACAGATGTGGATGGCCCCTCCCTGGAAGTGTTCAAGGGTAAATTGGATGGGGCTTTGAGCAACCTGGCCTAGTGGAAGGTGTCCTTGCCCATGGCAGGGGGATTGGAGCCAGATGATCTTCAAGGTCCCTTCCAACCCAAACTATTCTATGATTCTGTGATTCTATGATCCTATGACATGCTCAGGAGACCTATGACATCTCCAACTACTGATGCTGAGAATCTGCTTACTCTAGTTACTGGTGCCACAGGCCTGGGGACACCTACATCCCCTGTCTAACTCCTGTAGGTGGTCCATATCCACTCATGCTGGTCCCCAGGTAGCTAGCACTTAGTCCTAGCATTCTCATACTGGGTAGAGGGTGAGATTACACAGACAGATAGTTAGGAAAGGATTTAATAAGAAGATAGGGAAGACTGCAGTGATCAGGTGGAAGACTAACAGACAAGTGCATTGACTGGCACCTTTTATACCCCTTTTGGTCTATTCCCCACTTTGCTTCTCCGAGTCCCATTCCTCTAAACATTCCTTCTTAAGTTTTGCACAGTCCCACAGTTTCTTCGTCAAATATCTTCACATTCTTCTTTTTTCCCTCATTTTTATCAGTAACAAAGTCACCTTTTCCCTTTTCAAAGTTGTGCCTGCAGTTTCTTAATGGCCCATCAATTAGTGACCAGAATCTTTTGGCCATTTGTATTCTTTACATTATGCCTTATCTTTCAGCTTTGTGTCTCTGTGTGTTTTTGCTTCCCCCTTTACTTATTATGCCCTTGAAAAGGTCCTTGACTGGATAATCTTAGTGAAGCAGACAGTCTCATCTTCCACATACCCTTACAGGGCATGACCAATGACGTTGGCCAGCTCCCTCAGCACCTATAGCAGGTCTCATGGACTTCTGTACATCCCTGTCTGTTGAAATGTACCCTATCCTGATCCTCTTCCACCAAGGTTGTTTTCATTGCTCCAGACTTTCCTACAGAAAAGATGAATCTTACCAGTGAAGACGAAGGCAAAGAAGGCATTGAGCACCTCAGCATTTTCCATTTGCTTTGTCACCGTTTTCCTTGTCCCATTCAGCAGCAGGCCCATATTTTCCCTAGTCTTCCTTTCACAGCTGATATATCTGTCAAAGCCCTTCTTGCTGCCTTTCATATCCCTTGCCAGATTCAATTCCACATGGGTTTTGCTTTTCCCAACTCCATCCTTGTGTGCACGGAGATTGTCTCTGTATTCTCCCAAGTGACTTGACCCTGCTTCTAGCTTTTGCATTCTTTATTTTTACTAGTCTATATATGCTCACCTTCACCATGCTGGGCATCCCCAATTTCTAAGAAGGAATCTGTAGGTCGAAGCCAGCTCAAGCCCTTTTCTTTTTTTCAAAGTTCATTTTGGTTTTGCTGTTTTGATACTATTTGTTGGGCTGAGCCACAAATACATTTCCCCCATTCCAGTACAGCTAGCTCAGAAAGACATTCACACCTTTTTGATTAAGTCAGGGAAGGACATTTACACAACCAGTTGATCCACTCAAATGATACAGCTATTATCTAAAATAAAAACCAACTTCTGGTCCCCTTTGTGTTGAGATAAATTCATCTTTCTTTGCAACAGTCAGTCACTCTCTATTTCTTCCCTGGGCTTCATGAGTACATCTATTGTGCCCATCTCCTCTGTGCCTTCTGATTGTTTGCATTCACTTGACGAGTCTTCTCCACATCATCATTAGAAAGGCTTCTCAAAGGAAAAAGGTTTTTTTCTTTATTAGATGTTTCCATAGCCTTTCATAAAAAAGGTAAAATTTATTTGAGAAGTCTGAGAAATACTTCCTTGGGCAGGGGAGGGCACATGACACAACTGTTCCAATTAGCCTGCTGAGTCTAAGATGCTCCCCTCATGAAGAGAGTAAACATTAGTTTTGTAATTAATTTTCCACCTCTCGGTTTTGTGAAATAAATTACATACTTCAGCCAAGCTTGCCTGTGCTGTGAAAGCAGTTCTGTCAGATGGTGAAGTATGATGCATGGAAGACACATTGTAATGCTGCTCTTGTAGCAGTGGACTCTTGCTGTTATGGGATAAACACTACTTATAAAAATTAAGGGAAGAACTTTGTGATAATATTGCTTTTAACAGAAAAGCAACCTGCTAAATAATTTCTTATATCCTTTCCCATCACTGCAAGAGTAATTGTAATGAACTTGGTACTACTGACAAAAAATGTAGGGAAAAAGCAAGTCCGAACTCTTTCCTTATTTTCTGAGTAGGTTTATCTTCCATAAAGAAGAAGAAGGTAGGAGAAGAACACGGAACTCAACAATTTACTTGCTTTGTAAAGGGAAGAACACTTCTGCACAGGCTGTATTTTTCTTGGCTATTTTTTCCAAATATTTTAAATTAAGAACATTATAGACTTGTTGTGTCTTATTTGTCTGCTTTTTCCCCCCGATCATGATAAATGAAAACAAAATTAATAATTGCTTTAAAGTCTGTTTCAAATGAAACTCCACAGTATATATCTGACCATTTACTTACTATTTTTGTATGAACATGCATTGAACTGTCCCTAGCACTTAGAAAAGTGAAAGAAAAATTAAGATATACAATTGAAAAATTGATTGAAAATGGCACTAAACAAAAAAATTTTAATTAATTTCAGCACTAATTACTGTAGCACAATACTTAGTGCCTTTTTTACCATGATGTGCAGTCACGTATTTGAATGTATTGATGTATTGACACAGAAAACTGAATTAATTAATATGTATTATATTATTTCTTTTTAATTTTATAAATTCTAAGGATAGGGCTTTGTCGTGGCTTAACCCCAGATGGCAAATAAGCACCACACAGCCTCTTGCTCACATCCTATCCAGCAGGATAGCAGGAAAAGAATTGGAACGATAAAAGTGAGAAAACTCATGAGCCAAGATAAGAATAGTTTATTAATTGAAATAAAATAAAATAACATCAACAACAAAAATAGCAACAACAACAACAATAATATAATAATTCGTAATGAAAAGGAAAATAGCAAAAAGAGAGAGTTAAATCCAAGACAGTCAAGTGATGCAAATGAAAACTATTGCTCACCACCAACTGACCAATGTCTAGCCAGTCCCTGAGCAGCAGCCCCCTGGCCAACCTTCCCCTTAGTTTATTGATAAGTATGATGCCATACGCTATGAAATATCCCTTTGGTCAGTCAGGGTCAGCTGTCCCAGCTGTGTTCCCTCCCCACTTCTTGTGCACCCCCAGCCTAATCACCGCTGTGAGAAGCAGAAAAGACCTTGACCCTATGTAAACACTGCTCAGCAGTAACCAAAACATCCCTGTATTTATCAACACTGTTTTCAGCATAAATCCAAAACATAGGCTTATACTAGCCACTATGAAGAAAATTAACTCTATCCCAGTCAAAACCAGCACAGGCTTACACAGAGTTGTTCATTTTTTGCAGAAAAGATTTTACATTAGTACAAAACGTGATATGTATCCATGGATATCAGACAAAACCATGTTACTGAGATTTGATCTTTCTCTGATTTAGTCTTGTGCTAGTCTAATTTCAAACAGCAGCATTTCTATATAGCCTGAAGTCTTAGAAGGATTGATAAAAAAGTCTCATTGACAAACGATTACAATAGTAAATACTTTATGTGATGAAGCTCTGAACCAAAGATTCTGTATCTTCTAGGGAAAATAATAAGGCTGAATGAAGCCTTATTACAGATGCACAAGGAACCCTAAAAAGAAGAAGAAGAAAAAAACTCAAAACAACAATACAGCAGTATTTTTCTTTAAATGTTGGCAGTGAACTATTAAAAACATTGAGAAGTGCATGAATGTATATATACTTCTGCCTTTGACATTAAATGACAAAATAAAACTATAATGATGCTCAATGGAACCTAGTATGAGAGAAGGAAAAGAATTAATTGTTGTTGGTCAAATCAGATACAAAATAAGGCTAGGTTGCTTTTATTTAACTTTGCAAATAGTGCCATTTATGTGGAGAAGAAATATCTGATAACATGTGCAATGCCAATTATATGTAGCATTTATCATGCCCTACTGCTTACCAAAATAATATAATTAAGAATAGTTAAGGTAGATGGAAAGAGAACAAGAGCCAGATCATGGGTAGATCTAACTTAGATGTTTAAGATCCAAAGGGAAGAGTTATCTCACCGAATTGTCAGGGCGCCAAGGACAGCACTCAACCTCACTTTTACTGATGAGCCTCATGTGGGGCACCCATCCTGCGCAAAGCCAGGATCCCATTTCAGCTCAGTAGAGCCCCAACCTGGCCCCAGTGATGATGTGGTGGTACCTGTGCCCATAGTGTCTCTGGCCCTGCCTCTGGTTGTCCTTGGCCAGCATTGTGATGAGTTAATCTCCTGGATGAGGTCATCAGGCCCAGCTCTGCCCTTGGCAAAAGCTCTGGGGGGTCCTACTACCAGCTGCAGCTCTGCTCACTGCCCTGAGCTGTGGGGGAAAAGGCTTTAAAACTGAGGGAGTTCTTTCACAGTTGTAGAAAGGTATTTACTATTTTCTCAGATTTAACTGCATTTGTTTGATTCATAAAAGCATATCTGGCTTTAGTTCTAATACAAATATTCACAAAACTGAATTTCTTACTTATGTACTTGACAGATTATTGCATTATTCTTAATGGGCCAATGAAAATCTTTAGCATATATTACCAGCTAGATTAAGCTGGTGATTTTCAGCTAACTATGGAGTAAACAATAGCATGTTAATTTAAAATTGCATCAGTGTATCAAGTGAGATACAATCATTTAGTCAAGTAATCTGCTAACTCGAACACCAAATTGATTTTATAAATCCCATAATAAAATATCCAACTGAGAGGATTTGTAACAGATTTACAAATTCAGGGATTCTAAGATACAGAGAGCAAAATTACCCACGCCTTCCATGTCCTGAGAGAGTGTTCTACAGACCAGGTATAGCATGAAGAGACCATAATGCTTTCTTTCCTTGCTCAGACTCACAAATATAATCTATAAGGTAATGCAGGGAAAGCTGTGCCTGGCTCTGAAGTTTCAGGGAGCATATAAGATTTCTTAGAGGACACAGCGACACGCTGATATACTTGCCCCTAGCTGTTTGTTCCCTAGCTTAGACACTTAACTCTCCTCCAATAACTGAAGACCTTTGGGCTCCTACCTCCACAACATGATTGATCTTGGAGCTAGTTCCTGTAGCACTGAGCATGGTGGTAGGTAGTCCTTATATCAGTACCCAGCATAGATTTTAAAATCTGGCTCAAGAAGTTATCTGAAAATCCACAAGATTTAAGCAATTTTGAAAATGTTATCTATTAAAATGGAAACATTGCCAATGTATTTGCATGCAAATGAGTTTTCTAGTGTTACCAATAAAAAGGATGGCATTGGTACACCAGAAAATGGAACAGAAGGGGGAAAGAAGTATGGAGGACAACTGGGGTCTTGGAAGTTTACAGCAAAGAGAATGTTGTAAAGGTGCAGCTCTAGATTCATGGTAATGCTATTTTTTCCCCTCATAACCTCAAATATTTGACTTTTGCCTAAAGCCAAAGTTGGAAAAATCTTCTGCTCCCAGTACCGGGCTAGCAAGTCATCAGACCAGCAATTTCAAGACAACCATATAGTGTTATTTTAGACAGAATTCCAGAGTGCCTATCTGACCCTGACCCTGACCCTGAACGAAGTATGCAGGCTAATTGCTCTTGGAGTTCCTATCCATGGAGTACACTGCTGGTTGCATCTCATAAGATTTGCTATGTCTCCAAACCAGTCAGTTTTATGTCCAAGGATAGCCTGATGGAATTACACTGGCTGTGCTCTTGACAATAGTGGAATTCCAAGACAACTGCTTATGGTACTTTTCCTGTTGCTTTTCACTGTGAGGGCAGGGTAGCATTTGCAGATATTTGTCATGACTACAAAGTTTTTGCTGTAATATATTAGCTTTAGTCTTTAATTTTCCCAGAAACTTTAAAAAAAGAAAAGATTAAAATCAGTTTTACGGGAATTTTCATCAGGTTTCTTTGTCACTATGCTTGCCTCTCTTTTGGCCACTGAACTACACCAGGATGAATAACCTATAATTTCAGGGTTGTTTTCTCTAACAGTTAGTTTCCTTCTTTTTGATTCCTTCCTTACCTAGGTTTTCATAACATCCTCACTCAGAAAATAGAACGGAATAGGCAATAAAAAAAAAAAAAGAATGTACAAAGACACGTTCCCCATTTTTTTTATGACACTCATTAACTGCAACAACAAGAAAGTTTCTAAAAATATCTGATACACAAGCAATAAAATAATAAAGCCACTGCTCTGTTATCATAAGAAAAATAAAGATCTGCACTGATTGCTAACAGTATCTCTGTAAGATTAACGAGCATAATTTTCTTACTAAAAATACAGGCAAAGTCAGACTATTTTCAGAATCTTTGACATCATTTTGTGTAACAGGGACCAGCAAAAAATTTTCAAAGGTATTAACAGATGTGTGTAGTATTTGTTTATTTATAAAATTTTTACATACTTTTTAATGAAGAGATAAACTGATTTACAGACATAGCTGATTCTAGGTTACTTTTTCTTTTTTTTTTTTTTCCTTTTTCTTTAAAGAGTTGATTCCAGCCATGCTTGCCTTAGGTTAGAATGACCTTGACATTGTTTCTGTTGATGTTTTACTTTTGAGCTTGTTCTATTCGTGAGATGTGTTAGAAATAAATTTCATTTAAAAAAAAAATAAATCTGGTTACCTCACTCCTTGTTTTCATAAGCATCCTTAATAATCTTCCAGAGGATACTTTTTCCCAGTAGGCCATGTTGCAGTATTGCTTTGATATGTTGTCAGTAATTTTATGTTCTGATTCTCTTCTGTTATGTGACGGAAGCTTCTGAGCATACACAAAATCTTCTTTGATACTGCCCTAAGCAACTGGAGGCTTTTAAAGGAGCTCAATAGCTGAAAAAAAGAAATTAAGGGACAATTCAGCAGCAATTCTGTTTTGTATAAAAGAAAGAAGCATATAGGTAGTAAAACAGTAATGGGAGAACAGTTCCAACAACCACTTGTGGGATTCAAATCCACGGAAGCATAGAGATTCCTACTGTAATTTGAGCATAATAATGTGACTAGCATGTTAGTGAAGAAGGGGAGAAATAAGGAAATAAAAAGGAAAAAAAAATCTATAGAAAAAGAATGATCAGATGTCCACAGAAAGATTTGAAAAAGGCACCAGAGAGCACTGCAAAGACTTGGCGCAGATATAACCAAGAGAAAGAAGGAGGAAGAGGGAAATGGTATTGTGACTACAACAAATGTAGCAGTTTGCCGGTTGCTAAGGGTTAGTGAGAAACCTCATGTTTCTTTACTTTTAAAGTCATCTTCTTAAAATAATTAAAATAATTATTCAGAGAATTTGAATTGAATACTGAAAGTTGATTCAGAATGATGAAGCTGTTTTGAAAGTGAGAGTTGCAAACTTAGTGAAAGAATTAAAATATCCATTTTTAGGTATCTGGGAAGATATCTGTAAAATGAGTCTAATTAATAAATATGTAAAAACTGAGACAAGACTTAATACGCTTTGCACAGGAGCAAACTCTCCCATGCCTTCTGGAGTTCAGCAAGAATAGACACTGGTTAACATCTCCCCATAAATATAAATGTCTTTGTGCATATATAATTAAAAATATACATATACATGTTTGTTCAGATCTGGTTATTAAAAAGGCTAATTCAATTGGAAGGGTCAATCCAGTTTTATCCACTATTTTAATAGGGACAATATTGGACTCTTGATAACCAGTTACCGCTGAGCAACCAAAGTTTTAGCACATAGTAAGCATATGAAATTGCATATCTGACCTCCAGCTTTTTGTATACAGTAGCAGAGTTCTTGTGTGTTATCAGGCAGGCCTGCACATTTTGTAAGGTGCTTTCAAAAATCTCTCCCTGAAGATAAATGATGAAATCCTCTTTAAGAGAAAAAGATATAAACTTTCATATAACACAAAAGTGGAGAAAATTCAAAACATAAATACTAAGCAATGATAACTTGAATGATTTTCCTGTTGATGGCTAAATACCATTATGCAACTTCACAAACTTCAACTGATCCTGCAGTGGAACACCTATAATCAAAAAGCAGAAATCCCTTTATTATCATCCGAAGGAAAGAGGACATGACATGCATTGTATTAATAATAAGAATGAGAAAATTAATCCTGAAATGATTCACATAAAGTAGTGCAGTATGAATGTATTTTACAGCATGTACTGTGTCCAAAGTATTTGATAAGGGAAAGATAACATACACTAGAAGAAAAATTTTAACATCCATATGAAAAATTCTGAACAAGAATTTTGTGATTAAGATAAAAGTGTAATAACATACAATTTTAAAGAAACACATTTATTATATTAATGCATTACCTACCAATTAGAAATGATGTATATTCTTTCCCCCATTTAATGATGAACTAATAATTGAAGACAAATGGTCTTTGTGGAGCACTGGTGATTACACAGGAAAACCATATGCATTCTTTTTCACATTAAAAAAGAAAAAAAAAGAAAAAAAAAAAAAAAAACAAACAAGGGAAGACATTAACATGCTCCTTATCCTGAAGCAAAGGAGATGAGTAAGTGTTGAAAAGATAGCAGAAACACCATATCATTAAAGCACAGCAATAATAATTCTCAGAAACGGTTTAGTTTGGTAAGAGCAAACAAAGTCATTCACATCGTGTAATGCACTAAGAGATCCCTGAGGATAGTTTAACAGGCAGCTACATCACACAGCAGACGTGCATGAACTGGAAGGGTACAGAACCTGAGGCCCTTCTGCTTTTGGATGACAGTTTCGTTTCCCCGCCCCCCCCCCCCCCCCCCCCCAACTTGCTAACTGCAATTCTGTCATCTTACTTAAAAGGGGAATGGTCAGGTTTACAAACATACGCTTCCATGTTTACTGCATCTTTGTTACACAGGAATTTGACCATGAAATATAAAACAATGGCCACAACATTTGAAATTAAAATGTTTGTCTTTTAAACAACTTTGAGTGGTATTGTGACACAAATAATTATTCCTTTAACAATCAATATCTTCAAAACTTGATGAATGAAAGACTATTGTCTCCCATGTTCTTTTTTCCGAAGTATTCCATGTTGTAAAGCAAAAAAAAAAAATCCCATTTGTTTTCTTCTATAGATTTAACATAAAGTGTATTACTCATTAAAATAAAAATAAAACCTATTTTATTCAGATAAAAATATTTTCTCATCTTTTCATAAAAATAAATACAGCAACAACCTCAAAATATTAAGCTTAGTTTGAGACACACATAGGTGCAATGGAAGAGTTCATTAGTTAGACTATTAGAAACATTGAAAAATAACATAATTCAATGATCATCAAAAAATATTTCCATTTGTTTATCCTTGGGTAAAGCACACTCAAGCACCTCTCAAACCTCCATCTTCTAAGTATCTTCTGCAGTGAATGAGAAATTGCAAAATACCTGTAATTGCGAATCAGCTAGGAATGGAGAGACATGGTGAACTGCTGACTCCTTACAGTGGATTCCCCACCCATTTGTTTGTTTACTCATTTATTTTTCCCTGAGGGAGTTCTAATAAAAAACAACTCTCTCCCTGAAAATCAGGCATGAGTTAAGACCTTGACTTCATATTTTGTCATCTAAGGAGAGGTTTAACATCAGTGAACTTAACTTTAATCACAAACCTATGTTGACTTTCTCATTTAGATACAAATCTTCCTTTTCAACTCTTCATTATTTCAGGTAACTGGTTTTTCTTTCCTGTAAACTTAGTTATCTGACAAATATTTTACTTCTGTTCAGCTCCTCAAACCTTCACTTCAGCTGCTCAGAAATTTTTGGTCTTCATCACTGACAAAGTTGTACAATACACATGGTGTCCTGATTTCTGTCTGATCACTCTATCCACATATCTATTCCTCCTTCATATTTCTGTTGCAGTCATCAATTTTTCCTTTTCCCAGGCTCACTCTGTCCATTTTCAGAGCTGCAAAGGAACAATAAAGAGAATTACAAAATAATAGAAACTTCTGAAAACAGAATATGTACATTGAAAAAAGGCAAAAGATTGACATTTGTGAGCTAATTGCTTGATTTAGATGATTAAAAAAGACAGAGTTTGGCAACTGACAAAAAATCTATGTATTTTCAGGGGCTGAAGAAAAAAGCATTCATTACATCTATTTAATATCATGGGTTTGTGTACTGGTCTCTTTTCATTGCCTCCCTTCTGTTACATACAGTCCATTAAACTGCCTCCATTAGAGCAATACATTGCTTTTTCAGCAGCAAATTGAAAATTTTCTGAATTATTTTTTCTCTTGGCTTGTTTCCTGTGCAGTCAGATTTAATAACCAGTGCTCCAGGGGGTGGACCAGGTCATCCCATTCAACCTATGTGGGCTACAGAAACACTTCCTATACATGAAACCAAAAATTTTTTAACAGGCTAACTATATCTTAACAGTCTAATCAAAGAATTATTATTATCACAGGTCCAATCATTATAGAAAAGGAAGAGAATGAAAAAAAAAAAGGCACAATACAGAAAATATCAATGACAATAGTAGCTGAAATTGTTATCCATACACTTCCTAGTGTCTTCCTCTTTGGTAACATGCTCGCCCTTACACTGTCACTCTGGGTCCTAAGGAACATTTTGTTCTAGAAGGAGAACAATGGTAAGTTGTGTGGAATCCTTTGTAGGGAGGACTATAGTGTTGGTTGTGCGAGTTTCTTCTTACCGTTGAAGAGTCTGGTGATGATGCTAAGTTCTGTCTTCTTGTGCTGACTCTGCTTAGGTAATTTTTGTGTTTATTTATATATTCTAATCACAAATGGTCAATTACTTGTCACTAGAAAATGTAACCTTGTAAACAAAATAAAAGCAGATTAGGGATTAGCTATGAAGAAAAGGTAACTAAGCATACATGGCTTACCTGTAAAACTAGGTTTGCTCTGTTTGCAAGGTTTCATTTACTAGTGACAAGTAAAATGACCATCAGCGATTAGTGTTTACATCCCTTGGGGCCTATCAGCATTCTGTGCAAGCACTTTCAGGGCTTCTGCTATGACATTGTTCTTGCATTTTTAGAGGGTCCTATTAGACATCTCCCACTTCTATTTATCAGCCTTCATACTAGTATACCCCAGTGTCATGATCCGCCATTGGGCTGAACAATTTGGCAGAGGTTAAAGCCCTTTGTTCTCCAACCAGCCTCCGGTAGTTCTGGAAGGTTGGGGGCAGCTGGGCTTAACTTCTGATTAACTCCAATGTTTTATCATGACTAGGTTTCCTTTACATTCTCGGAAACAGAAATAAGACTCAAAGTGGAATCAAGTGCCAAGTCACTTTATTTGGCCAACAACAAGTACGCAAGAGAAAAGGAGAGAAAAAGGAAAAAAGATCAGAAAGGGAGAGAGAAAGTTGTGATAGCTGCCACCATGGATCTATGGCATCCTGTTGGTCTCATGTATCTTTGAATCTGGTGGGAGAATATTCTTCTTTCTTTTTTCTTCCCTTCCCCCTGGTCTCTGCTGGTTTTGCCTGTTATAGCATTGTTCTCTGTTGCGTTAATGGTAGGAGTCTGAGGAGTGGCTAGGGAGAGACCCTACTGTTGAGTCACGAGGTTCAGACAGGACCCCCTGGCTTTCTAAACTCCTTCTCCGAGAGGAGTCTAGGTGCGGCTAAGTCCAGTCTTAGTCTCAGCCTTGGTCAACGGTTTATTTTCTAAGGGTTGTAGATGTAACCACCCATCAGAATATTTGTTGTTAGTAACTAATCTGCCAGATGGCCTGGCCGATTATGTTCAATGAGAACGATCATGGATATGTTAATGAATAGTACAATTTATTAAAGCAACAGATACACAGGTTCTTTGGATTACCAGTGATAAGATTGCTGGTTATGAGACACACACAAATACTAAGAAGATGAATAACACTGCTAGGCTACAAGTGCATTAAAGGAATATGAGGCATTGGAGATTTAAAGTGAAGCTATGGAGAGGTTTCTAAGTTTTCCTGGGGAAACACTTGGTATAACCAAATGTTTTAATCTCACCCAAAGGCACCCCAATGGGGGGAAGAGAGGCTCAGCCCATCAACTGCTCCCAGAAGTCAGAGTGGTACACAGTGGTATCTTTTGTAACACCCTCTTTCTCTTCACACACTTTATACTATTTTTTACCTTTCAGGTGGAGCTGGAGTGACTCTAGTCATACATACCTTTATTATGATTGGTGTAGAATTTCCCTGCTTTACTTTCAAAAGCATAGACTAGAAGAAATTCAAAGCGCAGGCCCAGTGAGGGGTGGTTGCACCTTAGAGGAGGGTAACTTTTGGGTTGGAGGTGTGTTTTGGTATTATAATGATATTATAATGAGCAAAGTTTACCAAAAGGTCAGCATTTTGTCAAAAGCATGATGGACTGTTGGCCCAGGGTAGCAAATATGCAGCGTACTGGCTCCATGGTACCTCGAGTTCCCATTTACCACAGAGCCTGGCTGCGATGCCTCCACACCACTCCACCCTCCAGACAATTCCTCTTAGAGTCAGTGCACCAAGTTCTCCTGGCATTGCTGACATCTAAGGTTACTTGGGAACTTCCGTGGAATGGATTCCTCAGATGGCATCTGCACTTCACCCTGACAGCCTCTTCAGTGCTGTACCTTTTCTAAAAACATGAGTTTAATTTCTGAGTCTCCTCCAGCTATTATTCCACATAATCCACCCTGTGACTATGGTCACCCAAGCTTCATGCTCCAGCTTCATGGGATTTGGGATGCATTGGGTGTGTCATGTGCGTTCTTGTGGTGAGGATTATCGAGGATGTATATATCTTGTGGGGACATGTGGTGAGACAAATGTTTCATCATAATCCAAAGTTTATCATACAAGGTAACTGTTAAAATACAACACAATATGGTAAGTATTAGTAAAACCACGACATGGTGCAGTATCTTGTTCAAAATTCCTGTTGCAGTCGGTGACCAACCGAATAAAGTGTCCCACCAGCGGTGTTCTCTATCCTTCTTCACTCTCTCTAAGATGTGGTGTATCTCCTCTGCATCATGATGGGCAGTAATTAGCGTTCCTTTTCTGTTGTTCTGAATTCTTTCCAGCAACTGGTCCAGATCATCATGTTTCAACGGTTTTTTCACCAATGTGAGATTCACTCCAATAGGGGTAGGTAACAAGTCTTGATATGATATATAGTCAGATTGTAGTAATTGGTAGGATGTGATGGGAGCTGAGTAATTAAAGTCACATCCCATCATGGTAGGAAAATTACAAACACAAATATTAGAGTGATTATAATTATCTACAGTGGTGCTGTCTACAACTATAGAATCACAAAGGGTTCTCATACAAGCAGATCCTTTCCCAATATATACAAGTACAGTTTCAGGGGTTTCATCAGGATGTATTTCAAAATGGCAAAAGTTTTGTTCAGTGTTGAGACAAATGTCTTGGGCTTTGATGGTGTTGCTCTCACAGATAAACCCTTGTTGCTCCCCCACAACACATGCAGCAACATCAAGGCTTTCTTATTTGTCTGCTCTTCGTTGGGCCCATGCTCAATGTTCTAACGGGTAGAGTACAGCCCCATTGTGATTTAATCCCAGCACAATGATTGGGTATACGGTATATACTGAAGCATTGCATATTGTCAACACAAAATCTGTGGCTTTGCCATCAGTAGGGTTATAGGTGAAATTAACTGGATACCACCAGGACTGGAATTCTTTCTCAAATTTAGTTGCATTATCCCAAATTATCTTTTGAATTTCAGTGGGCAGGGTGCCTCCCTCATCTTTTCGTAAAACTGCAGCAATTATAGATTGTATCCACAGTTGAGCTTGGATACAACTAAGAGCTAGAGAAGCATTATTTTGGATGGCACCAAGTGCATCTGTAATCAACTGGTGGTCTTCCTCATTTACCTTTCCCCACTGAGGCAATATATAT
Organism: Phalacrocorax carbo; assembly: GCF_963921805.1. NCBI lineage: Eukaryota > Metazoa > Chordata > Aves > Suliformes > Phalacrocoracidae > Phalacrocorax > Phalacrocorax carbo. The sequence continues at coordinate 167,892,582 of NC_087513.1, forward strand.
CTGATAAAAGCCATTGGTTGTTTCCCAGAGCTGAAAGAGAAGATTTTAAAGGGTGTTTTAACGCATTTAGGTCACTCGTTACTGTTGCTAATCTATCAGCAAGTACTTTGCCATCTGTGCTGTTTAAGACTCCCAATCTAGTTCCCAAAATGCCGGTCACGTCTCTCTCTGATCATTTTTGAGAGGTGAGGGTTCATCCATGCAACCATGCTAACCATCCTGCATAGGATGTATCCAGGAATGGCGAGCAGGTAGGTTTAATTGCAGAGGTGTTAGTTTGCATTGCTAATTCCACCCGTTTGAGGGAGTATGACAGACTAAACAGCACTTGTTGCTGACCTGTATTTTTAATTATGTAAAGGCCTGTGTGGAAGGTAAAAGGAGTTAGGCTAACGGGAGGCCGAGTAGGTACACCTTTTGGCATTTGTGGGGGCAGAGGTTCCTTGAATTTTGCAACTGGTGCAGATGTTGCTGTATCAATCATAAATTCAAAGAGCAATTAAGTGCCTCTGTGACCCCAAAGACAGTACATAATTATAGGTTTGGTAAAGGTAAGATTGTACCAGCAATCTAAATTTGATTCGGTTATTTTGTAACATTCAGTATCATAATTTTTCGGTTTGGTAAAGTCAACGTACACTGTTTTAATTTCAGTCAGCCTATGATAAGTGGACCCATTAGTTACTTGACAGCCAATTTGTATGGCTTGTCCTGGAATGGCCTGAAGCCTCGCCATCCAGAGAGAGTCATTCCAACTCCATTCATCCCTTGAATACCCTTCATTCCCATGCATAACTACAGTGGAGAGATTTAAATTTCTTCTGGTTTGTAATGCTCCAACTCTCGCAGTATATCGTGATCCCAAAGGTCATTGGGAGGTACCGTAGTGAATGTGTGTGTATTCCTCACCCCATACAGCAGGATGTCAAACGGAGTGAATGGGCCTAAGCCAGGTGATGTGGTTGGATCAGGTTCAATCATATCTATTTTGAACTGGAATGACAGGCCTATACTGTGTTGCTTTGAAAATGTTAGCCTTGAGCTGTATTGTTGCCATACACAAGCCACAGTTGTGGGTTTCACCAAAGTAAAGTTATACCAACAATCCCACTCATCAGTAACACAGTCCTTCATTGCTATTGGGTTTCTGGAAATATCAGATATGGTTATAGACGTGGCCTTTTCATGGGCTGATCTGTTAATCTTTCTATACCCTACTCTGATTTGTTCTCCTGTTTTCCCCTTTAAGAGTGGATACCATCTGTTATCCCAGTTCCACTCACGTTGTGAGAACACCTCAGCTCCATGCATAAATACAATAGCTCAATTTAGTTTTTTTCTGATGGTTCCTATGATTCCATTATATTTAATACGGGCTTGGGACCACGGTCATTCTGAGTCCTCCTCGCTGCACACCAAAGGGGATTGTATTAGAACGAATGTACAAATCAAAATGTACACTAGATGTAGAAGCATTTTGAAGACACCTACTTCAAGTGAAGTCCTGTTCACTCAGAGTTCCTGTGAACACATAAAATGAAACAAACATTCTCAGTCATTATTCAACCATCAGGGTTAAAAAGAAGGTGAAATCCAATGGGTGCTAATCTGGTGTACCTTTCCTGAGCAATCTTTGGCTTCCCATGCATGGGGATTTTTGGGGGTAGTTAGTACCATTGGTACTACTCCAATCTGAGGCATTCTCACCAGCACATGTTGTCCAGTGTAGAATCCTGTAGGATATTCCCCTGGAATAGTATGAACTCTTGGAGTAATTGTGTTAGCAGATGCACAATAGGATTTCATTCTGGGGCAGCTGTCTCCACTCCATCAATTATTTAATTACTAGATGGCATCATACAATCTCATATGCCACCCAGATTTATGAGTATTTGCGAAACGCTTAATCAACCCATTGGTGCGTTCGATGATGCTGTTCGCCTGAGGGTAGTAGAGGGTGTGAAATACCCACCCAATCCCTTCCTCTTTAGCCCAGTCTTGTACCGCTGCAGCTGTGAAGTGTGAGCCATTATCACTTTGAATTTCTTCTGGCAAAGTAAGTGTGCTGAACCATCCCTTAAGGCCTTTTGCTGTGTTTTCACCAGTGGCTGACGTAAAATCAGCAGACATGGTGAGACCAGATGTAACCTCTATTCCCATGAGGATGTACCTTTTCCCACCTGAGGATCGCAGTGGGCCGATATAATCAATCTGCCAAGAGTGCCACAATATTTTCTTGTCCCGAATATGCAGGGGGGGCACCTTACTCGGGTGGTCTTTGTTAAGCCATCACCTCCAGAGATTATTCCACATTCTCGGAACCGTTTTGCATACTCACACCTCCCATTTGGCAATGGAGACACATGTCTAGTACTGTTACTAGAGGGACTAGAGGGTCCCGTACACCTAGTCAGACATACATCTTTGTTTTAGGTCATTGAATAGTTTGCTGTTTAAAATAATGGTCTATTAAAAGACATATATGCATGTGTATACATATAAACATATGTAAAGATAAAAATAATTGATAACTGCTTGTTATTGTCATCTGCTACTTATAACAATATACATTATAAAATTACTTATAAAATTGCTTTGGGTCAAGTGTACTCTAGGATATATGCAAAGTCATAGTCCTCAAAGAGACCCACTAGCAACATCACAACTGTACTTCATGACAAGATCCAAGTATGCACTATCTTCATACACATGAAGAGAGAGCTAAAGTGCATTTTAGTAGGGTCAAGATATCAGGATGATCATTCATAGAATCATTATTCTTAAGGTTGGAAAATACCTCTAGGATGATCAAGTCCAACCATCAGCCCAACACTACCGAGTCTCCTAAAAGACTGCCTTGAAGTGCCACATCTACAGGTTTTTGGAACACATGGTGACACCACCACCTCTCTGGGCAGCCTGTTCCAATGCCTGACCACTCTTTCAGTAAATAAATTTCTCCTAATATCTAATCTAAACTTCCCCTGAGGCAACTTAAGGCCCTTTCCTCTTGTCTTCTCCCTAGTAACTTGGGAGAAGAGATCAAAACCCACCTCACTACAACCTCCTTTCAGGTGGTTACAGAGAGTGATATGTCTCCCCTCAGCCTCATCTTCTCCAGACCAATCAACCCCAGTTCCCTCAACTTCTCATTATAGGACCTGCTTTCTGGACCCTTCACCAGCTTTGTTGCCCTTCTCTGGACACACTGCAGCAACTCAATGTCTTTCTTGTACTGAGGGGCCCAAAACTGAACACAGTATTTGAGGTGCAGCCTCATCAGTGCAGAGAACAGGGCCATGATCACTTCCCTACTCCTGCTGGCCACACTGTTCCTGATACAAGCCAGGATGCTGTTGGCCTTCTTGGCCACCTGGGCACACTGCTGGCTCATGTTCAGCCAGCTGTCAACCAACACCCCCAGGTCCTTCTCCTCTGAACAGATTTCCAACCACTCCTTCCCAAGCCTGTAGTGTTGCAAAGGGCTGTTGTGGACCCTGTGCAGGACCTGGGACTCAGCCTTGTTAAACTTCATACAATTGACATGGCCCCATTAATCCAGCTTGTCAAGATCCTTCTGCAGAACCTTCCTACCCTCAAACAGATCAACACTCCCACACGGTTTGGTGTCATCTGCAAACTTGCTGAGGGTGCACTCAATCCCCTCATCCAGCTCATTGATAAAGAGGTTAAACCAGACTTGCCCCAAAACTGAGCCTTGGGGAACCCCACTTGTGACCGGCCGCCAGCTGGATTTAGCACCGTTCACCACAACTTTCTGAGCTCAGCCATCCAGCCATTTTTTATCCAGCAAAGAATACACCAGTCCAAGCCATGAGCTGCCAACTTTTCTAGGAGGATGCTGGGGAGGCAGTGTCAAAGACTTTGCTAAAGTCCAGGCATTCAACACCCACAGCCTTTCCCTCACCCACTAGGCAGGTCACCCTGTCGCAGAAAGAGATCAGGTTGGTCAGGCATGACCTGCCTTTCATGAAGCCATGCTGGCTGGGCCTGATCCACTGGTTGTCCTGTATGTGCTTGGTGAGCTCACTCAAGATGAGCTGCTCTGTAATCTCCCCAAGTACCGAGGTCAGGCTGACTGGATCCTCCTCCGGCCCTCTTTGTAGATGAGTGTCACATGGGCAAGCCTCCAGTCATCTGGGATCTCCCCTGTTAACCAGGACTGCTGGTAAATGATGGAGAGTGGCTTGGCAAGCTCCTCTTCCAGCTCCCTCAGTACTTTCAGGTGGATCCCATCCAGCCCCACAGACTTATGAGTGTCCAGGTGGCTCAGCAGGTCATAAATTACTTTCTCCAGGATTATGGGGGTGGGGTTATTCTGTTCTCTGTCCCTGCCTTCCAGCTCAGGGGGGCTGAATACTCCCGGGATAACAGGTCTGATGGTTAAAGACTGAGGCAAAGAAGGCATTAAGTACTTCAGCCTTTTCCTCAGTTTTGGTCGCCATGTTCTTCTCAGCATCCAATAAAGGATGGAGATTCTCCTTGTCTCTCTTTTTGTTGTTAATGTATTTGTAAAAACATTTTTTGTTATCCCTTACAACAGTGGCCAGGTTGAATTCTAGATGGGTCTTTCTAATTTTGTCTCTGCAACACCTAGTGAGGTCTCTGTATTCTTCTTTTGTTACCTGCCCCTTCTTCCAAAAGTGGTAGACTCTCCTTTTTTTTCCTGAGTGCCAGCAAAATCTCCTTGTTCAGCCAGGCTGGTCGTCTTCCCTGCCAGTTCTTCTTGCAGCACTCAGGGACAGTCTGCTCGTGTGCTTCCAAGACTTCCTTCTTGAAGGAAGCCCAGCCCTCCTGGACTCCTTCGCCCTTCAGGACTTCCTCCCAATGGACTCTCCCAACCAGTGCCCTGAACAGGCCAAAGTCTGTCCTCCAGAAGTCCATGGTAGTGGTTTTGCTGACTCTCCTCCTTACTTCGCCAAGAATAGTAAACTCGATCTTTTCACCGCTGCTAAGCCCAAGGTGGCCTCCAACCACCACATCTCCAACAAAGATGCCATAACCTGGTAACTACATTACCTTGGGTTTCTATAGTTGTCCATACACAATAGCCTCCAAATTACTAATGTTTCTAGTTGTTACTCTCCTTTCTGAAAGAACTGGTGGAATATTTTAGCATGAGCAACGAAATTTCTCAACCAGTTATTATGTAGTTTTCTTTTTAAGCAGCGGCATAGCTAGCTAAATAAACAATTTATCATTTTTTTTTCATACAGCAAATTACTTCTTCATTAATATGGTTTTCCATCATTCAGCCAAGTCCAGATGATTCAAGATTTATTTGTAAATATGAACAGAAACATAAACTTATTCACCAGGTTTTCTAGAGAAGCAGAAAGATTAGAATAATATTAACTTCTAGCTGAAATATACAATCCCCAAGATAAACTTAATTCCACAGAAGATCCACTTATATAAATCCCTCAGAAGAAAATAATCATTGTTTGGATTGTAATTTTTACGGTGGAATGAAACAGGAAAATCTTTGAGTTTGGTGTTTTGTTTTGTTTTTTTTTTTTTTTTTTTTTCTTTTTTGTGGGGTTCCTTTGGTGGTGGTGTTTTGTTTTGGGTATCTTTTTGGTGGTTTTTTTTGTTGTTGTGGTTTTTTTTTTTTCAGTTTGCTTTTGCCTACCTTTTTAAGCACAGGTTGCATTATCGTCTTTCTGGCTGGTAATTAGCCAGGCTTCATTCAGACCATAACATATGGCTGACAAGACTATGGACATCTGAACAGATATATCTTCTGAGTTGTTTGAAGCATGAATTACTTAGGCTAGTCCTATGCCTTTGGTTTAGATGACCCCTAGGCATTTCAATGATTGTGTAGGATGCTCCACCATAACAAGTCTTTCAAGCTGAAATAGCTACTGTGCAGTTTGTAATTTTAGACCCACAATGTGACTTAAAAGATTACTTCTGAAAATGCTGTTTTATATCAACTGTCTTAGTAATGTGGACCAATGACTCATTTTGAGGACTAGTAAAATATTATGCAGGCATTCACATGAATCTTTAGATGATATTTACTATAGGTCCTTAACTATGGTATTCTTCAGTGCTAAAACATGAGATATGTAACATGAATCTTGTCAGGAAAAAGCACAAGTTTAATTTTTTCTTCTTAATGAGTGTTTGTTTATCAAAGGGCACTCACTTATTTGTGGAAAGCCATGGGGAATATTTGTAATTTGTTTAAATCAAGATCTAAAATATTTTATCTGTGTTAGAAAAGCTGATGATCCGGTAATGTTGAAATGTTCAACAAATTATTCACATACCTTGTTACATTAAAAATCTTGTTACGGAAAAAAGGGAACACACCTATGCAGAACTAAGAATTTGTTGTTAATTACAGTTTCAGTAGTACAATCGAAGTACATATATAATAATTTTATGCTGGTTATGCTGTTATTGACACTAATAGTATAAGCATGTTATTATTACAGAAAAGCATCATAAATAATACATTCTGTGTTTTTACACATGCATTTTCTAGTACATATTTGGGGTTTTTTTAGAGTTATGCATGTGATTCAAATGCTGTTCTCGGTTCTGAGGTCAATAGGTACAGCCTTCCCCAAGAATGAGAGTGCTGGGGAGGTTCAGCATGTCACCATCATCCTGAGCTCTTCACCAGAGGAATACGATTTTGATGATGGAGTTTGTTTTTTTTTTCCTTAATCCAGTCTATGCCTACCTGGGGTTATTTTTATGCATTTTTTCTAAAAAAATCCACTTTTTTTTTAATATTGATTTCCTGCTAAAGTCTGATTAATTTCACCCATAACATTAGGTTAAAATTACATGATATATATTGTCCAGCTAATTAATAGAAAGGAATAATACATTTTCATTACTGATTTAATATGTTTATATGACTTATATTCACACAGTTAAGCTTAAACTGATCACCTGGATAACAGTCACCTGACCACTAGACAATTGCTATAAATGTTAAAACAAGATAAACCAGCTCAGGCCAAGACAAACCCAGGTAAGTCCTGAGACCCTGCACTATCAGGTCAAGACAAAGCCTGTGGACTTTTCCAAGTAGTGGCAAAATCATATTTTCTGGTCCACAGTATAAACTGGACTAAAAGCTGGGGGAAGAATTTTGAGGTATGGGGTGTTTTGATTTTTAGTATTTTAAGATAAGAAGTATTAGTTAATTTCAGCAATAAAATGATGAAAATAAATAAGTCTTAGATGGAACTGTTGGAATTAAGTTTAATACTGAAATCCAAGAAAATAACTCACACAGGACGGTACTTAACCATGGGGCACTTGAGTTCACTTGATTTACCCTATCTGAGTATAGCAATGAGACCTCTTTCCAATCACATCTTCTCTTCCCAACTGCTTCCATAAAGTATCTGAGTAGTTCAGCACTCACTCCCATGCAGATTTGTTATGAATTGTCTGCCTAAGTTCCCTGAGCAATCTGATTCTTGGATTATATTAAGCACATCACAGAAGTATCAGGTACCACACGAAAAGCAGTGGTGTCTATTTTCCCACCTTTGTCATAATAGACTGAGAATCCAGGATTAAATAAGAGTGAAATGACACTGTAAGACTGAGCATTATCCATATGTCCCTTGACAACCTATTAAATATGCGCCCTGTTGTTAAATACAATGCATAAAATGTCTGGGCTTCAACACAAAGAAAATAAATACATTAGGAGATAGAGAGAAATAACTAAGAAATATTTGAGCAGCCCTGCAGAGAAGGACTTGGGGGTACTGGTTGATGAAAAGCTGGACATGAGCCAACAATGTGCACTTGCAGTCCAGAAGGCCAACCGTATCCTGGACTGCATCAAAAGAAGCATGACCAGCAGTTCGAGGGAGGTGATTTTGCCCCTCTGCTCTGGTGAGACCCCACCTGCAGTGCTGCATCCAGCTCTGGAGCCCTCAGCACAAGAAGGCCATGGAGCTGTTGGAGTGGGTCCAGAGGAGGGCCACAAAAATGATCCGAGGACTGGAGCACCTCTCCTATGAAGAAAGGCTGAGAGAATTGGGTTGTTCAGCCTGGAAAAGAGAAGGTTGCAGGGAGACATTATTGCTGCCTTTCAGTTCCTAAAGGGGGATGGTAGTAAAGATGGGGTCAATCTCTTTGGCAAGGACTGTTGTGACAAGACAATGGGTAATGGTTTTAAACTAAAGGAGGCTAGATCTAGATTGGATATAAGGATGAAAGTTCTTACAATGAAGTTGGTGAAACACTGGTGTGGGTTGCCTATAGAGATGATAGATGCCCCGTTCCTGGCAACATTCAAGGTCATGTTGGACAAGGCTCTGAACAACCTGATCTAGTTGAAGACAAGACGATTTCCAAAGGCCCCTTCCAACCCCTAACATCTTGTGATTCTGTGATTCTGTGGATGTTTTCAGGTAATTAGCCTCTGGAAAATAAAAAGGAAATTAAAAGCAATTTCCTTATTTTTGTTTGATTATCTGAAAAACAGATGTACCTGCTCACTGCAAAGGGTTGGACTAGATGACCTCTAAAGGTCCCTTCCAACCTAAACCATTCTATGTTTCTATGGTTGTATTTTAATTTACTTAATTTCCTAGAGAAAGGAGATGTCACACTTCAAACATTCTGTATTCTACCTATGTACTGGCAGTACTGGGTTTATATTTTACTCAATACCGCTTTTACATAAAAAGAAAGCCAGGTTATACAGTAGGAGCTAGACAACCACCTGAATACAAACCAATATCCAAATATCATCTTCTTAAACCAGAGAACCTTGAATTTTTTCTGTTTTTGCATCATTAGTCACATTCAGCAAAGAGGAAAAGGGGTGCTCCTCCTTCCTGTGGCCTATAATCTTGAGATTAGGGTGCTGCCTTGTTAGGAGGAAATTGTGGGCATGAGAAGAACAAGAAACCAGGTGACGTATTTTCTGTCTTTGCTTTGAGAGGCTTAAAATATATAATACCTTTTAAAAAGGAGAATAAATTTTGTGTAAATTTTAATACAGTTCTTAGAGGTAATCTAATAATTTTTATGTAACTGATAAATAGTTAACACACAAAATATGGTCATAATTTTGTTCAGAAATGTTGTATATTGTGACATTTATTAATGAGCTAAAGTAAATGGTGGACAGGTTTATGTAGCCAATCTAATTAGAGTTTCTGATTACATAATTTATACATTGCAAGTTTAAGTTTCTTTTTCATATTATTTTGAGGATTTCCTACCTTTAAGGTGCAACCTTCCACTATATCCATGCCTCTTTTGCACTATTTCACATCCATGCTAGGAATTTTTATTGTCTTATAAATTACTGTTCAGATATGATGCAAAGACAACCAACAGACATCCAAGAAAATCAGATATTTTGCCAAATAAACTAAAATTTCATAGCCACAAAGTTATTCTGCAGGAAGATCTATATACTTCTTGGATTATATTTAATACATTATTTCTTCAGCTAATATCAAAGAATACCAGATTAGGTATTTATGTAGGAGAAAGAAAGAATTATCAGGACACTTTTATTTAACATTAACAATATTTATACATACGGACAATTTTCATCATATTAACAATATTTTAACGAAGTTTTATTGCAGCCTTTAGTCACATAAATTTGTTATCTAATCTGATCTATGTTATTGCTAATGCGTATGGTCTACAGAAGAAATACACAGTAGAACAAAATGTTCATACAAGTCTAGTAAAATATTGTCTTCATTTTGCAGAAGACTTTGCAAAGTACATCATTGCTGTGTTTCTGGGAAAACTTGAAAGCATTCAGTAAAAGAAAGATCTTTAAGACAAATACTGCCTTTGTCTCTCTTTTGTTTTTTTTTTTTTTTTCCTCTCCTTCTCTCCTCCCCTCACACCCATCACCCCAATCTGGCTACTTAGCTGTAAGTGCCTTAACTGGTGGTCTTTTATAATGTAAAGTGAACAGATGGATTGGATCTTCTCAAACAGAGATAAGACCAAGGAAGGTAGAAATGGAAACAAAGTGAAGGGACATTTATCTTGTATTCCATTATCCAATTAAAATTAAATTTTCTTCATTGTACACATGCAGTTTTAAGGGTATGGGCATACATGAAGTTAATGTTTTTATTGCCTTGATACATGACTCTTCATGAACACTTAATGCACACAATGAAATCATTACTGAGCTATTAATCAGTTATTTATAAAATAACAAATTATTTCTAATGAGTTAGATCATTGAAATAAGCAAATTCATGATCTCCACAGATAGTCTGCTCAGGTATTGCAAAAATCATCTTTCTGGCAGCCACACTTCCACACATTTGTAGTTAGACAATCACCTGCTTTGACTTCCAAAAAAGTACATATAAGATATTATTGAGTTTACTCACATAGCAACCTAGTCTAAAAAAGCAGCCAGCTCACCTATTAGTCCTGCTTTCTTCACAGCATTTTCAATACCAGAGGAAGACTGGTGAGCTCTCCCTTCCATTAAAGAAAAGCTCAAGGTTTCTTTAAATCTATTACAGATTAGGTTTTATAGTCATTTAGCTAATTACCTGCTAAAACTGAACACAAAAGCATCTTTTCTCACTAGGCTTACATTATATAAATTAGTGTAAGAGAAATATAGTCTTTTTCTTTTTCCCCTCATGCATTTTGTTGAGCTATCCTGGACACTGGGCTGCTAAAAATGTTCAACTATGGCTCCTAGATATAGTTTTTAATCCCCTAATATATCTCTTCTGAAAGCTGATACTATATATATATAAAAAAATCTCAACCCCCCAAATCTTCTCATATACTCATATAAGCCTTCTATCAGAATCAGGATAAGCTATGGAAGTAGTTAAAAATTTCTAGAGAATCTGGCTGATAAATAGCTAAGTAGTACCTGAATACCTTACTCCTTAACATTTTGTTTTGAAGGAATCTAACTTTTATGGATTTATTTACGTCGATTATATAAGTGTCCACTTTTCCCTCATGTTTGATAACCTAGATTCCTCTTATCTTTGTGCTTAAGAGAGAGGAACAGCAATGAAATTGATAGAAGAGTCCTCCAGCGCAAGTACAGACACACATGCACACTGGTGATTACATACTTCTATAAGCTACAGAACACCCAAAAATAGTACACCAGAGGTGGGATTCACCTCACTGAACTCTACTATCCTACAGTATAGAAATCCCCATCTGAGTTGGCAGTTTAGCCTTCCATTTAATTTGGCCTATTTTAGCTATCTATTTTAAGATGAGATGAACTGAGCCCTAGTACATGCACCTGAAAGGCAGTTACCTTGAAGAATGTATTAGAGGTAGACAGGAAAGCAGACATTCAACTGAGACAACACAACTGAAAAATAAGTAGGAAAAAATTAGGAGTAAGCACATGAATTACTTTCACAGAGCTAGGATGTTAGTTTGTTAGGATGCCTAAGGTAATATCTTGTTTAGTTTTACATAAAAATTGAATTAAACATTCCATCCCCCCTTAAATCTGTATTGTAATGCATACTTAGGCAGGTTCATGTAAATTTGATTAGGACAGCTGAGTTTTCAGTCTTTATTTTGTACATGTTTGTTTTTCAGAGTATTTTTAAAAGTACACATACTAGGGCCAAGTTACAAACAATGTTTGTTTGTCCAGGGTAACTGGGGAGTACAAGAGATATCCCAGTTATTGTTTTTTCCAGGGTAATTGGAGAATAGAGGAGATGTTCTGGTATCCCAGAGAAAAATCTTCAAGGAGCTTTTCTGTCCTGAATTTTTCATCTCAGGAAGATGTTTTATGTCTATACTTTCCATATGTACACCCAGCCCTGGCTCCAGCTCCAACCTTTTATTTTGCCTTTGATTTATTGCAAGAACCAAAACCATTTAATGTCATCTGCATCATGCTAAGAGATGTAACATAATCCTCGTTACTCAGTCCTATGCAGTGCACCTCTGACCCCTAAGACAGTGGAACATATGCTTACTACAAGTCTGTTTAAAAGAGATCTATTTATGATGATGGACTATTTAAATAACAAATATGTATCATCACTTTTGTATGTCTCCTCTCTTTTTGTTAACTGAAGATGTATTTTATAGCATTTATATCAACATCCTACCCAAAAGAATATGAATTTAGCAGAATAATGATTATGAAATATTACTGTTGATGTTCATGTAGTGCTTATCTTTGTAAAAATCTCATTTAGGGGGTTGGGAGAGTTAGTCTCAGCTGACTTTAGCTGCCAAAAGAAGGATCTCTTATACAAGTCATTTAGAGTAGGTTGAATTACTTTTCAAAGGTGCTTATTTTTCTCTACCAACTATATAGAGACCTAAAGTAACTTGCATAACCCAGGTTCCTACCTTTTAGTGCATTAAAATTTGTTTCAAATGAGTTTAACTGAAATACTACTCTTAAGAGGGCAGAAATTGTTCCTACCTATGTTTGTGAAGTGCCAAGCATGTTTTTAATGTAGCTGTTGAATGAATTAAATGATGTAATATTTAATGGTTAAATTTATTATTATTAAAAAAAAAGTAAAGATATAATTGGAAAAGTTTCAGTAGTGCAGAAAATGTATGCTTAGATAATGTCTTAAATGATAGGGAAATTTGGTGCAAATAAAAAAAGTTTAGTTATTAACTGTGTATTGGTTAATGTACAGGGATTTCACAGCTGACATATAGTTTTATACACAAGAAAACAAAGACGTTTTAACTGTTTGTGGTTGGCTGGCTTTGGCTAACAGCCAAATTCCTACCCAACCACTCCTTCCCTCCCTCTCCTTAGCATGGTAGGGGAGAAAATAGGATAGGAAAAGTCATGTGCTGTCATGAAGACTGGGAGATTGCTTACTAATTACCATCATTGGCAAAATGAACTTGACTTGAAGAAAATAAATTTAATTTATTTTCAATTACAATATATTTAGGTAGGGAGAAACAAAGGGAAATACAACAATAACACCTTTCCTCTCCTCCCTTCCCAGGCTCAACTTCACTTCTCTCCTAACACATCTCCCAACAATGGCCACTCCTGCAGCCCTCCGCTGCCAACACCTTGACATCTGCACCCAACATGCTGTTATTTCACTCCCTATTTGATTTGTTTTCCTATTTTTATTCTTCTCAGTCTAAGAATGGATAAAGAAGGCCTTCTGGAAAATAGGTCCTGATGCTTCTATTTGAACAGGTACAATATAAAGAACTGTAAATAAGATCTGAAAATGAAAGAAGTAGAAAATGATTTTTCTCTTATTCAACATTTTCTGTTCAGCACTTTAAATTTTGCAAAGATTAACGCTAGCTCCTAATACTGGCTCTGATGTGCATGTGCATCTTTAGGAGATCCTTTTGTGCCTTCAAGGAAAGATTTACCATCCTAAGGAGGAATAAAAAGGTAAACGTGACATTCCTGTATTTATGTTTAAGCGTGAGTAGTATATGGCAAGTTCACAAATGACAGCCAGGACTCTGGATACTATTCCCAGAAGAAATGGGAATGTCTTCTTACACTCTGTGCATGGAAAGCAGTATCAGACTGAAACTATTTTCTCACTTCACTTACCTTATTATTTGTGAGTTGCTGACATTATTTTCCATTAGCCTCATGTATTTTATTTATTTACTGCTCTGATATATGTCATCAGAAATCTTTATTATTCCTAGAATGCTGATGCAAGTGAAGATCGCATAAAGGCTCTAAGTTTTTATTCCAAAGTTTAGGCTGATCCAGTAATATAACTTTTATTTCTAGAGCTTAAACTTTACTGTAATTTTCATAGGTATGTTGAGGTTACTTATTTCTGTCAAAAAGTCAGGAGGCCTGCCACTCAGCTGTCACATTTAATTTCCCAGCATGGGTTTAAAGAAACAGAATGCAACAATGGTCATTACTACCTTAATTTTGGAAGTGATAAGTTTCAGCCACAGTTCTTATCAATAGTATTTTCAAATTGAAAAACACCAATAAATGCATTTTCCCGTGCTTTACTTCCAGAAAGTCTTAGTAATTGAGTTATTTAATTATGAATTCACAGAATCTGAAGTAGTTTAACACAGCAGTTTACATATAATTTATCACTATTCTCAATTATTCTCTGTAAGAAGAATGTTTTCCTCCATTTCTGGCTTATTCTATGCTTTAAGATTTGTCATGTTCTTGTGTAGGCTGATGTCACCACGTAATTTCTGGGATTGCAACAGGAAGATGTTATAGGCATTTTCTATAGGTTGGAACAAGATGCAAACACAGTAACTTGGCAAAACATTTAAGTTGTTTCATTTGAAAACATTAAATCTAAATTCAAGGTTTGTGTTACTTCAGCACAAAATACATCATGCTTAAGTCACAAAGCTATTTCAGTAACGACTTCGTGATTTCTTCTCATGAAAGTTGTAATGTGCCTGATTCTAATCTCACTTATCCCACATTTGCATCTTTTCATTATCTTTAATAGTTTTTCTTTTATAATTGTTCAACATGTGTAAGCTTTATAATACTGCAATGTCATACTTCTAATACTTCTTAACAGAATACTTATTATGTATAGAAAAATATTTTTTTCTACCTAAAATTACACAAAAAATATTTACTGGTTAATGATATATCAGAATAATACTGAAAGCAAGTAAAATATGCAAGTAAATGCAGTTCCATTTGAAAGGAGATTGCAAAGAGGCTACCTAGCAGAAATGTCATCCGGTCAGCCATTTATAAAAATATACAGCTTAAATATGCAATTCAGTTGTGAAAAAGCTGATTTAGATGTTGAACTGATATGATGTAGGCTTTCAAATTTTAACTAAATTTCAATAGATTGTTTCAAAATCAAAATTAGTAATAAAAATAAATAAAGCACTTCAATATCTTTATAAATTAACTTTTTTTTTTTTAAACTCCAAACTTAAAAGGAAAATATTTTGTACAAAAGATATTTCTGGAATATTGGATCAGCTAGGGATTAAAGGTAATCCTCTTCATTATATACCACAGTTATTTAGCCTGATTTAAAATTCCCTTTGAAACCAAACTCCCATTAGAGTTAATCAAAATGATGCTTGAATAAGTTGTTCAGGACTGGGATGATCACAGTTTGCTGCCAGTGGCTTTAAATTGTGCAAGCAATAGAATGATAAAATATAATCTGTGTCAGAGTAGAAATATGAGTATTCACAAAGAAAGGCTCCTTCCTTTTACCTGTCTCCAAGATAAACCTTCAAATGCAAGGAAAAAGGCACAGCTCCCCGGGCGCTGCAGTGAGTTATAAGTAGCAAGAGTGAAAAAGAAACCAATCAGTTTGAAATACAAAAATTTAAAGATGTTATTATGTCACCCTTTAAGTTGAGAACAAAATTTGCACATGAAAACAGGAACATATCTGAAACTAAGTGTGATGAAATTCACTCAAGTGAATCACAGAATCACAGACTGGTAGGGGTTGGAAGGGACCTCTGGAGATCATCTTGTCCAACCCCCCTGCTTGAGCAGGCACACCTAAAGCAGGGGATGCAGGAACGCATCCAGGTGGGTTTTGAATGTCTCCAGGGAAGGAGACTCCACACCCTCCCTGGGCAGCCTGTGCCACTGCTCTGGCACCCTCACAGGAAAGGAGTTTTTCCTCATGTTTAGGTGGAACTTTCTATGTTCCAACTTGTGCCCACTGCCCTTTGTCCTTTCTTTGGGCACTACTGAGAAGAGCCTGGCCTCATCATCTTGACACCAACCCTTTAGATATTTATAAGAATTGAGAAGATTCCCCCTCAGTCTTCTCTTCTCCAGGCCGAACAAACCCAGGTCTCTCAGCCTTTCCTCATAAGGGAGATGCTCCAGTCCCCTGATCATCTTCGTAGCTCTCCACTGGAATCTCTCCAATAGTTCCTTGTTTTTCTTGAACTGGGGAGCCCAGAACTGGATAGAGTACTCCAAATGTGGTCTCACCAGGGCAGAGTAGAGGGGGAGGATAACCTGTCTCGATCTGCTGGCCACACTCCTTTTAATGCACCCCAGGATACCATTGGCCTTCTTGGCCGCAAGGGCACATTGTTGGCTCATGGTCACCTTGCTGTCCACCAGCACTCCCAGGTCCTTCTCAACAGAGGAGCTGCTTTCCAGTAGTTCAGCCGCCAGCCTGTACTGGTGCATGGGGTTGTTCCTCCCCAGGTGCAGGACCTTACACATGCTTTTGTTGAATTCCATGAAGTTCCCCTCGGCCCAGCTCTCCAGCCTGAACAAGCTGATAAAACAGCAGGGAGAAACCTTTAGAACCTTTTGCTGGTTGTGATGCAGAAAGATAAAAATATTTTTTTTTTAAATAGAATGATGGATTATTTCTATATTTCACATGAAAATCATCTCAAGGCCCCAAGGTTAGCTTCCTGAACAGTTTCATTTTGCATTCTCACAGCCTGGCTTTAAACACTCAAGCATACTACCTAGAGTATTTTAAAGTTCTCTTACGCAAATATGCTTCACAGTTTAACATAACCTTGAACATACCCAGGTGGACTATCCCTGAGCAACCCACATGTAGTATAGTATTGAGAACCAGTCATCAAGATAGAATGCAATCACAAGGCAGGTGGAAATGCTTGAAATGCTTACTGCTGTTGGTTTGAAAAATACTATTCAGCTGAGCACAACTGTGTACCTGCTCCTGAGTTTGTCATAATGGGACATAAACTAATTATATTTGCCATTCTTTGACTTTGCCTTTAACTCAAAAGGAGCTAGGAGATTTTTTTCATTCCTTTAGAAAAGGCAGAATTTGGTTTTAAATTTATACACAATTAATCTACTGTATAACAGCATATCATAGGGGTGCAGTGCATCAATGCATAGCGGCTAGCTGATAATTGTATTTGGTACTGTGAAATACATAGCTCACATAACCTGAAGCGTAATTAGCTGGTGCCTAACTGGCTTAATCACTTTGTCTTCTAAAGAATTTACACTGATTTCTGAAGACACTTTTAAATCCCACTTTAAGACGTATTGTGTTGGTGTTGTTTATGCCCTTTGTCAGTTTATGTTATTCCCTGACTCCTTGCTATCATTGCTGTAATTTTGGTTGACAGCATTGTGTGTTTCTCAAGGAGTACACAGGTGGTCCAGGAAGCTGCACCTTAGGTCGAGTCCCCAGTGCTCTTACTGTGCTCTATTTTGGAAGTAATCTGAGAAAAAAATGGTCTCAGTCAAGATTTACAGAAATATTGAGCAGTATCTTTTAGTTTATGGTAGTCAGTATTTCAGCAACTTCTTACATTATGATGACATTTTCATAAAAGCACTGGAAAATTGACAATATTTTAAAACTAAGTATAGATGAGATTCACCTCACATGTTCCTTTAAAACTAAAACTTTTATGGAATAACGATGTCTATTCAGTATAAAACTCCCATTAAAATTTTGCAACTAATAGACAGCAGAGTCCAGCTTCCCTAACGAAAATGGAAGTATCTTCTATACTGTTTGTCTTTATGAGATATATTATATATCTCAACACTGTACTTTCAAGAAAAATATTTTATAATAATAAAAAATTGATTAAAAAGCAGTCAGTGCTATCCTTCTCAGTTTCTCCCTCTTTTTTTTTTTTTTTTTTTTTTTCTTCACTAGTGTACCGGTTTTGGCTGGAATAGAGTTAATTTTCTTCATAGTATCTCCTACGGTGCTGGTTTGGATTCATGACCAAAACTCTATTGATAACACAGAGATGTTTTAGGTATTGCTGAGCAGTCCTTCTACAGTGTCAAGGCCTTTTCTGTTTCTCATACTGGCTGGGGGTGCACAGAAAGCTGGGAAGGGACACAGTTGGGACAGCTAAGCCCAGCTGACCAAAGGGATATTCCATACCATATAAGCAATAAAAGCTCAGGGGAAAAGGAGGGATGTTTGGAGTTATGGCATTTGCCTACCCAGATAATATTCATGTGTAATGGAGCCCTGCTTTCCTGGAGATGGCTGAACACCTGCCTGCTGATAGGAAATAGTGAAAGAATTCCTTTTTTTTGCTTTGCTTGCTTGTGCAGCTTTTACTTTACTGGTTAAACTGTCTTTATCTCAACCTGCTTTTACCCTTCTGATTCTTTCCCCCACTCTGCTGAGGGGCAGGGACCGAGTGGCTGTGTGGGGCTTCTCTGCCTACCAGGGTTTAACCACAACAACTAGATAAGGTTTCATACAGTTGCCATAAAGGTTCTTGAACACTGGCATGGCCTAATGAGGCCAAGGACATAATCTTAGATTCTCTATAATAATATAATGGAGATATTGATTATTGCCATAAGGATATATACTCACTTTAATGGAAATGTCACTGCCCTCTACAAGATGTCTTCCTTTAAGTAACTTGTCAGACTGCCTGACATGAAAATGTTATTTATGTATTCAAATAGAAACAGAGACTGTTTTAGTCTATAATCTGCTCAAAGGGTTCTGTCAAAATAAGCATATGGACAAATGTCCAGTGACCAAAAGTAAACCACTCAGACTGTTTCAGCATTTGCTACAGATATAATAACATCATGGAGTAATTTACACAGCTATCTCTTGGCACCACAAACTTGCCAGATGCAAATTTGGGTACAATAATTGTTATCATTAACATCTGAAAGTGGAGCTAAGAAAGTGACCAAGTTACCAATGTTTTTCTGGAGGTGTGTGAATGTGTTTTTGCTATGTATTTTCGCTGACAAGTTTGGTGGCCTTCAACAACGGGGTTACAGAACTGGTGGATGAAGGAGGAGTGACTGACATCATCTACCTGGATTTCTACAAAGCATTTTAAACTATCCCACGCAATATCCTTGTCTCTAAATTAGAAAGACATGGATCTGAAGGGTCGACAACTCAGTGGATAAGGAATTGGCTGCACGGCTGCATGCAAAGTGTTGGGGTCAACAGCTCGATGTCCAGGTAGAGACCAGTGACAACTGGTGCTCCTCAGGGCTCTGTATTGGGACCTGTGATACTTAACATCCTTGTCAGGGACATGGACAGTGGGATTGAGTGCACCCTCAGCAAGTTTGCTGTGCGGTGCTGTTGACATGCTGGAGTGAAAGCATGCCATCCAGGAGGACCTTGACTGGCTTGAGAGGTGGGCCCGTGAGAACCTCATGAAGTTCCACAAGGCCAAGTGCAAGATCCTGCACCTGGGTCAGGGCAATCCCAAACATGGGTAGGGGCTGGGCAGAAAATGGACTGAGAGCAGGCTTGAGGAGAAGGGCTTGTGGGTATTGGTGGATGTAAAACTGAGTAAAGGCCATCAGTGTGGACACACAGCCCAGAAAGTCAGTCGTATCCTGGGCTGCCTCAAAAGAATTGTGGCTGACAGGTCGATAGAGGTGATTTTTCCCTGTCCACTCTCATGAGAGCTCAACTGAAATACTGGAAGTTCAGGTCTGGGGCCCCCAGCATAAGAAAGACATAGACCTGCTTGAGCAGGTCCAGAGGAGGGCCGTGAAGATGATCCAAGGGCTGGAACACCTCTCCTATGAAGAAAAGCTGGGAAAGCTGGGGTTGCTTACAGTAGAGAAGAGAAGGATCCAGGGAGACCTATAGTGACCTTCCAGTACTAAAAAGGCCCCTGCAAGAAAGATGGGGAAGGACTAAGGGACTCTATCAGGGAGCGCAGCGATAGGATGAGGGGCAATGGTTTTAAACTGAAAGAGGGTAGAATTAGATTGGATATAAAGAAGAAATCGTTTACTCTGAGGGTGGTGAGACACTGAAACAGGTTGCCCAGAAAAGTTGTGGATGCCCCATCCCTGGAAGTGTTCAAGGGCAATTTGGATGGGGCTTTGAGTAACCTGGACTGGTGGAAGGTATCCTTGCTCATGGCAGGGGGATTGGAACTAGGTGATCTTTAAGGCCCATTCCAACCCAAACCATCCTATGATTCTGTGGTTCTCCTTTAGTTTTTGCTATTATTTTAGTTATTATGTTTAATTAATATTTTAATCAATCCAGGGCTCATCTACGTCCCTAGTATAACACCACAGACACTAATCTAATAACTGTCACAGCCCCTATGTGATACACAGTGTATGGGTACCAGGCATTGAAAATATTGATAGCCAGCACCACAGCTATCATGTGACAAACATGGAAACCAGGGTGTTAGAGAAACTGACAGCTGTATATATGAACAGTCACTATAAACAAATATATTATTTAAGTAGAAGGAGACTAAGAATGCGGATGTGCTGATTCATTAGAGCAGTCTACTGCTTAATCTTAAACAAGCTTGAGTTTCTAAAAACTGAAAGGTAATAGTGTGAATTTTTTTTCCAGATCCACTTATGATCCAAAAGCTGGATTTTTTTCTCCTTGAAGGAAGAATTTGCTGTTTACTAATGAGTCATGAATGCCAACAAAATATTACAGATTTGTCTTTTTTTTAAGTTCTCTCCATCTCCATCACCTACTCCACCTATTAAGTGGCAAGATAGAGTCAGCAATAAACACAATTTTCAGATAAATACAGAAATTTGCATTGTAAATTTTGGTCCAGTGTTAGTGGCTTTCTTGGCATGGACAGGAAGGAAAAACAGTAAGTTATAAAACAAGTAGGTTATGAATCAAGGACAGCTGCTATGCAACTGACAGTCATATAGTTACTAAAACCTTCTTTAGGTGTAAGACGACAAATCTCATCACTGACGTAGTAAGGCAGAGCCAGTATTAATGAAAAGGCAGCACAACCTAACCTGGGAATCTTTAAAAGGATTGCAAGCTTTCAAAATTCTATTGGTATTTTATTTATTTCATTTAGATAGCTGAATTTTAAACTAAACTTTTAATTTCAACACACAGTGCAATCACTCTAAAAAACCTTCTTTTCCATAAAGTGAAGTCAAATTTCATTATTTATATTAATACTCTATAATTCTTTAGCAAATAAATCACACATCATCATTTTCATAGTTTTGTCTACAAACTGGCACCAGCCTATCCAACTGTTAGCTCGACTGGATCACTGGAATTTTTGATTAGTAGGACATTATTGGTAACATATAGGCCCAGATGTGTGATGAAGGAATGTTGTTTCTGTTCTGGGTCACTTGGCAAGGTTATACACATGCTTTGGATCACAGAACAAGCCCAAGGTCTACTTATGTTTGTAACTAGAGAAAGACACAAGGTCTTCTTTTTCTGAACAGTTCTTTAGCTTTTCTCTAGTTCCATGAATCTGCTTCATGGGACAGAGATAGAAGCCAGTTCTCAGGACACACTGGGGAGAAGATATAAATTGCCAGTGTCACTGAAGGGGAGTGGTAAACAGGTCTACCAGCAGAGGGATCTGTGCAAGTTCTGTTCTCTGTACCTATGGTCAACAATTTTAAGCAATTTGAGTCTTTCTAATTCAAACTACATTTACATTTGTCAGGAATTCCTACAATCCTTAATGAAAAGCATAATGTACTTAAGAAGTGTGAGTTTTACCTTAAGAAAATGTGGGCATCTGTAATTAAATGCATACCTCTGTGCTTGGACATCTTAGACACCATTTGTCTCCCTTTTTAAAGGAACTGGATACTCATGAAGCTTTAGTATATTTTCTATGAAAATTATTAATTTATTTCGGTTTTAGAAACCTAGCACTAAGCAAAACTGCTTAAAATATATATAAACAGAACATTCACAGTGAGGAATATTTAACCTTGAAATTACTTCTGTATCAGCATATTGTCACAATTTGCTGCATGTTTTCTGGTGCTGGGAGACTTACTTTTCTTTTCCATTTGGCTGTGGCATTTTTCTCTCATGTGAGTAATGCAAGTGAGAAAGTGATGAGCCATCTATTTTGGCTCAATACCAAGTCTTGAGAATTTGTGCTTCATGTCTGACAGCTTTTAATAGAATCTGGATTTAATCCAATTTTATACACAGAAAAGAAAAATAGAAAATCTTTTTTTTGCTAGATTTAGCACTCACAAAAGCACTGTGTGTGCACTATGGTTAACATTACTGGCCAGTGACTTCTTAATTTTAGCCATAGATTTAGAAGCAGCAGCCATTCCAGTTTTGCCATTTGGCCCAGACTCTCTATTCTGGGGAGAAAAAAAAAAAAATCTCATAAAACTCAGAGATGCTGAGCTATCTCAGTGGTATTCAGCACATGGTCTCTTTTATGAAATTGTTAATAGGAATGCTAATTAAAAGAGTGACTCTGTATCAACAAGTCAAATAAATTCCAGGTTATATAACTCCATCAATAACAGCTTTTTGCCAACTCCCAAATATTTTAATCTAAAAATTAACTGTGTTGGCTCATCTTTCTCATGGCAGCTTACTCTGTGGCAGGTGGTTTGTAAGAAAGAAATCTGATGCAAGCTCCAGAGAGCAGAAGTTAAGTATTCCTGCACGTGATACAGCAAAGTAATAGAATGATGACATTGTTTCAAGTTTCTGTGCAACCTTTAAAGATTACATAATATTAAGGCAATTGAGAGGCAAGAAGTGCTTGGAAAATAATGATGGAAGAATGGAAAATCCTCAGAAATAAGTTTGCATTACTTATACAAATATAGGTTACAGATATATTAAAAAACCTAGAAGCTGTACCTGTCTTTGACCCTTCACATCAATAGAAAAGGATTGTTTCAAATACAGACACCAGTTCACCACCTTCTCCTCCTTCCTGGTATGTGTCTAACTTGCCTCAGCTGAGTATCAACTAATTTAGTCTTTTCAGTTTCCAGACTCAATTAGAAAGTAAGGACAAGGTATTTATAGACATGTGAATGGGAGTTAGCCATCACAATATATTTTATAATCTGGCCTAAATACTAGAACAAATAAAAGGTGATTCTGGCAGACCAATAGTCACAGTTAGATTTCTTAGCTGAAAGTGCCATTGAAACATAAAGTCATGGACCTTCTTTCATCAGAAAAGGTAAGTAGGTACTTAAGTGCCAAATAACGTAAGTTCATGACAGCCCATTCTATAGGCAGAAGGATGTCTCTGTTACTTAGTAAGGAATAGATGGAGACCAGTGATGAGTGGTGCCCCTCAGGGGTCCATACTGGGACAAGTACTATTCAATATCTTCATCAATGAGTGGGATCGAGTGCACCCTCAGTAAGTTTGCAGATGACACCAAGCTGAGCAGTGCAGTTGACACTCCAGAAGGACAGGATGTCATCCAGAGAGAGTTAGACAAGCTGGAGAGGTGGGCCTGTGAGAACCTCATGAGGTTCAACAAGGCTAAGTGCAAGGTCCTGCACCTGGGTCAGGGCAGTCCCCAATATCAGTGCAGGCTGGGGGATGAAAAGATTGAGAGCAGCCCTGCAGAGAAGGACTTGGGGGTACTGGTTGATGAAAAGCTGGACATGAGCCAACAATGTGTGATTGCAGCCCAGAAAGCCAACCGTATCCTGGGCTGCATCAAAAGAAGCATGACCAGCAGTTCGAGGGAGGTTATTCTGCCCCTCTGCTCTGGTGAGACCCCACCTGCAGTGCTGTGTCCAGCTCTGGAGCCCTCAGCACAAGAAGGCCATGTAGCGGTTGGAGTGGGTCCAGAGGAGGGCCACAAAAATGATCCGAGGACTGGAGCACCTCTCCTATGAAGAAAGGCTGAGAGAATTGGGTTGTTCAGCCTGGAAAAGAGAAGGTTGCAGGGAGACATTATTGCTGCCTTTCAGTTCCTAAAGGGGGATGGTAGTAAAGATGGGGTCAATCTCTTTGGCAAGGACTGTTGTGACAAGACAATGGGTAATGGTTTTAAACTAAAGGAGGATAGATTTAGATTGGATATAAGGATGAAAGTTCTTACAATGAAGTTGGTGAAACACTGGCACAGGTTTCCCAGAAAGGTGCCCAGATGCCCCGTTCCTGGCAACATTCAAGGTCATGTTGGACAAGGCTCTGAGCAACCTGACGTAGCTGAAGATGACCCTGCTCACTGCAGGGGGGTTGGACTAGATGACCTCTGCAAGGTCCCTTCCAACCTAAACCATTATATGATTCTATCATTCTATGAATTGTGAAGAAAGCTGTGTGAAAATGTAGATACCTAACTGTAGTGCTTTTTTGTACATGGAAGGCTGTGTCTTTATAAATAAATATAGGTAGAAAGAGGGCCAAGGCTGAATCTTGGGATCTAAAGCCAAGTGTCACTACCTAATTGATGTTCGTACTTAGCTTAGCTCTAGTCAGCTTTGTCTTGGACGCATCTGTAGGACAAGCAGGGAATAACTAAAACTTGAAATGGTTTGTGATTGACAATACTCAGCCAGTGTGCAAGAAGCGTCTGTTGTTCAAAAAATATTTCAATACAAGAAATGCAAGGTGAAAATAAAAAAACTGTTAGGAAATCTGTTTAGAGTAGATGAAAGCAAGTATTTTTTTAAAAGTGGGTACTGAATTTTGAGAAACTTGCCGCAGGAAGCATGGGAGGCGGATATCAGCTAATTCAAAAAAGAATTAGATAAATGCATAGACTAAAGATTCGTAAATGGGTACTAAAAGGACTAGGCAAGATTACACCTTCTAGTATTCCTAGTACTATTCTGGATGCTGGAGGAGTATGAAAGAAGAAGATTACATGAAGCAGACAAGCTCACATGTTTTACTTTATAACATCTTCGATTGCCACAGTTGGAGACAGAACAGTGCTAGCTGGACCACTCATTTGACTTCCTAGAGCATATCTTAATCTCTTTCTAACAGTCTTGTCTATACTTTTTTCCTGAATCACTTGGCAATATTACCTTCATTCAAGTGCTTTTTGTTTAAATTCCTGTTATGAAACTTTACAAAAATAATCCATCCAGCTATTACAGTGCTAGGGGTTTCTTCCCCACAATTTTTTTCTATAAGACTTGGCTAAGATGTAACTGCAATAAGAACAAAGGTTTGTTCTACTAGTGTCAGGCCTGGACACATTTCAGGCCCCTTATCTTCAGAGCACAGTGAAGTTCACACTTTTTTATATATACACAGTAAGTATGGATATAAATATAAACTCTCATATAGCATATACCAATATAGCACATGAAAGTCTTTAATTCAGTAACAGTAGACAAGAAATCTCTTACCATCATCCGTCACTTTTTCTGTTATAGCTTTAATTTCCAATGTCCATTATTCTGTCCTTTCTCATTATACTGCTTTCTTTTAACTTTCTACACTTTCCATTTTCCTTCTTTCTACTCCTATGAAGTCATACCACAAGGTGCATTTAGAGGAAATTCAAATTATAACTACTCAACAATGGCAATTTATGACTGAGGAATGATTTGGCATGGAGGACAAGAAGGCCCAGCTGCAGAAGGGGTTAAACTGGCTGGCAGCAGGAATGCAGAGACAGAATGATTCTCTGTAAGGGGGGGAAGTTTCCCTCGGTGATTAGGTAAGGAACAGCCCCAGCACTGTCTTGTAGCCATCCTGGAATAGTGGTGCTCAGGGGCCATCTTTGGGCAGCGGAGCTGGTGCTGGGTGTTGGACCCAAGGCTGTCAAAGGCTCCTCATACAATGCTCACAGGATCCGTGCTGGTGTAAGTGTATATAAGGAGTTGGCTCATGACACATGTTTGCAGAGTCCTTGTAGAAACTTGCAGGCCTCTGTCCAATGCATTGTTTGTGTTTTGTTTTCCAATAGGTATAAAAGAACAAATGTGTGCTTAATTTGCCTCAAGGGATGCGATAAAAATTCCCCAACATGTTTCTTTCTCTCTCTATGTCCCTGATTCTTCCCATTTCCTCTTCTCAAGCTGACCTATTCTGAGCTGGGATGCTGGAAGCAAATAATAGCTTTCCCTACAATTTTTCTGAAAGTCTATGGGTGTTCCAAAGTTAGCTCTAGCTTTGAAAAAATCTAATATTAATCACATTCTTAATAAAAAATATTTTCTAGAGTGACATTTTAATTTTGACATAAAAATTAATCTAATTAATCTAATTTTTATTGGTTTCAAAGCCATTTAAGTACAACATGTTATCATTTAGCTCACATTGCTTGTGTTTTTGTTTCTTAATTTAGGATTATTTGGTTAAAAGTAATATGAAATTCTAAAAGGATTGTATTAAGAACAGCTGAAGAATTTGTCATGGATTATGGTCCAGAAATGCAAATGAATCCTAGAAACATACTGACTTGTGTTGACTATGTGCTATTTTTCTGCTTTTCTTCTCCTGTAGTTATAATTCTAGAGAATATTAATATAACTGAATCTGTAGGCTCTGTTCCTTATGTTTTAAAGATTCACTCTACATTACCTAGGTTTCCACCTGTGCTTTTTCTTTTAGTAATTTTCAAACCATAAAGAAAACTTTCCAAATGAAGATAAAACTTTACTCTTACCGCTGTTCAGTGAAATACTGGTACCAGTTTCCTCAGGAAGGCAAGTGTTATAGAATGAAACAGCAAGAGTGCTACAGGCTACCTGTTCTATTGTCTGTTTCTTCTCTCCCCTCTTTTTATTTTTTTTTCTGTGTGTGTGTGTATGGAGTGTTTGTCTTTCATGTTTTTTTTGGTTGAGATTATCTACGTATGCTCGGTAATAATGACCTAATGAATCGGTCATTCTGGAAGTAAAATGAGCATGTTCTGAAGGCATCCTTATTGATATTTCTGTCATTCAGAATACAGACTTGGGTTTGGACTATTGCACTTACAAATAGACAAATTTAAATTAATAAAGGTTTCACTGGGTAAATACTGAGTTTAATCCTATTACTTCATAAGCAATTAAAAAATCCCTAGATATTGCTTATTGTTTGCACAGTGGATAGACCAGAAAGAGCCAACTTTCTAAAGTTATGCAAACAACTTAGTTACTTTTGCTGTAGCAATGTTGTATAAATGCTAGCAGTAGTTTTGTTGCTAACTGCATGCATTTATGCAACTGAATTCCACTACCTTTTCTGCTGGATCTGATTGTCTTAGGCTTTATCATATTTATTATGTCTGCTGCCCAGTCATCTGTAGACATTTGTTCAGGCCTTCTGAACACTCAAAAACTCCAAATCCATGTGCCATACCAGGAATCATGAACTGTGGGGACTAAGCACTCCAGTTTTTGCTTCTGTTCCCAGCCATCTACCCCAAAATAAGCTCATACACAAAGGTTCAGAACATGGACACTTCTCTTATTTTCTTTATTTTAATCACTTGTCAGTTTTATATTTTCATCTGAGCTTTAAGATATTGCAGACAACAGTGTGTTTTCTTTTGGTTTTATAACATTGAATTGGATGTTTTCTTTGAGTGCCATCTTGATATGTATGACAACAGCACCAACAACACTGATTCTATCTCTGTTTCTGCTCTCACTCATAAACACAATGGGAAAATAATAGTTACATATCTGTTTTACCTTTTGTTACATAAGATAATAATGGCTGGAAGATCATAGATTTATACTTAATGAAGTTGGGTTGATGAATAATAGTCAACTATGTGGTACTGCTCTTCCTTAAAATCTTAAGGTCATTTAATTCCTCGCAGTTATGCAGATGAAGACTTCTGAAAGTGTATGTCTTAATTATCACATTATGTGTAGTTTATTATAATTTACTTATGAGGTTGCAGTCCTTGTAGACAACAGAAAGGTAAGGCTTGGCCAATAAACACTTCTGCTGCTCAAGTAGTGGGTTAGAAACATTAACTTCTGGCTTACCAGTTTTCAGATTCTCCAGCAAATATGATAGATAAGAGAAAGTCATACTTAGCAGATTTAGGTTGTATTTTTGATTTAGCACTTTAAAAGCTCTGTGAATGGCTACACCATAGTTCCTGAAAAATTCTCTAATTTGTTCCAAATTATCACAGTTAAGGAAAGGACTTTATAGCTTACAACATTATCTGAAAGCTGCATTTGGATTCATAGTAATCTGCCTTGCCATTTTCAAATTTAATAGCTGTGGAGAATTTCTTTTGTGTTGAAGTAGTAAAATAGTACAGTAATTGGTCATTGTTTATACTGCTGTACTTAGAAACATTTCACTGCTCCCATTACAATCCTTACATTTCTAGGGCTGTATAATTTATCCATGAAATTTTGCTGTGGGCTAAAACTTGACATGCAAATTGTGTGTCCATTTTTAGATTATATGAGCCTCAAAAAAAAATTACTGCCATTATACACTTTTTTTTGCCCTTATACTTGGTAACTAAAAATAAGCTAATGCTTGACATTCAGAAAACTGAAATGCAGCTATGGCTCGGGGAGCAAATCCTGTGAAGGGATGCAAACAGAAACTCTATATTTGCAAGAGGGCATGCATAAAAACACGCACTCTTTATTATGTACCACTCCCACTGTGTGAAAAATAGACTTTGTGCATGCATGATGCTGCATGCAAATGTGACTGGTAAGCATATAAACAGTACTCTGGTTGTGTGAAGATTTGAGTCTTCATTTGCAGTAGTCTGTAATACTACCTAGTGATTTTTAGTACCAGTGCTCTTAAAATGCACAGTAACAAAATATATCAGCAGGGTACTGATGTTAAAAGTCAATTATGGCAGAGAGTTTCAACAGCAGAAAACTTATCTTTTTATCATAGTGGTGTTGAATCAATGCCTTCCTAACACAACATAGATTCTAAGGGTCTGTTATGGCAAAATATTCGAGTTTTCTAGAAGAGGTCACAATATCGTCTAAATTAATGTCACAATGAAGAAAGTGAAAAACAAAAAAATGTTTTTAATTGCAAAAGAAATTAAATTACTGAATTGCTGAACTGCTAAACTAACACAAAGACACAATTGACCTCTGATGTCAATGCAGGACTACTCTGTGGCAAAGCCTCCAGGTATTTCTTGTGCCAAAAGCTTTAAAATGCATAAATATATTCACCACTGATTAATATGATACATATATATATCTCACATTAAAGGCCAGCTACAGACTAAAGATAGTAAATATCAGTATAACGGAAAAAAAGAAAGAGCCAGGAATGTGAGAACCATTGCTTTTAGAAGTTTATTGGAAAGGGGTTTTTTTTGGTGACTTTGAGTTTTACATTTTCTCTTTTGAAAAATATGTTATAAATGAGATACACTGTTTTTTTCCATTAGCCTTTGGTGGTTGGCATATTTCTCTCAAAATTAAAGATAAATCAGCAGCTGCAAAACTCAGTTTCCTTGTATCAGAATAGCTGTTATCAAAGTGATTTTTTAAATATACTCTTAAAAAATAATTTCTAACATGGGAAAAAAAGCGCAAACGATCAGATTTTCCTGTTTAGACAATATCCTCCAAGTTGGCATTGTGTCTAAAAGAGTAACCAAACACAGGTGGCTAAGGAAGAACCATGACGAGGCAAGCATCTATCTTAGTGAGTATTCTTCTTGCCTCACATTGTTTTCACCTCAGGGGGAGTCCTGAGGTTGATTAGCTGTATCTATTGAGAAATTATCATCAGAGCTCTCTTTAAGTACTTATTCAACGCCTCCTTGAACCCCTGTAAATTTTTTGTAACACCATTTTTTGACAAGTTTCTCTTTTGCATGAGTAATGACTTCCTGTATTTGCTGTGCACCTAATTCTTTCTAACTTCTTTCATCCCCTAAGAAGAGATAATAAATTTCCCTGTCCACTACCTTTATTTTATAAAACTCGTCTATATTCACCCTTATTGTTTTTTCAGACAGAATAATCCCACTACACTCACATTCAGATTCTATTGCATCGTTTTGGACATCCTTTCTGTTCTTTGAATGTTTGCCAGTTCAAATTGTTCTTTTGGAGATGAAGTGACAAAAACTGCATCTAGTATTCTAGATGCGAGCAAACCAAGGCAAGATATTAAACTACATTCAGAATTTTATATTGCTGAACTTCTGTAAGGAAATTGCTTTGAAGAAATCCTAAAACATTTAATTTGATGAGAAGGATTGGTGCCAGTAGTAGGTGAGAATATTTTCTTTCTTTTATTCTTTTCACATTTATATATCATTGTTTCCTGCAATAATTTCTAGAAAACACTAACAAGCACAAAATGTGCAAAGCATTTTAAACTATCCCACACAATATCCTTGTCTCTAAATTAGAAAGACATGGATCTGAAGGGTCGACAACTCGGTGGATAAGGAATTGGCTGCACGGTTGCATGCAAAGTGTTGGGGTCAACAGCTCGATGTCCAGGTAGAGACCAGTGACAACTGGTGCTCCTCAGGGCTCTGTATTGGGACCTGTGATACTTAACATCCTTGTCAGGGACATGGACAGTGGGATTGAGTGCACCCTCAGCAAGTTTGCTGTGCGGTGCTGTTGACATGCTGGAGTGAAAGCATGCCATCCAGGAGGACCTTGACTGGCTTGAGAGGTGGTCCCGTGAGAACCTCATGAAGTTCCACAAGGCCAAGTGCAAGATCCTGCACCTGGGTCAGGGCAATCCCAAACATGGGTAGGGGCTGGGCAGAAAATGAACTGAGAGCAGGCTTGAGGAGAAGGGCTTGTGGGTATTGGTGGATGTAAAACTGAGTAAAGGCCATCAGTGTGGACTCACAGCCCAGAAAGTCAGTCGTATCCTGGGCTGCCTCAAAAGAATTGTGGCTGACAGGTCGATAGAGGTGATTTTTCCCTGTCCACTCTCATGAGAGCTCAACTGAAATACTGGAAGTTCAGGTCTGGGGCCCCCAGCATAAGAAAGACATAGACCTGCTTGAGCAGGTCCAGAGGAGGGCCATTGCTGTGGTTTAGCCCCAGTCAGCAGCTAAGCACCACACAGCCACTCGCTGACTCCCCCCACTCTAGTGAGATGGGGGAGAAAATTGGAAGAGCCACAGTAAGAAAACTCATGGGTTGAGATAAGAACAGTTTAATAATTTAAATAAAACAGTAATAATAATAATAGTAATAGTAATTATATAATTCAAAGGAAAATAATGAGAGAGAGAGAGAGAGAGAGAGACGTTCTCTGTGAAGATCTTGTGGGAGATAGTGTTAAAGACCTTACTGAAGTCCAGGTAAACAGTATTCACTGTTCTCACCTCATCTAACAGGCCAGTCATTCCATCACAGAGGTTTATGAAGCTGGTCAAGCATGATTTCCCCTTGGTGAAGCCAAGCTGACTATTCCTGATGACTTTCTTGTCCTTAATGTGCCTGGTAATGGTTTCTAGCATTAGCTGCTCTACCACCTTCCTAGGGATGGGGGTAAGGCTGACTGGCCTGTAGTTCCCTGGGTCTTCCTTCTTGCACTTCTTGAAGATAGGTGTTGCAATTGCTTTCTTCCAGTGTTTGGGCACTTCTCCCAGTCACCATGACCAATCAAAGGTTATCAAAAGTGGCCTCACAGTGACATATGCCAGCTCCCTCAACACTTGTGAGTGCATCAGTATTAAGTTTGTGTGGCCCATGAGGGCCCATGGACTTATGTATGCCCAGGTTGTGTAAGTGTTCCCTGACCTGTTCCTCTTCCACCAAGGGTACATCTTTCTTGCTCCAGCATTTCTGCCTGGTCTCTGGGACCTGTGATTCCTGAAGACTGGTCTTGCTAGTAAAGCAGGCAAAGAAGGCAATTAGTATCTCAGCCTTTTCCATGTTCTGTATAGCGAGATCCCCCATTTTGTTGAGCAATGGACCCACATTTTCCCCAGTCTTCCTTTTCTCTCCCATCCCTGTTCAAAAGGAATTACTGTGTTTAACTACTGGTAAGAGGAAAAGAATAAAATGTAGAGAAGAAATCACTTGGAATTTAGCAATAATTGCAATTGTACAGTCACAATAACATCTGGAACTGCAGTAAGAGATTTGAAGTAGATGGTGTTGCTCATACATGAATAAGCCATCCACCTATGAATATAAGGGATATATTTTAAATGTTGCTTACATTTTAACTTCTTTTATTGTGGGGTAAAAACAGTACAGAAGATTAAATTAATAGCTCATCCTTTACTCTGAATGATGCATGGCATGTATATGGTGCTGGTCAGAGGGTTATCTTGTAAAATTTTTATTAACTTAGAAATACCCAGTATATTATTTCACTGTCACTGTCAAAAAAACAGAACAAAACAAAACAACAACAAAGAAATCCCACAAAAACCCAAACAAACAAAACCCACCAACAAAACCCCCCCTAGATTTCAATTTTTTAAATTAATTTTTACTTGTTGGAAGAGAAGATTGATTTGTTTTTTTCTGTTTCAATGTTTTTAATCTTTCTTTTAAATCACAAGTGTTAGGAATAGACAGTGAAATGTGAGTTCAACTCTCAACATTCATAACTACATAAACTTATACTCTACATGACAACATATTGTAGCTGTAATAATTTTTATTTTAATGTCTCTTCAATGCAACAGATATTTAAAGACCATTAAGTCAAGGATTTGCCCAACAACCCATGTTGATCCATTATTAACAAAATATATGTAATCAGGATGCTTTTATAATACAACACAGATTGGGCAAACATATAATTAGGAAGCTAATAGCTATATAATTTTAGCAAGATAGAACCAGTGAAGATATCTATGCTTAGGCTTTTGTTGCTAGGATTTACTAACAAATGACCAGATACACTTCAACAATTGTTCCCATATGTTATGTACTAGGTTTTGCTAAAAGTATCCTGATAGGGGACTCAAAATGTTTGCTATTTTCTTTTGCTCGTAACTGCATATTCTATGTAGTTCATCCAAAAATGGAGAAAAATTAATTTGTGCCTCATTCAGTTTTCCACTACGTGCCCTAACTTCAGGACTTGAATATGAAAATTTCAGTCTACTGAAGGCTCTGAATATAGATTCCTATAAAACAGACGGGCCGCTTTACATTCAAGGAGCAATGAGTGATAGTACCTGAAGGACAGTCTGATCATCTATCTGAACTCTCACTTGTTTATTTTAAGCCCACTGCAAATCTCCTGGAAGTCACAGGTCATGCTGGATCCATACACAGAAAAATTTCTTGAGTGTAGCCTTAATTCACAACTCCCAGACCACATAACTCATCAAAGGAGGTGATAGATTTATGTACATTATAAAAATAGTAAGTATTTTTAAATTGTTTTATTCTACTTCACTATTTTTTCTGTTATTTCCACTCTTTATGTTAAGCCTACTGTAATATTAATCTAAATTACCTGAGAGAGGTGTATCTTATTAACTGTTTCACAGAAGTAAAGATATTGAGCTGGTTGTATAGTAGCTTAATCACAGAGCTATAGAAATACAGCTGTACCATTTTCTGGTTACACTAGGCCTTGAAGTCCTTTTAGTTATTTTGAATTGGATGGAGGCCAGGTTATTAAATCCTGCTGGACCAAAATAATCTCCATGCAACATTACCTGAAGGCTGAAAAGCACAGTAAAAGTTCCTGCATTGTGGTCCTCTGTACATACAGTGATTATTTTGAGAGCAGCACAGTATTAATGCATAGAGCTAGACTGGGTTCACCCTCAGCCCAGCATAATGATCCCTTCTTGAAGGATATAGTATGGACACATCAGAGCAATTCTGCTTCATCCAGGTTGTGTTTAAGAAGGATTAGAAATGTCAACTCAAATATAGCTATGCTAGACCTATAACTGCAGTCTGTTCACCAGTTTCAGTATTAGCAGGCTGATTTTGTTCTGTGGCTGTACTTCATACAATAGAGAATTGACCATATCAAATTGACTTTAAACATAGTTTGTATCTTGTTAATGAAAATGCAGTCATTCTGGTCTCTTTCAATGCTGCACAATGGTTACGATTTGTGGTGGTATTTAACATTGTGTTAAATATATATGGTAAAATGAATGTAAATAATATCCTCATATTGGAATTGCTATCACAATTCTTTGCTCATAGTAAAATTAGAAGACAGTAATATTAAAAGTGAATAGCAACACAGTAAGTAAAACTCTATTCAGTATTTCAATGTATCTCCACATTCTTGCAGGAATTAGATCCTGTTAACACATAAAGTGGCTAATGAAAAGAAGATATTTTTACTCTCTTATAGTACAGTTCAAAGAGAAATCATCCTTCAGTATATCTCTGTTGAACTACAAAGTGAATAAGCGAATTGTAAAGCTTAAGTTTTGCAATTCTAGAAAAGCCTGTTCCACAGCTAAAATCAGTTCTGTTTGACTCCCTATATATCACAGATTCCCATGAAACTCTCTAACAAACCTATACCAAATAGCCAGTTAAGTAGCTCCTCTCAGCTTCAGTAAGATTTGGGTTAGTTCTAAAGTGGAAGTTATGGGGTTTTTTTTAGTCATGAGAGATGAGCAGTACTTAAAGGAACGCGTCATTAGAATTGCAGAAAAAAAATAGAGAAAAGACAAACAAAAGTAGAAACTTAATCTTCTAGAAAGTTGAAAAAATACAAAAGGTAAGTTAGTGAGGAAATTCTTTAGAGCAGAAACAGAAACTGTTTCATAGAATCATAGAAGTATTTAGGTTGGAAAAGACCTTCAAGATCATCAAGTCCAACATAACACTGCAAAGTCCACCAATAAACCATGGTCCTTACCACCACATCCACACATCTTAGCCTGTTCCAGTGCTTGGCAACTCTTTCAGTAAAGAAATTTTCCCTCACATCCAAACTAAACTTCCCCTGGCACAACTTGAGGCCATTTCCTCTCGTTCTATCACTTGTTCTTTGGGAGAAGAGATCAACACCCACCTCACTACAATCTCCTTTCAGGTAGCTGTAGAGAGAGATGGGGACTGCCCTCAGCCCCCTTTTCTCCAGACTAAACACTCCCAGTTCTCTCAGATGCTCCTCATAAGTCTTGTCCTCTAGACCCTTCACCAACTTCGTTGTCCTTTCCTGGACACGCTCTAGCACCTTGATGTCCTTCTTGTAGTGAGAGGCCCAAAACTGAACACAGGACTAGAGGTGCGGCCTCACCAGTGCAGAGAACAGGGCCATGATCACTTCCCTACTCCTGCTGGCCACACTGTTCCTGATACCAGCCAGGATGCTGTTGGCCTTCTTGGCCGCCTGAGCACACTGCCGGTTCATGTTCATGTGGCTGTCAATCAGCACCCCCAGGTCCTTTTCCTCCAGGCAGCTCTCCAGCCACTCCTCCCCAAGCCTGTAGCGTTGCGTGGGGTTGTTGTGACCAAAGTGCAGGACCCAGCACTGAGTCTTGTTAAACCTCATACATTTGACCTTGAACTATCCAACCGCCTGTCAAGATCCCTTTGTAGAGCCTTTCTACCCTCAAGCAGACCAACACTCCTACCCAACTTGGTGTCATCTGCAAACTTAGTGGAAGTGCACTCAATCCCCTCATCCAGATCATTGGTAAAGATAGAAATTTATGCAGAAATAGACAAGATAGAAATTTTATATTTAAAAGAAAGTAGCTGACATGTCATAGACTACTACTGTTGGTCTAAGATATCTACTATGAAGGAAAAATTGAGGAAAGAAATCACATTACAAAAACATAGTATGCTTTGTGTTGGAAGTGACCTTTAAGATCACCTAGTTCCAATCCCCCTGCCATGGGCAAGGATACCTTCCACCAGTCCAGGTTACTCAAAGCCCCATCCAACTTGCCCTTGAACACTTCCAGGGAGGGGGCATCCACAACTTTTCTGGGCAACCCATTCCAGTGTCTCACCACCCTCAGAGTAAACAATTTCTTCCTTATATCCAATCTAAATCTACCCTCTATCAGTTTAAAACCATTACCTCTCTTCCTATCTCTGCTTTTCCTGATAGAGTCCCTCCCCACTGTTGCATTAATAGATGAAGAAATCTGGCAGAAAATAAACCCCCTTGTGGTCCAGTTGATCTTCAGATGTCAAGGGGCTGGGTCTGGCTGGGCTTAGATTATGAGTGATAACCAATTCAGCACTGTTACTCTGCGAGGGATTCACTATCAGGATGATCAGTATTATTCTAGTCGTGCCCAATAACTCTTAACAGCCAGATTCACTAATAATGCAGTTTATTGAAGCAACAGAAATACAGGTTCTTATCGGGTTGCCGGTGATAAATGCACTGTCTGCCAAGCATGTGCTAGTATGAAGTGCTAAAACACACAATACAAAATAACAAGCTTGTTGTCTAAATTTCCTGGGGAATCACTTGCTGTAACCAAGTGTTTGAGTCTTACCCAATAAGTGTCCCTATGCGGGAGAAGAGAGGTTCAGCCCATCAACTGATCCCAGTAGTCCGCAATGGTATCTTCCCTAATGTCCCTTTCTCTTGGGGTCATTTTATATTATTTTATGTTTAGGTGGAGCTTGAGTGACTCTAGTCATACATACTTTTGATATTGGTTGGTGTAGAAATTCTTACTTCGATTAAAGGTATAGACTACGAGAAATTCAGGGCACACGCTTAGTGAGGGGTAGTTGTAACTAGGAGGCGGGTAACTTTGGGATGGAGGTGTGTGTTTTAGTATTATAATTAGGTTATAATGAACAAAGTTCAAAGGGCATGATGCTCTGGTGCTGGTCAGGGCATGGCTTCATGGTTGCATCCATTTCGTAGATCTGCTGTGATTTATGAAAAAGTTTGGCCATGAAATTTTTTCTTCACTCCCTCCTCCAGTTATCTCCCTTAGATTAGTACACTGAGCTCCCCCAGTGTTCCTAACATCCAAGAGGGCAGGTGGTGTTGCTTAGGGAACCATCACTGAACCAATTTCCAACATGCTAACTGCATTCCATCCTGGGAGTTCACTTTTATGAAAAGTGAATATAACTTTAGCCTCAACAATTTCAACCTCAATAATCTCACTCCCAGTAATCATTCCACACCCATCTTTCCTGCAGGGCCCCTTTAAGTACTGGAAGGTTGTTATAAGGTCTCCCTAGAGCCTTCTTTTCTCTAGGCTAAGCAGCCCCAACTCCCTCAGCCTTTCTTAATAGGAGAGGTGTTCCAGCCCTTGGATCATCTTCACAGCCCTCCTCTGGACCTGCTCAAGCAGGTCCATTTCTCGTGAGAGCAGAGTAGAGGGGAAAAATCACCTCTATCGACCTGTCAGCCACAATTCTTTTGAGGCAGCCCAGGATACGACTGACTTTCTGGGCTGTGAGTCCACACTGATGGCCTTTACTCAGTTTTACATCCACCAATACCCACAAGCCCTTCTCCTCAAGCCTGCTCTCAGTCCATTTTCTGCCCAGCCCCTACCCATGTTTGGGATTGCCCTGACCCAGGTGCAGGATCTTGCACTTGGCCTTGTGGAACTTCATGAGGTTCTCACGGGACCACCTCTCAAGCCAGTCAAGGTCCTCCTGGATGGCATGCTTTCACTCCAGCATGTCAACAGCACCGCACAGCAAACTTGCTGAGGGTGCACTCAATCCCACTGTCCATGTCCCTGACAAGGATGTTAAGTATCACAGGTCCCAATACAGAGCCCTGAGGAGCACCAGTTGTCACTGGTCTCTACCTGGACATCGAGCTGTTGACCCCAACACTTTGCATGCAACCGTGCAGCCAATTCCTTATCCACCGAGTTGTCGACCCTTCAGATCCATGTCTTTCTAATTTAGAGACAAGGATATTGTGTGGGATAGTTTAAAATGTTTTGTAGAAATCCAGGTAGATGATGTCAGTCACTCCTCCTTCATCCACCAGTTCTGTAACCCCGTTGTTGAAGGCCACCACATTTTTCAGGCATGATTTGCCCTTAATCACCAATCACACCCTTACTGCCATGTGCCTTAGAATAGTTTCCAGGAGGATCTGTTCCATGATCTTGCCAAGCACAGAGGTGAGACCCACTGGCCTGTTGTTTCCCAGGTGTTCCTATTTTCCTTTTTTGAAAATGTTTCCTCTTTGTTGGGATGCATCACTCCTGAGCTTGGAGGAGGTGATCCTTGAATATTAACCAGCTTTCTTGGGCCCTTCTTCCCTCCAGAGCTTTATCACATGGTACTCTATCAAGCAGAATCCTGAAGAGGCCAAAGTCTGCTTTCCTGAATTCCAGGATAGTGAGCTTGCTGTGTGGCCTCCTTGGTGCCTTAAGGGTCTTAAAGTCTACCATGTCATGGTCACTGCAGCCAAGGCTGCCCTTGAGCCCACCAGCCCCTCCCTCTTGGTGAGAACAAGGTCCAGCACAGCACCTCTGTTCCTTGGCTTCTCTGTCACTTGGAGAAGGAATTTATCACCAATGCGTTCCAGGAACCTTCTGGTTTGCTTATGCCCTGCTGTTTTGTCCCTCCAACAGATTTCAGGGTGATTGAAGTCCCCTACGAGGATGAGGGATTGTGAACGTGAGGCTGCTCCTATCTGTCTATAGAGGGCCTCATCTGCTCTGTCTTCCTGGTCAGGAATACATGGAAAATTATCAGGGCAAGGGAGCACTTATCACTTTGTATAGAACCAGGAACAGGACTTTAAGCTTTCAGTTCTGCTGCCAATATAGTTAAAAGAAAAAAAAAAAAAAAAAGAAAAAAAAAAGAAAAAAAGAAGACAGCATGAAATAGATGAAAAAAAAAGATTGTGGATCAGAGCAAGACAGAATAAATTACCTAAATTTTTAAAGTATCACTATACAAAAAACTATGCATCTACTTCACAGCCTCTTTACATGCACATCAGTAACTGGATGCCACAACCCTGGACTCCAGAATGTTGAATCTTACAGTGTGTGCCTGGGATTCTCCTGCTTACTGTGTTCTGGGCCTCCTTGCCAGCTGTAGACACAAGGTGAGATCTTCCTACAGTAATAACAGAAGCAAAAATTTTGTGAAGGGAAAGAGGAAGGGCTAGGCAACACTTTGGGTGCCACCCAAAGTGGTGGTACAGAAATGATGACTGGAGATATGATTGAGAGACTCAGTATACATTACTATTTTGAGAAAGGTTTGAAAGAAAGTCACAGCTCCCATTAGAAGCTCCTAAATGGGCTTCTGTGCAAATACAAGTTTAGTCGGAGCAATATAATCATATATGAGTCATGTTCCTGCATCTATGACTGTCTGAGTATAATAGCTACATCACACCTTGTCAAGAGGGGTAGTATATTTATTATACTGGACAATATACCTGGAAAAAGCAGAGCTGCTTTTCAGTAGCAAGCCCTTCTACAGGTTTTATAAATGTATGATACAGATATGGCTATATACCTGAAGCAGGGCTTTTGTGCATGAGAACTTTCTCATTTCTGCTGTTGGCTGACTTGGTCTAACAGACAACATCACCTCTCCCTATCAACCTGCCTAATAAAATTACTGACTTCATAACTGAATAAAATGATCTCCTTGTTTATTTTCTGTTGCCTGATGGCCAAAGACGTCTATCAAAATATCCCTATAATATTCTCTTTTTCCACATGTGTTCTACGAGCTACATATAGTTGTAAAATGGTTATAGAAACAAGCTCTTTGTATTTCTATAGTCCTTATTTTGATAAATGTCTTTAAGAAAACAGTAGCTAGATTTTACTCCTCCACAATTTTAGAAAAAGGAGGGCACATTTAAAGGACTATTCCTTCACCTATCATTATCAGTGACTCATATCACCATCAAAAGCAGAGCCATATGGAAATTATATTGTACATACTGAAATAAAGACATTAGAAATAGAGTGCAGCATCGAAGCAACCAGGCAACAAAAAATTAAGAAGAAAAATAACTCTTGCCTCTGAGAGCAAAAGAAAGAACTGTACAGCATTGTTATACAGAGAGCAGTTGCAATGCTAAGAACTTCAGCGTGACAGCACAAACAGCTGCTCTCTGCTTTTTAACATTTATATTAAACATTTATATGATGTTTCAAAGTGGTTAACACCTAGTTATTAGAGGTTCAGAAAAAGAGATTTAAATGTTTCTTGTCTCTTCTATGCCCGTAAATGCCACAGAAATAGTCACTGATGAAAAATAGTGTGTTATTTACTCACTTTCATAAGTGAGCTTTAATGGGTGCTAGACATGAAAATCCATGCATGCCACAAACAGAATGTACTCCATGGAGTCACATTCAGCAAATGCAATCCTCCTGGCCACAACCTTTCAAATACTTGTGGATTTAAAGAAAGGAATTACATCCAGAGAAAACCAATTAGCTGTCTCAGTCTTACATATTTTCTGCCATATGGATGAGAATATTTTTTAGTGAATTGTTCTCTATCAAAAGGAAGATCTGGGAGTTTTAAAAAAGCAAACAAGCAAAAATGAAAAAAAACACCCCAACTTCTGGCTAACCTCTGTTTTTCTCACTAGATCAAAGCTCCTCTAGTGCTTTTGCTTTTTAACAACACATTAAAGAAATGTGACTTTGATGCAATACCCAGCCAATGCCTTCTGATTAGTAAAGTAGGGTAGAAAGCTGAATTGTGTTGGGATGGCAATGGAAGAAAAAGGAAGGGAAAGGAAACTCCACAGGTTTTCCCACAGCTTTGTGAAAGGGCATGTAGAAGGAGAGTATCTGCTTCTTCAAGGACATGGTGTTAAAGGAACCATAAACCAGAACATGCATACACAAACCTGACTAAGAAATGATAAGGGAGGTCATGATAAGAACAAACCTGATCAGCCAAACTAATTGGCAAGGATATGTGGAGTGTGCAAATGTGTACGCTTTGAGATGGGAGGATAAGGAAAGGGAAGGAGAAAAACTTCCCTTCTCCAACCTGACCAATTAGCATTAACAAAGACAGGAAACAGCAACAAACATGGTCAGTCCCATTAACTGATGGGCTATCAAGAAACGGTAGGCAGTCCACGACTCTGCAACTGATAAGGGTGCAAACATGAGGGTCCAGGATGTTGGAGGGGCTTGGTG
Source organism: Phalacrocorax carbo (assembly GCF_963921805.1). Lineage (NCBI taxonomy): Eukaryota > Metazoa > Chordata > Aves > Suliformes > Phalacrocoracidae > Phalacrocorax > Phalacrocorax carbo. Next base: position 167,933,230 of record NC_087513.1, read on the forward strand.
GAAGTGTGCGGACAGATGAGGCAGTGTGCAGGGGAAGGGGGAGCAGGGAGGAACAAGAGGGACAGACAGAAAAGGGTACAAACTGAAGCTGGTCAGTACGCTTGCCTGGCTGAGCCCTGTACCTAATCATTGCAGTCTGTCTTGACTTTTTATAGCTTCTTATTAATACTTAACAATGTTTCTGTGTAATTTCTCCCCTAATGTGTGTGCAAGTGTGTGTGCATGCACACACATTTGTGTGTACGTGCATGCTGCAAGGACTCAGTGCCAGCTGCTGGTGAGACTTCTGTGTGTGTACTTGAAAACTGGTGCCAGCCCCTGGAGAATGGGGGTGTGGGTGCCCCTGAACTATGGTGTCAGCTGCTGGAGCAAGTGGGAGACTTTAACCCCCAACCACTGGGGTGGGAAACATGCGTGTTCCCAAAACCAGCTACTGGGGGAACTGGGGTGAGTGAGGCAAGTGAAAAAAATCCAGGGCCAGCAGGTGGAGCAGGACTGTGTGTCACAGTCCATGTGCCTGGTGCTGGCTGATGGAGGCACGTCTGAACCTTCCCCAAACCGGGTGTGCACGGGTATGCATGCATATTCACTGGCAAACTCCAAGCTGGACCAGCCAGTGAGTAGGGGACCTTAGTTTGAGAGTGGGTGTCAGGCAGGCAGAGGGTCCATGCTGGTATTTGGGCGGGACCTATGAGTATGGGGTGCTTGTGGGATGAGTGTGTGAGTGCTGCATGTTTGCAGTGGGCTGGACCAGCTGGCAAGTCAGGCACCCATGGGGCAGGTAAGAAGGGCCAGGATCCAGGTAGGGGTGCCAAGTGGGCAGAGGGCCCATGCTGGTGCCTGGGGGCTCTGCAAATGTACACTTGCATGTGAACCTGGGAGTGTCATGTGTGTGCTACATTAATGACCTTCTGCCTCTGCCAGCCCAAGAGGAGGAGACATGGGTGGTGTGAGACATGTGTGGTTGAACCTGCAAATGGGAAAGTGTCAGCCATGTCCTTCAATCTGGGCAAAGACCAGGGTCCCTGGGCACCAGGTTGGGATCCAGCAGCTGGTCTGGGCCAGAGCATCTGGAGGAGGTGGTCCCATTCTTAACATCTCTTAACATCTCTCTAGGAATGAAGGAAGAATTTTTTCTTGTTTTGGGAAAGCATTTTACTATGATCCTTCATTATCTAATTCTGCTGATGCCACTGAAAAATAATTTACACTATGCTATGTCCTTTCCCCTCCCAGTTCCAATGCATGGAAGAATTTTGAGGGACATGAATTTGTTAGGTACCCTTTAGAGTTGAGTCACAGCTGAGGATCCAGAAAGGTCTTTTTCACTCTTATCTCTTTATGCGACTTACGGTTAATGGACATAATCTGCTGTTAATTTAGCTGAGTCTACCAGGGAGGGACAGCTCAGAACAGCCAATTAATACTTGCAAACACCAGAAGAGAAAGAACATGTCTGAATTAAACGTCCTACAGACTCAATTTTATGTCTTTTGTTACCACACACTTAAGGTTTCCGTCTCTCCCTTGCATCAAACTTTTTACTACTGACTGTTCAAAAAGTTGTAAATTCTCTCAAATATATATTTTTTTTATACCTAGCCATTCAAAAATATTTCAGGAAACTTCCAGAAACAGAATATAACCTCTTATTTATTAATAATCAGTATTTTTTTTGTATAAACAGCATATTGGAAAGTGACTTGTTGATCTCCCAGTAGCAGTAATATGATATTTGTTGAACATGCTTGTTCGTGAACACTTTCAGCACCTTCCAAATACAGGTTTGATATTTTTCAAGCAAATTTCGGATTGGCTTACTTATCTAAAGGTCTTTGTTCAATCTTCTGGCATGCTGGAAAAAAATTCTACCCGAATGCCAATCAAACATTTAGTATCCAATATTACAAAAGACTTCCCGGATTTAACACTGTCACAAAGTAAATGCTTCACACCTCAGAATATTGCCTATCCACCATATTTAGTTTTTGCACAATTAGGAATGAGACACATTGTTTCTAGATAGCAGAAAAAAAATTAATCTCTCTATACGTCAGTGCTGACTTTCACCAGATTATTTTCAGATTTACTGTTAGCTATTTCTAAAACTGTGAAGTGGCTTACAGTTTTTGCATATTGTTGATTGTTTCCTGGGACATACAAATGAAAAGATGTCTAAAATCATCCCTAAGGAAATTCTTGTTACAATGACCAAAAAAAAAAAAGAAAACGGGGGGAAAAAAAAAAAGAGAAAAAATTTGGCTGGAGAATTGTGAAAAAACATGCAAAAAGAGCAAGTCTGCTCTATGGCTGTGGATAAAAGGAAAATACTTTTTAATGCCCTCTAGGGTGTTTATGTTGCTGCAGCTGTGAAACTTTGTCACTATCAGAAAGTGAGTCTTTGATAACATCGTAAAAAAACCTGTTATATCCAATCCAGTACGGAATATAGTGTTTTTTCAGGAAAAGAAAAATACCATGATCATAGAATCGTAGAATCATAGAATCATAGAATTGTTAAGGTTGGAAATGACCCTTAAGATCATCGACTCCAACCACTAACCTATCACTGCCAAGTCCACCACTAAACCATATCCTCAAGCACCACATCTACCTTTCATTTAAATCCCTCCATGGATGGAGACTCCACCACCTCCCTGGGCAGCCTCTTCCAATGCCTGACAACCCTTTCAGTGATGAAGTTTTTCCCTCACATCCAAACTAAACTTCCCCTGGCACAGCTTGAGGCCATTTCCTCTCATCCTGGTGCTTGTTACTAGGGAGAAGAGTCCGACCCCCACCTCGCTACAACCTCCTTTCAGGTAGTTGTAGAGAGCGATAAGGTCTCCCCTCAGCCTCCTCTTCTCCAGGCTAAGCAACCCCAGCTCCCTCAGCTGCTTCTCATAAGACTTGTCCTCTAGACCCTTCACCAACTTTGTTGCCCTTCTCTGGACACACTCCAGCAACTCAATGTCCTTCTTGTAGTGAGGGGCCCAAAATTGCACACAGGACTAGAGGTGCAGCCTCACCAGTGCCGAGTACAGGGCCACGATCACCTCCCTGCTCCTGCTGGCCACACTATTCCTGATACAAGCCAGGATGCTGTTGGCCTTCTTGGCCACCTGAGCACACTGCCGGCTCATGTTCATGTGGCTGTCAATCAGCATCCCCAGGTCCTTTTCCACTGGGCAGCTCTCCAGCCACTCCTCCCCAAGCCTGTAGCGTTGCATGGGGTTGTTGTGACCAAAGTGCAGGACCCAGCACTGAGTCTTGTTGAATCTCATGCCGTTGGCTCCGGCCCAACGATCCAGCCTGTCCAGGTCCCTCTGTAGGGCCTTCCTGCCCTCCAGGAGATCGACACTTCCACCCAGCTTATTGTCATCTGCAAACTTGCTGACGGTGCACTTAATCGTCTCATCCGGATCATCAGTGAAGATATTGAACAGGACCAGCCCCAACACTGAGCCCTGGGGAACACCACTCGTGACTGGCCGCCAACTGGATTTGACTCCATTCACCACCACTCTCTGGGCTTGGCTGTCCAGCCAGTTTTTAACCCAGTGCAGAGTGCACTTGTCCAAGCCATGAGCAGCCAGCTTCTCTAGGAGAATGCTGTGGGAGACAGTGTCAAAATGAAGCACAAGAAAGTAATGTGTCTACAGAAACTTGACCACACATACAAAGAATGTGTGTACGTATTTATAGATGTATTACATACATGCATTGCTCTAATTCCATCTAAAATTATAGTAGTCCAACTATATTGAGAAGTTGACCAATCAAAATGCCTCACAAGCAAGAGGTTTCTGTTCCATTTCATTTTGATTTCCTTTGTAATCTTACAATGATTATTGTTTTGATCAGACCCAGACTACATTCAAGCACTCTATTAGTTTTCAAGGATTTTAATATATTCTTAAAATAATCTCCTGGTAAAAGGATTTTCTCAGTTTCAAATAAAACTTTATTTTCTTGCAGTTTTCACTGAAAGAAAATGGTGGTCTTGTTAAAACAAGGCACTGCATTGTTGTATATAAATGACCTGTCAGATTATAAAATCAACCAATGTAGAATGTTTTGGGTATGCTTTTAACTGCTACATAATGACTGCTTTCTGAGTTTACTGAATAGAAATTAAATACCACCAGCTGCCTTCTCAGTGTAATATATTAAATGGAATGTTTTTTAGGCAATAAAAGGAATTTTTCCTGTAACCACCTTACCATTGGGTTTGTGAAGAAACTATAGTTAGGAATGATTGTTGCTAAACTTCACAATCACGATTTTGCAAGCTCTGCTATCCACTAAACTGAGTAATCTACCCCACTGCTAAAATACCAACACCAATCACCAAGCTGGATGCCTTCCAAAACCAGGTCTAATCAGACTGCTTGAAGGAAAGCAGGTCAAAGGTGAGTTTATTGAATCTATAAATAACAAATTGTTTTGTTCACTGAATTGTAATACAATACCCTATCTGTACATAAGATGATATATTAAATGCAATAAAACCCCTTAATAAAACATTAAGGTTGCAGAGTTATGCACTTAATAGTCAGGAAACACTTCAATGTCAGTTATAATAATGTCATAATAATGTCATCTAATGTATTTCCTCCACTGCATATATACTATATTTATATCTCCCTGTAAGTATACAAAATAAAAAGCATTTTTTGAAATATGTGTACCATTTAATATACTGGAATCTGGGTCATTAGAATAAGGGTTTAATATACCCTGAGGGATCATTCTAACCTTGTTTTAGCTACATGCAGCTGTAAGATTTTCCCCTTGCTGTGACAACCTATTTGGACCAGACTGTAACTTGTAGTGAAGCTGCTATTTGTCTATTGTCTGCTATGAAGTGAGTGGATAGGAAGGAAAATGAGAATGGACAGTGGGATGCTACCCATGACTTTCTTACACTTGCCAGACAGAACAGCTTTGAGGAAACTGGAAGGATAAGGTGTTTAAAAAGGAGAATGAACTAATTTACAGCAAAATCTGAAACATGATATAAAGTGCTATAACTCTGCAAGATTAGGGTTATGATTCTGGGAAAAGAAGGCAAATTTTAAAAAATGGGAAATCTAAGAAATATTTTTCAATCTTATTTTCTTTTTTATCCATCATCTTTAACACATCATAAGTAAGAGTTCCTGATAGCTTTATTTTCCTTTTCAAATGCCCATTCCCACTGCTTCCCTTGTGCTGGCACTGCTATTCTTGAGGCTGTATCAGGTAAATAATTTGGCTGAAAATTGACCTTGCACCCCACATCCCTAAAAGATCAGTTTTTAGCAGCAGCATTTATTTACATTGAACTGTGAATGTGGAACCCAGAGTCTCATAGCTGAATGCTCACAATCACAGTTTAGCTAACACATTTGCAATGAACAAGTCCCTCTTTTTTGCACTACACCATTAAACTCAAATTAAGAAAATCATTCTCACTTTATCAAGTAAATGTAGTGTGTGGGAGAAACAATACTGGATTATAAAAAGAAAAAACTATTAGGCATTACAGCTGACTGCATAAATACATTTCATAAAACAATGCCCTGTTTTTCCATTAGCACCGACACAAAAACTCCCTGCAACTTAGCCCTTACTTACAGCTTTTGCTCTTGGTTGACCTGGGCACATATATTATGCCACTGTTTTCATCCTCTTTTTTCAACTGCCTTGTCTGCAGCAGAAAAAAATAAAGGAAAAAAAAGTCCTATTTTATAATAGGAAGTGCTCTATACACAAAATGTAGGCAGAGCTGAACAGTGAAAAGGCAACCATGCAGAGATCTGGAACAAATAAGTCCTTTCCACAGTTGCTTCTCAACACAGCAGGGGAAAGCATGTAGAACCCTAACAAACTCACAGACAGAGATCAGTTTCTGTGAAGTACCAGTTATCGGAATCAAACTCGCTCAAGAAAAGGGCTAGAATGCAACTGCTAAATGCCTCTCCAGATTTTCTCCTCTCTTAAATAAGAAGCACATCAGCAGTATAGTGACCCATACTAAGGGTTTTGAGCTCCCAGTCCTGGATCAGTCCATCATAGCTCTGTCCTGTAACTTCTGAATCCTCTGTCATGGGGGGGTTTATGTAGAACATCTTGCAGCTCTGTCTATGTTAAGGAAAAAAACCCACTCTCAACCGTCATGGAATGATTGTTGTCCATATAATTCAGTTCTCTTAATCTCCAAAGCAGTCTGGCTGCATCCAAACCACATGTTTTGAAAGATCCCTGACCCATGCTCAGAGATTCTTTGGGAAAGTACTAGATCAAATACATGACAGGGACTGCTCTAAGAATTTAACAGGACAATGATCAAGTTCCAGGCCCAGAAATGTCCTCTAGCATCACTTAATTAACTGTTATAGGCAAAATGCATGTCTTTATCTGCCTGTTTGGAGAAACCTGGCAGAGCTGAGGTTCTTTGGAATTTCAGAAACCAAGAAGACAAGCCAGTCTGCAACAGGAACTCAGCTCTTGGTTAATATCAGAAAGTCTGGAAGTCCTTGAATATCCCTAGATCCAGGATATCCAGTTTTCAGGCTCCTAGACTTAAATTTGCTGTGTATCTACTGTAAATCTGCAAATTGTTTGACTCATAGGAATCATGGGTTCACATCATCCTCTCGAATGGAGATATCCAAAAGCTATTAAGCCCAGTTTCTCTGCTACTGCTCAGTGAAATTCCTACTAACATAAATAAACTGTCATAACTGCAATCAAAATTAGACAACAGTTACAGCATAACTTACGGAGGTATGATGTAAAGCTACCCCAAGCTTTGACAATACTTAAGGAGCTGACTGTACAGAAAGGAAGATTATTTGATATTGTCTCTGTATTTATATTTCCTATTTTCCATTTCCATCTTCCTATTCAGCCATTGTTCAGAAGTAGAATAATAGGATAGATGGACTTCTGTTTTTATCCTCTTTAGTTTGGGCTTTCTACCGTCACTTAAGGAAGTAGGCATGTCAAGACCTCTTTTTGCTTTATTTTACAGTCTAATTTTAGATCTGCTCTAACAAAAGAATGTAACAAGTGAAAAGGAACAGATGAACTGATGAAAGACGAGGGATATGGAGCAAACACAGCTGCTCAATAAAAATATGCATATCTGGATATCTCCATTTTATCTTAAAAATAAAATACTAAATATTGTATTTAAAGACAAACAAGAACAACAAAAATCAAAACCATTTCTCATCACCTCATTCTCATTTAGCACATTGTAGGATACATAAAATGTATAGATCATTTTACAGAAAGTTTCAATGCTCTTGCTGAGCATCTTTAGAATTTCAGATCATCAGATGGTGATGAATGATAATTAGAATTATAATTATAATTCCTTCTTTTAAATTCTTTTGATTTTAAAAGAAATCTGGGAAAGCCATATGAATTAATATCTCTAGCATCTCAGCTAGTTGTTAAAACTATGTTACAGAAAATAGAAGGACTAGATAGTATACTAGAGGATTAAAGGACACATGACAAAATAGCAAATTTAAGAACTAACAATCTGTCGAATAATTTGACATCTTTTTTTTGTGTTCTTTTCCAAGTGAAACAATACGTTCTTTGGATTTCCCCTCCTTATTCTTCATTCTTTTCTTTCCAAATGAACAGAGTCCCCTCTAAGTTTTTTCAAACCTTTCTCCACATCCTGCCTTTTCACTGAGGAAAGGATGATGGCTGAAACTGGCAGCAAAATCTATAGTTAAGACTGCCTAACGCTTTCTGTTATAAAACCTTATTTTCAGGTGCTTACAAGTGTGTCAGGCTTTCAGGCTTATGCTGAATTTTTCTATTCTAGGCCTTTATTTCTCAAGGCCAGTTGTATCCAAGAAAGAGGTTTAGGTAAACTAAATTGCTTTTCCCATGTTAAAAAAATTGTGTAATCACTTTGTTGAGAAGATTTTCCTTAGAGACAGAACAATTAGAAATATGGTCACCCTCAGATTAAATAACAATATTTTCTCCCCGCATAGAAAAATCTGTCCATGTCTGGCATGTATTTTCCTGAAGTTTCTTTTTTTCCAGTTACTAGGGCTACTGTCCTTATGAATATGCTTCCCAGAGCTAGAACTTCAGTGGTAGGTAGAAAAGAAAGAAATAACAAGGTAGAAAATAATATATGGTGGTCCAAGGTAATGATATAATTAACAAATACAGGAAATGTTAGCACGAGAACAAAATATTACAGTGACTGGTTTTAATGTACACGTAAGATCGACACAGGATTCCCCAAAATCTAAATTACAAAGCAGTATCTAGAATTCTCAGTCTGCAGACAGTAGTGTTTTAGTAAGGTATGTTTTCTGCTCCATAGAATATATTAAATAATAATAAAGAAGATAATTAATCATACCATTTAATATCTTAAATGTAGCAACAGAGGTTGTCACTAGAATATTCAATTTCAAATATTTAAACATGGGTCTCAGGAATGATGGGTCAACATTTTTAGTTGTTTAAAATGAATACCTCTACTAACAGCTGTTTTTCTAGGCTATCTTCTTCCTTAAAGGGAAGGAATAGGAATCTCCAGAACATAGCTCACCCAAAGTGTTGCAGGCATCTATGTTAGGATAAGATGCCTTACACTTTGGAAATGTATCTCCTATGGAGTGTGGGCAAGATCAAAATCCATACTACAGTTCAGAGGTACAATCATAGTTTTGGAGATAGATACCTCACTTAATTGCTGGCATCTAAGTGCAATCTAGACTTGAGTTAGTTATCTTAGCATTAATGCTTTATAGAGAAGAATGTACATTTTTATCAGATGTTTATCTGATCTGTTTTAATTGTATTCTTTTTGCTGAGAAAACATATGTTTTCTAATAAAACTCCATTTTTTCTTGTCAAGGATTGCCAAATCCTTCAGCCCAATAAAGGTCTGGCTGCTGCAGCGCCATGCCTCCACATCCAATCAGTAGCAAATCTGAGCATGTATCTCTAACAGGCTCATATGCAAGCACATGTATACTATATGTACGTAAATATATACAAAGCTGCCTATGAAGATCCTTTCAGACAGAAACATTCAGCACTTACAGAAACACAAATAACACTGACAAGTTCATCCTGTTCGCCACTCTGGTTGATCAGGATGAATGTCCATTAGCGAGAAATATATGCATATATAAATACAAAAGTATGGATTGTACAAGAGCTGACTGTGGACAGTAAGTCTATCCAATAGTTGGTCCTGGATCCTTTCACGTCCAATTGCCTCACACACAGACACACACATGCAAATAAATCTCTCAGTCAATCCTCAGACTCTACAGTCCCTCTGGAAGTTGATTTGGATGTCATGGTACCTCTAGTAGCCAACTTCTCCATCTGTCTCACTCACAGAGATATACGCATATCTGGCCCCGACCCATGGCCATCTCAGTCCATCATTTCTAAGCCACTTATTTCCCTTGCTGGCTATTCCAGCTTGATATTCACTAGTGATCTCACACTGACTTACACATCCGCACTTCCTCTAGCTGACACACACACACACACATACGCACCCCCACACACCCCCCCACACACAGAGAACAGACAATCCTCTCACCCAATAAGTTAGATATGGAATTTAATAAGACAAAACAGTCTCTGCTAACCAGGCGCAGGGCATGGCCAGAGGAGCATATCAACTTGTTTACATGCAACTGGCCCCTTTTATTTCCTTGCCCTTCTATTCCCTATTCCCATGCTTGTTCTTCCCCCAAACCACCTTGATCCCTCCCTTTACATGCCTTTAGTTCCTTCCCTAAAGATACCATGCAATTCTTGTGCAATCCAAAGATGCTCTTCCCCTACATCCCATGAGTTCTATACTCCTCTGGGCAGTAAACCTCCTCAGACTGAACGGTGATTCAGAGAGATGCTCCTTTTGACCTGTCTTAATGGGTTTCACACCCAGACCATGGGGGTGATGGCTTCCCTGTGACAGCTGTGTGTGGCTGCGATCGGGGTGCTCACTTTTCTGATTAGATTATTCTGATTCCTCTGCCTGTTATTTCTTCCATACTCCTCTGCATGCACAGAGACAAGCCTTTTATCACATAACCTAATGGTCTCCAGCACACACATCGAGGTTTGTGAATGAATGGATCTCTGTGGATGCCCACATGGTGGATGTCTACTTTTGATAAGCTGAGTACCATCCTAAGCAAGGAAAATAGGTGAGGTTTTCCTACCTCCTGTTTCTGCAACTTCAGCCTGTAAATGTCACCCAATTGGACTTCAAGTGACAAAACTGCTTATAGAATTCCTGTCCATGTAAATTTATTTTTAAATACTCCACAGAGTATGTTCTAGCATTGGCATTCAGAGTATGTACAACTGCATAAGGCATTGTCTGAATAGTAAAAGCTGCTATTGCACAATTCAATAAATTCCCTTGAAAAATGTATCATATCATTAAACATGTTATGCAATGACTGTCTCCAATGACTTTTAACTGCATTTTTTCTGCATCGTCATGTTCAAAGAATTCACTAGAGCATATTCAATGAAAAAGTTGTATTGTCAATTTTCAGCAAGTAATTAAAAATGAATGCAGCCTTCCTCCTATATGTCAGTAAGTGTATTGACTTCTGTGACGCTATTTAGAAAACAAGTGATTACCAGAATAGGTTGACCCTGTTAACATAAAGATCAGTAGTTGCACTAAGAAAGCAGCTCAACAGTTCATGATTTATTCTTTGCTGCAGTCTTTTCTTTAAAAAAATCATTGGAATCCAAGCGATTTGGACACAGAAATAGCCCATCAGTTATTGCTTTTGCCTCAGCTATATAAATTTAATAGTATTTATTGTGACTGAATCTATTTGAATGCATTTCTTTTTATTTCTGGAAATGAACTGAGATTTAAAACAAAAAGTTCTGACATATCTGAGCTGCAGTAACTTAAGAAGAGCTCTTGATAAAATCAGGTCAAGTAGATTAGAGAGACATATGTTCAGTGGGTCTTTTTTCTTATTTTTCACATTTTCCTTTATCACGTATGGAGAATGCTCATCATGTGCCTTATGTGAGATCATGCATGATGAGTTGAGATCATGCGCCTTTGAGACAACAACTCAAATACTTAATGTTATGCTGCATAATATCCAAACTGAAAAATTCACCACTTCCTTGTTTATAAAGCTGTTGCAAATGTGCCACACTAGACTGTGTGATATGAAAAGAAAAATAAAAAAGGTATACTACACAAGACTTGAAACACTGCATTAAAACCTCCAGGCAGAGAAAATGTTATCAAGACAACAAGGAGCAAAGTGGTAGCAGATTCAAAGTGCAGCGTGATCAATACTCAAAGGAAGAAATAAAAGGCAAGCTGTACACTGATTATCTTTCCTGTAACAAATGTAAGAAAAAAAAACCAACAGAATAACTTAAGGCATAACTTGCTATGTGAGGAATCTGACTGTGTCTATAATATACAAAAGAAAATGTCTTACAAAAGGACTAATCCAAAGAATATAGTAATAAGCTGCACCACCTAGAAATTAACAAGTGATATTTATTTTTTAATTGCAATTTAAAAAGTAAAATAAAGAAGAAATTAACAGGAAAATATGTAATAATAAATATCAGTAAGGTGGTCAGAACACTGATCATGGGATTTTCAATTCCTGAGAAAATTGCATGAATAACAGCTCGGCCATCACTAGACATGGGTGTATATTCCAAGCATTAGTAAAACATTATTTTATTTCATTTTCTTTAGAACAGCTACAGGAACAGGTTGTTCTGAACTTCTTTCCAGTAAATAAACAGCCACTATGTACAGGATCATTCAGTGATGAATATATCATCAATATGAAAGCTAGAAATGTAAGTAATGCAGTGTATAGGCTGGGCTTTAAACCAGAGTATGCTGAAGCAATGAGTTATTAAGTAAATGAAACTCATTGAAAATGTCATAATTCTGAGTCTGTCTAACTTTCTAATTCATAAATACAGCAACAACTTCTTTGTACATATTTTGGAATAAAAGAAGCAAACAAATAAGAGCCCCCAAAATATGTTTCTAGAATTTAATCTTTGTGAATCCTTCACCACAGAGGAGAGACTTGTAACTTCCCCAAAGGGACACAGTTCAAGAAACTTCACATTAGAGATTCTGGCTTGGAGCTCAGCTATTTGTATCCCAATTCAGATATGTAACTGTAGGTCTTTAATGCCTTTTCACACATTCCAGAATAATCCACTTGGCCTTCTGCTGCTGATCATCTCCTCACATCTATGTGGTTGTAATGAAGCTGCCGCTGCCTTTTCTGCAAGAGATAGATAGGATTTCACATTGATACAGAAACAAAGAAAATCCAAGTTGTAATACCCTGTAATACTTTCACCATCACTACTCTGATAGCTCACCTTAGAAAAAGGAAGTTAACCTTCTGTGATTCATGTATATTATTCATAAAGGAAGGCAGTGGTATTACCTGCCATTATAAAGTTCTTAGGTATGTATGGAGGAAAAGCAGCATATAATACCTAGGTACTCTCAATACCATTCATAGAGGAAATGCACTCTGCTTACCAGTTTGTGTATATAGTGTTCCACAATAACTAACTATTCACACTTTTTTATTTTAATGTAGTCATGACTTTACTTCAAAGAGAAAGTCATGAAAGAATGCCTTTATGGGAAAGTGCATCACATGTTAACAAATAAAACGAAACGTAGAGCCAATGTTACAAAAGAACAACATGCAAAAACCCTTGCATACACGGTAATGACATTCTATACATTTTTTACGTGTTTATGTACATACATGATGTTAGATAAGTGATAAGCTACAAGGTGCTTTAAGGATAACAGAAGCAAAACAAGAAAAAGCAAACATATAGCAGACACTTTTTGCTACTTCATATATGTCTTTACAACTGATCAAAGTTAACTATTAGGAAAAGAAACTACTGAAACTGGATTACTGGAAATAAGTAGGAAAAAAGTTTCTGGGAGCACTGAACAAAAAATAACATTGTAATTTAAAAAATCCAAAACAACACAGAGTACTCTAAAGAGTTAGGGATCAGTTAGACTCACAGCAATTCTAAGTCTTAGAAACTATTTTAAGAGTGCAAATTTAGAAAGGTACAGCTTGATTAGCACAACTTGTTTGGTAGGGTCTTTTTTTAAAGTAAAGGTCATGTCTTACTAATTTGTTGGATTTCAGTGTAAATCAAGCTGCCAGAATGATGGAGAGGTGCAGTAAACATTGCTTGATAAGATTTTTTAGAGGTCCCCTGTGAGGAGTCCACTTCAAAGGCTAATGTTCAGTGTGATGAATCATCTTGAAAGAGAAAAAAGGCTGATGCAATGGGCTATATACTAGCTGAAACACAGGGAAGATATAGTATGAACTGAAATCTTTTCAGTATACCATAAGAAGCATATCATAAGAATGTCAATGTCTAGTTTACAAAAGGGATGCACATTGAAATTAGGCAATATACTGGTAGTTGTGCAGCTCTGCATTATGTGATTTCCAAGGAGTAAAATACTTTGGTGCACATTCTGCTAAAGTAGTTGAGATAACACCTGCAGCTACCTTTGTGGCTCTGCCTCATGTTGCTTGAACTTGCCATATTGGACCCTGCACAGCTCAAGCCTGCTTTATTATAATTGTCGAGTAGTTTTTCCACTGTCATAGGGAGAAGGACTGGAAACGCTGAGTAGTTCCCCCTGTTTTACCTAACCCCAGCTGCAATATTTCTTCTTTTCCCTGGCAAAATGTTGGAACAAAACAGAGCACTGGGAAATCAGTGTGCAATCAATAGATATTAGGAGAGGAATTAATCTCTACTAGGATAGTGTTTCTCATACCAAAAGTATTCCCTTTAGGGAGATTTTCATGTTTCTGTGCAATAGTGTCCAGCAAGACAGTAACAACCCTCAGGGGAAGTTCCAAGCTCCTATTCTTGGTAAAAGATCAAATTATCTCTGCAGAAGGAGAGATAGCAAGCAAGAGAGTGTTAGTAAAAAAGAGGAAGACATCTTCCCACTCTCACAGTATCCTGAATCCTTCTAATACATTGTCTAATATCTTTTATAGTATTTTGAAACTAGATGGTATTAGGACATCAAAACATCAAAGAGTAACCAATATATTAAAGACTTAGAGGATGTTGCCCATTGCAATAAGTATCTCATTTACACTAAATGAAGAATTTTTGGTGTTGGGAAAAATAGTTCATGAATGATAAGGACTAATAGAATAGTTAAATACAGAGACTTTTTTTTCAGTTTTCAGTTAAATGGTTCAAATTATGGCATACTATGTAATAGATTTTATGGCTGTCACAGAAAAACATCCATTGCAAATGACATGGATTATGACATACAGATTTAATCTGTTTTCCTAGATTTATTTGTGCGTTGTTAAATTAAAGAAGAAAACCTAAGATAATACCATTGAATAATCTACAACACTTAGATTTGAAATATAGGTGCTCCATGTGTAAAGAAAACAATAGTTTTGTAGGAATTTATGTACTGGTAAATGAGGTGCAATCTTACATTCAACAAAAACCAGCAATCAACAAATTGTCTTTGTCCTAGTCCCTGTTTCAAACTGGAATTAAACTGGAAACATAAACTTCAAACTGTGATGTAAAATGGATGATGTAATGTCTATTGACTCTTCTAAAAGTCAAAACAAAATGAAACAAAACAAAAAAACCACCAACAAATGAGAATATAAGCTTAGGAAAAAAGGATTTCATGTCTGCATGTGTTCTGCAGGAGTAAAACAGTACCATAACCTGCTGAGGTGCTAACTTCTGATTTAACTACTGCTTAAGTAATAGTTACTACAGGCATATTTTAGTACCAAGATCAGATAATTCAGAGAAATCTTACCTCCTTTCATAGACCACCATGCAACACGGTCATAAAAGTCCCTTCAGTTCTTATAATGTAAATTCTGCAGAAACAGCAACTAATTAGTAAAAAACCCTGAATAAATCAGAAAATTATCTGCAGAAATAGAAAAATATTGATAAGGAAAATAATATCTGATGAAGTGATGAGGATTTGGGTATGAGCAGACATTTTGTAATTATATAATGTGTTGTAGAATCAGCTACTAGAGCTGGATTTTCAAGAGAAATGATCTGGAGTTCCTGAAGTATGTCTGACAGCTTTGTTCTAGTGAAGAACTAAAGAACAGAAAACAACAGTAATATCTTTATCTTTATTCAGCTATAGTGAATACGTTCATAAGCCTGAGTGAGATCTGAAGTTACCACAGCGGATTCTAGAGACTGAAACAAAGAAACATGGGGTCTGATATAAAAAAATAATCTAATTTAGTGTTCTGCCTCTGACAGTTGTCATTAAAGAGATGTTTCATAGTGAAAGTCAAGAAATAAGAGTGACAAAAAAAGAATCTCAAAGTTCTGTGATTATATGTTTAATAAATGTTACTTATTTTAGCTTCAAAATACTATTAATTCAGGCTAATACTCCCCAAACCTGAAAATAAATTCATTCAGGATTGCTGAATTTCACCTTCTTTCACTCAGATAATTACAACAATCTGTATTTAATTTATTTAGTTTCCTAGTTTTTGTCCATGAATTGATACTTTACTGCCCATCTCCTGGAAACATTTGCAAGCCTAAGCAGTTTCTCCTAATGATGTGCTGAGCCTAAGGTTTTTTATGAAGCCTGAAATAAGGTGGTTGGGGTTTTTAAAAATATATTTTGGAGGGTTTTTTTACAGCAGTTTCATATAGATGTCACTATGAGCCCTGATGATCAATGATTCTCTTCTCTCCTTTGAAGAAGTCCGTCTGGGAATTTATCAGCAGCAATTCAGTAATAATCCATATGACCCTTCAGAGCTATCCTGCCTTTGAAGTATGCTTTTTCCTGCAAATTAGCCAACACTTACAAGGACATAAATTTTCCTTTCCATTTTATACACCAGAATACATATTTGCCTCATATAATGCAGTTAGATGAAGTCTATATTTGCACTGGCCTCTCTCTTCCAATTAGGCTCTTAATTATGCAAAGTTAATATTGTCCTCTGTAAAATCTACAGGACTGATCCATGAAGTTAGCAGTTGAATCATTCGCAGGAAAATGAGAACCAAACTTCTGGCCTCAACTACATAAAGATTTACTAAATTAAAAAGGGCCAGAGCCCTAAAAGCAAATGGCAGGGCGCAGATCATGTCTGTATGTCTGAAACATCTCCTGTAGTGTGTCTTCATCTCCCAAGACTTGCTTAAGCATACTAGCAATTATACAGTGCCTATAGTCACAGGACAGTTCATGAACCATTGCTGTGACCATGGTTCATTTACCAGACACAAGTCTCCAGGATATCAAGCACTGAGTACAGTAACTACTGTATCCTTATTTCACAGTAATTTTACATGTGAATTAGGTGTTGCTGTCGTGTTACCATGACATGTGTCCTTTTGCTCAGGAATCCTGAAGTAGGCAGACTTTGGACCTTTTTTTTTCTTTTTTTTTTTTTTTTTTTTTTAGATTTAGAAACCCTTTTTACCAAATACAGAAGAAGATGTAGAATAAACCCATCAGGTCTATGTGTTGTAAGCCTGTTCAAATATTAAAAAATTCTAAGAAGCCTTTGGACAAAATAAAATTGTAACAATGATTGCTTTTAAAGGAATTACTATGCAACAAAGCTAATTATTATATGACTATGTTTTTGTCATTGTTGCATCTATAAACTTTTTAACATGTGTTAGTTGGGGTGCTTCCACTAGAAATATTTTTTTTCAAAAAATCTTTAATGCGAAACATATATTTTCATGTTATTCACTGTCCTTGGATTGTGTTGATTTTCCACCAAATTATATGCAAGATTAGACTTGCTACTTAATCTTTCTGTTTAATATGCAAAACATAAGAAGATCCTGTTTTACAAAGGGAAAAGACATCTGTTAAAATTAAATCATATTGTTTTTGAGCATTTTTGAACGCAGAAAAATTAATGAGACTGGTCCTAGTGTAGACATATATGTTAATCCCCAGTTTTAGAGGGGAATCAGTGTATGACACAGAGCATAACATAGATAATTTTCCCTTTCCAAAAAAGACATATATGTCATCAAGCTGAAATGAACTCAGAAAGTTTTCTGAAACAGAAAACCAACTTCAACAATAGACAAAAATTTGGTGCTCATCACATTAAGTTCATATAATTTAGTATTTTTTTTCTTTTTTACTGTCATTGTGCAAGAACAGTGAAGCAAATCTACATAATAGAAGGAACCAACTAAGCACTTTTGAACAGGATGTGCCTTGTTCCTCCTCCTCCCCCTCCATTCCTTGCTACAATAGATTAAAGCAGGGCAAATATCCCATTACACATTTTTCATATTGACTGCACACTAGTTCTGAAAAATGTATAGATACTTAAAGAGTTTGATCTAAATTTGGTACTTGTCAATGACCACCTACCCACTGCTTTCCGTGACTCTTGGACCAAACAATACAGTTTCCTAAGTTTCCTCATAGGTATACAATGAATACCTATGTAATGTTTTATACTGTCCTCTCCTCCCTGTGCACATGTTAGTGAATAGGATATACCAGCTGACATTCACCTACCCAAATGTTTAGGTTTATACTTAACTTATCCTACTATAAACAGCTAAAATTATGCTAAATGAAGCATAATAAAAGTACTTTTTCTTCTCAATTATAGAAGGATTTCAGGATGACTAGCTCAGATACAGTGATTAAAAAAGCCCCAAAACAAAACCAAGCATTCTGATCTCTTCTTCTTTTAACCAGTGACAGGTTATCACTAATATTCTGCGGTTATTTTAAAACATTATTTATAACAAAACCAAGTAAACAAAAGCAACAAATCATGACCGATGTTTATTTGAAACCCTACTTCTGGCTGAAAACATAACCAGTAACTGGTGAATTCACCAAGGAGAACACCATTTTGTCTAAATTAAGACACCTACAGTTTATATTTAGACTAAATATATGAACTACTACAGGAGCCTGACCCCCACAAATCAATGGGCCCTGACAGCATCCACCCAAAGGTGTTCAGAGAGCTGGCTGACATCATCGCAAGGCCACTCTCCATAATCTTTGAGAAGTCATGGAGAGCGGGGGATGTCCCAGAGGACTGGAGGAAGGCAAATGTTACCCCTATCTACAAGAAGGGCTCGAGGGAGGATCCGGGTAACTCTAGGCCCATCAGCCTTACTTCAGTCCCTGGAAAAGTTAGGGAACAAATCCTCCTGGGGGTCATCACAAGTCAAATGAAGCACGTGATTGGGAAAAGCCAACATGGCTTCACTAAAGGCAGATCGTGCTTGACAAACCTGGTGGCCTTCTATGACAAAGTGACTTGCCTGGTTGACATGGGGCGGGCGGTGGACATTGTCTACCTGGAGTTCTCCAAGGCCTTTGATACAGTCCCCCATAGTCTCCTCCTCGACAAATTGATGTGTTATGGCCTAGACAAGTGGTCTGTGCAGTGGGTGGGGAACCGGCTGACAGGCCACACCCAAAGGGTGGTGGTAAAGAGCTCTTTCTCAAAGTGACAACCTGTCACTAGTGGAGTCCCCCAGGGATCAATATTGGGCCCAATGTTATTCAACATCTTTATAAGTGATCTGGATAATGGCATCAAGTGTAGCCTGATGAAGTTTGCAGATGACACCAAGTTGAGTGGGAAAGTAGACACTGCAGAAGGGAGAGGTGTTCTGCAGGGAGATCTGGATAGGCTGGAAGAGTGGGCCAGCAAGAACCTTATGAAGTTCAACAGGAGAAGTGTAAGATCACATTATCTGGGAGTGCAGCACAGACTGGGATCCACCTGGCTGGAGAGCAGCTCTGTGGAAAGGGACCTGGGGGTCCTGGTGGGCAGGAAGCTCAACATGAGCGAACAGTGGCTGCTGCAGCCAAGAAGGCCAACAGGATGCTGGGTTGCATCAAAAAGGGCATTGCCAGCAGAGATAAAGAAGTAATTATCCCGCTCTACTCAGCGTTTGTCAGGCCACACCTGGAGTACTGTGTACAGTTCTGGTCCCTGCTATACAAAAAGGATGTGGACAGGCTGGAAGGGGTCCAGAGAAGGGCCACCAAGATGATCAGAGGACTGGGAAGCCTGCCATATGAGGATAGGCTGAGAGAACTGGGTTTGTTCAGCCTTGAGAAAAGGAGGCTCAGAGGGGATCTCACCACTGTGTACCAGTACTTAAGGGGTAGCTACAAAGAAGATGGAGACTCCCTTTTTACAAGGAGTCCCATGGAGAGGACAAGGGGGAATGGAGACAAGTTGCTCTTGGGGAGATTCCGATTGGACACCAGAGTGAAATTTTTCACAGTGAGGACAGTCAACCATTGGAATAATCTACCCGGGGAAGTGGTTGACTCGGCCATGTTGGATGCCTTCAAGAGTCGTCTGGACAGGGTGCTGGGCCATCTTGTCTAGACTGTGCTCTTCCCAGAAAGGTTGGACTAGATGATCCCTGAGGTCCCTTCCAACCTGTGATTCTGTGATTCTATGATTAAGGTAAATGGTTAGGTTTTCTTCTAGTAAAGGAATAAGAAAGAAAGTGAAAAGAAGAGAGAGTCCACCTCTCTTTAGAGTTGCAAGCATAACCTGCCCCCGATGTTGTCTTCCATTGTCTTCAGAGGGATTCTGTATGACTAATTAAATCTAGATGCTTAATTTTTAAGGGATTCAAGTTACATAAATTGCTCTTTTTTCCAGGCTACTTATGCCTTCATATCATATCTACTGTCCAAAATGGACATCTCTATTGTCTATTTACAGTGTCATGGCAATGAAGAATGTTATCCTTGAAGGAAAGTGTAGTTAAATAAATTCAGTATTGAAATGCCTTATGATAGGCTTAAATACAGACATTTGTTTTTAAGAGCAAGATCACTCTCACTAAAACTGTAAAACTAATGCATTATTTTCAAATCTGGTGTTTTTCACTCATTTTTAATGGCATAACATGTGAATAGACAAATTCTAGCAAATGTAAATAGGTCTGAACAAAGTGGAACATATCCACAGTCTTTTGTGAAGGTCATAGTTACTTTTCAAATACACACATCACACAATTGTTCTGCATTGTGGTCTACAGCTATTTAAAGAAACAAGAAAATACTTGGTTTATAGTATGGTCTTCAAATAACTAAGGACATAGAGAAGTGCTATGGTTTGATAACATTCCCAGGTAATTAAGGTTTTGCTAAACTAATCTTCCTCTATGGTCCTCTTAAAAAGAAGATTAAAAAAGAAGAATCTGAAAAAGAAAACAAGAAAATAAGTTCAAAAGCCTTGACAATTATTGCTTGAAAAATAAACTGCAGTGCTACACCAAGATTTCTATTAAGTGAATGCATTATATATCACTGTGTACAAGATATGATTCAGCTAATGACAGATATTGTACCGTGTCTATTGGTTACCTACACAAATGGTTGCAGTATTTATTGGTATGTGAGCAAAAGGCAGTTGAGAACCCTTATAAGATAAATCTCCTATTTGCTGTTGCACTCTTCTTTATATATAATTTTTGCTAATTTATGGAAAGCTGTTAATTATTCTACCAAACTGGACACCATCACAAAACATGTTAATAACAGAAGGAATTCTTTGACTGAAAAACTAATTCCCAGATTTAAAATATTTCTATTAGATTTGTCAGAGTCCAGAGTGCGCTAATAGGCTTTACCTATCCTCATCAGTATTACCCGTGTCCTCTGCCCACAGCTGCAATAATGAGGGGGGTTAACTCCCAGATCTTGCCTAAGCTATATGATAAATTGTCCAGTTGCCAGTTCCATCTCTATTCCTGTCTCCCAATGTCCTGACTTGTTGACTGGACTTCCTAGATGAACCCTGGACATGCCTTGTTTCCTTATCTTGTCTGAAGATCACTAGACCATCAATAGGAATCAGCTTTATTTGGATAACCTGTGACTGTGTCCCTTGCTACTCCAGTCACTACCCTTTCCCTTTGTTGTGGTCAGCCTCAGCTACTGACTTGTTTTCCCTTGTGGAGCAGCCTCGCTCCTTCTATGTCCACACAAGCCTGTCTCTTCACCTTCCTTATCCTTATCCTCATGGTCACTTATTAACATATTTCCACAATCATCTTTCCATCTAGTCTAGAAGCTGGCCTGTCAATGCTCTTTATTCAGAAGTTACATCCAAACTTTCTGTTATAAACTGCAGGCTCATTTCTTCTCCCCACCTTCACCATCTGAAAACTCACATGATCTTCAGGTTAATCTTAATTTTCATTCTGAACCTTTGAAGACTGGCCCTATGGCAAGCATTAGCATATGCACAGTAGGAATAGACTGTGCATTTCTCTAGGATTTTTAATGAAAACACAAGATTTTCCATGGTTTTGATTTATCACAGATTAACAAAGCAGATGTAATTTTATTTTTTCATTGATGTAATCTCTGGAATAACATAGCTGAGATGTATTACAAACATAATTTTAACATGATAATCTTTATACTGCCTACATACTCAGTTCTTTGTAACTGAAAAATACAGCATTGACGTGGTGTTTTGCAAATAATTTAAGAATAAAATTGTATAACCCATCCCATTTAAAAACAGCAGTAATTGGCAGGGGAGTCTTATGAATGTTGGAATATGTAGGTGTTAGCAAGATCTAATTGCATTGAATTTTAGTACTGTGTGCAACAATCTGATCAATATTTTGTAAACTGAAATCTTATGTTAGACTAAGTTAAGGGAGTATGCTACTGTTCCATTAATGTAGCTCAGAGCTAATATTTTCCCCAACAAATGTATGAGCAGTCTAAAGGTATTGTCTCTTTATTTCCTGCCGGATATTCTTTTCAATTGCATTTAGAAAATAAGTTTTCCCCTGGACCTTGTAAGGCTTCCACCGAGCAACTGTCAGTTCTTCCTGTTCCCTCAACCGGAAGTTGCTACTGTTATTAGGGTGAAATTACTGCTGCATGGAGTCCTAGCTACACAGCAATTCATTTGGTGAATCAGAACCAAATTATTATGGTATTAGATACATATTAATACAAAAAGTTCTTGAAAATTAGGGCTACTCAACATGACTTCAGAGGATCTTAAGACAATTTGTTTTATTATGGGCCACAGCCTTTTTTATACATTTGATAACTCTCTTATTTTTCAAACCTTGAATTCAAAGGGGAGAAATACGTTCTTAATGATTCTGTATAAGCTTATCTATAACAATAGTCTGGTACTATTTCAGTAGAGGAATGGGACACTATTATTTTCCATAGACCTGTGTTTCCATAAAAACAGCATAAAGAAGATTAAGGTAAATAGTCTCAGTTTACACTGCAAGAAACTCCAAAGAAACAGAGGAAAGAAAAAAAAAAAAAAAAAAGAGAAGGGAGGGGAGAGCAAAGAAATGTTATTAGTAGTTTAAGAGCAAATATTTTTTCAAACTGTAGCAGGATAAACTCCTTCAATCTTCAGTGCAATGCAATTGTATAATGTAGTGCCTATGGTTACGATAATTTTGGAATATAAACGTACATTGAATAACAGACAGTGATAACAACTAGTTATTCTGTATAGAACTAAATTTCTATGACCCTAAAGTAAAAAATGGAGCATAGAGGAGTACAGGCTTGAGATGATATCAGTGGCCTTGAAAATCCAGGCACATGATGGTATGAGCAGCCTCAGGGCTACAAATAACTCAGTAGCTGTCAATTGTAGTCATCAGACAAATGCAAATTTAGGAGCTAGAGCAAGTTTTGGTGATAACAGGGTGAACAATGTGGAGACTAATGAAGAGCTGGAGATGCAGTTCCTGCTGCTGCTGCATAAACATGGTTTGATAGTGCTGCTTTGGGGAAGCCATCACAGATATTAGGAAAGGATATAGGTATTGCACTAAACATTAATATTTGGTTTCAATTTATGTCTTCATAGGGAGAAAGGTAGTTGCAGTAACTGTGGATACTTAATGTACATCTGCCTCAACAAACGCGCGCGCGTGTGTGTGTGCGTGTATGTGTAAAAAGCACATTGGAACTAACTGTTTGTGGGTTAACCAATAAATCTTAGCTAACTGTATGGACTAAGTTGGGATTTC
This sequence comes from Phalacrocorax carbo, assembly GCF_963921805.1. Classification (NCBI taxonomy): domain Eukaryota; kingdom Metazoa; phylum Chordata; class Aves; order Suliformes; family Phalacrocoracidae; genus Phalacrocorax; species Phalacrocorax carbo. Next base: position 167,956,360 of record NC_087513.1, read on the forward strand.
TTTTGCCCTTCTCCTTCCCCCAGCCTTGTTTTGAGTTTTGATAATTTACTTTTTAATTTGGCTGCAACAAATTGATAACAAAACTATCTGTAGTAGTGGCATATCATCCAAACTTTATTTAATTTTATTTCCCTAAGATTTTTCCCCATATATTATACAAATATAAATGATGAGTACTTCTAGAATTATTATATCCGTAAGCTTAATCTTACATGGATTTTTGTTTGTTTGCCTATCTCAAAGTTAAGTGGTATTTATGTCAAGAAATTATTTAGCAGTGCTGTTTATTTCCTTGACCTACTGCGGGCAGATGGTAGAGGCCATGCACACACGATCAACAGAAATTGCAAGAACAGAAGAGAAACCAATGGTGCTGGGAGAATGGTACCCAAGGGGACACTAAACACAAGTCTGGAATTAGAAGAGCTATGTTTTCGTAAAAGCAGCTTGTGCTTGCATTTTTTTTGCTTCCTGGCAACAGTGTTAAAATATTAGCTTTGAAAAAAATCCAAGAAGATTTTGGAATATTAAAATACACACACACACACACACAAAGAAATTCTTTCTCACTAAATACACACTTGAGAAAGACTGAAGAGATCATTTATCTATTTTACTTGTCTCCAAACTACAGCTCTATGGCTGGGAAAAATAAAGGAAAATGCAAAGATAATAAGATAATTTATTAAAAGAAATATATAAACAAGAGAGAGAAAAATTATTCATTTGGTCAGTAGGACAGATTGTTTATATATCCCTTGCTCAGAGAAAGAATCATTAGCTAAAGAGGTAAATACATACTTTTCTTTTTAATCATATATGTAAAGATATATGTATATGAATGCACATATATACAGAGGCAAAGAAACAGAAAAAGAGACAAAAATAGACCACATTTAATTGCATCTCAGACTGACTATGCTCCCTGTATATGTAGACTATATATGCTAGAAGGTGACATTCATATTACTCTTTCCTTTTGCACAACATGTAACACATGATGATGCAATAATAGTTGTTTTTCTAAATTATAGTTTCACATTTTGGATGACCCGTATCTTTATTTTCCAAATGGAAATAATGCCACTTGAAATGTTACCTGTTCCGAGTCAGGTTCTAACTATCAGAAATATGCCATATAACAGCTGCTCTGCCCAAATAAACTCTAGAAGTAGGGATGTAAGTTTCAAAGTTTACTAGACCAGGTACTGAGGGAGACTGAGGATAAGCTTGCTTCTGAGTCTGAATATATACAGCCATTTCTAGCAAATAATAAATTATGGTATTAAAAGCACTCCCTCTGTCCTTGATAGAGATGTAAAAAAGAACCAAAACCACCATACCTCCAAACAGTAGTGCTGTAAGAGATTGAGGGTATGATGGCACCTTTAGTTGTACCTAAATAGCAAACTGTATTGATGCATTGTCTGTGGACCAGACTTCTGAATTAATTTATTTTCTGGCTCTGTTATTTTATTTGTTTGCTGACAAAGGAAGAGAACTTAGTAAGTTAGAAGTAAACTTTTTCAGTATTTCTGGCATAGCTTGAAAAACCAATATATTCTAATCACATTTTCAAGATTTTCTATACGTACTGCATGTTTCTTTAAATGACCCATTAATAATATGATTATTAGGATGAATCCTTGCACTTTGCAAAACCTCCACATCCTTGGCAGTCCTCAGAAAGAGAAATGCTTTCTTTTGAGAGAAGTTTCAATGGAGTATGAATATATACAGGAAAATAGTAACAGGTCTCTTCGTTATTTCTGGCACCTCTGCTGCTAGTTATGGCCAAAATATTTGGCTATATGTCAGCTGAAAAGAAGCAGTCCTAAATCTTGGAAGGCTGAAGATTTTATTCTTTGTGGTTCTTCTGTTCATGTTTAGGTGATATTTACTTAATTAGAGGTTCTCAAAAGGAGATACATAGTGTTTCTTGTGTATAGATGCAGTATTTAAAAGGGATCAGCACTGGACAATGCCTCCAAACTGTTTAGTGGTAGCTATCAAAGCAGTCAAGTAGACAGTTTTCTGCTGGTAGAGCTCAAGTACATTTTTAGGTCAGCATTAGGGGGTACATGCACAGCTTCTCTTATTACTTTTATCATCAGTTGTAATTTACTATAAGAATTATCTATCCAGAGAAAAAACATTTCTCTCCAGCTGTCTTAAAAACAACATAGCTTTGAAATTTTTTTCTACAATACAATATTTCTACAATACAAACCAAAAGGCTTAGTCTCTCTTCCCCCATTTCTTCCATAATTGCCTTGCTCAATATTTTGAGAGGCTGACCTAGTCAAAAGCAGCATATAAAAATCTAATAAATATCCAACATAAGTCTGTAGAAAAGAGTTTACATCCTACTCACCATTCAAAACCACTGCTGTGATGTTAGAGGAATGTGTAGTCTTCTGTTTGCCATCACTTGCTGAGGTTTTCCAACTAAGAAGAGCGTCAAAAAAAAAAAAATAGAAATGGTAAATAGAGGCAGAAAGAGGCACAGAAGAATCCAATGTCTTGCTTTTGGGAGTTTAATTCTTGTTCCAGTGGAGATAACAGAATGCTGACAGTTGTGGTGAAAACATGAGGAAGAAAGAAATGTACAGGTTTGATTTAAGGATGCCAAAACTCAAATAGTACTTGCACTTTTTCAGTGACTGATACAAAGATTGGAAACCTTTGTATAAAAAATACTTCTATCAAAGCCTAGAACTAAAAAGTTAGGTGCCATATGATGCAGCATTTGGAGAAGTATCACAAAGAGATTCATACTTTTAGCACACGTATATGTTATGTCCAAGACGTATCACTTCTGATTCCATACCACCAACAAATTTTTGTTTTCATAGTTGCATCCAGGTTCTTTTTATTAGCAGAAAGTCTTCTCCAGTCCAGGTAGTATAAATGCTGTTTCCTTCGGTCTTTCCAAAATATTTCTGTGGTCATCTACATGGACCTTTATCCATCTTTACCCTTTCATCTTTCAATTTATCTTAATTATTTCCTTTTTCCACTTTTCCAGGACTTTTAACAGTGTTATTTGATATTTTATACTTTATATCCTGTTCCATCTCAGTCATGCTGTTCTCCACAAATTATCAAGTGCTAGCTCTAATCAACCTAACCAGACACTGATCCTAATCACAAGGCTCTTTGAAATTCATACCTTTATTCATAGACCACCAAGTAGGCTGCCTGTGGAGCCTTGAGGAGTCACTCCATAAAGTTATTCTGAAGGATTTTTCCATCTGATATTTTTTCAAGGAATTTCCAATGGATCAGAGTTAGTCAGGCTTATGAGGGTGGTTTTCTTCATTTGGGGTGAGAGAGGAGGCAAGGGTAAAAATGCTTGTGAATTACTAAATTGTTCAGGCCAGGAAGCAAAGGCCTGACAAACCCTAGGCAGGGGAGAACAATAGCCTTTTGTGTTATGGAACTGGATTATTTGTAGCTATTTGTGATATTTTGATGAGAATGTTAAAACTGCAATCACTCCAATGACAAACCTAGGTTCTATCTACATGATACATCCACTTACACCTGCTACATGACTACAAGATTCTCAGTGTAATACTAGTCTATTCAGTACATTTTTATGTTGCTGTACCCTAAATTTTAATTCCCTCATTTATTTATGGCAAACAGTGGTTTTGTCTTCCTCTAATATGGGTTGTGATTTGAAATAAGCTACATGCATAAATCTAGTGAATTGACTGAGGCTAACACATTGAGGAATTAGGTGTAGCAGTTAGAACATGGGGACCTGGCATTTTCACGCCCTTTTTTATTTGATGCTTTAATATTGCAACATGAAACCATACACCTGAATTAGGCCTGTGATTTTAGCATAATAATAAAAGATTACTACAGCTGATACTTATAAACAGATTTTCCAGAAATTGTCTAAGTCTCTTCTTTATTTACATGCAATTTGGATGGTTTTTAAAATGTAAATTTGTGTTGGTTTTGGCTGAGGTAGAGTTAATTTTCTTCATAGTAGCTAGCATGGGGACATATTTTGTATTTGTGCTGGAAATGGTGTCGATAATACAGGTATGTTTTAGTTATTGCTGAGCAGTGCTTACACAGAGTCAAAGGCTTTTCTGTTTCTCACCCCACCCCACCAGCAAGTAGGCTCAGGGTACACAAGAAGCTGGGAGGGGACACAGCTGGGACAGCTGACCCAAACTGACCAAAGTGATATTCCATACCATATGATGTCATGTTCAGTATGTAAAGCTGGGGGAAGAAGAAGGAAGGGGGGACATTCAGAGTGATATTTGTCTTCCCAAGTAACTGCTATGCTTGGCAGAGCCCTGCTTTCCTGGAGATGGCTGAACACCTGCCTGCCCATGGGAAGTAGTGAATAAATTCCTTGTTTTGCTTTGCTTTCATGTGCAGTTTTTGCTTTACCTGTTAAACTGTCTTTATCTCAACCCATGACTTTTCTCACTTCTACTCTTCTCTCCTTCATCCCACCAGGGCTGTGTGGCACTTAGTTGCCAGCTGGGGTTAAACCACAATAAAATTTCAGCCAAAAGAGTTAAAAATTTTAATGAATTAAGTTTAATTCAATTTAATTTTACTGGTTTCTGAGACTGTTTATATGACAGACCATAGAATTAGCTTAAAGTTTTTCTCCCCTATGGTTTACATGCATGACTGAACTGTGTGTACACAATTCTTTTTCTGTTCAAATTTTATTTGAAAGCTGCATGCATCTGGCAAAGAGAAGTTTTTATGACTGGCTTCCAGACAACAGTGTTCAGAAAGAGAAAAAACATGTCAGGACATAAGTGACCTTTCTGATATTGAGAAGTGATTGCCCTGCTGCATTGTCATGCATTGCGTTGTCCTGTGTTCTATAGCTGCATGTTGCCACCTTCAATTATGATGCCTTTATCTCTTGGCTGTATAACCACCCAGAGGAAAAGCCAACTGCAGTCACGGTCCAGAAGAGGGAGGGCTAGTACACATGGTAGCAGACCTTGTAGCATCACTAGTAATCCACCAGTAAGTCCTTTTGCTTCAGAAAGCAATGTTTTAAGTTTAGGGGTCTTCCTACCATACCTCTTTTGTACATCCAAATATCTGTTCCCTTCATTGAGAAGCTAAAAAGTTATAGAATCCCCCAAAGCTTTCACTACAACTTTGTTAAATTTCTCCACTGATTTAACCACTTTCAGCAGATCAAGAATTGTTTTCTATTCCTTGTAATTCTATGCTTGTTTGTCCCTGTGCTATTCTGTTTGTCTCAAATATTATATTATATTTATTAGAGTATTTTTCTGACCAGCTGAGGAGACCTATGAGTAGAGAAGACCCATTTCCTGTGTTGTCTCACTTTCTTCTAGTCTTTCCTTTACATGAAGCAGCCACATAGCTAAGCTACAGTTTGGCCTACTGAAGAAAAGGTTATATTCATTTGTTCCAAGTCATATTCTGTCCTCACTCAGCTGAAACAGAGTCCATTAATGACTAATTTAGACATAAGCACACTTAAGTGGGCCAGATGTCCCTCTGGTGGCTTTCAAAGGCACATCCTCTCTTCATTTCCCATAACCTAGGCACTTCCTTTAGACCTTTCTCCTCAGGGTAGATAGACACATCTAGGCATAATTTAGATGTCCAAGTTTGACATTGAAAAGTCCCTCTTTACCTACCCACAGACAATACTAGTAGCACATCAACTCCTAAGAGTTGTCCAGGAAAAAGTTCTCCTTTTATTGAGGTGCTTTTAATTTTTCTTATTTATACTTCTATAATGTACATTATCTTCCACAGAAAATAAGTGAGAGCATGTAAGGCCCAGTGGTTTGTAGGTTAGAGTACCAGACTGGACTATCTTAATCGATGAGGTACTAGCTTGACTAGATGCATTTTGCCTAATGCTTTTTGTTGGGAATTTTCCACTTTGTGTAAGTAATAAAATATTAACTGGACAAAGATTTTCACTTGGATTTTCTGCAGCCTAGTTGAAATATCATGTCTATGAGGGCCAACGGAAACCTCCAACTGTTATCAACACCAGCAAGGTAGCAATTTTTCACCATTAACGATGAGGGAAAAAACAAAACCTTGAACTAGTACATGTACAAAAGAGCTGCTTTAACATTACCAAAGTGCCAGGAGTAACTTGGAGACATAATTGTTAAAAAAAATAAAAGGTACCTGGGAAGAGAAATTAAACACATGAGATAGGCAAGAGGTTAAAAAGAAAAGAAAATAAGAAAAGGAGAAATTAACCAAGGTAAAAAAATATGGCTTTAAATCTGTGGGAAAATATTTCTCACTGATGGTATTACCTACTGTATTACGGAATGGCAGTGATGGACAACATACTATGAAATCACAACCGCATGATACAAAATTATAAGAACTAAATCTGAAGCCAAAAAGGTTACTTTTTCACTGAGATTTGTGAAAGAATTCTAGAACAAAAACACTTCAGTGATCCACCTGAAGAAGGGGCCTAAACCAAGCCATGCTTGTCCATTCCTTCAAAAGTTTAGGGAGTTAAAATATGAGTAAAATATGCTTCAGAAATATCTATAAGTGAATAGGTTGCATGTACTTTCATAATTGCCATCAAATCATTATTTCAAGAAAAAGTATTATTTTGATGTAAATAATGCTTTGAACTACATGGAGAAAACTCAGTACTTTAATAAGAGGCCTCAGTGCCATGTAACACATGATGCAAATGTGTCTGAAGTAAGCACATTCTATAAAGGACAATTGTATAGTGAGTCTGCTAGAAAGTGATTTGCCAGCAATCTTTCATGAGTCAGGTATTTATACAAATGTGTAAGTGAACAAACATGCATATAACAAACATATGGCTCCCATTTGAAAAGTTAATTAATTAACTATGTACCACATGTAAATGGTGAGAGTGATACTTCTTTTTTCTTAACATTAGTTTGCACTGCTTCTTTTGAGTATAAGCTTTTGAGGCTGGAAGCAATTTTCTAGTATCATAGTGTGTATAACAAGTATCTAATGTCAGCAATGGTCCTTGAGTTTTACTATAAATACAGTTTGCTTTTTGGATGAGAGGAATTTTAAGTGCAGGGGGAAAAATGCAAGTTAAAATATTTCCATAAACAATAAGGACCACCAAATGACCAAGTCTGAGAGAGGTAAGTATATTTGCGTTCTTTTCTCTTACATGTATGACGAAGATTGTACTGAAGAATTTGTGACCAAGACAGTTCATTGCTCCAGAAACTTCAGGTTTACTTCAACAAAAGCAGTTTAATTTAGCCATCTTGATAACGTCTGAAGCATATAGGTAATTTACAATAATGATAACTTTCATCACTGTGAGAAGTAGTCTGATTACAATAGGACTAGCAAAAAGCAAAATCTTGTTTGAGATAATAATTTTACTTTCAAATTCTCATTCTTGAAAGGAATAAAAACACAGCAAAAGGAACCTGTCTGAACTGTCAACATTAATAAAAGAAACCTTTCTGTTCTGTTACAGCTGTTTCAAGACAGTCACTAAAGAGCAACATTACCGATTCGAAAGTTTTTCATGACACTAAGAGTAATTTCACTTGCCTGAATAGGAAAAGAAAGAAATATTTAGGTTCAGATTTAGAACTTTTTCTATCTATAGTGAGTTTGCCAACCCAAGGATTTTTGATAGATTTCTAATATTTCTAAGAATAACTGACAATCTTTATTTACTAGACAGAGTACACACTAAATGTATGCCGTGGTTTAGCCCCAGTCAGCAACCCAGCACCACACAGCCGCTCGCTCACTCTCCACTGGTGGGATGGGGGAGAGGATCAGAAGAGTAAAAGTGAGATAACTCATGGTTTGAGATAAAGACAGTTTAATAGGTAAAGCAAAAGCTGCATGCGGAAGCAAAGCAAAACAAGGAATTCATTCACCACTTCCCATGGGCAGGCAGGTGTTCAGCCATCTCCAGGAAAGCAGGGCTCCATCATGCGTAACAGTTACTTGGGAAGACAACCACCATCACTCCCAATGTCCCCCCTTCCTTCTTCTTCCCCAGCTTTATATACTGAGCATGACGTCATATGGTGTGGGATATCCCATTGGTCAGTTGGGGTCAGCTGTCCCAGCTGTGTCCCCTCCCAGCTTCTTGTGCACCCGGCAGAGCACGGGGAGCTGAAAAAGTCCTTGACCAGTGTAAGCGCTACTTAGCAAGAACTAAAACATCTCCACATTATCACCACTGTTTCCAGCACAAATTCAAAACATAGTCCCATACTAGCTACTATGAAGAATAACTCTATCCCAGCTGGAACCAGGACAATGTATCTTTCATTGTTCAGTGACACACTAGGAAAGTACAAACTGTTTCAACACAGGCCAAGGATTTAAACTGAAGGATTAAGAGAATAGGTCTAAAAATATAAATTCTTTTTTTTGTCCTCCAAATTCTGTTAGGAATCTTTACTTATTTATGTTACTACTGCTGTTACTATTTTGGTGAATTATATAAAGTTAAAATACATCAAATAACAAAAAACCTGCAGAAAACAGAAAATTCAGAAAAAAACTACTATGGTGTAAAGTACAACTGTACACAAAGTTATAATGCCTGCATCGTAATGAAGTTATGGTCAACTTCATTAAGAAGCCTAAGTATCAGGCTACTCAGCAAGCAGATAGTAGGATATCAGAATCTGGGTCTACACATACAGCAACGACAGTGTTTTACTGTATGACTTAGCCCTTTTGACACCTTCAGTAATTCTCAGAATCTAAATGTATCTGTCTGCAATGTAATGTTTATGCATAAGTTGGGAGCTCAATTCAATTGCCAAAACTTAAACATGTAGAACAATTTGAAATGCCCTGTGCCATCCCAAGCATCCACACAGGGCTTGAAAATATCAGATGGGACCTCTTCTTTCTTTGCCCCAAGATACCAGAGTACCAACCAGAGGTCAGGCCAATTGTTCTACTGCATCTCCAGTATCACTGAAAAGTTGTGTTCTGGCAATTTAATCAAGTTTCTAGTCAACATGTCAAACAATGTGTAGAGTCATTGTCATCCATCCAAACAGAGATGTCTAATCTGGGGTGAACTGAAGAGTTTTCTGACTCATATGAATGTGCTGAGTGGATCTCCTTGACTTTGTGAGAATTTAGGCTTTTGTGTAAACACCTACATGCAGTTACTTAGACTCAAATACTTCAGTTTGGAGCTGAATACTACTTTTTGTAAGAATGCTGAAAGGAAAAGGAAGGAGGAGAACAGCCTGAGAGAGAGGAGATTAGGATGGGGTGATGTGGAATGAGCTGATGTAAAGAAATCTTGCATGTCTAACCCCTGAATTTGACAAGGGGAGAACTAATTTTTTTTTTCAAAAGGCCTACTGCAGTTTTACTGAATTTTCTTTTTCTAATGGAATTTGAGCTGTGGTTTTACCCATACCTTTCAGAATAGTTCTTAAGAAGTTCTATGACAGTAAATCTAACTGAATGTTTTCTGCACTGCAAAAACTGTTTAAAAAATATTCACCACCTCTTGCTTTGCTTTCTCAGCTCACTGTTTCTACAAATGCACTGACATTTGCTGTTGAAGGTTGGTATATTGTATGTCGTTATATTTGCTGATATATGTTGGTATAACTGTAGGAGTCATATTGTAAACCAGCTCAGTGGAATGGTCCTCATTCTCCAGAGGAGAAGATGAATAAGAGACTATATTATCAGTCACATTGTTTCTGATGATTGTTCTTCTGTCTGTGTTATCTCTGTGGTACAATGGTAACAGACAGTACAAAATTCCCTCCCTATAGTGGCTTAGTTCTCCAAGTAAGCAGGCAGCAAATAAAAGGAAACATGTTGATCCAAAGCTGTAAAGATTACTAATTAATTTTCTAAGAGAGCGAGCAAGCAGGTGAGTAGCTCCATTTATTTTTGTGTGTTTAATCTGAATCCAACCTGAATGTGTTTAACCTAAATCAACCATTTCAATGGGTTTTAATACAATTAAGCACATTCATTGGATAGAGTTAATGATCTAAATGGACAGGTCAGACACTGGTCTGGGGAAGAGCTTAAAACACAAATATGTCAGTAATATAGATTAGTAGGAAATGGGGAAATATTAAGAAATTTATAGGCTTAGTTGTAAGAAAAGTGAAAGAAGCAATGGCATTGAAAACACGAGTGTAATGGGATGACACAGGAAGAGGAATAAAGAAGCATGCAGGGAAACTGAGATAAAGATGCTGTGGGAGATGAGACTTGTGAGCAGTGAACCACACACCACTGGCCAGGGAAGTCCCTGATGGCTGCATGGCTCCTCTCAAAGCATGGCTCTCCCTATGCAGCCTGGTAGAGAATCTTGGTTTCCCCAGCTATCCATCTTCCCCCTGCAGCCAAATTCTTCTTGCATACACTTTGTGTGCCTCATCTGGATTATCACACACGTGACCTCCATTAAACTGGGAAAAAAAGCCTCATCCCCTCTGACTACGTTCTCATCTTGTTGGATGGGACTGTTTTGGCCTAGCTGGTGCTTCTGTTGGTGATTCAGGCACAAGCAGGTGCAGAAGATCTCATACCCATCCTGTAAAAAAAGCTGCTCAAAGATGTGTCTAGGCTTAACTACATTGTTGTCTTCTAGTGAGAAGCTCCTTTTCATGTGTGACAAAGCAGGAAAGGGACAGGGATAGTGCCAGATGACTGAAAGCATACATGGAAGCTGTCAATGGCAATACTTTTGTCTTTTTTTCAGTTGGCTTGTATGTATTTCAGCTCACTATAATTTTTTAAGAAGAACATACAGAAAGGGGAAAAATCATATAGTGTGATACTACATATACCTAAAATACAGTCTTGTGGTTATGTAAGAATTGATCCAAGACTTACTGATGAACTTCAGCCTTAACCAACTAGTGTAACTTTTATAATAGAGCAGATAATTTGTACTTTGCATGCACACTGAGTGGCTATATACCTCTTCCTTTAGACTTATGAAATGAGGGCTTATATAGCTGCAATTCAGTGGAAGTTTTTAATGCTCCAGGATAAAAGGTGGCTGAATATACTGAAAAAATTTATTAACTGGGCTTGATTCTCTGTGGGTTTGTATCAGCAAGATCCACTGACTGAGCTGAAAACTCTGTTCTGACTTATTATGGCACAAAATGTTTTTCCTGGAATACACCTTCTACGATTTACTTCCAAAGCTTCCTGCAGCCTGACATAAAAGATAATATTTAAGAGGCCTGAAGAACTAAGAGGTGATCAGTTTTCATTTGAACTAAGAGGTGATCAGTTTTCATTTAAATTAACTACCTCATTCCATCCTTTTATTTAATCATAATAATTCATAATTGTTGTTAATACATTGTTAAAAGCACTGTGGAAATAAATGATATGCTATTCTTGTACTGCTGCTTGGCAGTAGAAGATCCATTGTGATTTTTCCTTTTCGAAAATTTTTGTTCATTACTATCTGTGGCATGAAACAGATGAAACAAAATACCATGTTCAGACCGACAGCATAGCAAGTAGCAGGTATTAGCAGGAATTAGCTGAAACAAAGAGCTGTGGAACAGGAGGGGGAAAAAAAAAGTGTGTTTGGCTTCCTTATACTTTGTAACCCTGAATTTCTAATCCAGAGGCAAGATTTAACTAGTTCTTATACTAGCACAAATGGAAGAAAAGGAAGGAACTTCCTCTTTAGCTTGAGCGTGTTAGGGTTGATCATAATAAAAAGTCCTATGAACTTCTTATTGACTCTTTATCCTATGATGAGGTGAGGACATGAGGGTGCATGGCTGTCACTCATCTACCTCTCAACAAGAATACTACTCTGAGGAAATTACCTGTGGTTTAGTTATCTTTAGCAAAAGCTAAGTCATGGGAAACTTGTACCTAGAGTACTCCTGCAGTTTTAAGGACCTCCACAGGTCTCCTTATGAAGGAGTGAGTTTGTAACTCAACAATGTGCTTCATAAATAATAAGTGCAAACTTTTCCGTAGGGATGCCTACCTTAAGGCAAAAGACAGAGACATCTTAGAGTTTCCCATCTGACATTTCAATCTTTATTTGCTTTAGCATTCAAAATCCTTCCACTCCTACTGCTATTATACAGCCACCTCTGCAGTGCTTAGTCATCATCAGAAGATGTGAGTGGAAGATCTGTGAGGGTAGTTTTCTCTAGCCTTAACACTCTAAATGTGCAGATTTCCAGCTGGTTTTCTGATTCTGCTTTTTCCAAGTAGATATGCCAGCTCTTAGCACTTTTCATTTCCAACCTTCTTCTGTCATGTTTTTGTTGTAATGCATTCACCCTTTGAAATAAGTTGCAAGCAGCACGTTCAGAGTATCAGGAAGAATAAGTAAACTTTCAGACTTGACAATAATTGCATTTTCTATGACAGGCTTTGATATCTTCTGTATTCACACCTATCTCTAATAAACACATCTAAGTAATGACTACCAAAAATAGATCTTATTTTTTCTTCTACTCGTCATATTCTTTTTGGCAATCTCAAGTAGTATACATGAATCTGCATTATTTCTCAACTAAGCAAAGTACACAGGAATAACAAAAGCATAGAAGTCCAAGATCGTTTCTATTCTTGATGAGAAATTTTCAAAAAGTAATAGAACACCCAACTAATAAATCAATATTATGAAACAAAGAAGAAGACTGCACTTTTTCCTAAAATATAAAAGAATTACCATGACAAACACAGATCAATAAAGTTGGGGAAATAGTGATAATAGTAAATTTGCTGATGTTAGATGCTGCAACAACTCAAAAAAATCTGCAATTAGAATCAATAGTCAGTACAAAAGTCCTACTGTTTATATAACTTTAGAGGGCTTCTCTATTTTCTTTTGTGAGGACATACTGTCTGCTTTCACTGAATATTCTTACTACCTATTTACTTTATGGATTTCCTTAACATGTCTCTCACCTGCACCACAAAATACACTCCTAAAATAAAAATACAGCATTAGCTTTCTTCCCAGGAAGAAAAAGTGAGATATTTTCTCTAAAGACATTCCTGTCCTTGGAATTACTTTTTGTTAAATGTACAGTATCTTTCTATGAATTAGGCCACACAATAGCATATGTGCAAGCATATGCACTCAGAAATATATGATCTCTTTTACTTTGTATGGGGACCTCACACAGGAGCAACCAATAATCCCGAATCAGACTGATGGAGAACGCTGCCAATCATTGTTCAAGCCTTGTTGAAAATTAACCTCTGAGGACACCCTTTTCCGTATTTGCGAGGGAACGAGTTATTTATGTTGGTGTGAATATGTCAGACATGCTATTGAGGAATACAGGTTGACTATAAAAGCAGTTCTAAAACCCACTTGCTCCTTTACCCTTCTCGACTGGGTACCATATAGTGTACCTTTAAGGGATCTGTAGACTAGAAAGCAAGCTGAAGGACATTGATAAACAAACAGTGAAAAAGTAAACCCCTCCATTCTATGGTGAGAATGAAGTGCACCTGTATCTATAAAAGGATATGACTCCTCCGACTAAGTGTAAACATTTGTAGATACCTACATGAGAGGTAATGTTCCTGAGCTCCATTTGCTGCTTAAACCTAGGTCTGTAGCACCATTTAAGACACTTAGTTAGTCTTCCTATCTTCTCTTCTGCCCCTTCAAAAGGGCATGTTTCTGAGTCCTAGCTGCCAGTCCTGGGCAGATGTTCTGGAGACTGTAACATGGATTAGAAAGCATAAGGTGCCTACATCAAGGCAACTGAATTGAGCCGCTATGTTCTTCATAGCCATGTGACAAGATGTAGTTAACCCCAAGAGTGGCCATTTCTCTTTATTAGTAAAAAAAAACAAAACGCAAGAATGACCAGTTCATACACAGTCATCCTTATTGTCCATGATAAATTCAGGTCAATGAATTCCTCTCCAGGACCTTTGCCAAACAACTCCAAAAAGATATAAACAAATGAACAAATAGTAAATAAAAAATGTATTTCAAGAGAGACATTTATTCTTTCAAAAAGAATACTTTCAAAGAAAAACAGAACTTATCCTGTTATTTATAAAAAATATAAGTAAAAAAGAAATTAATATGCAATGGAAATACAAATGAAATCACAAATACACATTTATCCTTTATTGAAAAATAACAATCAGCAATAGCCTTAAGGTAACAAAATTTGTAACGATGTAAGTTTAAGAGTGCATTTTGGTGGCCTCTTGCTAACACAGAATATGTTCTTCATACATATGTTTTTAAAATAATTTTTCTAAATGTGTGTTTAGATAAATGATGTGTCATAAATAGAAGTACGGCAGAAAATCATTTAGGTGCACTGTATCTTAACAGAGGTCATTTTAAAACCTTTCAAGAAAAAAAGTAGTTCTCCAGTTTTGATAATAGAAAGGTGGTGACTACTATGGTGAGGAATTTAGGAAGACTTTGAAGGAAAATCTTTGTGTCATAGTCTATTTATAATTGATATTCTCAGATGGCAAGATATGTGGTATGACAAGTAGAAATAATCATTCTGTCATACTCACTAAACTTATTCTTACAGCTGTGGTGTTCACAATACATTTTTTCAGCATTGTGATAATACAAAGGCATCGCTTTTTGTACTACTTACTCTTCAAGAGAAACTTTCCATCTGATTTCCTTTACAGATTCATCTTGGTTTAAGAATTGAAATATTCTGATTCTTCTTGTTATGCCAGTATTTTATTATTCAAAGAAATTATTCTTTTTCAGTCTTACAAATATTGCTTTGCCTTAGATTACTCCACCAGGATCTGTCATTCACCAGCAGAAAAGAGACCTCTCCCTCAGAGTGATGACCTCTACTTGTACATACTGCACTCAAAACACGTTCTTCACTATTACTTGCAAGACATACACACAGAAAGCGTGTTTTTGTTTTTGTTTTTTTCCCCATAATTTTCCTTTTATACACAGGCAGCAACTTTCTAAAAGCTTCGTAAACTGTTGCTTTCAGGGGTGATGATATATCTCCATTATTTCTCTTACTGAGATTTGCAACAATGCCTGATTTTTTCATTTTTTTTCTAAAGTCTTGTCTTTTACCAGTACAATTCAGCTGCTTCCAGTCATACCAAAACTCCTGTTATAATAATAATAATAATAATAAAATGATCTTATAATCCATTTGGTACACATTAGTGCTTTATTTAGTAAGGCAAATAATCAGCTGATAAATTGCAGTAGCTATGATTGAATGTAATATAATAGAACCTGGAGCGAACACAAAAACTTCAAATACCCTAGGAAAGTCAAATGATTAGCAAGACACTCAAGTTTATTCTACAGTACTCAGATAATAGTGACATTCTTTGATTTTAGAAAAAGATAACAATTTCTGAACATTATTTGTAGGTATTTGGAGAGATTAGACTCACTTCACTTAAACATTTGCAGTTCTACAAGTGATTACACTAAGTTTCCTAGAAAATAAATAAGCAACTTTTCAAAAAGGTCAGGCAATGACCAATCATTAGTGAATAATCAAGTCTTCTGTGGAGTTATGAAACAGTGCCCTGCTAGACTACAGGGTTCAATAAATATTCCTGATTATTATAATGTTATCATAGGATATATGCAATATGACAAGTTTTAGTTTTTAGTTACTCTGTAGAAATAGTCAGATGCTGTTCCAGTGATTAACATCTAAATAGTCGAAAAATGGAACAAACTGTCATATGCAAGCAGAAAGACTACTACAGAAGTCTATGCGCATAGACTTGCCTGCCTTTGACCAAAGAACTGTCCCCAGATCTCCATATTGTAAACACAGATATTCACTATAAGATAAAGTTTTTCCTGTTCATGTTACTATTTATACATATTATATGCTCACCCCATAGATTACTACTGACTATTACTGAATCATATCATTGTGCATTATGTTAATAAACTGTCCTTGTCCATCTACCTCTCATCCCATCTGACTGGACTGATGGAAGACTTTTCTACCCTGAATCTCAGCCTAAGCTATTATAATATTATTGTCTTTTTGCTTCTGAGACTAGGCATTGAATGAATAATTTTCTTTATAGCATGCCTGCAGGTAGTGTAGTAGCCATAGAAGTACTCTGCTGCCAGGTTGAAAAAGTGAGTACACAGTGTGACTTACTGAGCTGTGACAATGATTTTTACTCCTGCAAGCACACAAGCATTGCAACTTGTGTTGAAGTATTTCACAAGTATTTCCAACAATAGGAGCAGGCAAATTTAGGCAACATATTTATACATTCCTTGATCTGTGGTGGAGGAAACTGTGCTTCTCTATATATCTGTTGCATCACCAAAAGGTTTCAGAAAGCTTGAGCTGAATATACAAGTCTACAGGTCAAGTGGTGAAAGTTTAAAATAGTAAGCGTGAGATTACTGCAAGTACAGAAATATGCCAATGGCTTTAGATTTCTATGGAGGATTTGCATTTTTATAAGCATCTGGTGAGCCAAACTGCACAATGAGTTTGGCAAATATACTGACTTTTGACAAGCTGCCAGTACTTCAGGGGAACAGGAGGCACCTGATGTAATGCTCAAATATTTATTTGCATTTCTGATCTGCTTGTTTCTTTGCTGGAGCATACTGGTGCTATGTGTCCTATTGTAAAGAGATGAGGATCAAACAATGCTTTTAATACAGCCAGAACCAATGTGTGACAGATGCTTCTTTGTGCCTAGCAGTATCTTCTGGTCTAAAGGTTACAGAGAAGCTCTGCTTTGAATGACTGGTATTTTCTACTAAAAAGACAAATAGCATTAGTCACCTTGGCATAAATGCCTAAAACTCAGTAAACACTATAAAAAAAGGCTACTTCAAGACTGTCTGAACACGTAGGTGACTAAACTTATTAAGCATGTGATCATCCTACACACTCAAAAGTGTCTATTGTAAGGAGACAGGTGCCCGTGTCCCACTCTTTGCTTTATAGAAAATGAAGCATACATAGATACATACATTAGCTCTGCTGAGGGATGATGGTGACCTTTTCTATAAAGCTGAGTACCTAGACCACGAAACTATAAAGCAGGAATCTTCCTGTCTTAGTGTCTGTGCTCTCTTTCCTTTCAGAACATCTTGTTCAAAGTCATCCAAGCTGCTGTTAGCTTGAACAACAAGACTTCCTGTTTCTGAAGTAAGTTCTGTAGTTAATAAACTATGATTTTGAAATTGTAGTGGTCAATTTCATGTCCTCCAAGAAGATTTTATTGTCTAAGGACCTCTGTCCAGGCAGCATCCTGAAAACATGGAAACATCTGATATTTCTGACTGTTCCCTTACATTGTCAGTTCAGCAGAGCGCATTGTCCACAGACAATGATATATGTTTTATACCTTCAGTGGGGGGAAGATTATTCCCTAAAATAGGTAGATGGGATTGTCCCTGAAATTCTATATATCTGCCTACGCCCCTCACCCTCTGTCTCAACTCTACCCTCTTGTGAGGGTTAATAGTGTTGTCTTTTGTGGTTCTAAGTCTTTACTAATTCCATGCAGTGGTTTACCGAGATAAGCAGACCGCATTGTACTCTTCTGACTATTTCTCATTAAGATGTATCTACTAGTATTTTGCAGAAACAACAGAGCTATCATGTTAATTGCTTTACTTGTGAAACTTAGTATGTTATTGTACAATACGGTAGATAAACTTTTAAAATGTGGTTCTCTAAGTAACAAGTGTTAATATGTTATCTCAGTCTCTCATACTTAAAAAAATAAGATTATACTCAGAGTTTTTAATAATTACAGAGTACCTAAATCAAGTCTTGTTATGGATTTCTACTCACAGCTTTTCTAACTCTGCTTTATATTTTTGTACTACTCCTTATCACTGAAATTCTTACTTCTTATAAAAGCTTCTTATAAAAATAAAAGCTACCTTACCACTACACTTAATGGAATTTTTGACATTTTTCCTGGGTCAAAACTAAGACTCAGGTAGAACTTGACATAGTGGGGTGGATGGTTGATTTTGAAGAACAGTAAGAGGAAAAATATTTGGGAATATGAAAGCTGTGAAATAAAACAAACAGACAAAATGACAACAAAAAAACCACCCACCCACCCACACAAAAAAAGCCAAAACAAACTACAAAACAAAAAACCCCAACCATTTTATGGTAAACAATTGGCTGGATTCCAGACCTGCCTTTGTGTGTTTATCTTGAACGAACTTTGATAATCCTGTCCATAGGATCAAAATGGACAAATAAAAAGAACACAGAAAAAACCCACACAAACATATTTAGAGCCAAGAAAAGTAAACAGTGAAATAATAAATAATAGCAAGGCTCAGATAAGAGAGGGAAAAAAAGAGTTTCACACTAATTTAGGTATTTGTTTTTGCATTTTTCCATAAATTGCAAGTTTATCTGTATTTCTGTGAACTGTCTTCAGGGTAAAAGCCATTGTTTATGAAGAGGGTGATTATGCCAGAAGCCTAGAATATCCTGCTTATACTGGCATTCAACTCCAGTTCAGACTTGTGTTCAGAAAATGCTTGGTGAATCTTTTGGGTCTTTCTGTTAACAACTTGCTTCTCAGTGGGCTAGAAAATGCTTGTCTTTCACAGAAGTCTACCATACACTTTGCCAAACCACAAGGGTACTGACAGTTACCATTTACTGATGGAGATGAGTACTGATACCATAGTAGCTATGGTGTAAATACTAAACGTGAAACAGTACAATCCTCATCACAATAAGCACATTAAATAGCTCAGTGCTAATGTGACCATATTTCCCAGAAAACCCTTGATTTTCATTGTCAGATGCCTGTCATGACCTCCCAGTCAGGTTTACAAAAGCCGTGTTTTCTTCTGACTTTTAGAAACCTGGCCAGGGCTTGGATTTCTGCCACTTCGTGGATCTGCCAGCCAGCGGAGCAGATGGATCTCACAAGAAACAGGCTTTTCTTTACTGAGCTGGATGGTGACTGTATAAGGCAGCAAGACTAATCAATTTACTTGCACATCCCAGGTTATATACAATACAGGGAAACCTTTCGTAGAATAACACTAATGTATGCACAACAAAGCAGTAGGCAGTCAAGCATAACAAAAGGAAGCTTGTGCCTTATGAAAGAAATAAGAGGAAGCTAAAACTCTCTAACAATTTGCATTTAGATCATTTAACACAGCTAAACTTTCTGAGGCCTCATTTTATTTTCCTCCCATTTACTTTCCTGGGTTACAAATCCACACCTTCTTTGTCTTATGTCTTGTCACTTTTGATGTATTGGATTTGATTCCACAAACCTTATTACTGTTGTCCCTCCCAGATTCTTCTTCTCCATTCGATTCCTAGTTTGTGGCTGATACTATCACTTCTTCCACAGAAAAATTCTACACTGTGACAAGATGGGAAATTTCATAGCATCACAGAGTTAAGGCCAAAAGGAACCATCAGATCATCTGATCTGTCTTCCTATATAACAGAGGTTATTTCATGGTGGTGTATTTTTCTTCTGCGGATATTAGCTTAGTTTTTTAACCTTCAAACTTAATTCTTCATGCCTCCCTAATAAATTTTTTAAAAAATAAGATTTACCCTATGTAAATTCTTCAAACAGGCTGTTATTTTTCACTAATATTATCAACAAAAGAGTAAGTGTGGAAATGGCAGCCTTTATGTTGTGCTCATTTATCTGTAGATGTTTCAAGAATTCTGGTAGTCTACACTACCTTATGACACCTAAAGGACAAAATCCTAATCAGTAGAATCTGTCCTTGGGCATTAGTCACAAAGGACATATTGAGAAATAAGTAAAATGAAATCCAGTTTTATAGTCAGGAAGAATAAAACTGCTAACCACTTTTTTCTTTCAGTCCACCCACACAACATCTAAAGACAGCTGAGAAATTCAGCTATAATATTAAATGCCTGTAAGCTTTTCAGATGAGTTTAAAAAACAACTAAGCACAGTTAGGAAGTTTTTTGTAATACTTTTGTCTTTTTTAGTGCTACAGTACCATTAGTCAAATATTCAGTTCATTGAATTTACTTGAATGCGTACTTATGGAGGAAAACATTATTTTAAAACTCTTAATTATCTGTTTTTGAGTTCTTTCTCACAGCTTATTGAGTGATAGAATTCTAAATGTTTCATACCTTCAGACAGAGAAGTGTCATTGTTTTGTAAATTAGTATGTGGTCAGAAATACTTTCATTTTAACATTATAGCATATACAACTCAGTTAAATGAAAGGAATATGGTGTTGATGTATTATGAACTGAGAACAAGTAAAATAAAATTAGACTTTTTTCCAAATGTCAAAACGTATTTTATTGAAAACATTGGCCCAGAAAATTCATATGAATTTTCCAGAATTAAGTTAATATGCATGTATACTATACATGCATGAAGTTCCTTAACCATGTTCATAAAATAAAGACAATGGGAATATGTCTTCCATAAATGTGGAAAACTGCACTTTTATTCTTGAAACAGGAATGACATCTATCACGTCACAAAAATGGTAAAATAATTTTTTATGACATGGTAATTTTTTAGGAATACTTTATATTTCTACAACTAGGCAGAAAATACTGTTTTGCAACTACTTAATTCTGTTTTCCAGCCTGATCTAGACAAAAAAAGAAGGAATCACAGAATGGTTTGCGTTGGAAGGCACCTTTAAAGGTCATCAAAGTCCAATGCCCCTGCAGTGAGCAGGGACATCTTCAACAAGATCAGGTTGCTCAGAGCCCCATCCAACCATACCTTGGATGTTTCCAGGGATGGGGCACCTACAACCTCTCTGGGCAACCTGTGCTAGTGTTTCAACACCCTCACTGTAAAAATTTCTTCCTTATATCCAGCTTAAGTCTACCCCCTTCTAGATTAAAACCACTATCCCTTGTTCTATTGCAACAGGCCCCACTAAAATGTCTGTCCCCATCTTTCTTATAAGCCCCCTTTAAGTACTGAAAGGCGGCAATAAGGTGTCCCCACAGCCTTCTCTTCTCCAGGCTGAACAACCCCAACTCTCTCAGTCTTTCTTCACAGGAGAGGTGCTCCAGCCCTTGGATTATCTTTGGGCCCTCCTCTGGGTCCACATCTTTCTTGTGCTGAGGGCTCCAGAGATGGACACAGGACTCCCAGGTGGGTCTCACCAGAGTGGAGTAGAGGGGCAGAATCACCTCCCTCAAACTGCTGGGTGTGCTTCTTTTGATGCATCCCAGGATACAGTTGGCTTTCTGGGTTGTAAGTACCCTTTGCTGGCTCATGCTCAATTCTTCATCCACCAGTACCTCCAGGTCCTTCTCTGCAGGGCTGCTCTCTATCCCTTCATCCCCCAGACTGTATTGATATTGGGGACTGCCCTGACCCAGGTGCAGGAGCTTGTACTTGGTCTTGTTGAACCTCACGAGGTTCACATGGGCCCACTTTCTGAGCTTGTGTAGGACCCTCTGAATGGCATCCCAACTCTCAGGGCTGGCAGCCGCACCACTCACCTTGGTGTCTGTTGTTGGAAAACTTGCTGAGGGTACACTCCATGTCACTATGTCATTTATGAAGGTGCTAAACAGTACTGGTCCCAATATGGACCCCCGAGGGACACCATTCATCAAGAAACTCCATCTGGACTTTGAGCTGTTGACCACTTCTCTCTCGATTCGAGTAAATTCCTTATCCACTGAACAGTCCACCCATCAAATCCATATGTCTCCAATTTAGAGAGAAGGATGTGGTGGGGGATGGATTCTTATTTTGTACCACCAAAGGGCAAAAGGAACAGATTCTTATTTTTTTATCTCAATTCTAAAAGCTTCAAAATTTGTAAAATGTGAATGGTAAAATATACCTAGAAATTATTGTGATTTTGGTGTAATAATAACTGGAATGGGTCATTATTTCCTTGCTTATACCTGAGCAGTGATCAAAACCCACAATCACATATTCCCTAGCAGGTGTTTCCACTCAGTGTTTCAATTTGACTTTAGTCTTCTTGCTTTCAAATGAAGGATTTCAAATCAAGTATTTGAAGCCCATTCAGTTGTATATCTAGCGTAGTGCTTTATTAAATGAGGACTTAAGAAACTGTGTTTTGACCTTTTCCTTTCTGCTTTTTTAAATATATTCAGGAATTTAGGGGAAATCACACATTTAAAAGCCACAGCTTCTGGGAAGCAGGTATTAGTTTCTAAGTAATTTCTCATCTTAGTATTTCATGTCTTAGTGTCTTATATTTCACCCCGAGATAATTTGTCCTACCAAGCATTATGAGGCAGGAGCTATCTTTTTAAACCTCAGTCTATATAGAAAGAACAGTATTAATTTTATTCAGAACTTGCATCTGAGATAGGCTTTGGAATTTCTTTATATCAACAAAGCAAACCAGTTATTTCTAGCTATGTTTCAGTGTATCCTAAAGATGAAACTGGAAATGATTCAGATGAGTCTTTGAATTGTTGGTTTTCTAAGAAGAATCTAAAGGTTGCTAAACTGCTTACTAATAGTCACCTGAAGTTAGCTGGGTGGATTAATCTGTGGCTGCTTTTCTTCTTATGCAGTAATCTATTTGAAATGCAAATTTAAAATTGGAATGTTAATCCACTCTTCCCTTTATATTTGACAGATGTGCTGGAATGACTTTATATCAAGCTGCTAAGGCTCTACGAATGCCAATAGTGCAAGACATAACCATGAACCTATCTTTCCTTTTGCCTGGATTCGTTTGCCGCCATGTAGGAATGGCTCACAGGAATATCATAAGAAAATTGATCCTTGTATCTGTAAGAATCTGTCAGAATTATACAAATAATCAGTGAAAACAAAAAGAAAAAGAACAGGTGTATGGAGGAAAGGTCATGTTTCTTTCGACCTGCATAGTCATACCATAACCATACTTGAGATAAGCAAATATATGAAGAAATCCAAGGGGTTTTCATGTGTTGAACAGAAACACACATACATTGATAACTTCCAATGTCTGTTAGCTTATGATTAAAGGCATAAGAAAAGATGCAATCAAACTGGTACCCTAATCCAGAAACTGACTTGAAACAGGCAGGACATAATATTATTTTAAAGGTGACTGAGAGAAATTCTAAAGGATAGACATATAGCAAAGAAGAAAAGAAAAAAAAAAAAAGTAAAGAAAACCCCAAAGTAGAACATAACAAAAGGAATATCTTCCAATTTTTTAAATCTTCACATATTTTTTCTTTTATTTTTCAATCCATTTTAGTAGACAAAAAAAGAAATTACTATCTTTTAAAAATCACCAGAGAACTGCTCACTGAGAAATGACTAGATTGACTAAACTCATATTCTACTAGACAGCTATTCATAAGTATGTATGAAAGCAACAAGGGAAAAATTCTGCCACAATAATTTCAGAAAAATAGAGCCACCTCAACTCAGGTGAAAGGTTATGTGGGTACAAGTGAAAAACAAATCACAGAATTGCAAATGGAAGGGTCCTTAACGTTACAAAGATTAAGGCATCTGTGACACTGTGCAACAAGGCACCCCTTGACTTCCCCCAGGGAATCACCGTTGTTCAGGATACTTCCCACAGCACACAGGGTTGGAACCTAGTCAGTCATCCAGGGCAGCCTGCACACCCTGTAATCTGCTCTAAGACTACTTCAGGGGTGAGAAATCACTCTGGATGTAATGCAGGCTTCTCACTCTTTCTGCTCTAACCAATACACAACAATACAGCTAGAAATATATAAAGACATGCTATAACAGATATTTACAACATTAAGGTAAGGTGTAATGCTAAACATAATAGTCTGGTAGCTGATGGCAGCAATCTGACAAAGATGTAAACAATGGTAGATGTACATAATGAGAGTTACAGATTCATAGAACAGAATCATAGAAGCATTTAGGTTGGAAAAGACCTTCAAGATCATCAAGTCCAATGTAACACTGCGAAGTCCACCAATAAACCATGGTCCTTAGCACCACATCCACACATCTTTTAAATACCTCCAGGGACGGTGACTCCCCCACCTCCCCGGGCAGCCTGTTCCGGTGCTTGACAACTCTTTCAGTAGAGAAATTTTCCCTCACATCCAAACTAAACTTCCCCTGGCACAACTTGAGGCCATTTCCTCTCGTTCTATCACTTGTTCTTTGGGAGAAGAGATCAACACCCACCTCACTACAATCTCCTTTCAGGTAGCTGTAGAGAGAGATGGGGACTGCCCTCAGCCCCCTTTTCTCCAGACTAAACACTCCCAGTTCTCTCAGATGCTCCTCATAAGTCTTGTGCTCCTGACCCTTCACCAACTTTGTTGAATTCTCTGGACATGCTCCAGCAACTCAGTGTCCTTCTTGTAGTGAGGGGCCCAAAACTGAACACAGGACTAGAGGTGCGGCCTCACCAGTGCTGAGTACAGGGGCACAATCACCTCCCTGCTCCTGCTGGCCACACTATTCCTGATACAAGCCAGTATCAGGCCAATGCTGTTGGCCTTCTTGGCCGCCTGAGCACACTGCCGGTTCATGTTCATGTGGCTGTCAGCCAGCACCCCCAGGTCCTTTTCCTCCAGGCAGCTTTCCAGCCACTCCTCCCCAAGCCTGTAGCGTTGCGTGGGGTTGTTGTGACCAAAGTGCAGGACCCAGCACTGAGTCTTGTTAAACCTCATACATTTGACCTTGAACCATCCAACCGCCTGTCAAGATCCCTTTGTAGAGCCTTTCTACCCTCAAGCAGACCAACACTCCTACCCAACTTGGTGTCATCTGCAAGCTTGCTGAGGGTGCACTCAATCCCCTCATCCAGATCATTGATAAATATATTGAATCAGACTTACCCCAAAACTGAGCCCTGGGGAACCCCACTCATGACTGGCCACCAACTGGATTTAGCTCCATTCACCAAAACTCTCTGGGCTCAGCCATCCAGACAGTTTTTTACCCATCAAAAAGTGCACCTGTCCAATCCATGAGACACCAGCTTCTTTAGAAGGATGCTGTGGGAGACAGTGTCAAAGACTTTGTTAAAGTCCAGGTAGACAACATCCACAGCCTTTCCCTCATCCACTAGGTGGGTCATGTGGTCATAGAAGGAGATCAGGTTGGTCAGGCATGACCTGCCTTTCATGAAGCCATGCTGGCTGGGCCTGATCCCCTGGTTGTCCTGCACATGCCTGGTGAGTGCACTCAAGATGTATTGCTCCTTATCCTTCCCTGGTACCAGGGTCAGACAGGCCTGTAGTTTCCTGGATCCTCCTTCCAGCCCTATTTTCACAGAATCACAGAATCACAGAATAGTAGGGGTTGGAAGGGACCTCTGGATATCATCTTGTCCAACCGCCCTGCTTGAGCAGGGACATCTACAGCAGGGTGCACAGGAACATGTCCAGGAGGGTTTTGAATGTTTCCAGGGAAGAAGACTCTACAGCCTCCCTGTGCATCCCATTCCACTGCTTTGTCACTGTTGCAATAAAGAAGTTTTTTATTATATTGAGGTGAAACTTCCTGTGTTCCAACTTGTGCCCATTGCCCCTTTGTATAGATGGGCATCACATGGGCAAGCCTCCAGTTGTCTGGGACTTTTCCTGTTAACCAGGGCTGCTGATAAATGATGGAGAGGGCATGGCAAGCTCCTTTGCCAGCTCCCTCAGTACTCTCGGGTGGATCCCATCTGGCCCCGTAGACTTGTTAGTGTCCAGGTAGAGTTATGTAGTACCTAAGTTAGTGTTTGCACAGATAGTCTATCCAGCATGGTGGACAATTTGATATATGGTCCTAAACCACTGCTGGAATTCATTCATCAGGTTCTGTATCACTTGCTAGGAGAGATTCTTGCCCTTGAGTACAAGATCCTATGTAGCTCCCAGTAGTTCAGGAAAGTCCCATTGAATTCTGCCCATAATCATTGCTGGATTCTGTTCTATGGCTTCAACAACATATCTGAGTATTTTCTGCCACCACTCCACTGCCATTCCCATACTCCATGTCTGTGGTGTGCTAAACTTATATTGTTATCTTCTTAAGCGGCCACTGCACACATAGTATAATTACCATTATTTAACACTGCTGTGGATTATTCTAGTGGGGCTGTTATGCATATTATGCTAGAGGAGAAGTCCTCAGAGTCACCCAGTCCCTTGAGCTTGACTGCCATTGCCATGGCTGATATTTTTCACACCTCGATGCCTATTGAATGGTCAGAACCATCTGCCCACTTTCCCATTGGATGGCTTGCCCACTCCATGATATATTACATAGGGTAAAAGAATATATATAAACTGTTAAACAAAGGTTCATTTGCATATTGCCTTCTTTACTCAGACTATGACTACCACCTTATCTGCTCAGAATGTGACATTTCAAAACAGGAATATTAATTGGATAATGGGACCCCAGGGAATAGTTTCACCTACAATGCCAATTGGTGTGAGGAGCTCCTGTTTCTTTTATTTCTCATCTTTTTTTCTTCCTGGCAGTGATGCCTTCAATCTATTCTGAATAAGGTTGCTCACATTTTCTGCTTCTCTGTGCATTTTCAATGCCTTGCTTGCATTGACCTCACAGGTTTTATCTACACTAGGCAATTAAAGTGCCTTCAGCCATGCCCTTATGCCTTGAGGTGAAGTTATTGAATTTATCTTGCTTTTGGCAACAGTACATTATTTATTTGTTTTGTTTTATTTTGTTTTGTTTTATTTCTGTTGTTTTTCAATGGCAATAACAAATAATTCCTGTACTTCACAGCATATGTTTGTTTTCACAACTGCATGCTTTTTGGAATGTCCTTCACATTTCTGATCCCTGGTGAGAAGAGATGCTGAACTTCCTTGGATCTGAGAACATCTTGTAGGGAAGGAGAGACCTTGCTACATTGTCTGGAATATGAACACAGAGCTGGGAAGCATGGCCTAGCTTCAGGGACAATAAGGAGGGAAGGAGGGAGGAAGAGACAGAAAACAGAGCACAGGTGGGTGAAGGTGACATTTCACATCCTGTAATTAGAGGGAGGCTTGTTGTTGCTGGTGCCACATGTGGAAAATGATACATCCTTACAGTTTCACAGATATGCCAGGACTGACCTCAGAAGTGACAGACTGCTATGTTAAAACCACTCTGAAGTTAATTTAACACAAATCTATTGGCGTCACAGCATGTTGTCTCAGACAGACTAGTTTTTCTTTTTTTCCTAGAAATCTCTGTAATTCCTCCTTTTGTTTCTCCCCAATGGTTCAGTTTGTTGAAGTATAAACATGAAATGAGATCAATGTGAATGTTGCACAGCAGTGACAAGTAAAAATCCTTTCAAAGTCTGTGTAACAGAGCCAGACAAGTCAAAGTGGAAGAGTCTTGCTGGGACTGCAATAAGACATAGGCCATGGACACTATGTAGGAAATATGCATAGCATCTTTCTTATTGAACAGGCCTCACACACTAACCAAACTGAACACTAATTATGAACTAGTTTTCCTAGGACGTATATTGTCGAGCTTTTGTTTGGTTTTGTTCTCAATATTGGTAACTTCTTTAATCAGGTAATAAAAAGACATATAAACCCATCAACGTCTATTTTATGTAGGAATATTATGATGCAAGTCCTTTATAACTGACCATGTCTTCTGTGAACCCCATTGTGTACAATATAGTTCTAGTGCTCTGGTGAG
Source organism: Phalacrocorax carbo (assembly GCF_963921805.1). NCBI lineage: Eukaryota > Metazoa > Chordata > Aves > Suliformes > Phalacrocoracidae > Phalacrocorax > Phalacrocorax carbo. The sequence continues at coordinate 167,983,972 of NC_087513.1, forward strand.
CACTAAAAGCAAGTGGAGTGGTCTTTTCTTTTGTTTTGTTTTGTCTTTGTGGTATATGAGACACCCCTGAAAGGTTAATCTGAAAATTATAGCTTTCACAATAGTTGCAGCAACATTTAATTCCTGTCCAGCCATGGTGGGATGGCTCCCATGACTGAAGAATTGCAATGGAGGGTTATAGGTTCTTTAGGAAGGACATGATGGGAAGATGAAGAGGGGATGTTGACCTTCATGTGGTGGAGCAGCTGGAGGGCATGGAGCTCTGCCTAGGGATGGATGAGGAGCCAAATGAGATCTTATGGATTACACTTAAAGAGAACAGGTAAAGATGACTTTATATGGGATGTCTGCTCTAGGCCACCTGACCAGAAAGAACAAGTGGATGAGGTTCTCTACAGACAGATAGGAGTAACCTCACCTTCACAAGCCTTGGTCCTCATTGGGGACTTCAGCCATGCCAATATCTGTTGCAGGGACAGCACAGCAGGACATAGCAATCCAGGAGGTTCCTGAAGTGCATTGGTCATAGCTTCCTCTCCAAGTGATAGAGGAGCCATTGAGGAGAGGTGCTATGCTGGACCACATAGTCACAAACAAGGAAGGTCTCATGGGACACATGAAGGTCAAAGGCAGCCTTTGACCATGCAGTGACCATGAGATGGTGGAGTTCAGGATCATGAGGGCAGGGAGGCAGGTGAGAAGAAGCTCATGACCCTGGACTTCAGGAGGGCAGACTTTGGCCTCTTCAAAGATCTGCTTGGAAGAATCTCATGGGTTAAGGCTGTGGAGGGAAAAGGAGCCCAAGAAATCTGGTTAATATTCAAGGATCACCTCCCCCAAGCTCAACAGACCTCCATCCCAATGAATAAGAAGTCAGGCAAAAATGCCAGGAGGCTTGTGTGGATGAACTAAGACCACCTAGCCAAACTCAAACACAAAAAGAAATCATACATAGGGTAGAAGGAAAGATAGGTAACATGGAAGGAATACAGAAACATAATTTGAACATCCAGAGATGAAGTTAGGAAAGCGAAAGCCCATCTGGAATTGAGTCTGGCCAGGGAGGTCAAAGAGGAGGTCGGTGAGGAGCATAGCAGCAGCAAGGGCAAGTCCCATGGCTCAGTGCTAGATCGGGGCAGGCAAAGCAGTTCCTTGTACCCAAGAAGCCCGAGGGTGAGCAGAGGGACCCGTCAGGAGCCGGCAGCTCTCGCGAGCGAGGCTGACGTGCAGCGCACGCGGCGTGGGTTGTTGCCAGAAGCAACGGCGGGAGATTTAAACGGCCCCTAGGGAGCGCGAGTGACCAGGAGTGCAGCGAATAGGATGGGCAAACAGGGCATGGTGCGTCAGAAGGGCGTGGCAGTTTGCTCAGCAGTTCGTTCAGGCAGGGCGAGCAGGAGGGACGCCACAGCCCACCTGTAGGTCTACAGCTCAGGCAAGTGCTTTGGCCTTGGGCAAAATGGTGGGCACTCGCCTCATAGCTAAAACCACTGTTCATCCAGTGAAAGCCCCTGAGATGTCAGACTCATCCACCCAGATGGGTCTGGTAAGAAAGGAAACATCAGCACAGGCAGTGGGTTGCGGCAAATGCCCAAATCCCTCTTCTGACGGAAAGGTAAGTACCTGCACGAGGTGTGCACAGGTTGATGACCTGTTACGTCAGGTGGCTGAACTGCAGGAAACGGTTAAGAGGCTGCGCAGGATTAGGGGAGCTGAGGCAGAGATAGACAGGTGGCTTCAGAATCATGTTCCTGTGGCAGACACCACTGAGAAGGAGGCACCGTGGACCCTGGTGGCTCACAGGAGCAGGATCCCACATCAGCCTGCACCCTCCACCATCACAATCAGAAACAGATATGAAGCCTTAATGACTGAGGACACCCATGAGCAAGGTCTGCAAAGTCCCCTGCAAGGGGAAGCTGTACCAGCAGCATACAGTGAACATAGTGAAAAGAAATTATAATTGCTCGTGGTGGGTGACTGTCTGTTGAAGGGTACTGAGGCACCCATCTGCCGACCTGACAGGGAGTCACGAGAGGTATGCTGCCTTCCAGGAGCCAAGGTCCAAGACATTGCTGAGAGGGTGCCACAATTCATCAGGAAAACAGACTGCTATCCACTATTACTATTTCATGTAGGCATGAATGACACTGAGAGCCACAACCTGGGTAAAATTAAGGAATACTTTTGAGCCCTGGGGGAGCAAGTGAAAAACATTGGCACCAAGGTGATCTTCTCTTCCATTTTGCCAGTTTGAGGGAAGGGGGCAGCCAGAAACAGGCGCATAATGTATATCAACTCCTGGCTACGTGGCTGGTGCCACCATGAGGGGTTTGGCTTTTATGACAATGAGGTGTTCTTCAATGACGACAACATGCTAGGGAGGGATGGAATCCATCTGTCTAAAAGGGGTAGGGGAATCTTCAGTAGTAGGCTGGCTAATTTGGTCAGGCGGGCTTTAAACTGAAGGACTTGGGGGGTGGGATCCATTGTGAAAACGCTCACACCAGCACTTCCAATGGTGGAGTAAGTCAGGCCAAGCAGTGTGGTGACAAAGGTTCCTTAGCTGTCTCCCAAGAGGTGAAAAAAAAGAGTAAACACCTCAAGTGTATGTACATGAATGCATGCAGTCTAGGTAACAAACAGAAGGAACAGGAGCTCCGTGCCCACTCAGAAGGGTATGACATCATAAGAGTAACTGAAACATGGTGGGACACCTCAAACAACTGGGGGATTGCAATGGACGGTTACAACCTCTTTCGTAAGGACAGGCAAGGTAGAAGAGGTGGAGGAGTTGCACTCTACATCAAGGAACACCTTGAATGCATCAAAGTCAACTATGGTGATTGCGACTGCTCTATCGAATGCCCTTGGGTTAAAGTCAAAGGGGTCATCTCCAAGCAGGACCTCACAGTGGGCATCTGCTATTGACCTCCTAACCACAATGATAAAGCCAACGAAGCGATATTTGGGGCACTAAAGCAAGGTTCTGGCCAACAGAACCTGGTCCTGGTGGGTGACTTCAACTACCCAGACATCTGCTGGAAGAACAATACGGCAGCTCGCACGTCATCCACCAAGTTTCTGGAATGAGTAGAGAACTGTTTCCTGATAAAATATTAGATGTGCCAACCAGGAAGGAGGCGCTGAAGACTTGCTATTCACAAACCGAGAAAGCCTGCTTTGTAATATCTCTGTTAGTGATAACCTTGGCTGCAGTGACCACAATATTGTGGAGTTTGGGATCCTGCTGAGTGTGCTGAAGGTCACCTCTAAGTCAAGGATTCTTGACTTTAGAAGAGCAAACTTCAGTGCACTCAGGGCTCAATTGGGAGGGATTCGATGGCAAGCTTCCATGGAAGACAAAGGAGCCTAGTGAGTGCTGGGAATTCTTCAAGAACTCTCTATTGGATGCACAAAGCCAATTTATTTGCTACAAAGGAAAAGAAAGTAAGCGGAGCAAGAGGCCCCCATGGCTCAACCATGACCTCCTGGGTCTACTCAAATGCAAAAGGGAAGCACACCAGAAATGGAGCAGTGAAGGATTATCTGCCAAGAACTACAAGGGCATAGCCAGAGTGTGCAGAGATGCATTTAGAAAAGCCAAAGCCCAATTTGAATTGAAACTGGCTGTAGACATAAAAAATAACAAGGACAGGTTCTTCAGACATGTGAACCACAAGCAGAAAAAGAAGGAAAACATAGGCCCACTGTTAAACGGAAAATGAGAATCAATCACCAATGATGCAGAAAAGGCAGAAGTCCGCATTAACTTCTTCACCTCTGTCTTTACCAACACTGTTGGGTCCCAGGCTTTGGGAAGAAAATTGCCAATTGAACTGAACACCGACCCACCATCGGTGAATGAAGTGAAGGAAGAATTACTACAGGAGCTTGACCCCCACAAATCAATGGGCCCTGACGGCATCCACCTGAGGGAGTTCAGAGAGCTGGCTGACATCATCGCAAGGCCACTCTCCATAATCTTTGAGAAGTCATGGAAAACGGGGGATGTCCCAGAGGACTGGAGGAAGGGAAATGTTACCCCTATCTACAAGAAGGGCTCGAGGGAGGATCCGGGTAACTCTAGGCCCATCAGCCTTACTTCAATCCCTGGGAAAGTTATGGAACGAATCCTCCTGAGCGCCATCACAAGTCAAATGAAGCACGTGATTGGGAAAAGCCAACATGGCTTCACTAAAGGCAGATTGTGCTTGACAAACCTGGTGGCCTTCTATGACAAAGTGACTTGCCTGGTTGACATGGGGCGGGCGGTGGACATTGTCTACCTGGAGTTCTCCAAGGCCTTTGATATGGTCCCCCATAGTCTCCTCCTGGACAAATTGATGAGTTATGGCCTAGACAAGTGGTCTGTGCAGTGGGTGGGGAACTGGCTGACAAGCTGCACCCAAAAGGTGGTGGTAAATAGCTCTTTCTCAAACTGGCAACCTGTCACTAGTGGAGTCCCCCAGGGATCAATATTGGGCCCAATGTTATTCAACATCTTTATAAGTGATCTGGATAATAGGATCAAGTGTAGCTTAATGAAGTTTGCTGGTGACACCAAGTTGAGTGGGGAAGTAGACACTGCAGAAGGGAGAGGTGCTCTGCAGGGAGATCTGGATAGGCTGGAGGAGCAGGCCAGCAAGAACTTTTGAAGTTCAACAGGAGAAGTGTAAGGTCATGCACCAGGGAAAACACAGTCCGGGAATGCAGTACAGACTGGGATCCACCTGGCTGGAGAGCAGCTCTGTGGAAAGGGACCTGGGGGTCCTGGTGGGCAGGAAGCTCAACAGGAGCGCACAGTGGCTGCTGCAGCCAAGAAGGCCAACAGGATGCTGGGTTGCATCAAAAAGGGCATCGCCAGCAGAGATAAAGAAGTAATTATCCCGCTCTACTCAGCACTTGTCAGTCCACACCTGGAGTCCTGTGTACAGTTCTGGTCCCTGCTATACAAAAAGGATGTGGACAGGCTGGAAGGGGTCCAGAGAAGGGCCACCAAGATGATGAAAGGACTGGGAAGCCTGCCATATGAGGATAGGCTGAGAGAGCTGGGTTTGTTCAGCCTTGAGAAAAGGAGGCTCAGAGGGGATCTCATCCCCATGTACCAGTACTTAAGGGGTACTTACAGAGAAGATGGAGACTCCCTTTTTACAAGGAGTCCCATGGAGAGGACAAGGGGGAATGGAGACAAGTTGCTCTTTGGGAGATTCCGATTGGACACCAGAGGGAAATTTTTTACAGTGAGGACAGTCAACCATTGGAATAATCTACCCGGGGAAGTGGTTGACTCGGCCATGTTGGATGCCTTCAAGAGTCATCTGGACAGGGTGGTGGGCCATCTTGTCTAGACTGTGCTCTTTGCAGAAAGGTTGGACTAGATGATCCCTGAGATCCCTTCCAACCTGTGATTCTGTGATTCTGTGTGATTCTGTGATTCTGTGCAAATGAGAAGGGCTTCTGTAAGTATGTAGGCAACAAATGGAAGACTATGAAAATGTGGGCCCGTTGCTCAATGGGACAGGGGACCTAATTACAGAGGACATGGAAAAGGCTGAGGTATTGAATGCTCTCTTTGCCTCAGGCTTTACTAGCAAGATTGGCCTTCAAGAATCCAGGTCATGCCTGACCAAATTGACAAACTTTTATAATTAAATGTCTGGCTTGGTAGACAAGGGTAGAACCCTGGATATTTTGTCCCTGAACTCTGATAAGGCCTTTAATACTGTCTCCTATAAGATCCTCATAGAGAAGCTGTTGATATACAGGCTGGATGAGCAGATGGTGTAGTGCATTGAAAACTGGATGAACGACTGGGCCCAGCCAGTGGTGATGAGTTGGACAAAGTCTAGTTGGAGGCCAGTAACTACTGGTGTACCCCAGAGGTGAATACTGGGTCCAGTTCTGTTCAACCACTTAATTAATAATCTGGATGATGGGGCAGAGTGTAACCTTGGCAAGTCTGCAGACAACACCAAACTGGGAGCAGTGGCTGCTGTGCCAGAGGGTTGTGCTGCCACCCAGAAGGACCTTGAGAGGCTGGAGAAATGGGTCAAAAGGAACCTTATGAAGCTCAACAAGGAAAGTGCACCTGGGGAAGAGCAATCTCACGCACTAATATATGCTGGGGCCACCCACCTTGAAAGTAGTTTGCCAGAAAAGAACCTGGAAATCCTGGTGGATGCCAGGTAGAACATAGGCCAGCAATGTGCCCTTTCAGCAAAGATGGCTAATAGTATCATAGAATCATAGAAGTATTTAGGTTGCAAAAGACCTTTAAGATTATCAAGTCTAACTATAAACCTTACTAGTCAAAGTCCACTGCAAAACCGGTCCCTAAGTGCCACATCTACACATCTTTTAAACACCTCCCTGTGCTGCATTAGGCACAGTATTGCCAGCAGGTTGAGGGAAGTGAACCTAACCCTGTATTCAGCACTGGTGCAACCACACCAGGCGTCCTGCATCCAGTTCTGGCCTCACCAAAACAAGAGAGACACGAACGTGAGATGGACATAGACAGAGTCCAGCAAAGGGCCATGAAGAAGCTGAAGGAACTGGAACATCTCTCCTGTGAGGAAAGGTTAAGAGAGGTGGCACTGTTTAGCCTAGAGAAGAGAAAGCTCAGGGGGGATTGTATCAATGTCTGTAAATACCTGAAGGGAGGGTGCAAAGAAAATGGAGCCAGGCTTTTTTCAGTGGTACTCAGTGACAGGACCAGAGGCAGTGGGCACAAATGGAAACATGGGAGGTTCCCTTTGAATGTCAGGAAACACTGTTTTACTGTGAGGGTGAGCCAGCACTGGCACAGGTTTCCCAGAGATATTGTGAAGTCTCCATCCTTGGAGATAATCAAACTCCGTCTGGACATGGTCCTGGGCAACTGCCTTTAGGTGACCCTTCTTCAGCTGGGGGATTGAACAAAATCACCTTCAGAGGTCTCTTCCTACTTCAACTATTCTGCGATTTTTATATTTCCATGGCAAAAATATTCAATTAGAAATCTAAAGATGCTTTCTTCCAGATGGAAACATTTTGCAGAATTATTAGCTATTTTGATCTAATTATCAGTCAGTTTGAAGTGAATAACAAAAACCCAAAAACCACCTTGAATGTACAGAAACAAAACATCGTGTAATAGGTATTCTTAATTTGACATTTCATTAGCTGAGTACTTCATCACTTGACATTATGTTAGACAGCCTTCAGACAGTTTTCTGAAAGCTCAGAGTTGTTTTCTCCATCATAAAGTGTCCCAGTCGGTAGCTTTTATGCTTGCTTAATATTTTTATAATTCAGCGTTGCATTCCTAATGACAAGTAATATCAAAGCAATCAAACAAGTGCAGTAGAAGAGTGAACTATGCAAGATTTACTGTCTACCAATAGATCACATAATTTTCGAATAATGTAAGTGACAGGAACCCTACCAGGAAGCTGTCATATACATTTTCTAAGTAAGAAAATATTTAGATTGGGTTCAACTTCATACTAATGTATAAATTAAATCAGAAGTACAAATATATCAAGTCTTGAGACCATTTTTGCCCAGAAAGCAGATATGGGTTTTTTAGTGAGGTTTGAGTAATAATAATTTAAATAGCTGTTCTTTGCTGTTGCCTAGTGCTTTCATCAGAGAATCTCAAAAATTTTAACTGGTGTTGACTAAAACTCTTTTTAGAAAGTTCTTTTCTTATTTTGCAAATGGATAAACTATGGTTCAGGGTGCTTCTGTTTTTTTTTTAAGACTCCCTCAAGAAGTCTATGATAATACTGAAAACAAAACTGAGATCCCCTTGGTGAAACCAATCTTAGTCTTTTGGAGTAAAATGCAGAAATCCTCTAAAGTTTGATTGGATCAAAATTTCATCCTCCACCTCCTCAACTTGTACTTTCACCAAGTTTATTTTTATGTTCAGAGGAGTCTTTGTTCTGTTAAAAGACTGTACATGTATATATCACAAAGTAGAAATTAAATCCTGAATGGTTTCTGGATTTTTGAGCAGAAGTTTGAACGCTATGAATTGCAAACAAAACTAGAATACTTCTACTACACATTTTTAGCAAGCTGAAGCTTTTTTGACAGGTCTGTTTGCAAAAAATCAGGGTTTTTTTGGTGCCTCTACTATTAATTGTGCACTTTTCCATACACTCAAATAATATTGTTTCTGCAGGGTTAGAACTCTGTTTAATAACTGAATCCAAGTGTCACCACAGGCACAGATCTGGAGAAGGACATAATATGTTGCTGTATTTCTGTTTTGCAACCATAAATTTAAGCCAAATATTTAGTATTAGGATATTGGTGGGCACAAGACTTTCTTTTAAATGCTACATCATATTTTTGAGGAGGAATGTAATGTTAATGTGATAAGTTTGCTAACAGAAAACATAATTCATGTCAGATGCAGATCACAATTCTGGTAAAATACTAGCTCGAACTTTACCTGCAAAGGTATAAGTGCATAATCATTTTAAGGGCATACTCTAACCAGCATTCAACAGCAGCACACATTCATTACAGGCCTCTAACTAATGACAAAATTGTTTAAATAAATACCCTCATGCCTTGCATAGAACAATCTCCTATGACTTCTTTCCTGATGACTGAATTTTATAAAAGTAATATAAAAAGCATGCTTGTTAATGAACGTTTTTTAGGTTTACATAGAAATCTCAGATAAAACAATCAACCTCTTACATACCCACCCCTCAGAAAACCCAGACAGATAGAAATGGGGCAACTTAAATGGATTCTAGAGATTAATAAAGGAAGAAGTCTAGCATTGTTATTCAATTCCTTTGTTATATCTTAAAAATTATATATGCTTTGGAGTTTTCAATGAGATTTGCCCTGGCTATCACTGCAATAAAAACCTGATGTTATTAAAAACTGGAAGACCATATTTATAATTTTCTTGGTTTGTTTTACTATGATCTGTAAATGCTTTTATTGCATGTTGAATACATTAATCATTAAATATGCATTTCTCACAATAAAATATAAATCAATAGTGTGTCTTATTTAATAAACATTCAATTATTCCCTAAAATATTAATTTCCACTTAAAATGTATTTTGAAAGTGTTTAACTTTTTGTCCTTATAGATCTTTATTTTATTCTCATTCAAAAAATGCCTTAATGTACATTAAAAGAAGACATATTGGGAAAACAAAACTTTTCAGACTCTGTAAGCTATAATAAATAAGTATTAATTATCAAGAAATCTCTAAATGCCCTGAAATGATAATATGTAGTTAAACTATTGCATTGACCTCTATTGTCATTAAGAAGGGGTTTTGTGATCGAAAAAATATTTATGCTAGTTCTCAAATGGAAACTCTTCAGATTCTCTAGTGACTCAATTCAGAAAGTGGCATTAAAACATTACAATTCAGGGCTCAGTCCCTTAACTTTAGGTGTTGGCATATATATTTTATCTACAACACCAGTGACAATGCTTGTTCTTGGAATGAACAATCGAAGAAGGATGGGTGCACAGAAGTAGTTAAAAATACCAAATGGAATAATAGAAATTATGAGGAAAGGACTTAGAGAACGTCGCTATGCTAGTGCATGTATTTGTGGTTAGCCATTTTTCTGATTACTGAGAGCAGACCTGGTCTCTTTCCCCTTTTTCCAGAGAAATACCTATGAGATCCTGAAAAGGTGCATAGAAGAACAGCAAGTATGACCAAGGATTGTGGCAAAGATTAACTAAGAAAGAAGAGTGATGGAATAATAAAATCGATATCTTCAAAACAGTGAATGGCATGAGGAAGACAGTTGCTTACTTTCTTTCCCAAAATACAAATTAGGAAACATTGAATGAAACTAGCAGATGGTAGATACAGAATAAACATAAGGAGGTGGCTTTTTATAAAACGCGTACTTCAGTTGTATAACTTTTTGCCACAGCATCCTGATGGGTTTAAAAAGCTTAATGGACATTCGAGAGATGATGGACAAAGTCTGAGGAAAAGAAATCCATCAAGAGATACTAAAAACTTAGGAAGTTTAGTTTGACCAGTTCCTCAGCTGCAGATTATTGGAGGCTGGGAAACTATTTGTGAGAAGTATTGCCAAGTGCTTACCTTATCCTTATACTCTGTTCCTATATGCTCCTACCTCTCTGTTGTTGTCCACTTCTGGAGAGAGGACTCCAAGCTAGACAGACCTTTGGGCTGACTATTATGTCCATTCTTATGCTATGGTGTTCTTTTCTTTCCTGCTTTTATCCTTGGACATTAAGCAATTTGATTGTTCAACAACCAGAGAGGCAATGGAACACTAATTACAGGGAAACCAGAAAGGAAGAGCCAGAGTTTTAAACTCTTGCTTTCAGTCATTGTGAGATGCTTTTTTTTAAAGCTTTTTTTAAAAACTCTCTGAGAAACAAGTTCATGAAGTTTGGATTTAATTTATAAAGTCATGAGTTAAATTCAAGTTTTTAATAATTAAAATTTACAAAACACCTAATATCGACATCTCAAAACACCTTTACAAAAATAACATTTTTTCTGGAAATCATGGAATTAATCTTGCAGCTGAGGAAAAAGAGGCACAGAAATTTTGACTTACATATGACCATAGAGGATGGTTTCCCTGAAGGGTCCAAAGTACTGGTTCTAGAAAAATGCAGATCACCTTTACAGTGAAAATTAGATTTAGCGACACTATTGCTATATTGTAAAGTACTTCAGATTGCTTAAATATGTAGCAGTAGCTGTGCAAGAAATTATTTTCTATTGCTATTTTTAAAATAATTATTTTATAAAGGAAAAGATATTAAATGTCAATGGGCAGCATTTAACAAAAAGGCCCCCAACTACTATTATAAGCATATAAAAGCACTAGTTGTGCGCTTTGGAGGTGCACTTCTATTTCTGGGCTGGTTTATGAAAGTAGACTTTTCTGAACCTCCTCCTGTGTTACCAGGTTGGCCAACAGGATTATTAATAACAGAGTGGCAGCCTTGACCCTCCAGCTGCCACCAGGGTGTATTTTAGACCACAGGGCTCATTTTACTTTAAAAATCTTCTGATTATTTTCATTGTTTATGTTAATTAAGAAACTCCTGAGACATAATTTTGGAATGATATGTCAGGTCTTTTTTTGAATTTCCATATGCTTGTGCATCTCCTTTTAATGGATAGTTTGCTCTCCTCCTAAGGTCCAGAGAGATTTTAGAAAAGACAGAAAGTCTTTGACAATACTTTTAATAATTTTTTGGTGATTAACATGTAAGTCAGGATTCATCACCCAACTTAAATTCTGTGAAAGTTAGGCAAATAATATAAAGCACTTCTTTGCACTCCAAATAGAGTAATTTATACCACCAGAGTATAGTTCATCCTACCTCTCTTAGATACCTATCTTATAAAGAGATTAATTGAATTTTGAATGGAATTCCTTGTCTCCATTGATTATTGAGGAACCTTGATAACTAGACATGATGGGTGGAATTAATTTCATTGAACTTTAGGCAGCTATAATGTCTATATCTGAGGGAATGTCTGGAAACTCCTTTGTAGTGAACGGGATGAAATAAACACTTTCAGAGAAAGCTCACCTGACAATTTAATCATCTACATATCTATACTGGTTTTGGCTGGGATAGATTTAATTTTCTTCATAACATCCCATCTAGTCCTGTATTTTGCATTTGTGACCAAAACAGTGTTAGTAACATACCCATGTTTTACCTGTTGCTGAATAGTGCTTGCACAGCATCAGGGAGTTTTTGTGTCTCACAGTGTCCCCACGCGTGAGCAGGCTGGGGGTGCACAAGAAGTTGGGAGGCAACACAGCTGGGACAGCTGATCCCGACTCACTGAAGGGTTATTCCATACAATATGACATCATGCTCAGCAATAAAAGCTGGGGGAAGAAAGAGGAAGGGGGGCACGTTCAGAGTTATATTGCTTGTCTTCCCAAGTAACGGTTACACGTGATGGATCCCTGCATTCCTGGAGATGGCTGAACACCTGCCTGCCCATGGGCAGTAGTAAATGGATTCCTTGTATGTGTGGCTTTTGCTTTACCTGTTAAACTGTCAATATCTCAACCCATGAGTTTCCTCACTTCTACTCTTCTGATTCTTTCCACTATTCCACAGTGGAGGAGTGAGCAAGAGCCTGTGTGGGGCTTAGCTGCCTACCAGGGTTAACCCACAACATAATCTACTTTAAAATGAGATTAATTTCACCTTACTTCACTTATTATGAACAGGTTCTACATAATCAACACAAATGTAGGTATCTTCATTGTAGATTTACAGATATATTCTTCTAAAACCTAAATTAGATGATACATTTTCCTCTGTAAGAACTAAATGAAATTCCACCCACATATCCAGACTGGTAAAGGTAGGATTTACTAAAAAAACCAAACTCTCTCACAATGTATTTCAGCTGGATTACATGTCTGTATGCTTGTTGCAAATCTGTAAAATAAACATATTACACAATGTATGATTTAAAACAAAATGTAATTTTGTGTACACCCTGATTTCAACAAAGTTCTCAAGTTCTGCTCCCTCTCACAGACTCATGACAGAACTCAAAACTTTTCAACCACAGACACTCAATTCCTCTGCTCTAGGGCTCTTCGATGTCATTCCTGATGCTTTCTGATTTCCTTCAAACCCATGTAAAATTGCAATGCTCTGAATCCTTTTTACTCTGTCTTCTTTGTTTTCCTGGAAATCGCCATTTCTCACAATTTTTTTACCACTCCTTTAAGGCTTTCTGGTATTTATGCTGCAATCTTTCCTTTAAAAATAGTAGATGCACCTTTTTTGACAGACCGTTGTCAATATTTTAGATATTTTAGTGGTGAAAAGAGAGGACATTTAAAAAAACCCCACCATTGTTAATTAGACTTTTATGATGTAAAATTAATCTCTTCTAAATCTTAGATATTTATGAATTATTTATAATTTGGGTTCATTGGAGCCACACTCACTGCATTTAAAACTGGTCGGCAAAGAAGTGGGACTTCTGGATTCATTACAGTGGAAAAAAAGAGCCCCACCTTTTTTATTCCCATTTTGAACACAGAGGAAAAATGCTTTGGATGCATGTGGTGCATTCCACTAACTACAGAAAAATGCTAGGGTAGATAAGAAACTTATAAATGAACATACCCTGTTTTTAAAATGCCTAAATTTAGGGAAGAACACATCTATCAAATTCTCCATAAAAACTACTTTAGGAAATTAATCTCATATTTTTGTTTTTAATCACCTTGAGAGACTTCTGAAATTTCTTAAATTAAGATTCAAACAATTCACCTTCAGTATTTTCTGTGCAAATGGATTTGTCAGATCATATAATAATCACATGGTAATTACCGCAGCTAAAGGAAGTATCTATTAATGAAATAGCTATAGGTAATCTAAAGAAGTTACGCTTTTAAAAAGAATGCCTACTATCAATTATATCTTTGTAAAACATACCAATAAAGCTGCAACAAATCTGTAAAAAAATATTCACTATTTTTCTTTGTCATACTATGGTATGGGCATCATGTCAAAGAAAGGCTATTACTTACAGTATAAGGAAAAAATACCCTTGCCATGACACCATTTACTACTGTGCTTAGTTTGCAGTCCTCTAATAGGTTCAAGGTAAAATATGCATTTAGATTTAGGAAATTCCTTACCTAGAGTGAAAGAAATGAAAAATGAAACCTAGAGAAAGGCGGAATGCTGCCTATTAATTATGCATTGTAAAGCTAAATGGAGCTGAGGGCATCTGTCCTTTCCCACCTTAATACCACAAAGTCTTCAACAAGTTGCAGAAATGAACAAAGAGAGACTAGAAGATGACTGAACTCCTTCTCTCAGAGAAGAGAAGAGAAGAGAAGAGAAGAGAAGAGAAGAGAAGAGAAGAGAAGAGAAGAGAAGAGAAGAGAAGAGAAGAGAAGAGAAGAGAAGAGAAGAGAAGAGAAGAGAAGAGAAGAGAAGAGAAACTTCCCAGAGGGGGAAAAGGTGAAAACAAAGGGCATAAAGATCCTATTAAAAAGGCAAAGCAATTCTTACCAGATAAATAAAGATCAGTAGGAAAGAGGGAAACTGACATTGAAGAAAAAGTGAGATGACACGGCAAAATAAGAAGCGAAGGAGAAGATACGGGAATGAACTTATATTAGACGTGAGAAAAAAACAAGGTATATGAGATATCTCCCAGAGGTATATTCATGCAACATATGAGGTTCCTATTTTTTTGTGCTGGATGTTAGCATTTGTGAAGAAAACCAAAAGCATTGGGGCTGAATGCTGGCAAGCAGGTTTTACTTGATGGATGTGCAAGTCACTAAACACAGTAAGTAGTAAAACAAAATAACAGTGTTTTGATCAATGAATTTTCTTAACAATTTAGAAAAAATTCTGTGTTCAAATCAGTGTATAAAAATACAGAGATAGGACTTGACTAGTTAAGGCTATCACTTGCCAGACACAGAACGTTGCTTTCTGTGGTGGGTTGACCATAGCTGGATGCCAGGTGCCCACCAAGCCGCGCTGTCACTCCCCCTCTTCAGCTGAACAAGGGAAAGAAAATACCTTGACACACAAATCCAATACACATTCATTCCTTCTTTTTGTTCCATATGTTTATCATCAAAACTGCTAGACATCTTACTTTTATGAAATGATTCAGCTTTCAAGTGAAGATAAATTATTGTATAGCCAGTAGAGAAACAGAATGAATTAAAATGTAAATAAATGTTTCATGATGAAATATGCTAAGCTCACTTTAAAATAATTTGCTTGTTTTTCAGTCTCCTTTCTTCCTAAAACTGGTTTATTCTTTTCTGTCTTCAAAACCTGAATGCTTAGGAACGCTCAGTAATTCTTAAAGAACATTGTTTAAAAAACCTGGCAATAATCTGCTTCAGAGGTAAATTCAGATTACTGTCATGTAAGTCTTTGTCTTCCTTTAGGTATCTTCTCCAAATAGGTAAGTTAAACATTAGTTTTTCCAGTAACTTTGAAACTGATATTAACCATTTTGCAGACAGAAGAAAATACAAATGATATTTTTCAGCAAGTACCGGTGTCTTCTTGTTTCTTCTCTGAATTAGGACAATGCCTTCATCAGTCACCTGAGCAATGAGATGGAACACACCAGCAGCAATTTTGTGGGTGATACTAAATCAGGGGGAGATGATGGTAAGTTGCAGGGCAGGGTCACCATTCAGAGACCTCAGCAAACTGTAGGAACAGGCCAAATGACACCTCACTGAGTTCAGCAACAAAAAAATGCAAAGTCCTTTCTGAGTCAAAATAGAAATGGATAGAAAACCTTTTTGTGGAAAAGGACCTGGGAGTCTTCATGTGCAACAAGTTGAAGAGGGACCAGCAGTGTACACTGGCAGCAAGAAGGCTAACTGGGCTGTGCCAGCAAGAGTGTAGCCAGCAGATCAAGGAAATTATTATTATGCTCTATTTGACACTTGTGAGTTTGCCTCTGGAATACTGTGTCCAGTTTTGGACTCCCCAGTACAAGAAAGATACCAGTGAATGGAAGAGAGTCCAGCTGAGACACTAAGGTGGTCAGGGGTCTGGAGCATAAGATGTCTGAAGAGAGGCTGAGAGAGCTGGACTTGTCCAGCCTGAAGAAGAGAAGGCTGGGTCAGGGAGCTCACATTATTCTACACAATTTAAGAGGGTGTTGTAAACCTGATGGAGTGAGACACTTACTATATGTGCACAGTAGAAGGACAAGAGGCAAAAAATCGAGGTTACAAGAAGCGAAATTCCTACTGGATAAGAGACTTTCTTCACAGTGAGAGGTTAAGCACTGGAACAACTTACTTCAAGAGCTTACAGAATTTGTCTTTGAAGATGTTCAAAACTCACCTAGAAAGGCGATGAACCGCCTGAACTAAAATTGAAGTTGCTCCTGCTTTGAGCAAGAGATGTGACTGGATGACCTTCGGAGGTCTGTTTCAACCTCCTTTTCCTACAAATTTATATTTCTTTCCATTTTTAGTTTATTTCACTACTTTTTTCATTAAAGCAACCATATTTAGAGTCTTAGTCGTAGGCTCCTGTATATATGTGTGTGTATATATTTAATATACACACATGTACATATAAATATTTATTTTTACATAATATATGTATTTAATATATATAATGTACATTTTACATACATATATAAACTTCATACAAGAAAATATCTCTGAGTTACTGTCAACTCACATAGATCTCATTAAGCTCTTTTCTCCAAATTAATTTGTAATGACTGAATCCTAGATAAATTGAGGAGCCTAAATTACATAGAAATTTGGATTATTCATGATTCGTTTTCACAAATCCTGTTCTGAAATGGTTATTTACAATTATGCAGGGAGAGTATAGAGTACTGAAGCCATCCTTCCCATGAAAGTAGGAGCATACAAATCCTCTTCTGGCATATGCAAACTGAATAATGAAAATAACTTTCATCATTAACTAAGGCCAGGACAGGGGTTATTTTCCTCAAAATGTGATAATAGAGTATGGACTTTTAGGGCACAAATATTTTTCTCTAACTTTAGATATACTAAATTTAGACATATGAATGCAATTAAATTCACTACATTGTTAAATGACTATTTCATTCCATAGGTTAAAAAGTGAATTTAACCATATTACAGCAGCTGCAAACATTTAACAACTATCAGATGTCTAACATCGAGTGAGATTCAACTCACAGCACGTAGTGTTTTATAAATTACACTAATGGGGGTAAGTTTATATTAGAATAAAATAAATTCAATAATTTAACCAAGTCACTGGATTAAAAAATGACATGTCGTAAAGATTTTTTTGAACATCATTCTGTCTTATATGCAGAGATGTAATGAGCAATTCACTAATTTTCCATAAGGTTAATGTAAATCCTGTGAAGGTAAATGTGTATAAGCTGAAATGCTATTTGCATTAGAGCAGCCATTTAAACTCTTGAACACACTTCACTTCTAAGCTAAATTCACCTTCCTTACATATTTGGCTATAAATTGTATATTTAACATTTATAACCACCACATGACTTATAAGAATTTGAAAAGTAATAAAGATAAGAATGTTCATTTTAGGTTATTGGATTTCTCTCTAAGACATTTTAATGATTCTTCATGAGTCAGCTCAGATTTCATGATTATGTTAAAAGTAGAGTTGTAAAGTCAGGAAAACAATAAAAAAGGTGTGAGAATCTGGCTGCTGCTTCAAAACAAGGATAGGTGGTATTATTACTTTATTAACTTTCTACCTGATCATTGCTTGACTTTGTTCTCATACCACTCTACACTCTTTTTTTCCCCACAAAATATTGCATATATAAAACTGGATGCTGAGAAAGTATATCTATTTTCTCCAAAATAACCAAAGATCTTTGAAGGAATGTGTAAAACTAATTAGGAAAAAAATTTTAAACAGCATGTGGGAACTCAGTTAAATTTGGTATATGTAAAATAATTCAGTTGCCCTGAGCAATATGTCTTTACCTAAATTCACAATATCAATTTAGAATCACAGAATGGTTTGCGTTGGAAGGCACCTTTAAAGGTCATCAAAGTCCAATGCCCCTGCAGTGAGCAGGGACATCTTCAACAAGATCAGGTTGCTCAGAGCCCCATCCAACCATACCTTGGATGTTTCCAGGGATGGGGCACCTACAACCTCTCTGGGCAACCTGTGCTAGTGTTTCAACACCCTCACTGTAAAAATTTCTTCCTTATATCCAGCTTAAGTCTACCCCCTTCTAGATTAAAACCACTATCCCTTGTTCTATTGCAACAGGCCCCACTAAAATGTCTGTCCCCATCTTTCTTATAAGCCCCCTTTAAGTACTGAAAGGCGGCAATAAGGTGTCCCCACAGCCTTTTCTTCTCCAGGCTGAACAACCCCAACTCTCTCAGTCTTTCTTCATAGGAGAGGTGCTCCAGCCCTTGGATTATCTTTGGGCCCTCCTCTGGGTCCACATCTTTCTTGTGCTGAGGGCTCCAGAGATGGACACAGGACTCCCAGGTGGGTCTCACCAGAGTGGAGTAGAGGGGCAGAATCACCTCCCTCAAACTGCTGGGTGTGCTTCTTTTGATGCATCCCAGGATACAGTTGGCTTTCTGGGTTGTAAGTACCCTTTGCTGGCTCATGCTCAATTCTTCATCCACACGCAATTCACATGTAGTGTAGTTCCATATAGAATTATACCATGAGACCATTAAGTTTACTCAATAATTCTTTTATTAGGCTGTGATCAAAAAATACTTCTGTAAGCTTCAAAAGCTCATAGATTTAACTGCTGTTAGTTTATGTTCCACCTGTGTTATATGTATATTCTGGACCTCTTAACAACTCCACCCATTTCTTGATTTTCTTGTTTATCATTACTATTAAAATATATTTAGTTATGTTTAATAACAAAATAAATCAAAAGCATATGAATGAGTGTTTATGGAATCAGATAACTTTCAGAGACACTTAAAATTCTTGTATACCCTCAAAATCAATATATTTGAATGTATATATCATTTACAAGTGCTTCTGGGTAACATGGTGGGTGCACACCTTCAAGAGTTTGCAAAAAAAACCAAAGCTATCCAACAATGAAAAAGAAATTTATTTATTTGTCACTGCTTTCAAAAAGCATCAGAAATTATTGTTTATTTCTTCATTTTACCATAGAGCTGAAGAAAAATATCTTACTAAATTGAAACTTTTTTATGTAACAAGAAATAAGTTTCTGGACTGACAACATTTATGCCAAGTCTTTGATGCAATTTCAAATGGTCAAGTTATTAGTAACCCCTGAGAATAGCAGCTTTTGACAGAAATTAAGGAATCACCTGAGTTTTAGAGCTGTTGACACAGTTCTAAAAGAACAGTGCATCTAGCTGTAACAGTAACTCAAACTGACCTCTGCTGCTTCGTGAGAGAGTGGCTAAGGCGACTTGTTCCTTGCAAAATCTTCTTTCTGACTTTTGGTGAGAGAATAATTATTCTTTAACTCTTTTAGTGATTCAGCCTTTTATAGGATCAGAAAAGTTAAGTCTTTTATGTTTTTCCCCTTGAATTTTGTTCAGCTTCCACCAAGTCTCTTAGAAATAGAGAGGGAGATTTTCAGGTCATAGGTCACAACACAGTCAATTCTTGAACATTTTCACCTTTAAAAGAAGAAAACAAATTTAAACTTTCTTTATGCCTTAGATAACTAATTACACCTCTGTTTTTAAGTGTTCTATAGCTGTTTTAAAAATATACATGTAAAGGAGTATTAAAGTACTTATTTCTTCAAGTCACAGACACTACAGTAGAAAGTTAGACAAAATTACTAAATCAATATTTTTATATATTTTACCTTCAGCGAACCTTGCACCTGCAAAACTGATTTTAAAAAAAATCAGCTTTGCATTTTTGCCTTTGGTAGAATAATAAGGTGACCCTAGTGCTTACAATGTCTTCCATAGTTACTTCTTGGAGGGTGAAGTTGTATACTATATATACTCTAAAGGAAATAATGAATTTTGACATGTAGTATCATAAGTACATCACTTTTATGTGGGTGTATTCTGCTGTACTTAAGGTTGTATTTATGCTTCCAAAGTGATGTATGAACTCTTTCAAGACAAGTTTGGGAGACTAATGTGCTTACAAAGTGAGTGTATAAATGTATGTGTACAGGTGTAAGCATTTAAATTTACCTGATTGCTTTTGACAGACAACGTGACAGAAATTTACCCCATGACTCCCAACAGTGTTCCTTAGCACAAGCGCATGAGCAAACGTAGAATTAGAAACAGATGTTAATACGTGTGGATGGAAGCACAGAGTTTCAGTGCATATACTTGCACATACATTACTGAGACAGAACAACAGCATTTTCAGCTGCCATTCTGCTTTTCAAGAATAAGAATATATGCAGGGACATAGATCTTAAACTAACATAAATTGCTGTAAATCTACCAATTTCAGTGTTAGTTTCCAAAAGAATCATTAGAAAACTCACCTCACAGCTGCATCTGAGCATAGGTAAAATATATTATGGCCTAGGGCAGTGGATAGATGGAGGCAGCAAAAGCACTGCACAGATGTTGACATCTTTGCCTATTTCCAGTGCCCTGGAAACCCTGTCAAACCACTGTTTCTGAATGGGTATGTGACTTTTTTTAGAGACAACAGTTCCTGCCTTTTCCTCATTTATTTTCATAATGATCTGTCTCGGCTCACTCTTTTCCAAATAGCAGTACCATAGCCCCAGCCTCTGATTCTTGGGGCAGCAAAATTTAGTTGTGTCTGTAATACTGGGAAATAATTAATAGTCTCTGAAACACCTGTTTAGCTTCTGAGTACTCTGTCATTTTGCTATGAAGTCAAGGCTGCCCCAAAAAATCCCTTCTGGTATCACAAATTTTCTACCTTTTTTTTGCTAAGAAAGGCAAGGAATGATATCTATTCTACTTACAGGATTTTGTCAGGAAAGTTAATCCCCAAAAGCACAGCTTCCACCATATCCCAGCAATTAGCACTTTGCCACTAATTGCTGGAATGTGATCCGTATGTTACCACAAGAGTTATTCTAATTTTCAACATATTTCCAATTTTATAACATTGTCCTTTGCTGTTCTTTTCTTGCAGAAGCACTCAGTTTTCACAAGACTGTTTCAGATATATCCTACTTTGTTTTGTTTCTTAGGACTGAACCTTCTCAATTTAATGTCATAGTATTACAAAACTATATATTATTTACCTGTCCCAAATCAAGTATGCATCTGAACACAGAGATAATTTTAGGCACTGGTGTAGTCCTACATAAACCTAAGAAATTGTTTACAATGTTATATGATTGCTATGATAAGTTTGTGATTTTTATGGCACCTTTGAGCTAGCGTGCGGAAAAACATACAGCACTGAATTAAACCATTCTGAGGAAATTATTGAAATACTTAAGTTATTTAACGTCACAAATCCCAGATCTGTGAAACATTTTGATACAGACCGCATACCCTGGAGGCTGATGCTCAGTCAGTGCCAGCCTTTATTCTGTCAAGGTAATTATTCACATGCCATACAACACTACCCAAGTATGGTTATTGTTACCTATGGACCATTTTGCTTAGCAATGAGTAAATGCTGTTATAGCAAAAATACTAAAGATTCTGAAATAAATAGTATCTAGCACAATGTGGGCAGGAAAAGAAATTTGCAAATGCTTTTGCAAATGCATATTTCTAGGACAGCATTGTTAGTACAAGCTTGTCTTTACATTCAAAAGACAGTGGTTCTGTTTGCCTTGAGTTACCCAAGGATTTCACAGTGCTCTAGATACATGCTATGCTCATGTTATCTGGTCACATATTAGAATTTAATCAAGCCCATATAATTTCATATTAAGATGATTTATTAATCCCTGCCCATGCTCAAATAGAGGTAAAAGAGCTAAAAATAAAATGTTTTGTGAAAAGATCAGAAGTAAATAAAAAAATATTCTCAGCTAATAAGAAGTGAAATGCACAGAAATAGATGTGAGACATTAATATTGATCATAATTAATGAGCAGCAAATAAAAGTAGCAGGAAACATTTTTGACCCTCCAAATGTGCATGAATTAACCTGTTTTATAGGGTCTATATAATTTCCTCAAGATTTTATACCCATGTGTAGAGCAGTTAACAGGCTTTTGACCAAGGTGTTTAAGAAGAAAAGCAAGGTTGGGACTGGAAATCAGCATGCGATCAGCAGTCAGCCACAGAAACAAGGTTAACACAGGCACATGCATTAGGATTCCTCCAACCAGCACAGTCATTTTGCTTCCATTTTGAAATGACTCCAGATTCAATGGGAGCCACACAAGAAGAAGGAAAGAAGCTGAAGACCTTCACAGAGTATGCAGTATTCATACAGTCTTGGTGATAGATACACCTGGCAAGGGAGAATCTCCCCGCCGTGCCCATACATGCAGCTGAAGTACAAGTCATCCTCACTCTTTTGCGACAAGGCAAGTCAAACAGCAAAGTAGTTATCTGAACAAATTCAAATAGCAGTTTCCTAAGATGCAATGTGGGAATGCAATAGTGTATGCACTTAGTTGGAAAAAACAGTGTGGAGTAGATTTCAAGATAACAAACAGATCAAAAAAGCTATTGCACCATTTAGTAAAAGAGAATTAACCATCAGTTCCACCCAGGAGGAACTGGCCTCAATAGCTGGAGAAACTGAAGCCATATAAAGTAATTTGTGGTAGGACAGATTGCTGTAAAGATCCACAGGACAGAACACCTTACTGGTTTACTCAGTATGCAGCTACCAGCAGTTGAGGTATAGAGCCTTCCAGAAGAACCTTGCTCAGTACCAGTTGCTAACCTTGAACTACAGACAGGCATGGCTAAATTGTTAGACTCAGATGTAAAGGAAGGGACAAATATGTTTCCTC
The DNA here is from genome assembly GCF_963921805.1 of Phalacrocorax carbo. Classification (NCBI taxonomy): domain Eukaryota; kingdom Metazoa; phylum Chordata; class Aves; order Suliformes; family Phalacrocoracidae; genus Phalacrocorax; species Phalacrocorax carbo. The sequence goes on from NC_087513.1 coordinate 168,006,390, forward strand.
ATCACAGAGTGAGATGATCTCTCATAAGCAGGAGTTTTGAAGTTGACTTTACCTGGTACAATCGTGATTTTAGCAATCACAATAGTCTTGTTTTCATGTATTCTATTGAGTATAAATTCATGCACTTTTTCTAAAGACAAAGTGTCTGCATAATTCTTTTGCTTATCTTTGTATCATATAACCATGTTGTGGTTTAGCCGGCAGCTCAGCCCCACACAGCTGCTCGCTCACTCCCCCACCGGCAGGATGGGGGAGAGAATCAGAAGGGTAATGCTCATGGCTGAGGTAATGTCGTGGTTTAGCCCCAGTCAGCAACCAAGCATGATGTCATATGATATGGAATATCCCATTGGTCAGTTTGGGTCAGCTGTCCCAGCTGTGTCCCCTCCCAGCTTCTTGTGCACCCGGCAGAGCATGGGGAGATGAAAAAGTCCTTGACCAGTGTAAGTGCTACCTAGAAACAGTTAAAACATCTCCACATTATCACCACTGTTTCCAGCACAAATTCAAAACATAGTCCTATACTAGCTACTATGAAGAAATGTAACTCTATCCCAGCTGAAACCAGGACAGATAAGAACAGTTTAATAATGAAAATAAAACAATAATAACAACAACAGTAATATAATGAAAAGGAAAATAACACGAAAGGCAAAACCCATGGCAGGTGGGGCGGGGGGAGGGGGAATGAACTACCAAAAGAAACTGAACCTGATGCAGCCACCCACCAACCTGACACCACCCATCCCCGAGCTGCAACAACCCCCCCCCACATCAACTGCCCCGGTTAATGCACTGGCCGTGGCGTCACATGGTACGGAACGAACACCCCATTGGCCAGTCGGGGTCAGCTGCCCTGGCTGTGGCCCCGCCCCTCCCGGCCTCCTGCCCACACGGCAGAGCGTGGGGAGCCGGAAAGGTCCCTCACTGCTACAGGCGCTAGCTACAGTGAAGAGAATTAACACTTTCTCAGCCAAAACCAGCACAAACCATAATTTTTATACAGGCACTAGTAACAGTAGTTATTTGATATAGAGCAAGATCTGTAAAACTCTAATGTAATGATGTAGCCTAGAGAAATAAAAACATAGGATGGATGACAGCAGAGGCCTTAACAAGTGGAAAGATAGTGTTCCCACTATGCAGAGGAGTTTCTGCACTGTAGAGGTGTACAGATATTGCATGATAAGAGTACAGGCACAAGCTGACAATGAAAGCCCTGAGACTGTAAATAATCCACCAATAGTCAGAGAAGTGCAGACCTAGGAGCTGGGCAAAACAAATTTGAGGGTATCAAAGAGAATGAATAACAATAATCTAATATAAGTAGAACATATAGATAGAAAATGTGAATGTAGCATGGACTTGTAGACCAATGAAGATGGAGCAAGGTGGGAGGCAAGTTCACAAGCAAGTAAAATGAACCTATGTAGATCCTACAATGAAAAGAAAGAAACCGGTAATATCATATGCCTCTTGATGAAGAACTGCTAAAGGCTGAACAATTTATAAATAGTATGCTGAGTTATGGCATAAGCTTTTCAGAGAAAAGCAGTTTGCAGAGAACTTCTTGGGGCTGCAGTGCAGACTTAGTCTCATCGGTTTCCTTTTCAGTAAAAATGAGCCTTCAGACTGATGCCTTGATGCCTCATCTGCTGGCATGCGTTCTGATAACAGAAACTGGAAAAATGTCTCTTGGACATTTGCCAATGTCAGCATTCTTAATAGATGAAAGTTAATATTTATTAGAGCAGTATTTGATACTAACTAATATCAACAAATACACAGAAAGAGAAACTAAAAGAGCAGATTAGTTTGATGTACAGCTTTACAAGTGCTCTTAGTTGTTACATCTTCTGTGCATAAAGAAAGAGATAAGAGAATCAAGGACTGTCAAGTCAAAAATGAAATATTACAATGAACACTGATGCTTCATTGTGGAGTAACCAACAATCTATCATGTATCCTGACATTAAGAATGACTGTGCCTGATAGTTTCTTTCTCTGTACATTGTCTAACTCCAATCCAGGCAGATTTGTTACTGTCAGACAAACAGTCCTACCAAATATTCGGAAAGTCTGGACCCTCTTTCTTTGTCTTTCTCTATCATTTGCAAAGCTATTTCAAAAGTCTAATTAAAAAATCTTTAAATATCTGTTAATTAAAACCTTTTTCAGGGAAAAATAAAAACTATTACTAAGGAAAATACATCCTACAATTGTTCAGTAATATGATCAAGGCAGTGATAGATTTATTCTTGTGGCTAAGTTTGAAATAAGTTGATCTGTTACGTTTCTTGGTTGGTTATACTTCTTCTATTAAATGTCCCCAGGGAAGAATGCCTGTAGGGTGAAATGATGTAAACCTGACAAATTATCCTGAGGGGTACTCATATGCTAGATTTTACACCTCATTACTCCTCTTAAGCCTGTATTTATTCTCATAGTAAGACAAGGTACCTCTTAAGAAAAGAAGACCTTTTACCACTTAATCTAAATAGAACCAAGAGATTGAAGTTTACTTGATAAATGCATTTTATCTACTGCTTCCTGAGACTTCACTTTTTATCTCCTGTTCTTAGTTTTTCCTAGTTCCCCCAAATGGATTTTAATAGAAATGTTCAAATCAAACACCATAGCAATTATATTTGGTTGAAGATTAGATCAAATTATACACCTCCACATAGGCCTGAAGTAGTACCCTCCATCCATAGTTTATTTTATTTTTTGAAAAAGATTTAATCTTATTTTTTAGATCAGTCTTTATTTTGTCTCTTGAAGCAAAATTCAAGAAAACTACTGTCATGTAGAAATCTGTCAATTATTCCATTTCTTCTCACTGTTTGAGATGAAAAGATGGCAACTCTTATTTTTTAAAGTCAGAGTGGTGGTCTGTGGCTCTTGAACTGGATGTGGCTCAGAAATAACTCCAGTCTAAGTCCCATATGAGACTGTCTCAGGTGACTAGCACGGCGATTTGCTGACACGGGAGCATTTGGGGAAAGCAGTTGGAGGGAATTAGCCTTCAGGGCCTAGTAAAGCTGATGTTGCTGAGTCACTGTCAGATTTAGTTGCACAGTCACTGCAACTGTCCATACAATAATGTGAAGCTTGTGGGCTATATATATATATCTATCTATCTAAATAGGAATGGATATGGAATCACGCCCTCTGCAGTGGGATTAGCCACACTGATTGTGGGTAACCCCCTTGATAATAGACTTCCCTTGTAGACAGACAGTTGTAACAGTTCCAAACAAAGTCAGAAAGGGAAATAATAATTGAGCAGTATGGAAGCTGAGGAGTTCGGTGCTCATATTCATTCCGCACCCCTTTTTTTGTACAACAATAAAGATGCACAGGAAGCCAACCTTATCTATCATCCATCACCCAGGCCCACAAGTCACCTTCTCTTCAGATATTGCTGTTCCATGGCACTTACCCTCTGGGGCTCAGTAATCTAAAGATTTATAGCATGTCTTATGTATAGACCTTACTTACTCTTAATTACCTTTCTTTCTTCTAAAAATAAACCTAACCTCAGCTTTGTTAAAATAAAGCAATATAAGGCTGTAAGATAAAATAACTTTCCAATTGTGCCATTCAGTCATGTGCAACCCATCCAGAATGATACCTGGTATTGAAAAATACATGGATTCTAACACTGGTGCTCGCTTCTCCCCTTACTGGAGTGCTATGGTCATGAAAACAAATGCCTGAAATAACTCATAATTTTTTCCCTATTAGATTTTACACATGAAGAAAGGGTGATATGTGTCACTCTATTGAGAAAGGTCACTTTCAAAACAATGAAAAATACCAAAAGAGTTATAGAGGCATATGATCCTATATTTTATGCCAAAAATTTATGAGAATTTAGGCTTTGGTGTTCTATATTAACATGGTTTTATTCTTATATGTTCATTTATGCCTGTAGGAGTAGCAGGAAAAAAATGTGTTATACCAGGACTGTTCAAAGGGGTATAAGAAGAAGGATCCTCCCTCCTATCTGGAATCAAGAGTATATATCTTCCCCCAGTAACAAAAATAAATGATTTGTTTAATTCATAGCACCACAAACATTATTAATGGAATACAATAGGCAGTCTTGTAAATATAACACTCCAGAATATACTACAGACTGGGGAATCAGTGGTGCTTAGTGCAAGATAATACTGTTACAGATGAAATGAAAAGGCAAAAGCTGATATAATGAAGCCTGTGACACTAAGAATTATATTCAACAACTGAGATGGAGAGTTTATAGTGCAGTATGCAGCACTGGACAAGGTTGGCCAAATATTTATGTTAAAGTTGACTATTTTTGTGAATTTGTACCAGTTTAGACAACTACATAAATGAGTGAATAGACTCCTCATAGTTGAAAACAGAGTGCCTCTTATAAAGCTCAGAATCAGGTCCTTGTGGGTGTTTAATCTTTCACATGAAGGCAAAAAAAATTTAAGTGTTTCAGCAAAGTTTCATCTGCTGTTCTTGATTGTTCAGTCCTGTAAATTCAAAGACAATATCAATTAAGAAATTCATTATGCCACCCAGAATAGCTGAAAAAGATATTGCATCAATGTCTATGAACTGAACCCATCATTTTTCTAAAGCTGTACATTCTGGTAAAGGTTAGTCTGCAGTTAAAGTCATTCATACACCTGTTCCTATTACAGTTAGATCATTTAATTTTAATATTATTCTGAACAGTGAGGAAAATGACATAACAATATTATCTAGCAACATGTATTCAGTAAATGTATAAATAGAACATATACTACAAGGTCAGTCTGGCTTTAGATAAAGTAATTTGCTACTCAAATGTTACAAATATCACAAGTTAGGTGTACTGAAGGGATCAACATTCAGAATAATTCTCATTCTCATTCAAAACATCACAGTCAGTATAACAAATCATAAACCATGTACATGCAAGGTCTATTTTTCTACTTTCTTTTAAACTATTCCTGAAACCCACCATCAGAGCTGCATTCAGTAACTCAGATAGCCCTTTAACTCCAGTACACTACCAATATCAAGATTACACTTTTATGCATGATATTTTTTTCCCATCATTAGTTATTGCAGGGAAATGAATGCAATTTTTATCTCTGGAATTGAAAATAAGTGAAAGTTGAATGTTCAACAATATGGATAAGGTGGGAATTTTTTCCTTTTTCTTTTTTACACAGATGTTAGTACATAATTACATAATTGGTGCAAGAAGAAAGTACATCTACGTAATGTGCTAAATGCTGATATATGTTTCTGTGCCTGTTGACTATTATGACCTATGATAATTTAGAAACCGTGATTAAGAAGTAAATCTTAATGTCTACTTGTTTGGGAAAGCCTTTAATAGTGTGGAATTAAGCTACTATAACACTGGACCTGTGAGGACCAAAATGACAAGTCCAACCCGTACCTTGAAGGACTTGTGCTGTTACCTAACTTAATTTAAAATACTGGATGCCTAAGCAATTACTTTTATATACTCAAGAGTAAAGTGTATAGCTACCTAACTGTGGAGTCAGCTAACCAGTTGACCTGCTGGAGTTTGAGGGAACTGACTTATAGTATAAAGAAGAAGATTAAGTCTTCATTTAGAGTTCAGTTCTCCTGATGGATATTGGTAATAAAGTCTTTAGATTACTGTTAGAAATCTTCTAAATTACGAATTATATTGCTTTTTTAAAATTTAGTTAAAATGTTAGAGTATTGCCTTTCCTAACATGTTGAGGCTTAAAGATGATATCAGATTAACAATGTGATGACACTAGAAGATCCCCAAATTGCAAAGGAGGCAAGGAGAATCTAGATAAACAGTAACAATTGGGAAGAGTCAATGAATCAAAGAGAAAATAACTGTCAATATCAGTGAGTGAAGGAAACCAACACTTTGGATACAAAAGTATTCAACTGTGCCTAGTTAGGCTGCTCCTGAAGTATCCAACTGAAATGATTAAACCACACAAATTTTTTAAATTAAAATGTGCTGTTCTGGCCATTTTCAGAACACAAAATTTCAGTGGAGCTTGACAGAAATCTTCTAATTCCCTCGTGCTCTAGAAGAAGGATAAGCAGAATAAGTTGTGATCCTATCTCAAATACCAAACTGGGAGAGTTATGTGACACTAGTACATTATATGACACTGAATATGATTATGTGTAATGAACAGCTAAAAAAATGTATATATTTAAATGTCACCAAAATAACCATGTTCAGCAGAAATTTTCTAATGACACCACTACAATGTTACAGCTGTTCCACAATTAATATTAACTGGAAAGTCCTTATTATTACTTTAAATCTTCTATTCTGAGTAAAATACAATTACATTCTATGCCTCCTTTGTGTAGAGCACTCTGTTTCAGGAAGCCTGTATGCAGGGTCAGTTTTATAGGAAACCCTATACAAGAAAAATTACCCTCTTTGCTTACATTTTTCAAAATTATTCCTGCTAAATTAGAGAGAGATGGGTTTGGTGGTGGACTGTTAGATGTATAAGGAATTGGCTGGACGGCTGTATTCATAGAGTTACAGTCAAAAGCTCTGTATCCAAGTAGAAACTAATAATGAGTAGTGTACCTCAAGGGTCTGCACTGAGACTATTATTTAATTTCTTTATCAATGACATAGTGGGATTGAGTGCACCCTCAGCAAGTTTGCACATGACACAAGCTGAATAGTGTGATTGACTCACTAGAGGGAAGGGGTGCCATCCAGAGGGACCTTGAAAGGCTTGGAAAGTGGGTCTATGTGAATCTCATGAAGGGTGAGGTCCTGCACCTGGACTGGTGCAATCCCCAGTATCAATAGAGTCTAGGGGATGAATGGATTGAGATCAGCCCTGCAGAGAAGGACTTGGGGATAAAATGGGATGAAAGTCTAGGAAAAAACACCATCCCAGAAAAGTTTTTCACATGCTTATAGGAACCACTGAAGTCAGGCTGCCTGCAAAGGCAGGGAGCCAGGAGTTGAGGGAGAAGGAGGGTGACAGGGCAGTGTCTCACAGGCAGTTGCAGTCCCACAGTATCCAGCCAGGAAAGCAAAGCTGTGATGGGGATGATGGCTGGGGTCCCACACAGCCCAGTGATCACCCCATAAGTCCATTGTGATGAGACAGGCCTATGGTGATGCCAGGTGGTCAGGCCATGATTAAGGATCAGTGCAGAAGGTGGCCAGGCAGAGGCACAGTTGCTGCATAACACAGGTTAGGGCAAAGGGTGAGGTTCTGAGATTAGACATACCTTTCAAGCAAAACAAGTGAGACTTTCCCAATGCCTTCATCTAAGGTTATACAGCTGCATCATATCAGAATTGGTTTTGAGCCCAGGCAACCCTATGAGAAGGAGAGGGAAAGAGTTTGTGAATCTTAGTGGTGGGCTCAGCACACTGACACGTCAGCTCTTCCTCTAATACTGCTTTCTACAATGATACCATCCTTCCACATTCCCTTACTGCATTTTCAAACTGTGTCAGGCTTTTATGAAACCTGTGAGTGAAAGCCCCACCACAAATTTCTGAAAGACTAAAATGTTGGATTCTCTAAGAAATTAACTTCTACAAAAATCCTGGTGGACAGGAAGCTCAACAGGAGCGAACAGTGTGCTGTTGCAGCCAAGAAGACCAACACGATGCTGGGTTGCATCAAAAAGGGCATCGCCAGCAGAGAGAAAGAAGTCATCATCCCACTCTACTCAGCACTTGTCAGGCCACACCTGGAGTACTGTGTACAGTTCTGGTCCCTGCTATACAAAAAGGATGTGGACAGGCTGGAAGGGGTCCAGAGAAGGGCCACCAAGATGATCAGGGGACTGGGAAGCCTGCCATACGAGGATAGGCTGGGAGAGCTGGGTTTGTTCAGCCTTGAGAAAAGGAGGCTCAGAGGGGATCTCATCCCCATGTACCAGTACTTAAGGGGTAGCTACAAAGAAGATTGGAGACTCCCTTTTTACAAGGAGTCCCATGGAGAGGACAAGGGGGAATGGAGACAAGTTGCTCTTGGGGAGATTCCGATTGGACACCAGAGTGAAATTTTTCACAGTGAGGACAGTCAACCATTGGAATAATCTCCCCAGGGAAATGGTTGACTCGGCCATGTTGGACACCTTCAAGAGTCGTCTGGACAGGGTGGTGGGCCATCTTGTCTAAACTGTGGTCTTCCTAGAAATGTTGGACTAGATGATCCCTGAGGTCCCTTCCAACCTGTGATTCTCTGAAAAGTGGTTACAAGTACCACATAATGGCTCCGCACCAGTATGCTCAACTCACAGCTTATTGGCTCAGCTGCTCATGTCTCATCATCTTTAACTCTGATTTGCATGCATCTTAAATGATCTATCTCATCTTAAGATCACAATCTCCCTCATCAAGAGAAATAGTTTAGAATTCTTATGCCCTACCACAAAGAATTTTTTTTCTGTGATGTTGTGGGTTAACCCCAGCCAGCAACCAAGCACCACACAGCTGCTCGCTCACTCCCCCCCTGTGGGATAGGGGGAGAGAAACAGAAGAGTAAAAGTGAGAGAACTTATGGGTTTAATAAGCAAATCAAAAGCTGCGCGTGGAAGCAAAGCAAAACAAGGAATTCATTCACTACTGCCCATGGGCAGGCAAGTGTTCAGCCATCTCCAGGAAAGCAGGGCTCCGCCAAGCATAACAGTTACTTGGCAAGACAAATGCCATCACTCTAAAAGTCACCCCCTTCTTTCTTCTTCCCCCAGCTTTATATGCTGAGCATGATGTCATATGGTATGGGATATAATTTTGGTCAGCTCTCCCAGCTGTGTCCCCTCCCAGCTCCTTGTGTACCAGGCAGATCATGGGGAGCTGAAGAAGTCCTTGACTAGTGTGAACACTACTTAGCAACAACTAAAACATCAGTATGTTATCAACATTATTGTCACACTAAATCCAAAAAAACTGCACTATACCAGTTAATTGGGGGAAAAATAACTCTATTCCAGCCAAAACCAGGACATATGACAATTTTTGAAAGAACAGGAAATAAGCACCACTATATTATGTGAGGGTGGAAAATTTTATTTCATGGCAGTGTTTGAAATTATGAGTTCAAAAACCAGGGATGCAATAAACAGATTCTGGCTGAGATATATCAGGAAATCTTTGGGGTCTACTTAACAGTTTAAGTAAACAGTTCAGCTTATGTAGAGTGTTTGTTGGATTTTTTGGGGGGGAAAAAAGCTCTTAAGGCTCAAAATTTTCAACTTTAAAAAAAGCTCCCAAAAGGAATGCTTGCAGATCTGCTTAATTAGCTGTATCTGTTGAGCAGTCAGATCTGATACCGATTGCTGATCTGGAGAGATATATTCTGGCAATGAGAGAATTATAGGATTATTCCAAAAGAGATGAAGAACTAGGAACTACCGCCTACAGATGCTAATATCTGGACACTGAGTCTTCATTAGCACAGCATCAAGGAACAGCTGAGGATCAACAGGGCCTCTGGAGGTCACCTGGTCCAAACCCCCTGCTCAAGCAGTGCCACCTAAAGCCAGCTGCCCAGGGCTATATCTAGATGCCTTTTGACTATGTCTGGCAATGGAGACTCCACACAACATCTCTGGAAAACCTGTACCAGTGCTGGTTCACCCTCATGGTAAAAAAGTGTTTCCTGATGTTCATATGGACCACCCTCTGTTTCGGTTTGTACCCATTGCTTCTTGTCCTGTCACCACTGAAAAGAGCCTGGCTCTGTCCTCTTTGCACCCTCTCTTCAGGTCTTTATGTACATTGATAAGATCCTCCCTGAGCCTTCCCTTCTCCAGGCTAAACAGTCCTAACTCTCTTAGCTTTTCTCAAAGAACATGCTCCAGTCCCTTCGTCATACTAGTGCCCTGTGTTGAGACATCTCCAGTATGTCTGTCTTGTTTTGGTGAGCCCAGAAATGGACACAGCACTCCAAGTGTGACCTAACCAGTGCTGAGTAGAGGGGAAGGATCACCTCTGTTGACCTGCTGGCGACACTCCTCCCAGTTATAAAATTCTGCTAGTACCATAAGAAAGTAGCAATAAAATGGAAAGCCATGCCAAATTCTGAGTGACAGGGTACAGATGAAAATGCCATAACAGATGCATATATATAGTCTAGTAAATGTCAACGTGAGGGGGATTTTTTGCTTCATTGTTGGGTTTGGAGGTTTTTTCCCTACTAGAACCTAACATATCCTCTGCGCTATTGGAGGAAAGTCAACAGAACTTTGGAACTGAGTCCCAGTTAAACAGAACAGGCTCTTTTAAAACAGTATGAACTGCAGGGAATCTGGGCTCGTTCTCCTGATACCAAAGACATTGATGCTATTACCCTTTTTTTGTAGTGTATTCATTCACCTATATTCATCAGTTACTAGAAAGGAAAAAATAAAAACTAAAAACCCACCATACAGTCTGTCTTGTACAATCTGGAAGAACTAAGCTTTAGTTAATATCAGAACAGAATAGACCAATGATGTGAAACAGTCTTTATTCAGTAAAAGTGATACATATTCAGAGTATGTAAATTGAAAACAATGCAGATCTACACATTTCCTTTAAGAAAATGCATGGTCTTCTAAGAATCGCTCTATATATAGTTCCGTACTGATTGTTATTATCTCTGTACAGGCTATCACAAAAGTAAAATGTCATCAATCAGACAGTTTGATTATCTTCTAGACTTTTAAAATGTTGCCTTTTCTTTAGAATAATCACTCTTGATTAACAAGTATGTCTCTTTTCTAAAAAAAATTACTTTTAACAGTAAGAGTTACATCAAGATTAAAGATGAAGAATGTCCTAAATAACTGAAGAGTCAGTACTTTACATTTTATTCTTTATCCAGTTTAACAGAATATTTTCACCAAAGGAAGAGAGGCAGGTAGGGACCTCTGGAGATCATCTTGTCCAACACCCCTGCTTGAGCAGGGACACCTAGAGCAGGGGGCACAGGACCATGTCCAGGTGGGTTTTGAATGTCTCCAGGGAAGGAGACTCCACAACCCTCCCTGGGCAGCCTGTGCCACTGCTCTGTCACCCTCAAAGGAAAGAAGTATTTTTTCATATTTAAGTGGAACTTTCTATGTTCCAACTTGTGCCCATTGCCCCATGTCCTGTCATTGGGCACCACTGAAAGGAGCTTAGTCCCATCATCCTGACACCCACATTTTAAATATTTATAAGCATTGATGAAATCCCCCCTGAGCCTTCTCTTCTCCAGGATGAACAAACACAAGTCTCTTGAGTTGATTGTGACCAACCACCAAGTGGATTTAACTCCCTTCACCACAACCCTTTGGGTTCAGCCATCCAGCCAGATTTTTACCCATGAAAGAGTACACCTGCCTTTATCAGTGAGCAGCCACATTCTCTAGGAGAATGCTGTTGGAGACAGTGTCAAAGGCTTTGCTAAAATCCAGGCAGACAACATCCACAGCCTTTCCCTCACCCACTAGGTGGGTCACCCTGTCGTAGAAAGAGATCAGGTTGGTCAGGCAGAACCTGCCTTTCATGAAGCCATGCTGTCTCAGTCTGACCCCGTTTGTCCTGCACATGCCTGGTGAGCTCACTTGAGAAAAACTGCTCAGTAATCTCCCCCTGCACTGAACTCAGGCTGACTGGCTGACCAGATCCTCATTCTGACCATTCTTGTAGATGGGAGACACATCCAGTTGTCTGGGACCTGTCCTGTTAATCATGACTGCTGGTAAATGATGGAGAGTGGCTTGGCAAGCTCCTCTGACAGCTCCCTCAGTACTCTCTGTTGGATCCCATCCAGCCCCACAGACTTATGAGTGTCCAGGTGGCTCAGCAGGTCATAAATTACTTTCTCCAGGATTATGGGGATGGGGTTATTCTGTTCTCTGTCCCTGCCTTCCAGCTCAGGGGGGCTGAATACTCCCGGGATAACAGGTCTGATGGTTAAAGACTGAGGCAAAGAAGGCATTAAGTACTTCAGCCTTTTCCTCAGTTTTGGTCGCCGTATTGTCTTCAGCATCCAATAGAGGATGAAGATTCTCCTTGTCTCTCTTTTTGTTGTTAATGTATTTGTGAAAACATTTTTTGTTATCCCTTACAACAGTGGCCAGGTTGAATTCTAGATGGGTCTTTCTAATTCTGTCTGCCCATGGAAACATAGTAGAATATGTCTAAAAACACCAGGATGATAGACTTCTGAATGAAGAAGCAGGGTGCCACCCAAAGGTGCTGACACTTTTTGTTACCTATATGTTGTAAGAATCAACTTGTCCAAATTCCTATTCAGGTGTGTAAAAATACAAAGAACATCAATCCCTTATCCAAAATGGGCCCAAGAATACAAAGGGAGGAATGAATACACCCACATACTTAAAATATACCTGCAAACACACAAGTACTTATTATAGTTGTTTAATGCTTTACTATCTAGGGGAAAAAACTTAATTACAGCACTGTCAAGAACAATGAATGCTGGCATAATCTCTGAAGTCAAACATAGTCAACTGTCAATTACCTGTGAGAATTTTCTCTAGGGCTTAATTTTGTATGTTAAATCATTGCCAGGATGAAGCACAACAATGTATCTGATCTCCTGCACACCATGCACTACTGTGAGTGCCCTGAATTTGCCAAGGCCTAGTTGGATTTCTTCTGCTTGTATTGGCCTATCTCTTTAAAAAGCTGTTCATAATAATCTTAAAAATAAATGTTATAGCAATTTTGTTAGAGTAAAACTGACTATTGTTTTTATTATTCATGTTTTTCCTTTCTACAAGCATTTATACACATGCCACTCTCCTGGATAACTGCTAATGAAGACTTTTTATAAGTAGGTGTAATGTTGAGAAATCATAAATAATGTTATATCCAGTGAACAATGATTCAGAAGATGAATTCCTCATTTATCTGGCAAAGTAGAGGAACTCTACACTTAAGATTTACATAGTAGATTAATTTTTAAATTATAAAATAATTTTTGTTTTCTTTTGCTTTGTTCTGCCTTCCATGTTGTATTTATAATCATAGAATCATAGACTTGTTTAGTTTGGAAAAGACCTTTAAGATCATAAAATCTAACCTTTAACCAAGAAATTCCAAGTCCACCATTAAACCATGTCCCTAAGCACCACATCTACACATCTTTTAAATACCTCCAGGGATGGTGACCCAATCATTTCCCTGAGTGGCCTTTTCCAATGTTTGGCAACCCTTTTGGTGAAGAAATTTTCCCTAATATCCAATCTAAACCTCCCCTGGTGCAACTTAAGGCCATTTCCTCTCATTCTATCACTAGTTACTTGAGAGACGAGACCAACACCCACCTCACTACAACCTCCTTTCAGGTAGTTGTAGAGAGTGATAAGGTCTTCACTCAGCCTCCTTTTCTCCAGGCTAAACAACTGCTGCTTGTCAGACTTGTTCTCCAGACCCTTCACCAGCTTCATTGCCCTTCTCTGGACACCCCATTGCATGGGGTTTTTGTGACCAAAGTGCATCTCTGGCACTTGGCCTTGTTGAACCTCATATGCTTTATTTACCTAATATTCTTTGTGTGAAAAAGGAAGCATAAGAAACTTTATGTCACATTCTGCAGTTCCGAACTTCTGGAATCACTACTAGTTAAAAGCAATAAGTTTTAAATAAGTGTGAGAAAATCTAAAGTAAAGTATAGGAAAATATTTTTTTCCCCATATTTGACTGTGTTCTATTTTATTTTGAGGTGTGGTTTAGAAAATGAACACTTGGGGTAATAATGGACAAGATTAAAGAGCTTTTTTGCCTTTTGTAGATCTACAGTACAAGAAGACCATAGTAAAAATTCAGAAAAGGCGGCTAATTTTCAATTCTGATTTAGAGAATTCACTAGAAAATCAGCTATACATTGATTTTATGTGACTAACCCCTAATTATATTGATTTTATTATGTCGTTATACAGATCACTAAATCCTTACAACACATTGCGTTTAAAATGGCCAGCTTTGTGTCCGATTCTCTGAATAAGTAGTCCAATATTAAGGAATCTGGTACTTAATGTAAAGTTGCCTAGACTTTTTTCTGTCATTACCATTCTGCTGTATTAGCAACATTTTAACTAATATAAGATATAGAGGAATACTATTTCTATTTTCTGAAGTTCTATTTAACCCTCACATTTTTCTTATATTTGTATTAACTCTGGTTTTGAGCATAATTATCCAGTTTTCCTTTGGCAGTCAACAATCTTGATTCTTCTTTTTTCAGTAGTTTAATTTTCTTCCTACTTAGATCTATCCCACAAGTACAAAAAGATGAGAAATCCACCTCAGCTATTTTTTGCTGCCAAAGTGATAGCTAGATAAAAGATTGTCACATGGATTCCCGTTACAGCTAATCAGAGTAATCCACATTTCCATGTGCAGTCATGAGATAGGTGTCTAGTATAGCTTCAAGGAATAATCCTTTTGATTTTGGGGTTGTGTTGGTTTTGGCTGGGATAGTGTTAATTTTCTTCACTGTAGCTGGTACAGTGCCGATGCACACTGATGTTCTAGTTGTTCAGTAGAGGCTCAGAGTCACTAAGGAGCGCCTATAGTAGGGACTTTTCCAGCTTCCCCTGCACAAGAAGCTGGGAGGGGAGGGGCTGCAGCCAAAAGAGCTGACCCCAACTGGCCAACGGGATATTCCATATCATAGGATGTCATGACCAGTATATTAAATGGGGGAGCTCACGGATGGGAATTAGGGAGTCTCTGTTGGTGCGATATTGCCGCCAGTGCACTGTCGTGGTGGTGATTGGCACCTGTTGTTCTTTGACCTTCAGCAACCCCACAACAGAAGGGTCCTTCAAGAGGCAAGGTAGACAAATGTTTAATTCTCTCCATCTCCAAGGCAGCTATACCAAAAGCACGCTTGTATCCTTTTGGGTCCTTAAAATTCCCTCGCCTGAGGTAGTCTGTGCCAAGGATACACGGAGCCTCTGGGCCAGTCACAATGGGGCGCTTTTGCCACTCATAACTGAGGAGCCAAGGACTCATCAGTAAGACCCACTCACCCTTTAACAGTCCCATATGGCCAGTCCAGAAGTCTAATGGAGAGTGGAGACTAACAGTAGACTATCATGGCCTGAATGAAGTCACTCCACCGTTGAGTGCTGCTGTGCCAGACATGCTAGAACTTCAATACGAACTGGAGTCAAAGGCGGCCAAGTGGTATGCCACAACTGATATTGCTAATGCATTCTTCTCAATCCCTCTGGCAGCAGAGTGCAGGCCACAGTTTGCTTTCACATGGAGGGGTGTCCAGTGCACCTGGAATCGACTGCCCCAGGGGTGGAAACACAGTCCTACCATTTGCCATGGACTGATTCAGACTGTACTGGAACAGGGAGAAGCTCCCGAACAGCTTCAATACATTGATGACATCATTGTGTGGGGCAACACAGTGGAAGAAGTTTTTGAGAAAGGAGAGAAAATAGTCCAAATCCTTCTGAAAGCTGGTTTTGCCATAAAACAAAGTAAAGTTAAGGAACCCACACGAGAAATCCAGTTCTTAGGAATCAAATGGCAAGATGGACGTTGTTGGATCCCAACGGATGTGATCAACAAGATAGCAGCCATGTCTCCACCAACTAGCAAAAAGGAAACACAAGCTTTCTTGGGCGTTGTGGGTTTTTGGAGAATGCATATTCCGAATTACAGTATGATCGTAAGCCCCCTCTATCAAGTGACCTGGAAAAAGAATGATTTCAAATGGGGCCCTGAGCAATGACAAGCCTTTGAACAGATTAAACGAGAAATAGTTCATGCAGTAGCTCTTGGGCCAGTCGGGGCAGGACAAGATGTAAAAAATGTGCTCTACACCGCAGCCGGGGAGAATGGCCCTACCTGGAGCCTCTGGCAGAAAGCACATGGGGAGACCCGGGGTCGACCCCTAGGATTTTGGAGTCGGGGATACAGAGGGTCCAAAGCCCGCTATACTCCAACTGAAAAAGAGATATTGGCAGCATATGAAGGGGTTCGAGCTGCTTCAGAAGTGGTTGGTACTGAAGCACAATTGCTCCTGGCACCCCGACTGCCAGTGCTGGGCTGGATGTTCAGAGGAAATGTCCCCTCTACACACCATGCAACTGATGCTACGTGGAGTAAATGGGTTGCACTGATCACCCAGTGGGCTCGAGTAGGAAACCGCAGTCGCCCAGGAATCTTGGAAGTGATCATGGACTGGCCAGAAGGCAAAGATTTTGGAATATCACCAGAGGAGGAGGTGACACATGCTGAAGAAGCCCCACTGTATAACCAACTGCCAGAAAATGAGAAGCAATATGCCCTGTTCACTGATGGGTCCTGTTGTCTTGTAGGAAAGCATCGGAGACAGAAGGCTGCTGTATGGAGTCCTATACGGCAAGTTACCCATATCATTTTTGCCCTTCTGATTCTCTCCCCCATCCCACCAGTGGGGGAGTGAGCAAGCAGATGTTTGGGACTTAGTTGCCAGCTGGGGCTAAACCACAACAAGGGTTTTGGATTTTTTTGTTTGTTTCTGTTGATAAATAAGTGAACTTATTTTTGTTCATGTTTTCCTTTGCATGTGTTGCAGTTTAGTCCAGGTAGGCAGCTAAGACCCACAGAGCTGCTCACTCACTCCTCCTCAGTGGGATGGGGAGGGAATCAGAAGGGTAAAAGTGAGAAAAAGTGAGATAAAGGCAGTTTAATAGGTACTCTTAATAATCCTTTTGTTCACACCTGGTGGCCATCTACATTTACACACACATACATTTAGATATCTGTATGTCTCTACAACTCTAAAGTGTGTAGCACTCACTTGCCAGACAACTGGCATAACTAATCTGCCCAGATTCTTCTATAAATGAGTTGCTGTTTGCCTAATTCCCAATCCTGCCCTCATTATCTGTAAAGTCCTGACTTTAATTCAAGTCTTGAACCTAACTCAATCCTAGTCCAGATATTTTGACACCAATACTTTGGAGCTGAATTGGACCTGCTCACAAGCTTTAGCCACCATTATGAAAAAATGTTTCATATAGGCTTATCCCAAAGCTTCAGCTAGCAAATTGTTTCAAAGGAGACACAGGAGGCAGTGACAACGTTGGGATTTTTGATCTAAGTGGATAGACTGAACAGGGATTGGTGCAAACCAGGGAAATACTTTAGAATAGAACAGGGAGTTCCTTACAAATAATTGGATAGCTAGACGAGATGTGGACAAGGATTCAAGCTCAGTTCATGAAAGACCTGGGTTACAGGGAGGGATAGGCATGACAGGGAGAGGCCACAGGCAAAACTGTTATTGGTTTTCATATATGACCACATCAGATGGCTGGAAGAACTACAGACATGGCCTAGGAAGAAGGTTGCCTGGACCCCTGATCTCTCCATTTGTAGTGCAGCTTCTCAGGCATAATAAATTAAGCCTTAGTAGAGAAAATCTCATTCAGTGGGTACAAAAGTTTGTTATGATCTTTGGCACAGACATTGAGTTGAACCTTTAACAACTATCTTTGTTTTTCAAGTTATGCTTTAAACCTTTGCAAAAGTCCTGATCACTATTTCCTACTAATTCCTACTGCTTCATGACTAATATCAAGCAGTCCCATGGAAGTTCAAGGTATCTGAGGAGAGGGCTTAAACAGCTTTGCCTCAGATGAAATATTTAAAATTAGGCTGTCTAAATAATAATTCCTCAAGTCAGCTTTCCTGGGGCAAGACTCCATGTATTTCAGCATCAGGAAGACCCTTGCTGATGACATACTGTACAACAGTAGCTAAAGGATCTCCTCCTTGAATGGATATTTTTCTGTTTAATCCAACTGCTATTAGGTTTTCTAAATAATTAAAAATATTCATGCTGGGTGAAGTGTCTATATACACGCACATGATTAAAGTGAACATGAAAGGAATAACAACATTTGAACTTAAGGAACAGTAACTACAGGCAGCTTGTCCAAGATCCAGGTGGCACCACTCTGTAATAGTAACTACAGGAGCCTGGGGAATAGATAGTGGATGTCACAGCCAGCAAAAGTAAGAGATCTGTGGGAGAACCTCATCAGAACTCAGCAGATACAGCAACATTAGGAGAATCATACAGCCAAAGTATTTTTCTGTCAAGGAAGTCACTATATAACATAAGTAAATTTAAACACTATTACAAAATAAATATATGGACTGGAAAGTACATAGACTGAGACAATATACGTCTCTAGATATAGAGATATGATGAAGAGATGTAGAATGGGGCTTTCTGTGCCATATACTTCAAGCTTCTAGATATCAGCATTCTGAGAACTTACCAACAAAAAGTCCATAACCCTACCAAATTCAGATTCTTAAATTCAGATATCTACTGTCTGAAGATGAATCCTACTCTTTAAGAAAAATGACTCCATAAATATTGAGGTATTTTCCTTTGATTAAATGTTCTACAGATGACTACAATAAAAAAATAAATGCTGTTAAATTAAAATAAATTAGATTTAACATTAAAACAATTACATTAGAAGGATGCCACGATTTTATTTAAAATTTTCATATTTAATGTTTTTAAAACTATATTTTGTTAGTGTTCAGAATGTCTGTGCTTCACACTGAAGTGACTGAAAATCCAGGAAAAGTTCCACTTGAGACTATTATGTCTGAGTGCTCATGACCTTTGAGATATGTTATTATTACCATTATTATAGAGGAATATCTGAACAAACTCCTTTGTGTAACTCATTGTTACTGTAACTGATATCTTCCTTTTAGCTTCAGCCTGTTTCTGTCTGCCACTGGAATATAATTTCTGATGTCCACTTCTTCTGTGAAGCTCAGTTACTTATGCAGCCAGTCGCTGCCTGAGAGGTTGTTGTCTGACCTGTCAGATAATATTATCTTTCAGTTTAAAAGCAATCACAAAATATTGGTAATTAATTAGATAATTAATTATTGATCACATACATATGTGATATAGTGGTACCCTTTGGGGGCTGACCTACTGGAAAGAGGCTCTGTTGAGAAGGACCTGGGAGTGCTGGTGGACAGCAAGCTGACCATGAGCCTGCAATGTGCCCTTGGGGCCAAAAAGGGCAACAGTATTCTGGGTGCATTCAAAGGAGTGCAGCCAGCAGATCGAGAGAGGTTATCCTCCCTCTCTACTCTGCCCTAGTGAAGCCACATCTGGAGCGCTGTGTCCAGTTTCAGGCCCCCCAGTTTAAGAAGGATGTGGAACGGCTCGAGCAAGTCCAGTGGAGAGCTATGAAGATGATCAGGGGACTGGACCATCTCCCTTATGAGGAAAGGCTGAGAGATGGGTTTGTTCATCCTGGAGAAGAGAAGGCTCAGGGGGGATTTCATCAATGCTTATAAATATTTAAAATGTGGGTGTCAGGATGATGGGACTAAGCTCCTTTCAGTGGTGCCCAATGACAGGACAAGGGGCAATGGGCACAAGTTGGAACATAGAAAGTTCCACTTAAATATGAAAAAATACTTCTTTCCTTTGAGGGTGACAGAGCAGTGGCACAGGCTGCCCAGGGAGGCTGTGGAGTCTCCTTCCCTGGAGACATTCAAAACCCACCTGGACATGGTCCTGTGCCCCCTGCTCTAGGTGTCCCTGCTCAAGCAGGGGTGTTGGACAAGATGATCTCCCGAGGTCCCTTCCTACACATACTATTCTGTGATTCTGTGATATAAAGTTAAAAATCAACCTTTCTCAAATTCATGGAATATGTAGAAATGTACCAATTACTTTGAATGCACAGCATGTAACAATTCCTGTAATATAACAGCTTTTTCATATACATTCTTCCTGAGAAGCAGGTTGAAGGATGAGAGAAAAGGAAGACGCATGTAGGATTGGGTGAAGGAAGGGGTTCAGTTACTATGGTGATAATGAGCATATCCAGGCAAAATGTCATCTAAGGAGGTGCTACTGAATGACAGTGTAATGTGCAATTCAGTAAGTATAAATATCTTTGCATTCTGAAAATAAAATTACACATTTTTAAATGTCCAGCATGTAGCTTGAAAGTACTAAAGAAATCGGCAGTATTTGCTCTTTCTTCAAAGTTTAGTTGAGCTCCATTTGCTAACATCTGAGGCCTCACTGTATTGAAAGGTCATGACAGCAACATTACATTTTGTCTGACCTCTCTTGCTTTTGCTCCCTCACCTCAGGTCTGTGCATTGTTCTGTTTGAATACAGCAAGCATAAACTTAGAAAAGAGCAAGAATTATGTATGCTTTCATATGTAACAGACTGCAATGAAGATCAGAAGACAGGGAAAGAGAATATGCCATCAAAACAAAAAAATATATACAAATATCATGCTATAAAGGGGAGATCAGAAGAGGAGTAAGTAGTAGAATTTTAAAAAGCAGGTAAGAGAGTCAAAAGGAGAATATAACATAGACTACCAGGAACTGATTGGGCAGGAAATGTTGAAAAAGGTGAATATTATTGAAAGAATAAACAAAAGGTTTAAGAAGCAGAAATCTGAGGGTACAAAATTACCTTTGGAAGATGGTGAAGAGATCTAGAAAATCGTTGGTTGATCCAAAGAGCAAGGAAATTAGAAGATTAAGTTAGCTTTGTTACTTATTTCTTGGTAGGGAGAAACGAAAGATGTTAAGAGGTCAAAGAGGAGTGAGGTCGAAGCACATAAAGAGAGAGAACACCAAGGGGCAGCAAGGCTGTTAACAGATTGAATAGAAAGGCTGGGATAGATGTTAGATGATATTGCAAAGGGAGGAGCGGCAGGATTTTGTATCAGCATGGATATTGACAAAGAAAGAGTTGAAAGAAAATTGAAACTGTAAGCTCAGAGAGCCAAGCCACAGCTACTGACAGTAGTGAAGTGGGAACTGAATAGAGAGCTTTGAAGCAATAATGGGAAAGCTATTTTTTGAGCTTTTCAGTGTATGTGCTCCCTTTTCTGAGTATAAACACAATCTTGCTATACTAGGTTGATATGGAGGTGGTTTATCTATCTAACATTGTAAGGTATCATTCACCATTTACGGATAATGGTTATTTCAATTTAACTGTAAAAATTTGTCTGTTATTTAGTACATTCAATGGCCATAGAATTGGGCTAGTGTTTTTGTTTTATTTATTTATTTACCCTTAACTTAGGTAACTTACTATCTTCCTTATTTTTCATATTACTAATGTAGAAAATTTTTAATTGATACACATAAATAATTAAACTGTTTTAGAAAAATTAAATACCATCTGTGGAGTAAATTAAGCAATTCCTTCCATTCACATTTAGAGCTTATCCTGTCATTTTAATATAATATTAATGATTAGTAACAATTATTTCCACCTTTTAATTGGCTTGTTAATCACAATTAGCACTATGAAGAGCTTATACATGCTATTTTCTAATCCTTGCCCAGCATATATCATAATAAACAAGAAGAACAAAATCTGTTATGGAAATACTTTTTAAAAAGCTCACTATTTCTTCAATTCCTGCACAGATCTACTGTTCTTAGATGGTAGACACTCCAAACATGATTTCTTTTTCAGTCAGAGCTGAGAAAAAACAAAGGAGTAAAGCAATGCAAAACTAATCTAAAATAAAGAATAGGAAACACCAGGGTAAATAAAAAACTGATTTTTGATTGTTACAAATTTTCATTATTGTTGTGGATCTAAGAAGGATTACTTATTTATACCAAAAGTGAAATTAAATGAAACAAAATAATTGCTCCATCTGAATATAAACCAACCTAACTTCTCGAAGCTGTCCTGTGAAGTTCATATGTTTAAGGGAATACACACACCCTATGAGGGCTTGCATATGCTACTATCCCTTGACCAGTAACTCAGAGTCAAGTGATATATTATATTACTGACAGTTTTTTGTTATATATTTTCAGAGACCTTATTCTACCACTGATTTTGAAGGTCTCATGCTTAAAACAAGGAAAGCGAACCTAAATATGACAACACATTATCAAACAATGCTCTAGTTAAATCCTTAGGTTCAGTAAAAAACCCAACAATCAAAATTGGCAAATAAATTTTTTAGGTTAAAAATAGACTTGCACTTACAAAAATGAGACAATAGGGACCTGATGAAAAGCATTTACTGACGTTTTTAATATTTTAAAAGACATGTATTTTTAAATAAGACTTTTATTTCATTACTTTTTAATAAGTGTTTGTCTCATATCATTGTGACTGGCATCTGGGACTCAATTCAGTAGCCCACACAGATAATGACAAATGCCCTCTAATGTGGGCTGCTGAATCAAGCCTTAGAAACACAACACTTCCAATGTAGCATTAGAAATTAACAAGGCAGGTCTATGCTAGAGATAATTATTGGACCTTACTATACAGTCAATGTACAGAAATAACCATTTTTAGACCATCACTCAGGCTATGGTAGAGGTCTAAAATGCTGAATGATGTTAAAAAATTACCAGTTTTCTTCTGCTGATTCCTCCTATAAAGGAGGTTATGAAGTTATGAAGGTACAAAGGTGTTGCAGTTTAAAACCAAACTGACAATGCAGAGACTAGATCAACTCAGACACCAAAACATTTCAATCACATGCATATATAAAATTGTATGAAATAGATGAATTTTCTGTTCTGTGGGAGAGATGGTGCAGTCCAAGAAAAAAATCATGGTGGTTGTTTTAATGATTCCTAACACAGCCTCCTTATCTTGTTGGGAAGATGGTGCAGTCCAGGATAAGTCTTGCTTTTGCTTCTGGTATACCTGATATACCCAAACCTACTTTGAGCTGGATCTGGCAAGGGACATGAAGATCAAAAAAAGGGCTTCTACAGGTTCAATAGAAGCAAAAGGAAGACCAATAAAATGTGAGCCTGCTGCTCAATGATGCAGAGGGAATGGTAACAAAGGACATGGAAAAGGCTGAGTTATTCAATGCCTTCTTCACTCTGGCCTTTACTGTTAAGACTGGCCTTCAACAACCCATGTTTCATGAGGTCTGTGGGAAAGTCTGGAGTTGGGAATATTTACCATTTCAACAAACTGGAAACATGCAAGTCTATGAGATCTAGTAGGTTGTAGCCACAAGCACTGGAGGTGACATCAGCCAGCTGATACCATTATGAGGCCACTTGTGATTTTCCATGAAAAGTGATGGTGACCAGGAGAGATGATGAACTGAATCCAGAAGACTAAAAGAAAGAAAATGTCCCTCTTATCTTCCAGAGGTGCAAGATGGAGGATCCAGGGAACCACAGGTGGGTTACCCACATTCCAGAATCTTACTTTTATTTTCTAGTCCTGGAAAACAAAGGAGAGGTGGGGTTCAGTTCAAGATTGAGACAACCTAAATATCTATGCTTTAAGGAATGCCATTCAGCTCCTCAATGTAGAGGCTTAAACTCTGATGCCTAAACATACCTCTTTTCTTATGAACTAGGTATCTAAGCTTCCATAGAGACAGTAGTGATCTAGTCAACAGGGTCGATGAAGACTTGAGTAATATTGGTACATGTATATTCACTATATGTGCACAAGTAATTTTAGGGTTATAAAATTTCTAACTAAATCTGACACAATATGTGATAAGAGAATCAAGTTCTTTCTAGACATTATGTTTTTTTATAGAAATAGAATCATTTAGGTTGGAAAAGACCTTTAAGATTATCAAATCCAACTGTTAACCTAGAACTAACAAGTCCACGATTAAACCATGTCCCTTCGCACCACATCTAAATATCTTTTTAGTACCTCCAGAGATGGCGACTCCACCACTTCCCTGAGTGGCTTTTTCCAATGTTTGACAACCCTTTTGGTGAAGACATTTTTCTTAATATCCAATCAAAACCTCCCCTGATGCAGCTTGATGTTTTTCGTCTTATCCGCTTACTTGTTACCTGGGAAAAGGGACCAACACCCACCTCACTACAACCTTCTTTCCGGTAGTTGTAGGGAGCGATAAGGTCTCCCCTCAGCCTCCTCTTCTCCAGACTAAACAACCCCAGTTCCCTCAGCTGCTTCTCATAAGACTTGTTCTCCAGACCCTTCACCTCATTGCCCTGCTCTGGACATGCTCCAGCACCTCAGTGTCCCTCTTGCAGTGAGGGACCCAAAACTGAACACAGTACTCGAGGTGCTGCCTCACCAGTGGCGAATACAGGGGCATGATCACTTCCCTACTCCAGCTGGCCGCATTATTCCTGATACAAGCCAGGATGTTGTTGGCCTTCTTGGCCACCTGGGCACACTGCTGGCTCATGTTCAGCCACCTGTCAACCAGCACCCCAAGGTCCTTTTCCTCTGGGCAGCTTTCCAGCCACTCTTCCCCAAGCCTGTAGCATTACATGGGGATATTAAGAGCCACGTGCAGGACTCAGCACTTAGCTTTGTTGAATCTCATACAACTGGCCCATTGATCCAGCCTGTCCAGATATGTCTGCAGAGCCTTCCTACAGATTGACACTCCCACCCAGTTTGATGTCATCTGCAAACTTATTGAGGGTGTACCCCAGTTCGCCCCAGAGAACGTTGTGGGAAATTGTGTCAAAGCATGTATAGGCCTGATCACCTGGTTGTCCTATACATGCTGTGTGATGGCACTCAAAATAAGCTGCTTCATAACCTTTACCAGTACTGAGGTCAGACTGACGGGCTTATAGTTTCCCAGATCTTCCTTCAGGCCCTTCTTGTGCATGGGTGTCACATTTGCTAACCTCCAGTCAACTGGGACCTCCACAGTTATCCAGGACTGCTGATATGTTTTAAAGTGGCTAGGTGACTACTTCCACCAGCTCCCTCAGTACCCTTGAGTGGGTCCCACCCAGCCCAATAGGCCTGTGAGTGTCTAAGTGGTTCAGCAGGTGGCTAACCATTTCCCCTTAGAATACAGGGGATCCATTCTGGTCTCTGTCCCTGTCTTCCAGCTCAGGGGTCTGGGTACCCGGAGAACAACTGGTGTTGCTGTTAAAGACTGAGGCAAAGAAGGCATTAAAGACTGAGGCAAAGAAGGCATTAAATACCTCAGCCTTTTCCTCATCCTTTGTCACCGTCTTGCCCTCCACATCCAATAAAGCCTGGAGATTATCTTTAGACCTTCTTTTGTTCCTAATGTATTTATAGAAACATTTTTTATTGTCTTTTACAGCAGCAGACAAATTAAATTCTATCTGGGCTTTGGCCTTTCTATTTTTCTCCCTGCATTACCTCACAACATCTTTGTAGTCTTCCTGAGTTGCCTGCCCCTTCTTCCAAGGGTCATAAACTCTCTTTTTTCCCTATATTCCAGCCAAAGCACTATGTTCAGGCAGGCCTGTCTTCTTCCCCCTGGATCATTTTTCAGCACATAGGGAGAGCCTGCTCCTGTGCCTTTAAGATTTTCTTCTTAAGAATATCCATCTCTCCTGGACTCCTTTGCCCTTCAGGACTGCCTCACAAGGGACTCTGTCAACCAGTTTCCTAAACAGGCCAAGGTCTGCCCTCCAGAAGTCCAAGGTTCTGCTAACCCCCCCCCTCCTTAGTTCTCCAAGAACTGAAAAATCTTATCATTTTGTGATTGCTATGCCCAAGACAACCTTAACCATCACATCACCTACAAGTGTTTCTCTGTTCACAAAAAACAAGTCCAGCAGGTCACCTTCACTAGTTGGCTTGCTCAAAAGCTGTGTCAGGAAGTTATCTTCCACACACTCCAGAAACCTCCTAGACTTTTCCTCTTCACTGAGTTGCATTTCCAGCAGACATCTGGTAAGCTGAAGTCTCCCACAAGAACAAGAGCTAGAGATCATGAAACTTCTCCCAGCTGCTTATAGAATATTTAATCTGCCTCTTCATCCCAGCTGGCTGGTCTATAACAGACTTCCACCATGATATCTGCCTTGTTGACTTTCCCCCTGATGCTTACCCATAAACACTCAACCCTTTCATCACCATCGTCAAGCTCCAGACAGTCAAAACACTCCGTAACATACAGGGCCACCCTTGTCTTTCCTTTCATGCCTATCCCTTCTGAAGAGTTTATAGCCATCCATTGTAGCACTCTAGTCATAAGAGTCATCCCGTCATGTTTCCATGATTGCAGCTATATCATCATTTTCCTGCTGCACAATGGCTTCCAGCTCCTCCTGTTTGTTGCCCATGCTGCGTGCATTGGTGTAGATCCACTTCAGTTGGACTATTGATCCTGCCATCTTTACTGAGGGAGAAGGCCTAATTCCTATGTGACTGTTGTCAGGTCCTTCCATGTTTTTTAACACATCAACAACCCTTTGCTGCTGCATGGATTGATATCCATCTCCTACCCCCACTGAGGTGGCTAAGGTGCTGGGCGCATTAGTACAGAGACATTTCAAATGTACTCAGCACATCATGGAACAGACTGAAGGACCTCGCTAGCACATTGTCCTTCAAACATTGGTGTGTCATCCCATGGCTTATCATTAGCAAGCCTAGTTTTATCCCTTTCATAAAGAATTAGGTGTTTGTTTTTGTTAAGTAACAACTATTTTCTACCTCTAAAATCAATAAAAAATTACTATTTACACTGTTCTGTCAAAACTGAAAGCTCTATAGTAAATGTGTCATACATTAAAAATAATTTACTTTTTTGCATTACGTTTTCCATGATCCTTCCCTCCTCTTACATTAAACACAACCATACTAGTAACTCTGGTTATGAATATGCATGTTGTCTGGCAAACAAGCATATTCAAACAACTACCAGCTTCACATCCTGCTACAAACATTTGACTGAACGCTAATTACTCAGAATGAATATGCATATGGAAAAACAAATACTAAATGAAGCAAGTACATTCAAATTAAAACCGACTGAGTTTTTCATTTCCTTTAAATTTCTGCAAGAAAATGATTTACATTTGAAGTCTCTAAGTGGTCCGATCAGTTAGTTGTGACAAAGTCACTCTTTTATTTTTAATAACACTTACGTAATTAAAAACTTAAAGATCAGCTTTTATCTGCCAAAAGTAGCAAGGGTTCTTGTGTAGTTTGTAGTACAGCTGCTAAAGTGCTTGTACAGAGCATGAAAAGTTTACTAAGATTATAATGACCACCTGTTATTCAGAGGGTTAATTTACAAAATATCAATTATCATTTAGGTGCCATTTTTTACATGGAATCCCTACAGATTTCTGTGATAAAGCTTGAAATTTGCTTACAAGTGTAACAGCTACAGTGCAATACCTAAAGGAATGGGGGATTGGCTTTTGAATATTAGAATAGGTCAAGCAATGAGTCATCTACAGGTAAATATTAAAAGGTAGCAAGGAAAAAAAGAAAAGGAAGTTCAAAAAGTCTATAAAAGGCAAAATACATTATTTTCCCATTTCCCCATTAAAAAATAAGTGATTTGAAGGTATATCAATAAAACAAAATAAATAATGACAATTAAAAAAATCTTAATATGAAGATAGTCTCTTCTTGTATAGGAGAAAGAAGAGAAAAATGGAGAATTAGTGTTATGAAGTCTTATGATATTTGTAGGATTTTTTTTTTCCAGAAGAGAAAGGAAACTTTTTAAAATGAAGTTGGGATAAAATTGGAGCTAGGGAATAAATGATAAACCTTTTTTTTCTTTTCAAATCTATAGTTTGAAACATTCAAAACTATTTATACATTTAAGTTGAATCTGTCAAATTACTTCAGACAAAATGAAAATAACCAAATTATTAAGATGTATTTTATGTAGCTTTATGTATTTTATCTTTATTACAATGTTTCAAAGCATTTTGGTCGCATCATTCATAAGAGCAAAAATGAGATCATGGTATGCTCAAAGAAAGTAGGGGCTAAGGAATAATGTTGAAGAGTTTGATGCAACTTCTACTGAGTTCAAAACCTCATGATCAGGATCAGCCTTTGGGATGTAGGAAACTTTGGGTTTCAGGTTCATTTTCCGCTCCAGCTAACTGAAACCACTGTTCTTACTCACTGAATGGTGTATATGGCACCAGTTGGCAGAATATTCTGAAATGTATGGCTTTCAGCCATATTTTCAAAGCTCTTTTCTTTTATACAACTAATAATTTACTAACTAAAGTAAGGACCAGAAACAAATGATAGGGCTCTTCTCACTTAGACTTCTGCAATATAAGTCTTTACAGGTGAGCTAGTCATTCCATACTCCTTCTTTACTCAGTGAAAAGAAATAAGAACTTCTAGGGCATGATCTATTTCATCCTGATGTAGATTTCAAAATAGGTCAGGTGAATTTCTCCCTAAAAAGTGCCTCTTTTTGTCTATTGACTATAAGGGTGATATAAGGGTGATTAGCTCAGCTGTAAATGTCTGTATGGTAGACAACTAAAATTAGAAAAAATTGATGCTCTCCTGGATGTGTCAGCAAGTAATACTGC
The DNA here is from genome assembly GCF_963921805.1 of Phalacrocorax carbo. Lineage (NCBI taxonomy): Eukaryota > Metazoa > Chordata > Aves > Suliformes > Phalacrocoracidae > Phalacrocorax > Phalacrocorax carbo. The sequence continues at coordinate 168,034,690 of NC_087513.1, forward strand.
AGGAGTTCAGATATCCAGTAATGAATGAACTATTTTATGGTTACATCTGGGGACTAGGACCCTATTTTTCTGCATTGCTACTATCTTATTCTTGCCTTACCCTCCTTGCAGGAAGAAAGAGAACTAATTCTGGACAAGACTCAAGAAACTTTCTATTAGACTTGAATTATCCAATATCTCAGATATGTATATCTTCATGGAAATTATATGCAGAACTGTTTTTCTTGTTAACTTCACTATTCTGCCATGATCTGTAACACAGTGAGAAAGAGAATGGAATGCTAATCAGATGATAAATGTATGAAAATGTTAAAGGTTTGTATCTTAAAGCACATGTACAAGTCTCTTGAATAGCAGCAAATATTAAAATATTGTTATGGCTGAAGTATAACATTGTTACTAATAAAACCTCTTTCCATTAACATTTTAATAAATACTTCTGAAAAACTACTACATAAATCCTACACAAATATTCATCAATGCATCATATGAAGAACAACTTCAAATTAGATCTATACTAGACATTGCACTCTTCATGTAGTGTGGAATCAATATGCACACGCAGTAAGTCTAACGGTTGGGATTTTCCAAACACGTGCAGATCATCTGTCTGGACATTGTAGAATTAGTCCAACATATCCTGCATCAGACCTACTAAACATATACACCTGACCTGTGCATGTGCAGTAAGATCATTTTAAAATTGTGTACTAGGATTTCCGGTCAGGAAAAGATCAGTTGCCTTTGCTGAACAGTTTTGATCCAGATTACATTGGGTCTACAGGTCATAAACCTTCTGACATTAATTTGTCTGACTTAACTTCAGGCAAGCTCAATAAAACCATAAGACCATAAAAACGGTTTTATGAGTTAAAAGTTTGAGCTGAAGTAAAAAATATTGCTAAAGTAAAATTTCAAATGTGTAAATCCCAAAGGCAATATCAAGGACTAAACAAAAAAGCTGCCCATCCGGTCAGATCTGCACAGGGATTAGGTTAGGCAAACTAAGTTATGTCTAAAAACAATACTTATGTCACTACTTTTAGATAGTAGCTTACCATCTCTTCAAAAAATAGTCAGAAACTTGGTCTTAGTTCTCTTTCAAATGTTGGAAATTAAAAGTTACTGTTGCTGTACACCATTCCCTCATAATGCCATTCAATATTTTAATTATCAGCTGGTGATCACCCCTTGTACTTATCTATTTGAGATCCCTTTTCTTTCTTGGGTTTCTGCCTATAGCATTAAAAACCCAAGCATTTTCTCTGCCTTCCCACATGATGCTCATGCTGAGCAGTGAAATCATCCAGCAGAGATTTACTCACTCACCAGCTTTACAGTGAGCTAAAGTAGAAGCATTAAATATATCTTGTAACCTTCTGGCTGCAGCATACCTTTGCTTTCTGCCAATAAAGGTAGTGACAGAGAAAAAAATAGTTCTCCAATTTGATCTTTTCCTTAAAGATTACTGTGGGAGAAATTCTGTGTGTCTCCTGCATTTTTAGTTCCTCCGTAGACCAGGATTTCTTTTGGCATAAGTTAAAGACGAATGCTTATCTGGTCTGTATCTGCATTTCTTAGACAGGCTTGCTACAAGAATAAAATAAAATCTCTGTTCGATAGATACATAATACTATCGCAACGCAGTGTTCTTGTATGGCAAAGGCAGATTACAAAGGACAGATTACAGTGGGAAAAATGAAGCATTGCTCCCATTTCAGATAGGAACACTGACCCTTACTGTAAATGACTCATTAGCCTCAAGAGGATTGAGTGTTCATACTTGATTGGTTTGAGAGTATTCCTTTTTCATATCTGCATTTTTAAATCAAATTCTTACTTTTAAGGTACTAAATTATAACTGTAGCTGCAAGCTCAACAGAATGAGAGAAGATAGAAGTTATTAAGCCTGTGATTGACTATCTATTGCTGACACCCTCCTCTTACTACAGTCTTGAACTCAAACTATAGCAAATCAAAGACTTACTAAGGAGGCTTTCATTGTTAAAAAAGGCTCATTAGGAAGGAATATGTAAAATAGGACAATTCAATGTCTCAAAGGGATCTAGGGCAGAGATTTAAATAGAGGAGTAAGCCTTTTGAAATGAAATGGTTAGGCAGCTTTTGGAATACACAGTCTGGGAAGTTATTTTTGTCAATAGATGCCTATTTACAACCATTATATTATAAAAAGGAGAAAGTAAATCTATTAAAGGGATTATGATATAATTCTATGAAAAAAGGAAAGGAGCTCTCACTCTTTGCATTCCCATGTTAGGATCTTCTATACAGCACTCATGAAAATTCCTAAATCTTAATTTTCTGAAACAAACCAGAGGCCAGAGAGTGGGACCTAGATTTTACCAGCCCAGCAAATAGTGGTGTCAGGTTGTTGGAAATGTGAAGGAGGCTGCATTCAATAGTAAAGTTAGCTAACTATTTTTCCTCTGGAATAAAAGGGATGAAAAAGGATATTCAGAGTCAAAAGAGTTTAATGTTTTCTGAAGTGTGGCATCTGTGAACTTCTACTTATATTGGACGCAGAGCTTTATTGCCTGTGTATAGAATAAGTTTAGCAGTTACCTAGCTTTCGAAGTAAGCTCATATGCAATCAACCTGAAGTACAGAGAGATCTAATGTACATCTGTACCCATCTGTAGACATACCATAGATAGGCCAGTATACCCCTGAAAGAGTAATTAAAATGCACATTGATCCAATATATGCTCGCAGTGCACAAATGGGAACAAGAGCAAACTAAAGACCACAACAAGTCACAAAGTACTTCAGAACTGTTTACCTTCTCAGACTGCTCAAAGCATTTTGCAAGACTCATCAACTCTAAGTACATTTGGAGTATCAAGAAAATTATGAACTCTCGAAGAGAGATGTTCTAGCTATATATGATTTCTCAGTCAAAAGTATTATCTTAAGAGCTACCAGACAAAAGTAATCCTAGAAAATTGTGTAGTGTGTCCTCTGATGTTCTGTGTTCTCATTGTGACAAACTACTCATACAGGTAGGCAGTGAATCAAATACTTGCATAAATTCAGATTAGGTTTGAGATGTGCCTCTTCAGCTATGTTACCTAGACTAGCTTTCTGGCTCACTTTCTGGTTTGCTCCAAATTCTTTGTCCCTGACTATACACATTGCATGAATGTTAATTCATATCAGGACTCTCTTCTGGAGCAATGCTCTTGGTTCCTTCAAAGACAAAACCCAGGCATACCTGATAGGAATTTCTGCAACAGAAGAACAGAAAAATACTCTCTAAAGTTTAGTTCCATCTTCCCAGCACAGTCAACAAACAATAATACAGAAGGTCTTGGCCATTCAAACATCCCTACTTGCTCTTACACCATGTTATGCATTATGTATCTTTAGGGTCACCCTGGTGGATGTCAGCAAAATTACACTATTGAGGCTCTTTGAACTGAAAACAAACAATAAAAACACCTCCTCTCCCCAGATAAAATCTGTGCCTGAAAACGACAAGTTTATCACTTGAGAATCAGAGAAAAAACTTGTATGAAAAGTTATGAAGTGAAAATATCAACTTACTCTATGGAATGATGTTCTCTGCAACAGCATTAGTACTGAAACAAAAGGGTAGACAAACAGTGGGTATTTGTATCTAATTTTAAAATAAGAAAGACATCAGTAGTCAAAGGCACCTTTATTCTGGAAAGCAACATTTGAACAAGACCATGTTCAAAGACATGCTGCTTTCAAAAATAAAGCTATCTTTGACCACATTAGAAATTATTTTAAAAGAATCTCCTGTCATATCTGATGAAGTAACAAGTGAAAGCTTAATTCTGGGAGATGGTACAAAATCTGTTCTTTCTTTCAGTTTCTTTACCTCTGCAACATATTCCCTTCTTACACAGACTGAATATTAGCCTGGTGTTCTTCTCTGGAAAGCAGACCTGAAAAGTGAGTAAGATATTTTCATAGAATCATTAAGGTTAGAAAAGACCTCTAAGATCATCAAGTCCAGCCATCAACCCAACACCACCATGCCTCCTAAACCATGTCCTGAAGTCCCATGTCTACATGTTTTTTGAATTTTATTTCATCGTCATAAGGACACAGTAAGGAGACATTTAGCTTTGTCTTGTCAGCCAGCTACTGAAGGGATATTAGTACATCTCCCCTTAGTGATCCTCTATATGCTCCAAAAATATATTGGTTAATATGGCTTTGGCAAGCTGCTCCCTTAAGATCAGGAAAGAAATATCCCCTTTTTTTTTTTTTTTTAGTTTCCATTTTTGTAAGGAAAGAAAGGAAAAGACCTAAAGGCACTTATCAGAAGTTAGATGAATGAATGCAGACATCAGTTTCATTCTGTCCACATCTCCCATAATCTATTTGATACGTTTAAATTTGGCTCATATGAACTGCTGCCTAGAAATTTCTTAACATTCATTATAAATGCAGCAGATGGTCACATGTTCTTGCTCATATCCACAAGCAGATCGATCATATTTGTGCTATTGTGAAACCCAGAAATTCCCTTAGATTTGTCTGCATGCTACAAAGACCCTATACTAGAATGTAATTTTCTTCCAGAGAAAGCAATGAAGTTTTAATATGCAGGAGCAGTAAATCACAGAAGGAGGAGATGTGTGACAAGGCAGCAGCAACAAAGGAAAAGAAAATGCATGACAGCTGTGAATAAATTTTACAAATTTTGTATCTTTTCTTTTGTTAGAGGTGTAAACAAAAAGATTAAACATTAGTCTCTGCTGACTGTTTGCTTCATGGCCAGTATTGATTACAGATCAAAATACAACTAATAGCAGTAAAATTTACAACTACCATAAGCCAAGGGTTCCTCATGTGTCTGTTTTTAATTCATGCAGATATAGAGAACCTGCCAAATGATGTTCTGGTTTCTGCCAAGGGTGCATAGGTTTCCAACAGTCCTTGTCATCAAAAAGACCTGTATGATTGTTAAAAACTAAAGCATTTTACAGAGACATTAGTGCTATACAATGACTAAACACTGAATTCCTGTCCGACCTTTTAATAACATCAAGATGGGAACAGACTGGTCAAAGAGGGGCCAAAAATATGAATGTGTTTACATAAGTATGTAATGAAAATTTAATAATCACTGGTTATTAAACTCAGAAATGCACATGAAATCTTTGCTCAGGAAGTTCCTAAACTTCTGACTGATGGAAGTTGGGGTAACAGGGCCTCAGAAAGGTCCTCTTTTTTTTTTTTTTATTCTGTCTTTCCCTTAGCAGCTACTTTTGCCTACTTTTTTGGAGCTGCATACTCCAAGGCAGCTCTTTGATCTCACACGGTTTAATAATTTTTTATAGTAACAAAGAACGCTCCTCATCATTCTTATTATTTTCTGACAAAGTGCCAAAGTATTCAGTCCATTGTCCTTAAGTTCACCTGCTGCTAGGTGGTGCACATGGCTTTCCTTGAAAGCTTTAATTTGAATATAATTCTATGTCCAGTAAGATATTTTATCAAATTATAAGCCTCCCTGGTTTCTGCATAAATAATTCTATTACTAAGAATTTGTGGGACTGAGCCTTTCGGCTTTAGCATTAACATGTCATACAGTATAAAGGCAAAGGGAGGAATCAGAAATCAGGCTAGATGTGCTGTACACTGGCAGCACACAAAGAACAAATTTTGCTCTGGAAACATATTCTTTTCAAACTGTTTTTTATGAACATCTGAGAAGTGCTTGAGCATTTGTCTCTTGCCTGCATCTGATTTAGAATCAGTGCTGAACTTTCTTCTAAGGCATATTCAGCCAGAGCTGAGAGAATAACAAGGAAGAAAAGTAAAGACGACAAAATGCAATTCCATTGTTTCAGATGTAGTTACTGTTGATTGTAAACTGATGTCTTAATGTTGCGTGGTGTAGCAGTGTACACAAGCATCAAAATTTTTTCCTGTGCTTGCACATATAACCATGACTTGCTGATATGATACAGAGATATTGAGTGTGGACATGAAACCCTTCCCTTGGCTCTTAGACTTTAGTTCAGACAAATCAATTGAAAAATTAAGTCAAAGAGCCAAAGTCTTCGTCTTCGCAACGAGATCTGACTCCTCACTGCTACTCAAAAAACCTCTCACCTATATATAGCATGTATGAAAATAATTTTGAGACGACTGTAGAGGGCTGACAAACACAAGTTCTATTCCTCTGAGTAGCAGCTGGACAAAAGGCAGGCTATCCTGGTGCACCGCATGTGGCAGTGGACACAGTATGCTTTTGCAACTGAATCAAGCTACTAGTTAAGTTTAGATGTCTACAGTTTGGAACTGAATGCCATTCCCAGAATCTTCCTAATACTGCACATTTAGTATTGCATTCTTTTTTATAGGTTTCACTATTAACCCCCTTATTCAGATTCTGAACATTTCATTTAATGCATTCATATAATATTGACAGGCTATATGCTATACTGCTCTGAATCTGAAATATCTGCTGTCTCAAATGGAGTATCCAGGATAGGAGAGGAAGGACTGAACTAACTATGAAAAAAGGAAAATGAAATAGCAAATGAGAAAAATGCTTGGAGAAAGAATCGCACAAGAAAACCTAGAGTCTTTCCTCAAATTCTTTATCTGAAATATTTTAATGATTAAAGGTGAATACATGCTATTATTCTTTTATGGAACTGATAACAATGACAATATTCCTATTTAAAGACATAGGGATGTAAGCAGGTTTTTCTGATTTTTTAATGCTGGCTAGACTGATTCCAGGTCCCCTGACATGTTTCTCTCTAACTACATAATTTTTGGGTGTTTTTTTGTAGGATAATTGAAAGTTTTCCCTTTTTTTTGCCTTTCTGATTTTTTCTTTTTTAAAATTTCTCCAGATTCAACCTTAATGCCAAATACATAGCAGTTGGATTTAACTCTTCAGTCAAAATCAAGAGTCTTTACCTTTTTTCCACAAGTGGTATTATCAAACTTAGTGAGATTCATTTCCTGACTGAATACAAACACTGAAAGAAAACAGTTGCATAAAGACTTAGAAAATTTATTAGGTGCTCTCTCTGTACCCAGGTAATTTTAGGGTGTATGGCAATGCTGATAAGGGTCGGTGGGTAATATTCTGAAACACTGCAATATGCAGCAGTATTTATTACTCACAGATGAAGACTCTTGCTCATGAAAACTTGAAAAATCTATGGGAAATTTCAGTCTTGTAGTAATAATGTATAATAGGTAAGAATGATAATTTTTGTTTCCATTGGTATAGCAAGTATCAGCTGGGGAGGGAAAATTAATTGCAGGGTTTTTTTTCAGCTTTGTTGTCCCTGATCAGATAGTCAGATTTCAGCTAGATTAGATACATTGCAGATGGTATGATAAATGAAGTAACCATTTGAATTTTGGGGTAGGGAGATAGTAACTTCCTTTAAGTTTAACTGTTAAATACTTTTGCAAGTCAGCTTATTATGATAGATCTGATTCAATGCTGAATGACATCAGGAAAAAGAATTCAACAAACTTTAAAAAGTTCTGAATTTGGTCCTATATGTGTAGGAAAATAACATCTGAATCAAATGGTATTTAACAAACAGAAGTAAAAATGAATAAAGAGTATATGGCCTCATATTTAAATAATACTGAATGCGCAACATAGGCCTACCTAAACAGAAAAGGACGTCAAAGTACCGTTCTTTGCAAAAAGTATTCTGAAGATAATGTATAAATGTACTAAAAGCTTAGATTTATGACAAGTCAAAGGTTAAATTGACCAGATTTTAAAACCTCTGTCTCTGACTGTACAGTTACTTCAGCTGGAACTTGGATTCCTATTAGCACCACAGTCATTACAGGGTCATACTGCCTTTCTTTGTTTCAGTGAAGTTATTAATTTTTAGCAAATAGTTTTAAGAATCAGATAAAATATATATGTCACAGTCTCTTGTTCTCTCACTCATTATAAAGTTATGGTCATACTGCAGTAGGAAGTGTTCTAGAGCATTTTTCAGAGCTATCTTTGAAATATAGATTGCTCCAAGACGGACCTGCTGCTGGCCAAGGCTGAGCCAATCAGTGACAGTGGTAATGCCTCTGAGATAACATATTTAAGAAGAAGGAAAGAAAAAACCCTGTGCAACTGCAGCAGAAGAGAGGAGTGAGAATATGTGAGAGAAACAACTCTGCAGATACCAAGGTCAGTGAAGAAGGAGGGAGAGGAGGTGCTCCAGGCACCAGAGCAGAGATTCCCCTGCAGCCCTTGGTGAAGACCATAGCAAAGCAGGTTGTACCCCTGCAGCCCGTGGAGGTTAATGGTGGAGCTCATGAAGGACGCCACGCCAGAGCAGGTGGATGTGCCCAAAGGACACTGTGGCCCCATGGAGAGCTCGTGCTAGAGGAGGTTTGCAGTCAGGACCTGTGGCCACATGGAAAGGACCCACACCTGAGCAGTGTGTTTCTGAAGGGCTGCACCCCATGGAAAGGACCTACACTGGAACAGTTCTTGAAGAACTGCAGCCCATGGGAAGGACTTCCATTGGAGGAATCTGTGAAGGACAGTCTCCCATGGGAGGGACCCCATGCTAGAGTAGAGGAAGAGCATGAAGAGGAAGGAACAGCTGAGACAATGTGTGATGCATTGACTGCAACCCCCATTTCCCATCCTCCTGTGCTGCCTGGGGGGAGGAGGCAGAGAAATGGGGAGTGAAGCTGAACTGAGAAGAAGGGAGGGGTAAGGCGAAGATGCTTTGAGGTTTGGTTTTATTTCGCCTTATCCTACTCTGATTTGATTGGCAATAAATTAAATTAATTTCCCCAAATCAAGTCTATTTTGCTTGTGGCGGTAACCGGTGAGTGTCATCCTTGTCTTTACCTTGACCCATGAGCCTTTCATTGTATTTTTCTCCCCCCACCCTGCAGTTGAGGAGGGGAAGTGATGGAGCAGCTTTGGCTGACATTTGGCATCCAGCCAGAGCCAGCCCACCACAGACTGCTTGCGATGCATTATTCATATGTAAGATCTTATATAACTGAATCATTGGATATTTCATTGCTATGTTGTAGGACCATTATAAATAATTTATCACATGACTAGCATAAATTAAATCAGTGGGTATAAACTTATGTGAGTGCCTGGTTGTCATTATTAGGGATTCATAATCTAGTCCTTGTTGTGTAACAAATTCTGGAGTTACTTTGAAATTAGAAAATATTCAGTTTCATAATGTATAGATAAGTTTATTTTTTTACCTACAAAAGAAATGACAGGAAAAATAACTTTTTATGTACGGACAGACGTGAGAATCGATGTGTGTAAATGCTGTTTAATGTGCATGTGTAACTGTAAATAAGTCACACACATGTATGATTTTTTCATGTCTGTCAATGAGACATAGCATGATGCATGTATCAGTAGGAATCTGCATATGTGCATATGTGTATGTATATATGTGTACATTTACGTATGTATATATGTGTACAATTTAGATAATATTTAAATGTTTTCCATATATGCCATACAAATATGTCTGTCACTTGATGTTAATTTTTGCTGGATGGTAAAGTCAGGAGTAACATGAGAAGGAGGGAGAAATTATTTGTCAATGACAGACCTGAGTTTTGTGTTTCTTTTTGTGTTACTGCATCTTGAACGGCTTCACAAAATATATTACCAGCCTTTTGCAATGATGTCAGATATTACGCCTCATTTTTTGTGAGTGTTTATCATGCCTCATTCTTCATGAGTGTACTTACATAGTCGTCCTTTCAAAGCTGGTAGCACTACCCGGTTCTAGCTGTGAGGAAAAGAAGGGGAGCAAGTTCCAAATTTGAGTGTCACTCATAGAAGGTGGCTCATACTCACTGTGGAGCTCTAGCTCAAAAACCACAGCTGACCCCACTGTGACAATGTAGTTTAAGCGTGAATACAGTTAACTCAGACAAAAAAAAGTCCCACATATTACAACTCTGATGATAGTTAAAATATTGAACTACAACCAAAAATCTTGTCAGGAATCTTTCCCTTCTTCTGGCCAGACCCAAATAAGATATGCCTTTTTGTTAGAGTTGCTAAATAATGTTCCAGATATGTTTGCATGAAGGAAAGCTTCAGTGCTCTTAACCTAAGAAAAGATGTTTTCTATGAGTCAAAGGACTGTATATAGCAGATTAGATTACAGTAGTTTAGAATAGGATATATGCATTAGATAATTAGGCTTAGTCTGTTTAGATTCTTATTAGATTCTTTTGCCATGGATATTTTTTCAACTTCTATTTTATTTCTTCACTCTGTGTTTTTATCTACCTGGGTATTTTACCACCTTGCCTCTCAGCTATCTAACTCGCATACTGTCCTCTGTCATACTTTTGCTGTCTCTCCTAAGTGAAAAAAATTCAGATTAAAACAGAATTTATGACCTCCAAAAGATCAGATGCAGTCCAGTGTATGAGTGTCCTGGTTTTGTCTGGGATAGACTTAATTTTCTTCCTTGTAGCTGTTATAGTGCTGTGTTTTGGATTTAGGATAAGAACATTGTTGATAACACACTCATGTTTTAGTTGTTGCTGAGCAGTGTTTATACTAGTCAAGGACTTTTCAGCTCCCCATGCTCTGCTGGGTGCACAAGAAGCCGGGAGGGGGCACAGCCAGTACAGCTGACCCCAGCTGGCCAAAGGGATATTCCATACCTTATGATGTCAACTGTGGGAAGCTGGCTGAGGGGTGGGGGCAGCAACCGTGGCTCAGGGACTGGCGGTGTTGGTCAGTGGGTGGTAAGTGGTTTAATTTCTTTGTCTTTTGTTTTTTCCTTTTCATTACAACATTATTATTATTATATTAATAATAATTTTAATTATTAAACTGTTCTTATCTCAACCCACGAGTTTTCTTACTTTTGCCCTTCTGATTCTCTCACCCATCCCACTGGAGTTGGGGGAGTGAGTGAGCCGCTGTGTGGTGCTTAGTTGCTGGTTGGGGTTAAACCATGACAATGAGTTATTCAGCCCTGATTACAGGGCATGTGACACATCCCAGGGCAGAGAGGTATGTGACATTGAAACATGTTTGTTCTAGTTTGATCCTCGACCAGCAGTTTAACAATACAATGTCTCCACATATATTGGAGCATCCTGATAGTTGTTTTATATTACACAGCAAACAGTGGTCCTTAGCTTCTGATATGACAGGAACTTTGCTGGAAAGATGTAACTAAAGCTCCTTTCATAATTCCTACATTAGTTACAGAAGGACTACTCTAAATCTTTGCTGAGCCACTGAGATAGCTCCTTGAAAAGCTATTAATATGCTGATCTTATAGCCTGTCTTTGCAATGGTGAGAGGAATTCAACTTGAATGCAAAGGCAAATAAATGATGGCCCATTCATCTCTAGCAAGAATTAAAGTAGTATGTACTTGTACATAATACTGCAGACTGAAAAGCAAAATAAAAATAAATCTCCTTTTCTTCAGTGTATTTCTAATTCCTTAAAGTAAAAATATTATTGTAATAGAAAAGCAGAGCTCTGTCTCAGACAGATGACCAAGAGTATTAATTCATTCCCCACCATTGTCGTTATGATAAGAATTTAGGGTGAAAATTAATGCAGAACAGAAAACAAAACAAAAGTTCAGGCAGAAGAATATTTAAGAAGTATCTATTCCCCTAGATAGTGTTCTGTTGCTGTGTTATTTTTTGCATAGCAAAAAAACCCAGCCAAGCAAACTAAAAAAAAAAAAAAATGCTCAGTCCTTTGCAAATACATTTCAGCTCACTAATTTTGTTAAGAGCAAACCTGGACAAAAATGCTAGTGGGTATTTTAAAGTTTGGACTTGGAGAGAACTCAGGCAGCTAAGATTTCCAGAGAGATCTCTTGGATATCATAATGCTCTACACACCCATAGTTAGGCTCTGAGCATGTTTAGAAGCTCCTTGGTCTTGTGACAAAGGCTCTCTACTTGTGTCTCTTGAAAGTCTGATCTGTTAACCCTATTTTGACTACCACAGTCAACCTAATAATTTTCAGTTCATCTACTAGTAAGGTACCAACAGGCAGCTCCACTTTTTCTATAACATTGAAGCAGTAAAGGCAGTTTTCCCCATAATGAGAGATTTACTGTTGATGCTCTCTACTTTTTTCAGCGGGTCTTAAATCTTTTCATTGATTGCACATACTTTCTTGGCACCTAACTTAGATAGCATGGTTTGCCTCGCTGGAGTTTAGTTACTGGGTTTTAGATGCTGCAGTGCTTGTTCCTTAATCCACAGTCCTTCATCTATTAGTGTAATACATTCCATTCAGAAATGTGTGAGGGACTTAACGAATGCACAGTACTCATCTCTAGCGAAGGAGTATTTTTTTCATTCCCTCCCCCTTCCTCTGCTGCCCTCTGGAAATAAAAATTCTTAACAGAATTCTGACTCCATGTCCATTTTAATGTCCTGGGACTCCTAACCATAGAAGTACTTTTTTATGCAGTGAACTAAGACTTGTACTAAGATCAGGAAATTCATTTTGGATAAGCCAAAACAAGCATGCAGAAGAGCAGAGGATGAGAACAGGTACAAGGAGGCATAGGAAACAAACAAACAAATGAAACACACTTCCTGTGAGTTTTGGGGACCATTCTTGACTCAGTGGCCTGTAGCAAAATCACAGATCATCACTGGCTACACTCAGTATTCTGAGATTTTCAGTTGTTTGAGCCTGTAACTTCCCCAGAATAAAATAATCACATATTAAGTCCATTTTATGATGTATTGGTTTTTATGTTTCTATATTTTGCTTGCATTCCTCTTTAGAGGAATGATAATGAATTGTTTTTTTCATAAAGACTAAACTTACTTTTCTCCTTAAGCTGAAAAATCTAATGGAAGAGAACGAGGACTGTTGGGACACAAGCTCCAGTGGAGGAAGAGTGCACACTTCCACTGGACACGCTATATTTACTCTATGTATGTGGAGACCTTAGAAGCTTAGGCTCCACCTAGAAGATCACTTTATGTCTAAATTCTGGGAGTGAAGAACTCATTCAAGCTGCTTCAGAATACATAATAATGAAGATCACACTGCATGTACACCCTTCACCATCCCTCTTTCCTGCTCTATGTCCCAATGAACCTAGGATAAGTGAACAGAGAGCAAGATGGGATATGCACCAACAAGGACCTGAAGGGAACACCATAGTCCCACCTTCCCCTGTGTGCTGAAGAGACATTTAATGAACTACAGCACCATTTCCAGACAGACTTTGTGGCTGGGTTTTGTTTCAGAAGACAGACTTAGAACTCAGCAACATTATTTTCTAGGCACCAAATAATGGACTGTTAAAGGTCCTAACAACTTCTCCATTATGTAGGGTGACTTAGAAAACTTAAGAGATACCCAGTAACATGACTAGGCACATTGAGATGATGGAAATTCTACCCTGTGCGGATACTTGAAATGTTGCTACCAATCTGTAGCAACAATCTGTGCTGCTCCAAGACTGACAAACTAGAATATTTTCCTGATTATAGACTGCTGAGCATTTTATACTAAAAATGGCAGGACTCTGCTTTATTTCAAAACACAGGCAAAGTACAATGTGGTCATGTTATCTCTTCACTCAGTAACTTATGCTTAAAAACAAATTGAAAATTTTAATTGTGTTTTCCCTTGTTTTTCTCTAGGTAATCTAGTTTCTTTAACCTTTTCTCACTAGGCATGATTTTCATATCTCTGATTATTCTCATTGTTTCCTTTAACTCATAAGCTCATTGTATCTTTCTTTGAAACTGTTTTTGAGGTACAGACATAACACAGTTGTGCCACATAATGGACAGCCTACGTGGCCTATGCTGGAAGAAGGGCTGAGCAGCACTGCATTAACAAACAGGTGTCCCACTGCCAGCGTGCCATGACGGGTGACAGCTCCCTGTGGAGTGGGCATCCAGAGCTGCAGGAGCTGTGTGGGTTTGAGGAAAGGAAGAACCCAAGCCACCTCTGGGGAGCACCAGTGGCTGGGTGGGCTTGTGGGAAGCTAAGCAGGGTCATTAAGTTATATTAGTGCAGTCAGGGCCCTGACAGCCACTTGAAGGAAGCCACTGATGATGTGAGCTATAAAGAAGAGATGGTAGACCACCAGCTGGGTCCTCCATAGTGGTATCAGGAATAACAACTTTTATCTCTCTTGGTGACTTATGTGGAATCTCAGTCTGAGAATATTATTTTCTCTTATATCACAGGTTCTTCTCATTCTCCTGAATGTGAGCAGGTCATGCAATTCCCTTTCTGAGTTTATGGCAGCACATTGGCTGCTTGAGTAGGTGAGGAAGGAAAATGGGCAGAGCTGGGGAAATTAGGAAATACTGGGGAGAGAGTTTTGGAAAGAAGTTAATCAGTTATCAGATTAACAAAATGGCAATATGGGAGAAAGTAAGCAGTATGTTGGCATAAGCTTTTAGTGAGATACTGCTGTGTCTTTGTGTCCCTTCAGGAACTAGAAGGTAATTATGGCTCAGTTACAGTGTCTTGCAGAGCTATGGTCTTCTTGATAAAAAATACATAAAATTTGTCATTCAGAATTTTCTCTGAAGTAATAATCTACCATTGAGAATTACCTGGGGTCCATCAAGAAAAAAAAATAGTCCTCACTGGTTCTATTTTACAGTTGAAACAGTCAACAACTTATTAGGCTCACTTATTTTGTTTGCAAATTGAAGAAAGACATTCTATGCACTGAGTTCTGCAGTTTCTGCTGTTGGTGTAAAATAACTGTAATCGTCCTTGTTTGTGACAGAGCCTTTCCCAGCTGCAACTCCCCCTTGACTCCAGACAATTTTGTGTGATATATATGTCATTCAATTTAGGAAGAACAAGACACTTGGCATGCATAACACAACCAGTTATTATATGCTGCCTGTTAAAGACTAAACAAGTTCATGTCCTCCAAATGCAATCAGAATGTTGGCAATAGCTTATTTTACACACACACACACACACACACAAAGATAACACAGGCAGCTGTACATTTGTTAAATCAGATTACACTTAGCACTTGTATTAACATGAGTAAAGTGACATCTTGTAAGCTAAATTTGCATTTCAAGAAACACGGTAGTCGCCTTCAGTATCTCTGTCTTCCTTATGTATAGCTACATTTATTAGTCTAAAGTGACAGCTTAGTAGTAGTTTGGTGTTTGGTTTTCTTTTTTTTTTTTTCCTTTAAGTAGTTATAGATTAACAGATAACAGTTAAAGTGGTAAAAGTTGTGATGTCCAAGACCAGGCTAGAGAAGATGCAACAGTAAATGTCTCTGAAAAGAGGAACAATGAATCTTGAGAAATTTTCTAGTAGTATAATTAAAGGATTGATTTTAAGACTAATCTTATTTAACATTGGCATGAAAAGCAAGAATCAGCTAATGAATTTTATGGATGGCACAAACAGGGAGATACAATGTCAGAAAGCATCATGAAGGGTGGTTCTGGTAGGAATAGATCAGACTGCCATTGTATGAAACCCCGTTCAAACTGAAGTCCTGTGTATGGTTTTGGTGATCCCTATTCAAGGAAGATAAACTCAGACTGATGCAGAGAATCATGAGTAGTATGGATAACCTGCTTTACTTCAGGATAATTTAAAGCTTGCCTAGCTTATTCTACTTAAAAAAAATAGAGGAAGAGGAAAAAGCTAAAGTTGATACTGAATTGCTCTGCAAATACATTACAGAGGGAGTATGACAGAAAGAGTACTTTAAAATACTAAATACTGACACAAGACCAAGTGTGTCTAATCTCACCATGAATAAATTTTGATAGGATGTTGGAAGAAAAGTTGCTAAGCCCCAAAGAAGAATTTCTAGAAGACGAAAGCAGAAGAAATCTAACAGGTTTCAAATTAGAGTGTGATAAAGTAACAGAGAGGGTTGCCCAAGATGGTTACCAAGTACTCTAGACATACATTCTACATTTCTATGCTCAAGACAACACTACAAAGCATATTTGTATATTGCACCAGTTAGCACGGGCAGAGAATCACTATTAAGATATTTTGCATCTGAAAAAGGGTATTGAAATGCTGTGGGAATACAGTTACACTGTTTTCATTACTTTAAACTTGAGTTTATCATACATGTAAACCAGAAACAACAAAAGAGTTCCCAGTCCTTTCCTTATTCCTATCTCTTGTTTTTATATTTCTGCAGCCTACACCATTAGACCAGTGTAGGTGTTTGTAAGGTTACATGCTGAATCACAGAAGGAAGTAGGTCTAGCTGAAAAATAAACAAACAAATCAAAATAAACTGTTATTTTATACTCAAGCGGAACTTGGTTCACTGCATATTCCACAAGCAGTTGTCCTAGTAAAAAAGAAGGACAAAAGCAAGAACAGAAAAAAGACAAAACAGTGTGTTTTGTATAATAAAGTTTTAATCCAAAGCATTACAAATTTTGATATGGAATTTTTTAAAACTTGTTTTCAATGACTGCAATTTAGTAAGGTTATACACAAGAAATAAAAAAATTTGAAAGTTAATAATAACAATTTTATTAATAATTTTTCCTTTCCTCTCCTCTCCTCTCCTCTCCTCCCCTCTCCTCTCCTCTTTTTTAAATCTCAGAAAGCCCTAGAACAGCTTGATCTGGCAAACAGAATGAGCATGGGGCTAAGAAGAGCCTTCAGGTCAGCTTTCCCTCTACACGACAGGACAACGTCACTATTTCCATGCATTTGTCTTTTCCACAGTACAGCTGAAATTGTCCCCAATTCACCTGGGGCTTAAAAGGTCGAAAAGTGTAATTCATTTTTAGAAGTCAATTAGGAAAGCATGCAATCTTTGTTTTTAGATCCAAACGTCTCCGTTAACCGCACAAGTCTAATTAATGCTTCATTTTCATATACAAAGCAACAAGAATTATTGAGTGAAAAATTATTAAGAAGTTACTTCTATTCTGAATACTCTTTCATACTTAAATACTCTCCCCAACTGTACATGATGCTGAAGAAATAATATAAAGTAGGACATGTCAAATAAACTTCTAAGTCAGGAGAATACAGGAGCTGAGATATACAAAATGCTGACACTTTCAAATGAATAAATATTTTAGTCTATCTAGTTAAAACTTGGATTTACGTCAACTGAAATGTATGTGAAGAGAATATATGAAACATAACCACTAAATAAGAGGAATTCAAAAAGCAATTTTTTTCAAAAAATCTCACTGAGAGTTTTAGTTGATTTGTGTCACTGAACATTACATATTCCATACATTTTAAATGAAAAACCTCATCTGCTTTAATTGCTATGCAGAAAGAAGAGCTGAAGAATTTATTAGATGATGACTCTTTACCTTGGGACCCTATGAATAAATAATCACATAAACCGATTGAACATAGACGATTAAGAAAATGCGACCAAGGAAAGTTGCATGTAGCAATCTGACTTTTACTGGAAGACCAGGAACAGTAACATATCCATGAGAGGTGTATTACCTATACAAAACAGCGGTTTGACCTTTTAACCACTAAAAATATTTTAGTTTAGATAGTATTTTAGCAGGAATTAAGGAAATAGAATTTCAGAAAATAATTTCCTGTCTTAAAAGTGTATAGGTCTGATCTAATGTCTTCTGTTCTTTGACTTTCTGGGTGAGAAATTATCAAAAATGTCAGTCATGATCTCAATTCTAATGCTTGTGAAAAGCAAACAACCCCCCCCCATCATCATATAAATTCTTTTCCAGTGTGAGTGAAAGAATGAATCCTTTCAAAGAGATGTAAGCTTTACTGTTTTACATAGTACAGAGTGTGCTTTCATAGTCAAGTGATGAGAATAGTGTATGCCTCCCATACAATGTAATTCCAAGTAAATGGAATAATCATGAATTATCTTTGAATGATATTTTCAATATTATATTATTTTTCAAATAGCTCAGATACTGAATTATTTTCTCTCATGAAAGTTAATATCCAGGAACTTCAGTTAGAAGTTCCAAAACAAAAGAAAGGGCTAGAACCGAAAAATGAAGAAAGAAACATATTAGTAATTAAGAAGCATTGGAAAATTAGTTTTTATCCTGTATAAAGAAGGCAAGTGTAAACTACCTCAGATTATAAAATCTAAACAAAGAAACTATAAGAATTTTTTACATGCAAAAGCCTGACACGTTGTTTTCCACTGACAGAACTTTACATTTCTCAGTCTTCAGGAGATTTTTTCCAGTTAGTAATAAAGTAATGAACAGCTGTTTTTTTCTTCTTTAAGTTTATTAGATTGCTAACAACTAGTCACTTCATCTATTAGATCACTAAATTTATTTTTAAATCTTGATACTACTGTACTACTGTTACATTAAAGAGAAAAATGTAGCATTTTATCTCTAATTACATCTTCTATTTCCTTCAGGAGCTCATAAAGATATTTAAGATATATTATGATCCAAAGCAGTAGATCATACTCAACAGAACACTGTGTGGAGCCATCATAACCTTGGTTAACAACAAAATAGAACTTTTCCAGAAGGTGGATATTCACTTGTTCCTTTAGTCCCAACTGATGGCTTCTCATTCATCTGCATCAGCTACAGATTAATTTATTGATTACTTCATTCAAATTAGGAAATAGTCTATGTTGCAACTGAATCTATCCATGTATCTATCTATGTACGTATCTGTATGTGTCTCTATTTATCAAGTAGGGAATTTGAAAGCCCTGATATGGGACAGTTTAGAAAACTGACAAATCAGGCAAATCTTAAACTGTGAAATTAAACTTCACTAAATTTGGTCATTGACAACACACTTATTCATAATCATCAGTTCTTACACAGGGTTCACCACCATCACTACATGTACAAAACTGATGATGTAAATGACAACATCAGCTGTGGGTAGGAACTACCATGGAGCTGATGCCATGCAGTTATTGCTGATGGTTGCAGCCTTTGATGGTTCCATCTTGTGGAGGTTAGGTAGACCAGGCTTGGGAGCTCTTTGTTAAGAGAAGTCAAATAGACTTGCTTCTTCCCTCCAATATTCCTCTCTTATGCCAGGTGTTTTTATACCATTGCTCCACTCCCCAAAACCATGGGATGCCTCTGCTACAGATAGTACGTGTTTTGTTTTGTCTGGTCAAACACACTTCTGGTCTGTTTTCAGACCCAATTTCAGGTCCAATTGTGTATTGGGTTTGCGTGGCAAGGTTTTGGTTTCTGTAGGGGGAGGGGGCTACAGGGGTGGCTTCTGTGAGAAGATGCTAGAAGCTTCCCCCTTCTCCAACAGAGCCACTGCCGGCCAGCTCCAAGACGGACCTGCTGCTGGCCAAGGCTGAGCCAATCAGTGACAGTGGTAATGCCTCTGAGATAACATATTTAAGAAGAAGGAAAGAAAAAACCCTGTGCAACTGCAGCAGAAGAGAGGAGTGAGAATATGTGAGAGAAACAACTCTGCAGATACCAAGGTCAGTGAAGAAGGAGGGAGAGGAGGTGCTCCAGGCACCAGAGCAGAGATTCCCCTGCAGCCCTTGGTGAAGACCATAGCAAAGCAGGTTGTACCCCTGCAGCCCGTGGAGGTTAATGGTGGAGCTCATGAAGGACGCCACGCCAGAGCAGGTGGATGTGCCCAAAGGACACTGTGGCCCCATGGAGAGCTCGTGCTAGAGGAGGTTTGCAGTCAGGACCTGTGGCCACATGGAAAGGACCCACGCCTGAGCAGTGTGTTTCTGAAGGGCTGCACCCCATGGAAAGGACCTACACTGGAACAGTTCTTGAAGAACTGCAGCCCATGGGAAGGACTTCCATTGGAGGAATCTGTGAAGGACAGTCTCCCATGGGAGGGACCCCATGCTAGAGTAGAGGAAGAGCATGAAGAGGAAGGAACAGCTGAGACAATGTGTGATGCATTGACTGCAACCCCCATTTCCCATCCACCCATGCTGCTCGGGGCCTGAACAGGCCAAAGTTTGCCCTCTGGATGTCCATGGTAGGGTTTCTGCTGACCCCTCTTCTTACTTCACCAAGACTTGAGAAGTAATCATGTCATGGTCGCTGAGGCCAAGATGGCCTCTGATCACCACATGTCCCACCAGTCCCTCTCTGTTTGTGAACAACGGGTCAAGCTAGGCGCCTCCCCTGGTAGGCTTTCTTTCCAGCTGCATCAGGAAGTTATCTTCCACACACTCCTGGAACCTCCTAGACTGTTTCTTCTCTGCTTTGTTGTACTTCCAGCAGAAATCTGGTAAATTAAAGTCCCCCACTAGAACAAAGGCCACCGTTTGTCATATTTCTACCAGCTGCTTGTAGAACACTTCCTCTACTTCTTCATTCTGCTTGGGTGGTCTATAACGGACCCTTAGCAGGATATTTGCCTTGCTGACCTTCCCTGTCATCCTTACCCATAAGCACTTGACTTTATCATCACAATCGCTAAGCTCTATGCAAAGTATTCCCTAAAATAATGAGCTACCTTACCACCTCTCCGTCCTTGCTTATCCCTTCTGAAGAGCTTATAGCCATCTATTGCAGCACTCCAGTCATAAGAGTCATCCCACCATGTCTCTGTGATGATGACTAAGTCATAGATATCCTGCGGCACAATGGCTTCCAGCTCCTCCTGTTTGTTGCCCATGCTGCGTGCATTGGTGTAGATGGACTTGAGCTGGGCTATCAGTTTCACCCCCAACAAGGCATGCCACCCCTAGGCTCCTCTCTTTTGGGCCTGGCTGTATCCACTTCCGGTTTTAAACCTAGTTTAAAGTCCTGTCAATGAACCTTGCCAACTCATGTGCAAGAATCCTTTTCCCCCTTTGAGACAGGTGAACTCCATCTGCTGCCAGCAGGCCCAGTGTTGTATAAACAACCCCATGATCAAAAAAACCAAAATTCCACTGATGGCACCAGCCTCTGAGCCACACATTATTCAGGGGAGTTCTCCTGTTCCTTTCAGTATTCTCCTTCCCTGCCATTGATGGGATTGAAGAAAACACTACCTGCATTCCTGATCCTTTGAGCAGTCGCCCCAGTGTCCTGAAGTCCCTTCTGATTGCTCTTGGGCTTCTCTCCCCAACCTCATCACTGCCCACCTGCACAACCAATAGTGGGAAATAATCAGAGGGCCGTAACAGACCAGGGAGTTTCCTAGTAGCATCTCTGACCTGGGCCCCAGGGAAGTGACAGACTTCTTGTGGGATAGGTCTGGTCGGCATATTGGGTCCTCTGGCCCCCCCAGAAGGTAATCGCCTATGACAGCTACCGTCCTTTGTCCTAGAAGAAACAAACTGAGGCCCTTTTTTGAACTCTGTGGTATATAAATAAGATGTTAAATCTTCATATACTCATAAAAAATACCATACTATAATAGAAAGTATCTATATCAGCAAATATAAGAACACAAAAATAACAAGGATGGGGAAAGAAGAGCTCCAGTATGGAGAAAGGAAGAGGGAAGAAGAAGTCGTCAGGGAAAATATCAGCACCAGTAGCAGATTTTGACTGACTGAACCCCTCAATGTGGAATCGTACACACTGAATAAACCTTAACATTGGAAGAAGGCTCAGCGGCTGTGGGCAAGGGTGATGTGATTAATTCTATCCCAGCTGAAATGAGGATACTGCCCGAAGTTTTTCTCCCTCTGTCCCCCTAGCTACAACCCCAGACTCAATCTCTGCCTCTCAAAATCAGGTAAAAACATACACTTTGGTTGTGTGCAGCACAGCCCTCTCCTTGTATCACATTTATTGTGAATAAAAATGTATGTAACGGGCTTGCAGAGACACTGCGGGGAACCCAAATCCTATAAAACATGGATGTACTGTTTTCATCCTAATATGACTAGTACTAAGCAGCCTGGATGCAAGCCAGCCCACAATGCTTGGTTTCACAACCAAGGATTGATCCTGGTCATCTGTTATTAATGGGTATAGCTGAACTCACTACACTTATTGCAAGAGTTCTTTCCCATCTGCTGTTGTATGTGAATTTGGTCACTGTCAGACTTAATATATAAAAATATTTAAGAGCTGCTTTTCATTATTAATATCCTTATTGCTTCACTGTCTCTTTGTATTCATCTGTTATAACTTGTCTTTTTTTCAGTAGTAACCTGTTTGGGGTATGTTAAGAACTGTACATAACCAAGCCTGCCATGTGGTTCTTAACAGGAACTGAATCCAAACAAAATACAGAGGCAATATTTTATTTTATTGAAATGGATCTGAGTCAGATGTTCTTGAACAGAACCAAATCAGAACAGATGTTGAAGGGAAATAAATATAGATATTATAAATAAAATACTGCTGTTATTCCTGGTTCCCACATGTAAGACAATACCATGATCGATTTTGGTTTTATTTTTTCTTTAGTTTACACTAAAAACCTTACCAATGAAATCCCAGACAATGCTTGATGCTCCTTAATTTTAGATTAATGATATTGTGTTCTTATATGAAACTAAAGAGCTGTATATTCTTCAACTGTATATATATCTTGTACAAGGAACCCTTTTTTATTTTTTTTGTTTCAGTTTAGTGTTTTCATTGGGGGTTTCATTTCTGACATCATTCTTTCCCAATAAATATTTTAAGATCACATTTTCCAGCATGTCTTTCAATAATTTGCATGGGTAATTCATATGAAGACCCAAATCTTACCTTCTGAACCGCTGCACGCAAGACAACACACCTGAATTTCCCATTATGCTTTCACATAGCTACAAAAAATGAAGTGGACACTAAAAAGCAGTGTACAACCACCACTGAATAAAGGTAATTGTACCGCTTTACACCCTATTCTTTCCAGTCCCACAGCATCATGGTGCAGTAAAATCTGCAAGACCTGCTAGTTGTTGTCAAAGTCAGATCTGAGAGCAGAAGACATCAAAGAAATAATAAGAAAATACCTTGCAGGAATGACATTTTTGCTGTAGAAGAAAGCAATCTAGAGAAATGAAGATTTAAATGTGTCAAGCATAATACTGGCATATCTAACTTTTACAATGTACTTGGGAAATTAAATTACTAAACTCAGGTTATAAACGCAAATTCTCTAGATACTGAGTGGGGAGAACTAGTTTTTTCAAGCATTAATTATGATAACCATTGACAAATAATTCAGTGCCTTAGACAGCCAACAGGAAAAGCCAAATAAGGGTAGTTCATATACAACTCTACTATTCTCCTCTGTACAGGTATTGAGGTAAGATTAATATTCACAGACTGAAACAGCATTTGAAGGCGGATGCCTGCAGTTTTCCTTTGGTTATGGAGGATGCCCTCACCTCAGAACCCAATGCCAAAAATACAAATAGTGCCAGTTCACCCTGACAAGGCAATCTGTGTTTTCTCTGGGCTTTGGTCCACAGATCCCTCTTCTCAGTATACCACTACAATGATTATATTATACCACTTAGCCTTTTTGGTGGAGCTACACTGATGTGGGTAAAGACTGCAGTTTGTTGATGACAGTGAAACAGCAAGGTGTGACTTTTTGGTCCCCATTTTAAGGCCTGATTTTGGACTTTGCATCTGAGACTTACATGATGAGCTACAAAAACAAGTTTTGTAAGTAGTAGCTTGATCTCTGGTCTCGAGTAACTCCTTCCTAGATGACAAAGTCAAATGACAGTTTTCCTCCTTCTCTGCACTGCTTAGAGATAAAAGATGAAGTTTTTAATGCCCTCAGAGACACACTTAGAGACCAGATCTTCCTCTTCCTTTGTGAATAGCATCCCAATACGAACTCAGTGTTTTCTCTATGGTAGGTAAAATATCAGCTAATTTGTTCATGTCTTTCAGTAAGTTCAGATACAGTTGACACCTGCTATACTGTGCAAGTCTTCAATGATTTGGTGGTGAAGTATTCTCTGAAATGCCCAGCTTAGCTAAGAAGAGGAAATTGTTGGCACAAGGAATAGCAGAGCTTCGTAGCTTGGGGTATTCTGGTGGCATAAATGCACAGTCTAAAGCCTGTTAGGTTCATAAAGGATTAGAGACACTGATAGAAATCCCAGCAAAACTAAAGCAGTGTTCTGAGCTAAAAGATTATTTTATGGAATTTCTTTCTCTTCTATTGCCTTAATATGATGTAAAAAACCCAAATATCCTATTGTATACTCTAGCCTAAATTTAAGCAGTTCTCTATAATTTGCATTGTTATTTTCAGCCATTTATTTTTAAAGAAAGAATGGGCAAGGGGGATTTATAACTGAAGAAAAGGTAGCTGTTAAGAAGACTTTTGTTCAGGGCGACAACAGTCTTTTTTTTTCTTTACTAAGTGAACAGCTAGAAAATGTAGCACATCAGATTAACAGCTGATCATTATCACTATACCAAAAGGTTATGTTAATGCTGATAAATATTCCTTTAGATTTTCGTACTGGAACACAATGGTAAGACAACTTGTACATTTTAATGCAACCTCCCTCTAAAAAAGAAGTTCACAAAACTCACCAAAGTTATCTTAGAAGTAAACTATGTAAACTATGATATACCGACATGGAATGATACAAAATAACTCATTCTGATTATAGTTTATGCAATAATTTCATCCCCAGATTTCTTTTACAAGCCTTAATCCATATAAAATTGTCTACTTCAGGAAACAAAAGGATAACTGGATGTTGTGGAAAGATAGATTTGGGTTTTTACCACAACCAAGACATTTCCTAAACAGAGTAAATTTTATCTGATCTGTCATGAAATGCTCTTGTGGTTGTGTTATTCTGTATCCAGAAACATTAAATTGATATTCATGCTTTGTCACATGTGCTGTTGTTCCCTAAGAGAATAACACTGAACAGTCTGAAAGAATCTGAACGTTCAGATTGTTCACATAAGTCAAAAACTCTTCTTGGGGAAAAAAAAATGTATTTGGGAGAAAGGGAGAGATTCCTCAGATCACTTGGAACTTCATTACTGACATTAACCTCTATTTTTTCTGAATCACGGTATTCAGATGGGCAGCAATATAGACTCAAAGAAAAAAGGCAATTAAAGAGTCAGTATGAGAGATTAAAAAAATTGTGACTGCCTCTCTTTTTTCCTGAAGAAAAACACTTGAATTCTTGTGTTATATTTCAGTGCAATTAGTAACCAACATCATGCTAAGAGATGAAAGAAACTCAAGATCTCAGTTTCTTTTATTGATAGACACATACAAGCATATACGTCTGCTGCAGTTAGCAGCTTTACTTTTCATCTTCCAAAGTTGATTATAAAAAAAAATCTGAGAGAAAGTTAAAAATGCAATAAAGCAGAAAAAGCATTATGCAGATGTAGAATGAGATACTTAGGGGAGGGGGTGAAGACCCTGGTGACACATAGCACTGAAAATAGTAACTAAAAAACCAACCTATAGATGAGATGTAAGGGTCTGTTTTCGACTTAAAAGGTCTTTTTCATTTTATTTTCTTTTCTCTGTCCTAAGGAGGAGGGATTATGAGAGGGCAGCTGGGTGGGCACCTGGCAGCTGGCCAAGGTCAACCCACCATGAGTATTTAGGAAAATAATTGTTAACATGATGATATGCATCTGAATGTGTATGGCTATAATCTTCATATATACACTTGAGCTAATCAGCTTAGGTTTCCTTTATGTTCACTTCTAGGCTCAGTTCAGCTTGTCTGGAAGTATGTGTTTGTTTGTTAGAAAAACTTGCATTCTAAATGATGTAATTTATTTCCATAGACTGTTCATGATTCAATATGGCCTTACAAAATTAGAGGAGATTAATTCTGCCTCATATAACCTCTGGGACAGACAGCCGTGTCTGCTCCCAGACTCCAGTGTTCGATTGCACAGCTTTTCTCCCCTTTTTTCTCTGCTCTGTGATCTGTTTCTGAGTAATCAGAAATTAGCAGGGGTGTCATTCCTTACTAGAAAAATCTTCAGGCCTAGACTTAGGGCAGAGATTTCTGTAAGTATTCTAAGATTTTAACTAGAGCTAAATAAGAAAACACAGTCTTAAAAAAAATCAGCTGTCTCAGAAAAAAAAAATCAAACTCTCAAACCCCACGTTAGCAGGAAACATTTTTAATGGGAAAAAAAATCCCTTAGTGTTTTTCAAGTAAATGCAATACTTACTGTAGAGAAAAATATCAATCTTATACAAATGTGTAGCTGGAAAATCACTTTTAGCCCAATTAATATGATTCAGACTTACCCATATAATTCAATTTCTTGATGAGTTCTAATGGTGAAAAGTGCCAATAAATATGTGAAGAAATCTAGGTAAAAAGAGTGGAGGCTATATAATCTAACCAACAAAAGTTTTGTTTCTTATAATTTCATGTTTTGGCATGACTAGTGTTGTTTATTTACCATCAAATTCCTTAGTTTGCATATTATTGACAGAATGTAAGGCTTCAAACACTCTGCTGTGATATTGACATGCTTGTGTTGATTTTTATTCTGTTAAACTAGAGCATATTGTTTGGTAATTTTAGAACACCATACTTGGTGACATCTTGAATCAGGGATTTACAATGAGAACAGCTTTGTTGCACACACACACAAATCTGTGTAATAGAAAGTGTTTTAACAATACTATCTTCGTTACATTTGGTTTATATTTTAGATCTTTTTTAGTCTTCTAAATTGTCTTACAATATTGTTTGACAAACAAAGATAAGTACCACACCAAGAAAGAAAGAGTACTTTACTTCAACAAGCTACAATTTGCATCTGTGCAATATGAGGTCCACCATCTATTCCTTCCACGCTGTAAAGAAAGCAATTTTCACTTAAAATAACATTAAGTTGCTTTTTGTTTGCTGTTAAAATGTGAGTGCACTCCATTAAACTACAGAGGTGCATATTAACGATATCATCAAATACGACACAAAAGTTCTGATCGTACATTTCACATGCAATACAAACTCCCACTGAAGTTTATAATAGTACATAATAATAGAGCAAGGGTTTGTTTTTTTCAGTACAGTACTATGTTTTTAAAGTCATGACTAACTATGCTATGCAATGGGAAATTACTCCTTTTAAAGAACAGAAAAAGAAAATGTTTCTGGAAAACTGAAATCTGGAAATTAGAGTAAACTTCAGATACAGAAATAAACTATTGACTTTCTGTGTTACTTTGCTGGGCAGCTGACATGTTACAGATGCTTTTTTATTTCCAATAGTGCAGCAAGGATTACCATTGAAGAGGAGGGAAACCTTATGGTGAGAGACAGTTAAGGCAATTTATGGCAAAGTTAAAGGAAAACGGTGAGGTAAATAAAAGTTTCTCAGGCAGCTGTTGACCATAGACCTGCTAAATTATTTAGATTGGAAGGGACCCATAAGAGTCAGCTATTTCCAGGGCCATGCAAAGAGCAGGTCCAGTTAGTGCAAGCTGCTCAGGGCTTCATCCCGTCAGTTTTTAATATTTCCTATGGCAGAGACTACGCAATGCTTTTGGGCAACTTGTGCCAGTTCTTAAGTATCCCCAGTATGAATAAAATTTTCCTAATATCTATCAGTATTTACCTTGTATCAACACTAGATAGGTATATAAAGATTTCATAATGCTGTGAGCACACCTAGGCACAGTGTATAATCATTTAACCAAAATATGCGAGAATATCACCATCAAAGGGAAAAAAGAAGCAAAAGTAGTTCTGTAGTACACAGTATCATCTAATTTCCAAATCAGGGAAGCACTTAAAAATGAGAAAGCTCACTGAAAAGGATTAAGGGCCAAGGCAAATATAGCATGTGTATATGAGTTTAAGAAAACTGTACTGGAGTCTTAAAACTAATACATAATATCTAAAAAGTATTTAAAAATCACCATAAGACAGACATGCAAGAAACTAAAGAAATCCTTAGGAGAAAAGTCCTCACATACTAGGTGCAAAATCAGTAGAAACAAAAATTAGTAAAGGAGTAAAATCATTAGATACGTGGAGAAACTTGTAACAGGAAATACCATTAACAGCCCTTTCAAAGATAGCTGTTTGAAGCATAACAAACTTGAGTTCTTTGAAGTAGTTGATAAGCATAAGATAACTCTCATCAAGTTCCCACAATGTGCTTAGACTTATAGGAAAAACTTTTTATGAAGTCTGAAGAAACTAATTTAATATGAGGCTGTAGGTAAGTAAGGATTGTAACAGTATTTGCAATAGGATGCTACCGGTGACTTAATCCTATAGGGTTCTGTACTGATGCTTGTACTGTGCCACGCATTTTCAAATTACTTTGAAAATGAAGTACATAGGTGACAAAATTTAACAATGATGCAAAATGGTTCAGGATAATAAAGAAATTTATATAGCCAAAAGTGGAGGTCTGTTTTACCCATGAAAGGCGAAGCACACTAAGCAGATTTTAGCTATGCTCAGCTTGTTTTAAAAGTAAACATTAGCACACTGACATTGCATAAATGCAGAAGCTTTTCTGTATCCAGTAGCTCAGAAAAGACTACTGCCATTGCTAGTGACAGGCCACAGGCCTTGTACTAGCTGTGCCTAACGCTGACTGTGTATGGCCCCAGCCATGGCCTTTTGTTACCAATTTGTTATGGGAACTGGCTGTGTGAGCTTGGTAGCAAGTAGCTCTTGTTACGATGAGCAGTTTATGCATGATCATGAAAATATGAGCAGAGGCTGAAAGCAGAGGCCCTGGGAACCTAAACAACTCTGTGCTGGTCAAGCGTTTTCTCTCTCAGCTGAGCAGTGGTGCAGATTGCCCAAGGAGGTTGTGCTGTATCAATCCTTGGATGTTTTCAAGATGTGCCTGGACATAGCTCTGGGCAACCTGGTGTGAACTCAGAGCTGACCCTTCTTTGAGAAGGAGGTTGAACTAAAAACCTCCTGAGGTTTTGCACACACACTCAAGACCTGGATAAAGACTGGTTTTGTTTTAAGAAAATTAGAATCAGCTAAGCAAGGAGGGGTGGGAGGGGGGATGGGGGATGGGGGAGAGGGATGGGGAAAGCCACACAAGAGGACAAGGCATCTGCTGCAGCCTGGGAAAATTACACTTCTCCAGGCATCGTGTACCATGTAGCCCCAGGGTGGAGGCCAAGAGCTGAAGACTGCCTAAAGACTCACCCTTCTTACAGAAGGACCAAACCCTTAATTAGGGAATGAGGAAGTGGAAGAAGGGAGGGGACCTCATGGTAGGCACACATTGAGCTCAGTGAATAAAAGCATCACAGACCACAAGGAATAATGCTGACTGATCATCATCAGCTCTGTGATGCTGCATATCACAGCTGGTGTAGGCTACAATTGTTAAGGGAGGATTGCTTTCATTATGCAGTGATAATGATTAACAATGTGTAATAACTAATTATTGTCAATGTGTGATATTAATTAATGTCAGTCTAGTAAAGTGTTGTTTTAACAGTCTGAGACTGACCTGATTTTTCAGTCTTCTAAGCACTCCAATCACAGCACTCTCTAATTTCCTGATACACACACAGGAGTTCAGTTGCAAGAGCTGGCTGTGAATTGTTAAGGAATGCCCTAAAAATACCGACTGTTGATAATTGTTGATACAAACATGCTGAAAAGCTAATACATATAATCTTGAAATGAATTGAAATAAGCAATTATTTCTAAAAATATCTATGAAGATTTTTAATGACAATCTAAACTAGGTTTTTTTTCCGTCTTCTTTTTAACTATTTTTTACTGTAGAAACACATGAAAGAGCTGCATCTAAAATATAGTATGCAGTACATGTTCTGTCACCTGAAAGAGGTTTATAAAATCACAACTGAACAGAGGACAGGCATGGAATATAATGCATGAGATTAGGGACATGGAAATCTATCAAAGCAGCTGAAATTATTGGCATAAGCAACAGAAATGCATTATTTTACAATGAAACGTGGCTTTATGTGAGATTGTGGAGGTAAAAAGTGTAAATAGGATCAAAAGTAGTTGGTCAAGTTCATTAGAAGACAAGTATATCTCAAAATCCAAGAACACATATTCTACTCGGGAAAATCTGGGGCCTTAGCAAACGAGAAGCTACAGAGGTGTGCCTGAAAGATCCAACTATACATTTAGTCCCAATCAACCACTTCCTGATATCTTACGACTAAAAAGACAGAACATGTTCAGAATCTACAAAATATCAGTTGTAACTGACAGTTTCACTGCAAACACTCCATCATGTAAATGTCTTCAGAGGCTGGTGATAGTGAAGCTAATAATTACTTCAAGGGAATGTTAATTTGGTCAGTAAGGGTTATTCGACCCGTACACATCTAGTTTATATAGATCTGTAATGCAGATCCCTGCAGCTGAGGTCGACTTCCTCAATTCCCTTTCTAGTTAAAGGGGAAAAAAGAACAGTTTTTTTAAAGAATGACTTATCAGGCCTATTCTAATATCCACACTGGTATGCACATGCAAGTGTAAAATTGTATAAGTAACCAATGAAAAAAGCTGCATTGGCTGAAATTCTGAGTAATGCATGAATTTAAATCATGAATGTCAATGCATTTCAATGCAGACATTCAAGTGTACAAATCCTCCCAGTGTAGGATCCAGGGACCGTCAAATGAAAAGAATAAGTGCCAAGTTAAAACAAACAACTAAGAAAGCCCACAAAAAAAAAAATAAAAAATCAGCATATAACAGATTTGTGGGATTCCTATCTAAAAGATATCATCACTGAAATAAGTTAATGTTATTCAAGAGGAGACTGCAAAATACTTGGAAGAGAGATTAACTGGAAGTTACTGAATAGATGAACCAAACCAGGCTCAGAACACCCCTTAAGAGGGAAATAGTAGGGAGCTGGGAGAGGATTGTGGAACTGAGGGAAACAGTATCACATATTCTTGCCTTTTTAAAGTTTTCCTAAGTGTCTTCTTATGGTTGCTGTTGAACATATAACACTAGGCCTTATGGCATATTGGTCTAGACCAGTTTTTGCTGTTCTTATATGTGGTCTTACGCAATGTAAATTCTAAAAACATTTATGATGACCACTTTGGATCCAATTAGTTCCTATGTCAGTTAGGGTTAGTCCGAGTAATTGTAGTTCCTCCTGTTATGTTTGTGTTAGTCTAATAAACAGAACTTGAGCTTAAGCACTGTGCCACAGTACTGTAAAACTGTAAACATCCTGCTAGGTTTGGTTTTGACCAATAATATCTGACAACGTCACAGAAAATTCCTATTCATCATCAAAGAATAACACAGACCAAGGTTTGTTCCTGATACACACCATGGACAACTCCGCCATGCTTTGGAGAAGGTAAGAGAGATGGTATGTTTGGCTGAAAGCTAGACTGTGGTACTTGTACTAAGGAGCAGATGATGGAAAAATGTTGTCTTTACTGCTCCAGATGTTCAGCTGTGATTCCCTGACAGTCTACTGCATTTCAGGAGAGGAACACAAATCCCACAGGTACCACATCCCTGCTAGAAGCCCTGGAGAAAGAGCATAGGGGTTCAGCCTGGCGGTGCAAATTTCGTTCAGAACTTTGCCTTTTTCCACAAAATGAAAAGGACTCAACTTAAGGTGGATGTGCCAAATCTCATACATTACATGTAAGAAACATTTGCTCAGCCTCCTCCTCTTCACAGTCTTATTCCACAGTGACAACTTCTCATTTTTAGTGCAACACTTCTGCATTTCTTCCTCTCTGTAAACAAAATGTGGTTTGCTTTGTGATCTGTAGCTAGCCTTGCTAGGACACTCAAAGGGCAAATATGCCATGGCTGAAGTGGTATTGAAATTGTCCCTACTACTTTCCTGTTTCACCACTGAAGTCCCATAGCAGTCCTACTTTTCCAGCACTTCAGGTTTGGGGAAGAGGATTAGTCTTTCCTGTGTTCCATCAGATAATCCACACTCCCTAGAAAGGAGCTGGTGCTTGTGTTTCTAAGCCATGCGAAGTATAAATATCACAAAGGGGGCAGAATAGACCACAAAATCTATTCTGGGACATTCTATGTGCAAAAGGTATCAGATCTTTCAAATGTGTTCTGCCTTCAGTGTGACAAAGATGAGCTTTGATAACCAGAGAATGTTTAGAGGGTGTGATGTAAACATGTTTTGATTTCCGTGTTATCTGATAAGTATAAAATAAGGACAATGTTATAATATTTCTCTGTGGACAGCAGCAAATATTTTGCTGACTCATGTCCTCGTCCATTTTTCTCTTCACTGACCATGTATTAGCTGACCGAGACATACTTTGTGTCCTAGAGATTTCTCAAGTGTCACAACCACTCTGAAAAGCAGATGTACAACATGACATATAGGAAAACTTTCACTGAGTCATTGCCCCATCTATGAGTTACACAGCCTGTTGTCCTAAACTACTGACTTATTTTTTCCTTTTAGGTTTAAATATAAATTTAAGACAGATGCTAGGAAAAGCTGATCTTGCCATTAGATTCAGTAGGCTGCCCTCAGCATCAGAGATAAGAGCTGCAATGTTCATACACATCAGATTATTCTTCCATGTTTCATCCATCATCAGTATGTCCTTACAGCCATGTGATAACATTCCGGCTTTAAGGCTCTTTGTAAATGTACAACTGGCATTGTAATGATACACAAAATTCTCTTTTCCAGTCAAATTTCTTCTTTGTTTCCAAAGGGTCATATGAATTATCACAAAAATGCAAGTAATGTTTTAACGCTGAAGTCAGCAAGCAAATGTTTCCTATAACTGCAACTCAGGCCATAAATCTTGTGCCTCACTCACAGTAAACATATACTTGCTAAATGATGCACAGTCTTCAAAGTGGTTCATGCCAATAATGCAAATAATTTATCAAAATAAACGGAAAACAAGCACAGGAAAATACACACAAATACTTGTGGTGATGTCATAGTTCATTTTATCTCCTTTGCAAATACTCTAAAGAGTAGGAATCAGATAAAGCTTTTTTTTTTTTTTTTTTTTGACAGAACATTACAAGTTATTAATGAAAGATCTGATATTAGATATCATCTGTACCAGAAATTTCCTACTGATCCTGCTTGAACTGAAGTGATCTATAGGTTTGCCTTAACATCAAAATGTTTGAAAGACTCTTGTTAATATAACATATAGTTCTAGGTGACTGCACCCAAGTGCCTTATCTTGTTACACCAACTTCTGAAGCAAACCTTCATTTAAAAGAATGCAAAGCCTATAACCATATCTGCGTATAAAAGGTGTTAAACAGATACAAAATAGTGCAATTCAGTGTAGCTTTTGGGAGCTTAAAAATTATTATAAGCCATGATCTAAATGGTTTTTTCAGTAATTATATTTCGTGCAATTAACAAGGCAAAACAAGAGTTTATACTTGGACAGTAACAACAACCAATTGAACAAACATTCCTTTAGCCCAGAAATAAGAAAGGACTTGAGGAAAATGGCTAGTCCTTAGCACTTTTTTTTCTTCTTGAGACTATTTGTATACGTAAACTTTATAGCACTATAGAAATATTGGATTTTGCAAGTCATTTAGCCAGTGGCTTACATCTGTCCTCCCTCTTCATTCAATTCTGATATATTTTTTCTTCTTGTCTCTAGAGAAAGGTGTCTTTAATGGCGCCAGCTGCTTTTTGCCAATATTAGTACTTCATTGTGTGTTTTGCATAATATTCAATGAACATGATGTTAGCATAGTTCAGGCCATAATGTACAAAATCATGACTCTATTTGCCACTCATTCTGTATGAAAACTAATTCAGCTGTATAACAGTAGAATTAAATTTGGAAGAATGAATGGTTTAATAGTTATTTCATTTTAGAAATGTTTTCCCTAATTTAAATATTTTTCTGTGAAAATGCTTTTATATCCATTCAAGCTAATATGCTTCAAAATATTAAAACTGCTTTTTGCAAAAACTTTGAATAAGTGGTTTGTAATTTTTTAATCATGCTTCAAAAACTACACTTTTTAAAAAGCAAAATGTACAAAGCAAACAGCAGGGAGTTATAAAGAGTAGTTAAAATCAGTAGTTAAGCTATTACATTGTTAGCAATTGTGTCAAGGGAGATGGTGAAGTCACTATTTTAAAAATACATCTCTCTAAAAGTCAACCAACCAGAAGGGGGCTTACATATGATTTAACACTACATGTCCAAATTCAGCTAGCTGCACACAACAGCGGGGAAGCAAAAGGGAATTTGAGCAACTTGAGCATAACACTGGGAAAAGGGATCAAGAGCAAGAAAATCATGAAATGAAAAAGACCCAGTTTTACTCCTACTGAAAACAAGAACAAAGGAAAGTCTCCTATCTATTTTAATGAAATTTAAATTGGGCTGAAGTGGAAAATTACAACAATTCTTAATAACAAAAGCTGCAAATAAAATAATCTGGTTCTGATCTTAATGGTAGTAAGTACAGAGCAAAGACATGCATTTAAAGGCCCTGTAACTGTTTAAACCACTTAAACACAATTTCTCTATTTACTGTAAGAAAAACAACAGATGCAACATCATAAGATTTTTTATATATATATATAATTTTGGTTAAGTGTACCACTATATAACTTTAAAACATCTGAACCTGTTCTTGCTTCTGAAAATAAGTGTAAGTTATTTTTAGGCAAAAAAATAGAAGCAGCTGCAGCGGAAAGAAAAAAATTATCCCCTTCTGAAAACCAAAGCCAATCTATGCTACTCGCAAAGAGTACAATGCCAGCAGAAACAAAAATCTCTCTCTCCTGTTGATGCTCAAGGCTATACAACAGACTATCTGTTTGACTTATGCACACTCAGTGTCTCTCATGGCCTCCAAGTTTCTGACTGAACCACTTACTCATTTTAGTGAGCGTGTACATCAGTAGACTCATCTGTCTGTACTTCCATTGGGATGCTTGGTCAGGTCCTTAACTCTCTGCAGAGCTTAAGTGGGATCACCCTGACTCTTCTTTCTCAGCTTTCTTACGGGTGTACCGAAAATACCAGAAAGGCCATTCCCAGGCTGTTAACCTGGGCTTGAGAGGACAACCTCAAAGTTTGGCTCCTTGGAGGAGTGTAAATAGGAGCACTGAATTAATATAAAAGGCAACCACATTGTAGATTACCCTGCCTATGTTTCTGGTTTACCTTGACTATGTTTCTGGTACAACTGAGTAAAGCACTTTCTAAACTGAATGTGAAAAAGAACATTTAAATATTTTGTTTTGTTTAATTATTTGTTTATTATGACACAGCCAGAGATCTTCCCTGCATGTGTCCACTAACATATTTTCCTGCAATTGTTTTTTATGCTACCAGAAAGTTGATGTACCTTTAGATTTAAACCTTCAAATAAGTTGTTAAAAGTAGATTTCAGAGTTAGTAGTAGTTAGAAAGTACAAAATCTGTTAGTCTTGCTGTCCAAGGGCTAAGAAAGTATATTTGTCTGCATTTCTCCAGCTTTTGTTTGGGTTGGCAGTCAAACAGGCAGAATGGCAACATTTCACTTGGGTTGAAGTTGTTCATACTGTAGTTCTTATTGTTGACCTTAAATATAAAGTACAGCAAACAGAACTGTCTCCTTTGAGTCCATCCCTACAATTCTATTGAACAGGACAGATTTCTTGGCAAATTTTGTCTGCAGAGACCATACTGCATGCAAAGTGTATGTATACAATGATTACACTGTAAAACCAAAAGGCACTGCTAAGTGCTGCCAATATTGATTGAAACCCCTGGGATTTATTTTTTTTTAAATCTTTTTGTGAATCAGTACCCTGCAAGACTTGATTCATTAATGGTAATAATTCTGTCACAAAATATCAAAGTAATACTATAAACTATTGACAGTACTAGGCCTGTCAGTCTAATTTTACTGCTAACATACAATCTTCAATGGAAAATAGCCTAATAGGTGAGCACTGCTGTGTTTCTGTGACATTTTAGGGTTTATAGGCAAGAGTATCTTGTTATAAAGATTGTGCAGTCCTATCTTACATGTAGATTCCTTTTCTTTTATATCTCAGAAGAATTGTTAGTAAGATATCTGGTGAAGCAGCTGTTTCCCAAATGTAAATTACTTATACCTTCATCAGTTTCCTTAGGGGTAACATCTATATCTATCACCTTTTCATTAATAGTGGAATGGCCAAATAATTCAGATATATTTCGGATACTGGTATCATCTACACTCATCTCAGAGCAGAACAATCACAGGTGTAAAAGTCAAACCATGAGAAAACCCCTCATTACCAAGGAAACTCTTATTTAATGTCACAGAAATAGCAGAAACAGTTTAACATTCTCAGGTTTTGATCTGATATTCCCAGGGTGCTCTGAGTTCTTACCTGGTTCTAGAAGCTGTTGCAAGCTAATGAATATTTTTCAGATTGTTTTTTTAAAAGAGGGACTGAGTTCATAGGCTTGAAAATTACAGGTGGTAAATGGAGAAAACAAATACAGTTTGACAACTCAATGATCTTAAGGACCTTTTCCAAACTAAATAATTCTATGATTCTTTAACATAATTATGTGACTAAAGGTTCCCTGCACACACTGCCTCCATCTCCTTGTTCGTGGTGAAACTGTGGGCACAAGTTTGTGAAGTTTACATTTTTCACTTCGGTAAGGACTGGAGTTCCTTTTAGGAAATGTCACAATTCGTAACAAGGGAATAAAGAAAAATCTGTGAGTTTGGGGGAGGGTGTGTGTGTAATATTTTTCTGATGTTTGTTTTGGGTTTTTTTAACAATTCTAATAAACCTGAAGAGTTGTTACCTACTGATCCCTTCAAGATCAACACTGCAAATCAGATAACATTGCAGTAGTTCCCACAGGCACATATCTCTTACATATTTCTTCCACCAGACTTCAGCAGGAGATAATTCTTACTATAAATTACAGATTCATGCCATACCAAATGACTTAGTTACTTTATTTCAGTGTATTGGAGTAACTAAAAGATTTCTACTTTAGTAGAAGAACCTCAAACTATAGGGAAACCTTTTTGCTTAGAATTCCAAGCTCCACGCACAATCAACTTGTGAAGTTAAACCATTTGAAAAGAAATCTTACTTTCTTTCAAATCTAGATAGGATTTTTTTCAATAATTTTGGCTGATATTTTGCTTTAATTCAGGGCCTAAAAATTAACTATTTAAATCTGAGCTGTTAACCTTAAGGCATTCCATATAACAAATTAATAAGAAGGAAAATCCCAAAAGGAAAATATTCTTTGTATAAATAGGCATGCCTAATTCTTTCTATTAATTATAAAGGGAATCTAGGGCTACTAGTTCATATTTAATTAACTTAAATATCTTTAGCTGGATGAGGTAACTCTGACCCTTCATTTAACAAGGCAGCCTTCTATCTTTGAACCTGTTGGCTATTATACTCCTTTTCATTAATGATTTGACAAATACACTCTTACAAATCCAGCTGCTATGAATGAACAAGTTACAATTCCCTTCTATTTTTCTAGTTAACTGCTGAAGGTCTCCATCCCTCACTCTCTCCTGGCAGATAAGTCTTCATCACAGTTGATTCAGTGCAAAGTCCATCAGCTTATACCACATCCCACCATCACCAGTTATTTTAAAAAATAAATTCCTAAAATTTTCACTGAAGTGGCTCATCTTCTTTCCTCCCTTTCTGTTATAAAGGTAGAAGTTTCTACCAGGGAGACACTAACAAAAGTTGAGGAAGATATGGGGGAGCGGATAGTGGATCTTAAAGTGATATAGCTAGTTAGCTAATTGAAAATATGTTATAACTTATATTCATTTGAAATCTCATCATAACAATTCTGGCACTATATTAATACAGCTATAGTAGTGAAACCAAGATATTTTCCATTGTGTATATACAACATTCATTGTGGTAAGGTTACTAGACAATTAAGGGTTGAATGCACAGTGCTTTCATTAATCACAGTTTAAAACAAATGCTGAGTCTATAGGAAGCAGTGAAGGTTTCTCCCTGGGAAAAAAAGGTTTCATCTTGGCATAGCTGTTCTTAGGGTTTTAGAGAGGTTCTAATTTTCTTACTCATGACAGGCAAAGCTACTTAATCACATTTTTTCAGTAAAAACATGCTAATAGTACCCCAGAAACTGTTTTCAAAATATTATTTCCCATTTCTAAAAATAAAATAAAAATAAAAATCTAGAGGCTTGCATTTGTTAAAAGGAAATATTGTTTGAAGGGAAAAATAAAGGTTAATGAGAAAATAGAACTGCCTAAAATCATTTAACACTTAAAAAAAAGTATTGAATATACATTAGTTAGAAACACCAAAAAAAAAATTGTAGTTTCTAATTTTTCTGTAGTATGTTACACTATGTTTAACATATTGTAAGGGGAAAAAAATAGACAGGAAAGAGTAATGCCTTTGTAATGAGAGAGTCCTATTCTAAAACCATTAATTCAGCTGAATTTTGACTTCTGTTTATCTGTTCATTAAGGATAGATCAGAGCCTAAAATGTATTATAGTAAATTTCACAGAGGATCGTAGTACCTGAGATTTTCTCATCACTAAGTCATTAATCACATGCAACTGCACTACTCTTCTATCCTCGTCCTCTTCCATATCCTACTTAGGGAACAAGGAATGAAAAGGAGGTCAGAAATTTTGCAGTCTTCTTTCATGTGATAAAACTTCCCTCATTTTGTGTGTTTGCTTCCTGTTTTCATTAGCTAAGGATGTCTGAATTAAATGATGAAGCATATACTAAAATTCTTTATAAGGTATTGAAAAACTGGGGATCCCAAAAGTTAGTCTAAGTTTAAATGTATGGAATTAGATTGCTCTGTATTTTGGTCATCAAAATAAGATCAAGAGAATTACTGCTGGAGAAGCAAAATGTCTGTACAGGAATAACATTATTATTTCCTCTTTGTAACTCTAACCGCTACAGAAAGGTGGTCTGAATAAATACTGAGAGGTCCCAAATTAGTACTGAGTCCAGATTTCAGGTACAAAAAAAAAAAAAGAGTACGAAAATGCAAGGTGAAGCTTATCAGTTTATGACAACAACAGAAGAGAAAAGGAGTAGCTTATTCTCACTGGAATAAGATAAACATTAATATCACTTTAAAATTTCAGAGGATTTGTTTGTCCTAATTAATGACTTAATTTTTGTGTGCATGATTTATTGAAAAAGGTTATGTGTGTGTGTGGACTCATTTCATATGTAAGAGTAATTCGCTTATACATTCCTAATTTACAGGTACTCCATTCTTAGGTCTCTCAGGCTTATAAAGGTGGTGAAACAACTACATTACCTTCACAGGGCATATGGGGAAACAGGCATACAGAAATTGAATTCATAACAACCTCTCCCCTGAATAGAGGCAACTGAAACAGAACAACAGAAAATCTATGAGGTTATACTCCCTGCTCAGCTGCTTTTTTTTGGTTGGTTTGTTTACTTTTTTTTTTTTTTCCCTTACTCTAGCTTTTCTTCCCTTTTTTTTTTTCTTTTCTTATTTCCACCTCCTTGTTTTTTAGTGCAAGTGCACAGGAGGACGTGAGAGCAGGGTACAGCTCTTAAAGCAATGTTTTCTGTCTCAGAGCAGTGTGCTCATACCAGGTCGCAGAGCCATACCCTTTCATGTTTATGTTTTTCATGGCCACACCAACATCTCATTGTTGGTACATGGCAACACACCTTCAGTGTAGGGCCGGGATTTTCTTTCAGGTGGGAATAGGAAGATCTTTGAAAGGTGTGAACTGAAGATTTGCAACCTCTTTGTTTAGGTTTCATTAAAACCAAATTTTCACTTTGCTAAGACATTTCTCAGAGGAGGTTTATTTTTAAAAGTTTGTAATTAGATGTCTTTGTTGTTTCCATTCTGCTGTGGAACTAAAAGTTACAAATCAACCCAGTTTTATGTCCCACATCTGTGCTTTGTTTGCAGGGAAAAGAGGTGTGACAAGCACAGGAATTGCATTATATATGCATATATATATATATATTTCCTATCTATATTTATTGTAAACATATACATGCATAACCAGTGGCTGAATATTTCCTTAAAATGAGGAAAGAATTTGAGAGTCTCCTGAACTTCAGTGGCCAAAAAAAGAGTAGAGTTGTAGGTCATGTTCTGGGGAAGTAGAAACTGAATAATTACTGTCATGTAACCATAGAGGGACAAGGGCAAAAAAGATACTATCTTTTCTTCTTTGTCACTGCGGTCAGTAGAGATATGGTAATGAGCAGAGATGAGCAAAAAAGATAGAGTAAAAGGAATACTTGGTAGACCTGAAATAAAGGGCTATGCCACAGAAGTAAAAAATTGGCTGTGTTAACTAAGAAGTAGTCATTTTTATACAGACAATTTTTATTATCATCTTTGCCTTGCAGAACGCAAACAACTATTTTATTTGTTCTGTTTTAATAGGAGAAAACCATGAGCAGATTTGTGTTGTAATTTGGTCTCTTACAGTTGTTCTGAGATATTTTCCCCATCTAATTTTGCATTGCAAACTCCTTAGATTTTATGTATCAGCAGTGTAATGCTAAGCATTTTAATTACAGTGAATGATGAGTTTCCTACATTGGATAAAATGGAGACACTATCTCAGGAGCTCACTTATTACATAGACACTTGGCTTTTGCAAAATATTCTGGCAACATCCAGAGTAAATCTGTTTTATCACTGAATAGTCTGTATTTACTGAAGTGGTCCACCAATTTAAAGTGGATGTTAATGGGAAACCTTAGCATAGCTGACACAATAGAAATAAAAGGTGGAAAAACAATGTGTTTTTAAAAGTGCCACGTGCCATGTTTCTGGCACTATGTCTTATTCACATAAAAGCAAAGAGTATTATATGCCATAGAGGTTTATATACGAAACAGCATCAAAGAATTAAATAGTTGACTAGGTTGTTTTGTTTATGCTTTTTTTTACATTTTCAATGCAACAAATTTCAAACGTCACTGAAGGCTTACATCTTTTCCATTTTTTTTTAAGCTAGACTCTGCTTATGAAGAAAATACTTAACCATAGAAATTATAGTTGTATTTGCAAATATAACTTCAAAATGAAACAGAATTTTATACAAATTCTTTTCATTTCTGACATTTTAAAAATATTGACATTAAATTAATTTCTATTGGACATGAAGTGCATTGATATGGTGAAATTTAATTTTGTGAGAATTCCTCATTTTCTCTGATATGCATACAATATGTGAAATAAGTAAGAAATATCAGTCAGACATTTGATAGTTTAGCCATGCTGAGCATTAACATTATCTAGCCTTGGACATGATTTCATACTACCAAAAAAGCTCTAGCAAGTCTTATACATTCGGTCTAATTTCTTGTATGTACTTATCAATCCAAAGGCATTTTTTTTATACAAGCACAAATGTTTATTCTGTACTCATTATTTTCTCAAATATATTAATCATTTACCTCAAAAGAAAATATGATATCTTTTGATTTTTCTGTACACATCCAGGTGTTAGTCTTTGATATTTAGTAACACAAAAAAGCCAGTGAATGTTCTGTTGTTTGTCAGTTCTGGTAGTATTTCAATTTAGTCTAATGATTTAATAATAATAAAACACTGGTCAGCCAGAATGTTTGGAAATCCTCATTTAGTGCTTTGTGGTGTGTATTTCCAAAGATATTACTTTAGTGACTACTCTTTAAGAACAACAAAAGAATATTTGACGATTTGTGACAGTTTTAAACCAAAATTGGCAATATAAAGTGCATATTTACATCCAGTAGGCATTTGCATGTGCTATATCTAACATTTATATGAAGTATTTTTAATATGTATAAAATTTGTGTAAATCACAACAGAACTGCTGTGATATTTAAGAAGTGTCATCACGGACTGCTTATCTCAGCATGTTAAGTAAATAAATACAATTATATAAAAACAATCTTTTCATAAGAAATTACTGCTTGCAAAGAACAATGGGAAGGAAGAGGTAAATATTTAAGAAAAATACATTGTCTCCTAGTCATCATAACGAGACTGTCTTGCGGATGATCTGCTCCTTGGTTTGCATGATGGCATTTTTAAGGGAAGCTGAGTCAGGTGGATTTAAGGCACAGAATATTTCTTCTCTCTCTTTGTTTGCTGCTGCTCCTGTTTGTTGGTCTAACAGGCATTCTACTCACTGGCTAGTCAAGCCTGATGGCCGGCTAGTCCAGCGGGCAAAGCCCACCCATGCATCCAGTGCTTCCTCTAAACATCCCATTACAAATTTTGTACATTTCCATAAGATTTACATAATCCCAAAAGCCCCTTCAGATACCCCAGGATAAATTTGCCTTTCCCAAGAGACACATTATAATCTTCTTTCCCCCTTTCTTAACAGCTACAAAGTTCAGAATGAGCATCTCTGAGGCTACACCTGAGGAGTTCCTTCAAAGGCCCATCAGTCGGTGGCCAAACAGTTCTGGTCTTGGTATTGTGACCATTATCTTTTGCT
The DNA here is from genome assembly GCF_963921805.1 of Phalacrocorax carbo. NCBI lineage: Eukaryota > Metazoa > Chordata > Aves > Suliformes > Phalacrocoracidae > Phalacrocorax > Phalacrocorax carbo. The sequence goes on from NC_087513.1 coordinate 168,076,979, forward strand.
TTCTAGGGTTTGTGTACCTGTGTGTTTAACCTGTTTTCCTGTCTTTTTTTCTTCTTTTTTTAATGTTGAATCATTTTTAACTATTCTCTCTAACCAGAGGTCCTTACCATACAGGTGACAATGTACCTTTCCTTACATTCCACATATCATTTTGATTTCTTATACTCTTGCAACCTTATCTTGAAATTGAGATGACTCCATTTGTTCAGCAGATAATAAAATAGTAGGATTAAAACAGAACCATGGATTAAGTACGTGAAAACTCAATATGGTAAAATTAGCCAAATTAAAGGGGCATTCCCATTCAGTTTGAAATAAAGACATACAACAATGCTAATGTACTTAAGAGCAGAATGACCATAAGCCATTAATGTGATGCAGCCATGAAAAATGAAAAATTATTTTTAGAATATATAAAGTGAGATATTTCTGGCAGAGACAGTAATATAAATGCCTACCTTTGCTTCAATATATCTCACCTGGTAGGATGGTACTTAAATTGTTACGGATAATTCAGGTCACCTACATTCTAAAAGCAGAATGGATAAGGAAAAGGGACACTAATCTTTCAGGATGAGACAATAAAATGTTAGTGTAATCTAATAGAAGGAGGACTGAAAGGGACAATTCTGTTCACTCCTAAAAATAGGTATGTAGACTTATGGGCAATGTTAGCACTAAAGTAAATGGACACAAACTGGACAGTAATAAGTCTAGTCTTTAACTCTCAGAAAGCCAATATTTTACAACCCAGCTTCCATGTCAGAGTAGAGGGAAAAAATTTTAAATAATTTTAAGAAGATTGTATGATATTAGACAGCACTGTATTCCACAACAGAAGATACACTTTTTAATCCTGTATTTTCCCTATTAAAAATGACTGTAGACAATGATCAAGATCTTGGAGTTTGTCATTACAGTTTTCTAAGAGAGGTTAGTGGGAAAGGAGAGAGTGATCTTTGGATAAGTATCTACTCTTTCAAAGATCTTTTAAGGTGTGTCTCAGATGTAGGGGAGTTCAATTCAGTGGTGTTTCTTGAGCTCCTGATCCCTCCAATTTTGGACGCACGATCTGGTGAGCAGTGATTCTTCATTTCACTCAGTGCCCAGAGAAAGCAGAATATGGTGAGAAAGGGAAAGCACATGAATTCAGAAAAGCCAGGACATATACTGCAACTTGTAAAGTGTTCTGAGTTTTAATGAGTCTTTATATTTAATGAAGAATTACAGAAGAAGCTGTTCATGTGGTTATGCGTGTGTATATGTGTAGTGGTAGCAGAGGTTTAAGACAGCGATGAATAGCATTTGCTTGGAACTGCAAAACAAAAAAATAGATGCTTTTCCTGGGACTTTTAAAATAATAGTAATACTAACATAATAAAATTGAAATTTTTTTGTTTTCCATTATGAAAACTTTGATAGTAATATAGGCCGGATATTCAGTTGCTCTATACCTTCAGTCAGAGCCAGACTTTCCTATAGAGCTCTGATTTTAATTAAGTACCAGGATAAAAGCTAGAAAGTTGCAAGACCTGCTCACTTTTTAGAAAACCTGATGCTGGAATAAAAATACAGTACAAATACAGATGACTAACAGGAGTTTTTTATCCAATTATTCATCTCTTAATAAGGCAATAATGCAGCTCAAGTACAACCATTTAATTTTCTGGAAGAGAAAGAAAAAGATAACTATAACATCTATGAATTAATAATTTCAGACTGAATTTGAAAGTCTAGGAATATCAGAGTGAAGTTAAAGAACAGTCAGGTGTTTATGGCAGGGACTATAAAGGTCTGTCATGATTTTAACAAATGCTGCCAGCTGGTATTTAAAAGCTTCTGAGCTGAGTTGCAAACTGATTTCATTTGTGGAGTTAGAGTATCTGTGCCCTAATAAAATACCTCTGCTGCTTTCTTTTTAATGTTGTAGACCACTGCAAATACTTTCTTTTAGACCACAGGATAGTCTCCACTATAAAACTCTTAAAAATAGCTGAACTACTCAACTTGTATCTACCTGATGCTGCATAACTATAGCAACAAGACCTTGAGGAAAACCAGCTGGGGAGAAAATTCTTTAAAGAAAAAGGTGATTCAAAATAATGGGTCTAGGAAGAAGCTTGCTAAAGCTATAGAATAATTTAAACAGAAGAATCAGCAAGGCATAAAATATACTTCCTCAATATCATCCTGAAAGAAACCAGAAACCTGGCAGAAGTGACAACTTCTCTGAGAAACAAGATAATCCATACACAACATGGGGAATATTTTGGAGTAGTGAGAAATGAAGTGGCAAAGCCATTCATATAATCAGAAAAAATAGCAAAGACTACTGATTGCTTGGGACTAGATACAACAGACAATTAAGGCATTGTGATCCTAAGCATCACACAATGTAGCTTTTACATGTGTGAGTCCCAAAGCAAAATTCGGCTAGTGTAGTGCGCCTGAGCTCCTAGTCTAATGCACTGAAGAATTAAATGACTCAGAATGGCAGAATTTATAGCAATTGGCCTACAATTGCCTGAAGCAGACAGTAAGAAACCGTAAAGAGACCTGTGTCTCCACATCAACCCTTCACAGATGCCTAAAGGCCTGGGCTGCAGGGAAAAGCTATTTCAGCACAGAATTTGCAGCCCACAGGCTTTTTCTCATTTAGGGATTTTGCAAGACTACAGCAAAGGAGGTTTACTTCTTCCTTTCATAACACAATAAACAATCTTATTTTGGAAAAAAGCTTTAACAAATAGCACACTGGTGTGATATATAAGAGATCGCTGTACTAGTGTTTTCACAAAACATTTCAAATTCTATACTCTCAAGAAAGTGTTACAATCAGAGCTATATGCTGTTCTACCATGAACAACAGCACCTCTTTTCCTGTTGATGCTGTCTACATTAACAAAATAAATTATACTAAATAAAAAATATCGGCTGGAGGTTAAAGGAGATGCAAGAAGGATTGTTAACTATCTCACCCAGTAAAAACAGCGCTAATTTGTGAGAGCGCTGTGTTTGACATATGTTCAAGTGGAATTTTTATATTTTATCCGAAGATTGTCATGACCAGAATCAAATCATAAGCTACTGCAGTTGGATGAAATGCCTCTACTTTTATGTTTTAGTAATGTCAGCCTGCCTACAGTCTTAGTATCAAAAATGATCATTTGAGCATCAGTACTTTGAAAGATGCAGGCAGCATGATATGAATATGGAATGTAAGTACATCTGTTCTTTTTTTTTTACTCCTTTCTCTGAAAGTAAACCTAGGGATAAATGCAGACAACTACAAACTGCATGTACACACTATATAAAAGTCCGCCCCACATCTGTGAGACAGCAGCAACAATAGTTCACAAGAGAGATGCTTAGTAGGAAAATTCCTGTACCATACTGACCAGGATGGCTTATTCCACTCCTCATCTTGAAGAAGGCTGGGATTTACCACAGAGGAAGAAAGATTCACATTTACCAATTAACAAAGAAAGTTGTCAGGGAAGAATTCTGATAGTTTTTCTTTCACTCATGTCCTACAAGCCTTTGCTCTTTTCCTAAGGTATAAACAAGAAAAAAAAAAAAGGTACAAGACATTATGAGGCAGAAACATACTTTAATTTTGTAATGAAATTATAATATTTGTTTTTTATTAACATTGATTCTAATTCCATTAAGTACTCTAGCACTCTGAGTCATATACTGTCTTTAGCAATAAACATTTTTTTGCTTACAGGATCATCTTTTTTTCTTCTAACAAACATGAGTAGATACTATTCTGCATTACAATGTAGTAATCTATTTCTGTTGAAGATTTATTTTAAGAAATGGTGAAATGTTAAAAACATGCCATATTTGGAAAACACCATCAGGTTATCGGCTGCTATTAGCAAGACAAACACATTTCAGCTTTATTGTGCAAAAAGAGTTCAAAGCAGAGCTCTGTAGGATTTTCCTAGGAATTATCTGAAATTATTTGAAAAGTAAAGAAGACAGAGACCCAGTTTTCACCTCAGAAACAGTTAAACTATTTCCTCCATAGGTAAAGTACCAAAACAACTCTTCCAGGCAGAGCCATCAAACTGAAAACAAATCTGACACTCTCGTCCTGTTCCAAATAGCATGCTGTTATACTAAAGGTGGGAATTTCACATCTCAAAACAGCAACAACTACATTGGAGGCACATAAGTCTTCTGTTGGCTCCATCTTGCTCTGCCTCATTTCAGTTTTTATTTACTTCTCTTAATATGCTAGGAGGTCTTTGGGATTTAGTCTCAATACATTAATAATTTAAATATAATCATCACTTCATGGAACATCTGTCTTTTTTCTATCACTTGAGCAAGCTTTAATTCCTCTGGCAGTTTAGTAGCACTGAAGTTTGAAGTTCAGGGTATAACTAAGTTGAAAGTTGGTGTGAAATGAAGCTGTAAAGTTCAACAAACTATCACAGAGGATTTATTCAAGAATATGGATCTGAGTCAACAATACAGAGAACACCAATGCAGATAAGGGAAATGTTTTTTTTCTCTTTGAAGTCCTTAGCTGTTATCATTAGACCATGGGATAATTAGATCATGAGCTAATTGAAACACACAAATTAATTGCACTGATTGTTATTTATATGAGATGATAGTGTATTCCTGACAAATTTGCTTTGATGAGGCAAAGGAAGCACTTGACATTTTGCTATTGAAAGTTAATTGCTCTCCTTCACCAATTAAAATGACACAGTATTTGAATGAAATTGCTTAATGTGCTGTTCCAAAGGAAGAAAAGAAGTCAATGCATAACCTAAGGTGTCCAAGCTTTTAAAGCACAATGTATCAGTCTGATCAAATTTGTAATAAGCCTAGAAATCCTTTAGCTGCCAGTGATTTTTGGCAGAGAGTTCTTAATTTCTTAGGAAAAAAATGGTGGCCTTTCAGTTAACCAATGACAGGCTGATGATTCCTCAATGCTGACATCAGCTTTGAAGGAAATTTCCTGTGACTTCCTAGACCTAGAGAAAGTAAAGAAAATAATGCAAGTAACAAAGACTAAACTTAAGCAAAAGTCATGGAGTAGAAGTGGCAAGTGGAACAAATGAGCTTGACCATGACTGCAAGCTGTTTGGAACTTCTTTCTTGCTGTTCATCTTTCTTACAAAAGCAAGTAGTAGGATCTGCCTGACAAAGGCAGTGGTACATCACAGAACATCAGAATAAATGCTATTATGATTCTGCATGTGAACATGGATCATAGCGTTCTAGTCTCCTCCCACACACCAGTCCTCCTTTTGTAATGCAATTCATAGCCCATCATTTGTGGTTCTTCTACCACTGGTTACTTCCAGAGAAGAGCCAAACAGGCACTACTAGCCAAACAGTCTCTTCAAGTTCAATAGTAAATGTAGCATTTAAAGTAAGCAGTATTCACTAGGCCCCCAAAAAGTAGCATTTTATCTATAGGCTGTTTATTATAAAAAGTATAGGCAACTTGGTAAGACAGGGCTAAAATCCAGGTTTCTATTTTGTACTGTAACAGCTGATCTAGGGAGTCATCCGTATGCTGTCTTAATTTCTTCATAGCAATGGCTTTTCTTCCCTTGTGCATTGATTTAGTTTTAACACAGGAACTTAAATTCCTTTTTCTAGTTAAACTGCCTTCCACCTTCACCTTCATTGTTATTTGTACCTGGATGGTTACACTATTTTTGTAATAGATAAGGGAGGACAGCACTTCTGGTCGAGACATTGGTATGCATAGGAACAGAAATAGAATGACTTGTGGGGCAAAGAGGGATCCAGCTCCTCCTGCAGACAGAGGCTATCACTATGTTAACATTCCCAGTCATACGGCAGGCACACCACAAAGTCAGTGTCCCCTTCCTATCATCACCGCGGATACATATTTCTTTGACTTGATGGCCTAAAGCTATAAACAGATTTTGTCTTTCAGCTTCACTGAACACCATCAGGACTTCTTACTTGAATGCTTAAGGCACTTTTTTAATCTTAGTCTACTGGGCTACTATTTTGGGGTGAGGGGTTTTTTCAGTTTTTGAAAGTCCTAATAAGGTTTGTAGGCAAATTATTACCTTAAATAAGATCCCAGTGCTCTCAAAACACAGCTTTAATAATTAACTAGTAGCAAATACAAAACATCACTATTTGATTGTGTACTATTCTTTGTGTTTTGTCAATATGCTGCTGGTTTTTTTTGAAATGCACCCATGATGGGCATATTAGGTGATGTCTTTTCCCTTCAGAAATAAATGGCAGAACTTCATCTGAGTTCAGTAACATCAAGGTTTCATACCTTGCTTTTTCACTTATGCTCAGTGTCTCATACATGACATTATTCAACCAATTAAATGCATTTATTACCAGTAGCATTACAGTACCCGATTATTAGGATTTTAAGAATATTGGTAGCACTTGAACTCAAATTATTTTAAAATAAACTTGTGCATTTCAGCAGTTATCAAGTTAGAACTATTATTAAAAGAATAAAGATCAAAAGACAGAATTAATATATCAGAAAACTTGTCCTGTTTCGTATTAGTGTTTACAGTTCATGTAGTATGTTTTTGCTGCAGCTGAACAGCTAGAAGAAATATTTAATTTTAATTCTAGGCATATTAAGTCATATTTTGACATATTCTTCATTATCACATTAGTCAAGTCAATACATGCAATAAAACTTTCCTTCAGATAAAGTACTTGTTAATATAGCTAAAATATTGCAAAATCAGTAAAAGGAACTATGGTATTTCAGTGTAAAGAGCTGCAAATATAAAATCTCTAGACTGCAAGCAAACTATTAAAGGAAATATTTTAACATTAGGTCTATTGCACTGTTTTCTCTAATTGCAGAAGCTAGCCAACACAGAAATGCTGAATCAGATTTTGTTCCTTCAGCTACTCCTGAGAAGGTTGAACTCTTGGTGGGTGAAACCAGAAATTGATTAAATAAAGCCCTGGCACACTGCTCTTTTTTAATAAAGCTTTATTAAGCCAAGTCAAGGAAACAGATGACTCTTCAGGGTTTTTGCTGAAAATATACCACCAAAAAAAAAAAAGAAGCTCTAGAAACATCTTATGAACTGGGCAAAATAACATAATTCCAGAACAGACTTACTGAGAACTATTTAACTTGCCTCACTCTCTTGCAGTGTTGTGAAAACTACTGTAAAAGGAAATTTAAAAATCACCACAAATCTGTAGGTGATGGAATGGTGATTTTCTCTGAGTCTGATGAAAGTGGGGCTCTGAGATTCAGGACATGAAAAAGAAGCTGCTATACAAAACATATTCCCCTGTGGAAACCTGCCGAAAAGGTGCAGCTGAAGAAAGCAGTAACAACTGCTTCTACTCAGGCCACTCACGTTGGGTAAAAGTACAAGCATAACAGGAAAGTGTGAAAGTGAGTTTGCTATGAGATGACTTTATCAGACTTTTACTTTTCCTCACCACTATCATATGGTTTTTATCTTGACCATACAGTTTTATGAATTTACATCTGGTATAATTAAGTTCTTTGTCTAATTATTTGTAAAGTTAGTTTGATCAATGAGATAATATGGTTATTGACCATGCTTAGTAAGATTCAGTTGAAAATAATAAACTCATTCCTTTTCATTCAGATTGTTAAAAATGTGAGGCAAAAACTTATTCAGTGTATACTTGTTTATACATTTGTTATATACTTTTGCCAATTATTTATATTATTTCTTAACACTGCTCCAGTGTGGGGACCCTCTCATGAGATACAGTCTTTCACAAACGCCAGTGTGGGTCTTTCCCACAGGCTGCCATTCTTCATGAACTGATCCAGCATGGGTCCCTTCCATGGGGTGCACCCCTTCAGGAACAGGCTGCTCCAGCGTGGGTCCCCCACGTGCCACAGTTCCTGCCAGAAAAGCTGCTCCTGTGTGGGCTCTTCACAGGCTGCTGCTTCTTTCAGGATATATCCACCTACTCCAGCATGGGGTCCTCTATGGGCTGCGGGTTGATATCTGCTCCAATGTGGTCTTCCATGGACAGCCTGCCTCACCATGGTCTTCACCACGGGCTGCAGAGGCCTCCCTGCTCCAGCACCTGGAGCACCTCCTCCCCCTCCTTCTTCACTGACCTTGGTGTCTGCATCATTTCTCTCACGTGTTATTACTCTTCTATCTCACAGCTGCTGCACAGGGTTTTCTTCCCCTTCTTAAAAAAGTTATCACAGAGGCACTACCAATGTTGCTGTTTGTCTCAGCTCTGGGCTCCATCCAACATGGGAGCAACTTCTGGTGTTGTCCCACAGACACTAGACCACCCCGCTACCAAAACCTTGCCACATAAACCCATTACACAATTATTCCAGAAAAAGTAACACTTAAAAAATATGGGGGTTTGGTACTTGGTAGTATTTTTTGATTGTTTTATTTTTTACAGTATGGTTGAATAACACATATTTCCAACCAGGAGAAATGAAAAGGGAAAAATAAAACTCTGCAGGGTATGCCATGTTGAAAGGGACTGACTTTGCAGGAATTTTGGTTACGATAGTGTCTAGTGTCAGACCCTTATGTGGTCTAAAAAACTACTGATGAATATGGTACTGAATGAGTACTGAATGGTATTGGGATAATGATAGGTAAGTGTACATGCCTAGACATTAGTCTTTTCCCCATCCTACCGAAAGAACTTTTCAACTGAAAAACTTGATGAAGCTTTGTGTACCAGGAAGCAAACTGATTTAGAAAGAAAGAACAAAGTTGAGTTTTCATTTTCCTTTGTCTGGTGCATAGCCATGCAACTTTCTCTAATTTTGATGAGTTCCTTTACAGTTAAGTTGTACAGAGAGCTGCAAGCGAATTTTTAACTTCAGATGCTGCTTGGAGCCATGAATCTCTTTCTGCAGTGAAGCTTCGTATGTCTGTCTGGAAAAGGAGGAAGACGCTCATCCTTAACCCAACTGTGGCTTTCAAGTGCCTATCAGACTAAACAGCACTTTATTATGAAACTAAAAATAAATAATTTTGGTATAAGAATAAGATAAATGGAACAATTGTAACATAGTGGGGTAAGAGGAAAAACAGGTCATCTGTTCTTGTTACTATCTTTCTCTAAAACTTTCCTCACCATTTTTTCTTCTAAGCTTAAAGTGTCCACAAATGTATCCATATCTTCAGCACGTATATACTTAATTCTACAGTTACTACAGATCTAAATTTTTTTTCCTAGTTGTATCCAGAAGTCATACCACGAGGCTGCAGTTTACATGAGTTTTCCAGTAATGGTTCACATTAACAGTGGGGTCAAGTTTCTTAAACAGCACAACCCCTTGTGACACCAGCATGCACATTTTGTGATGGAGGAACCCATGTTCACTAGGTCCACCCCAACTTTTGCTTTCATATCCACAATTTCTTATTCTTATATCAAATGTTGAATATTCTGTATTACATGATAAATAATTAGAAGAAAACACAAAACAAAATATATCAAATGCTATGCTTCACAAAAATCACTCATCAAAACTTTGATGATGAAAAAGATGAGTTTCCTGACAGCCCATTTCTCCAGCCAGCTGATTAAAAAAATTATTCAACTCCAAACATATTAACTTTTAATTTCAGCATTATTCCATCAATAATACAGTTGTCGTGTTCAGTAAAGTTAATGAGAAGGGTAAAATGCCTTAACAGAATGGTTTACCCAAATCACACAGCTCAGGGTGAGCAGCATAAGGACTGGCATATTATAATAGTGGCTTTACAAGGTAACAAAGAAAGGACATTCAGGGGAATTCTTTAGCCAAAGGATTCCTAAATTCTGTTCTGGACAGTGGTAGAACTTCCAGAGGCAGGGAAAATCAGGGAGTATGATCTAGCTTTCCATTTAGTGGTTAGATCACTCTCCAGAATCATAAAAGTTAAAGTTTATAATGCAGGAAATGAACCTGGGTATCCCACCCCACTGTGTTCTACCTTATATCAGGATTTGGATCAAAACTACCATGACTCAGAAGATATTGGCTTCTGTAACACCTCTGTGGAGCACCATCCTACAGATGTGTGTGCAGTGCTCTGGAATAATTCCTTTTTGCTCTAAGTCTCCAAAGATCTTAGTTAGGAAACACAAAATTCCTTCATCCTAATTAGGTTTTGATATGAAAAAAAAATGCAAAAAAAATGTTCCAGCCCTGTCACAGCTCAGTCCTTCACAACATGGAAAGAAACTTAACTTTAGACTCCTACAGAAGTACAAAAAACTATTAAAAAAAAAAAAAAAGTGATATGCTTATGGAGTTTAGGCATTATCTGGGTTCAGATAACAGCTGAGTTCTAAATCACACATTGAAGTTCTACCAGTCTCCTACATAAGGCACTCAACTGCTTGCTGTGATCTGGCCTTTATTACCCAAGCAGATCCATTGCCCTGCTTTAGACGTTACAGGAACTATTTTTAAAATAAAAGATTACTCATAGTCTCTATCTACACTGGTGACTGTATCCATCTTAGGAGAGGTGTCACCCTACTACGTGGTACAAAGTGATTCATATCTATTTGGCTCAGGACTAGCTACTTCCAGAACAGATTGGCAGCATCTGCACTACAGGTCATGTAACCCTGGGCAATTGGGGTCCCATATAGCTCTTGAGAAGCAATATATTTTTCTTTTCCTATTCAAAGTGTCTGATATACTGTGCAGATTATGTAACAGTAAAGTTGTTTGTTGTTTGTTTTTTTTTTTTTAAGGATGTGGCATTAGGTAATGTGAGCATGACTTAGGGTTTGCTAGGGTTTGAGTATTCTCATTAAATTAGAAAGAACAGAGTTTGGTGCCATTTGACCTATGCTGGATTTGGAGAGTGGCACTGGAATGAACTTCCAAAAACATGCAAGTATTTGTTTTGGGAGAATATGTTGACTCACTTTGACAAAGAAGCTGGGCAAAAGATAATATTTACACAGTCTAAACGTGCAAAATGAAACAGTGATATGAGCAGCCGTAAGTGTGGCCCGGTTAGAAGGGGAAAGTTACTGAACAGAAGAAAATATCTGCTGAAAAATACTGACAGACAAATTGCCTGCCATCCTGGGAGCTGTGAGTGTGGGAACTGGGCCTTGGAAGCATAAACATCCTTGAAAAGTGTAGCTGGCATCTTTGAAGTACAGCTGGGTACCTAGAAACCAGAGACATCCTGAGATACCATCGATAAGCTCAAAACCCAAGCAACTGTAATGGCAACTTATCATCTGAAAAAGTGGTAACAGTGTGGGAAAATTAAATTGGTCTGAAAGAATAGAAAACATTGTCATCTCTTGGCTGTTACAGGTGAAAAATAGAGATTAACAGCATCTATAGGCTGTTCAAAATTCATGTGTCCTATGACCTCATGTCTCTATGATATAAAAAAAGAATTTTTATCTGAAATGTAACCTCTTTCTCTGAGGATTTCCTGTGCTGCACATACTTTTCCTTTCCTAAGCAGGTTGAATTCTCTGCTTAAACTTTGTATGAGATCTTGGACCCTTGCAGGAGATGCCTGCCTGAGTCCAGGCTCTGTGATGTGGATCATCTTTGAAGTCAGACTCTGTCTGTTACTCTATTGGTCCCACTTTTGGGGTCGGTTTGGTTTGTCCTCCACCTCTGGGATGGTTGGGTCCGTTTCTGGGATCAGTTCGTCCTCCCCTTCAGGATGATTTGGCCCCTGCTGAAATATGTGTAATTCACTTGATACTGGTATTACATATCCATATAAGTAATTGTTAAAAGTATATCTGCTGTTATAGGGTTGATAAGGTTGTTTCACTAATTATAATTTTATGGTAACCAGTAATGCTACACATCTATTTGGTTGTTGCTATAAAATTGATTGTTGCTATATTAATGATTGCTGTCATACTGTCCTGGTTTCAGCTGGGATAGAGTTAAATTTCTTCATAGTAGCTAGTATGGGGCTATGTTTTGAATTTGTGCTGGAAACAGTGGTGATAATGTGGAGATGTTTTAGTTGTTGCTAAGTAGTGCTTACACTGGTCAAGGACTTTTTCACCTTCCTGTGCTCTGCCTGGGGCACAAGAAGCTGGGAGGGGGCACAGCCGGGACAGCTGACCCAAACTGACCAATGGGATATTCCATACCATATGACATCATGCTCATCATATAAAACTGTGGGAAGAAGAAGGATAGGGGAGTACATTTAGTGTAATGGCGTTAATCTTCCCAAGTCACCGTTATGCATGATGGAGCCCTGCTTCCCTGGAGATGGCTGAGCATCTGCCTGCCCATGGGAAGGAGTGAATGAATTCCTTGTTTTGCTTTGCTTGTGTGCGCAGCTTTTGCTTTACCTGTTAAACTGTCTTTATCTCAACCCATGAGTTGCCTCACTTTTACCTTTCCAATTCTCTCCCCCGTCCCACCAGGGGGGAACAAGTGTCTGGGTGCTTGGTTGCTGACTGGGGCTAAACTATGACACATACTATTGGTTGATACTATATTATTGATTGCTGATAGTAATTTGTGATAGCTTGATATATATATATATATATATATATATATATGTTGTGTTTATGAATCATAGATTTACTTGATATTGATGAGTTTGTGGTAGTATACCGGCTAGTGGTGGCTTGGGGCATATTTGTGGTAATCTGTAATAAATTAGAGACATTTAGAGGATAAAAGCCTCCATGTCCTTCTGTATTACGGAATCTTACAAACTTCCAGTTGTGATTTCTATACACTCACAGGCCTGGTAATCTTTTGTGACAAATGGTGATATAAGCTACTTGACAGATTTACCTGTTTTAAGGGTGTCAGAGTCAATACACTCTGACCAGGTTCTTTGAGATATTCCACACTTGGAGGTTGTAATGTTTAATATCAGTTTTACCCATTTTAAAGATAGTTGATGTTCCACAGGATTTCTGATTTAGCAGAGTGATTCAAAATATACTCTATTACACAATGAAATATAAGTTAAAATTAGCAAAATAGAGCAAGTGCAATACACAGTTCAATCACAATACCAGTGTGATTCCCATTAGTGGTCTTTATAATATGCTCACTGTCATGATGTTGGGCATCCTCAGTTGGCAGGAAGGAATGGGTAGGTTGAAGCTGGCTCAAGCCCTTTGCTGTCTTTGAAATTCTTTTGCTAGTTTTCTAGATTTATACTTTATGTTGGGCTGAGCTGCATATTCACTCCACTCATGCTGGTCTGGCTGACTCAGGAAGACATTCACACTTCTAAAAATCTTGGGGAAATATTTATATCACCAGTTGATCAACTCAACTGGTGATAGTTTTTTATCTAAAACAAAGGCCACCCTCTGGTCCCCTTTGTGTTGAGATTAAGTGAGTTTCTTTGCATTACTCTCTGAGCTTCTTGGGCACATCACTTTGGCCCATCTCCACTGAGCCCTCTTCCATTGCAAGAGTTTATTGATCAGTCACAAAGTGGCATATCAGGGCTCCCATAAAAAAAAAAAAACAAAAACAACAAACAAAACTCATAAGGAAGTCATTTGACTATCATCAGCAATAAGATATTAGTTTGTCTAGTCTGTTAATACTCTCTTCTAAACAGAAAGCTTTCTGTACTAAACAGATTTATCCTACTTAACTCTAGATGATAAAAAGTCATTAGACTTTCTGTAAAGTTAACAGGGTGGCTTGGTGACTAGGCTGTAGATGTTTGGTTGATTCTGGATGATAGCAACTGTACAATTAGGTTGATTGTATTGAGAAATCCCAGTCTTTCAGTAATCTGTAAAATTTTTATTTCAGCATATAAGGTCATTGAACAACAGTTTACATATTGTTTTCCTCTCCTATTAGGAGACAAAACCATGTTCTAATACATGGCTAGTTATTTATTAGAGCAACTTTCCAAGTTTTCCTATAACACTACCAACCACTTATTCTGCTGTGGACCAATGTACATCTGCCATTCTGTTAGGATAATTCTTTCCAGTATGTATCACTTCTTTGCGCTGCCTTTTCAATATGATAAATTATTTGTGACTTTACTATAATGACATTGTAGGGGAAAATAAAGGCCTTGATAATTTTTTTTTCTCTACAAGAAAGGAATGAATCATTTGCTACTGGTGAGTAGGCCATAAATAGATTTCCCAGAGGAACTACACGTAATTAAGAAGCAATTAACACACAGAGTCTACAACAAAGGCTAAAAGAATTCACTATGAGAGTGGACATTATTGAAAGACACCAATATTTCTTTGTTAAGTATCATACAGATTTTTCAACTCAAATCAGTTTAATTCTGACAATTTCTAAAAAAACCCTTTAATTATCCAGCATCTGACAGCATTTGAATGCACAATAATATACATCTAGGCTATATGACCAAGTGACTGTTATCTTTTTGTGAGTTGTCAGGAAATTGTTCTTAATTGTTCATAGTTGTACTATTGCACATGAATATACAAAAAAAGAAAAATATTTCCGTTTAGTTTACCCATCTCATCAATGCAAAGCTTTCTTGGCAGGTTTTGGAAAGATTGGAAACTGGATCTAAACATGACAAATCATAAAAACACAAATAATGCATATTAGCACAACAGTCAACACAGACCATGCAGAATTTGATCAAAGAATGACTCACAGTTATAAACATAAGGTTGGTAGGAGTGAAAGGGGAGGTTGGTGCACTTGAGGTAGTCTGCTAAATTTAAAATTATTTTCCCCAAGTCAGTAAAATCCATAGTAAATAAAAACTTTTTAAGGTGACTTATGAAAAATCATTATGAGGTAAGGAATGGGACCACAGTGAATGTTACAGGAAATTACATTTATTATCATACAGAAGCAAGTATGTAGTTTTAATGTCTGGAATAAAAGTCTACTATTACTTAGACAATAGATGACCCAAAATTTCACCTGCCAGCCAATGCATCATACTTTTACTGAGTGCAAGTGTTACTAAAAGAGATTATTCTGACCTTAAACAACATCTCAATTTTTCCACTCTTGCTGGGTTTGATCAGTCTTTTCATCCTTACTGCCTTATCCTGCATTTGCACTCCTACCTGGAATGAAACCCTGAATATGCCTCTTAAGAAACATAGATACCGACCCACAATTTTGCTGAGAGATCAATCTAAAGTACTTAAATTTGCTCTCCCATTTGTATTTGAGTAACAGTAGACCCCCTCTCAATGAGTAATTCATACTGCCCATTTTAATCTCTTTACATTTCCTTCTCAGCATCTTCTCTCCAAGGCTGCATTTCATCATTGATTTATGTAAACTTCTTCCACTCTTCCACTAGCAGACAAATCCTGGAGCCTCTCTTTTCTAGAGTCTTACCCTAACACTGGTAATGAATTACATGTTTCTTTTGGTCTCATTTTCTTTAGCTGGGAAAGGAAGCTAAAAGTCAGGAAAAAATCCTGCTGAGCCTTAAGCACCTTGAAAAGCTACCCTCAAGGAAGAGAAACTACAGAATTAAGTAGAATTAATAATTCATTACTAAAATTCAAATTTTTTTGCAGCAAAACAAGAATGAAATATTTTTGTCCTGTTTCACATTCAGTTGTCTATGAAAACTTACTGGACTAGAAATGATACATAGCAGCACTTGAACCTTTTATTCATTTTCAGATTTATTCATTTCCAGAGTGCCCCTGAAGCTGTGCACGAAGCAAGGTACAGCAAAGACATTCTGGGAGAAGGACACCCTCCTTGCTTCCACATGCCACTTGTTAATTCCATATTCTGAGAACAAAAAAGAAAAGCCAGGCTATAGCAAAACTGGA
Source organism: Phalacrocorax carbo (assembly GCF_963921805.1). Taxonomy (NCBI): domain Eukaryota; kingdom Metazoa; phylum Chordata; class Aves; order Suliformes; family Phalacrocoracidae; genus Phalacrocorax; species Phalacrocorax carbo. Next base: position 168,092,735 of record NC_087513.1, read on the forward strand.
CCAATAGTTTAAACCTGTATTGCTCATTTTAGTCATTGTGAAGTAGCACTCCCAGTACACATTTGAATACACATGTCTTGCAGTTCTGGCCCAATGCATACTGCGAAACATGGAAACTGCTTCTTGAACCTGAAGACAAGATACAAGTTTTGCACATTTTTAGCTCATTGTTCATTAAATAGAATACCAAGTTAGAGCTGCAGTGAGGAAAGAGAAGATGCCAGCAAGGAAAAATGTACAAAAAATTTAATTTCTGCTAAGAATTGAAGTTGAAATGAAAAACAAACAGACAAGCACCCAAACAAAACAGATTCTAAAGCAAACAAATAAATGCAAGGACGAATTGAATTATCCTCCCATTCTTCTTATGTATGTATGCACTATTATGGAGAAGCTAAACATACCCCAGTGAGTCGGCGAGGAGCTCAACGGCGGCAAGGGCGAGTCCCATGGCTCAGCGCTAGATCAGGGCAGGCAAAGCAGTTCCTTGTACCCAAGAAGCCCGAGGGTGAGCAGAGGGACCCGTCAGGAGCCGGCAGCTCTCGCGAGCGAGGCTGATGTGCAGCTGACGCAGCGTGGGGCGTTGCCAGAAGCAACGGCGGGAGATTTAAACGGCCCCTAGGGAGCGCGAGTGAGAAGGAGCGCAGGGAATAGGATGGGCAAACAGGGTGCGGCGCGTCAGAAGGGCGTGGCAGTTTGTACAGCAATTCGTTCAGGCAGGGCGAGCAGGAGGGACGCCACAGCCCACCTGTAGGTCTACAGCTCAGCCAAGTGCTTTGGCCTTGGGCAAAATGGTGGGCACTCGCCTCAGAGCTAAAACCACTGTTTGTGCAGCAAAAGCCCCTGAGATGTCAGACTCATCCACCCAGACGGGTCTGGTAAGAAAGGAAACATCAGCACAGGCAGTGGGTTGCAGCAAATGCCCAAATCCCTCTTCTGACGAAAAGGTAAGTACCTGCACGAGTTGTGCACAGGTTGATGACCTGTTACGTCAGGTGGCTGAACTGCAGGAAACGGTTAAGAGGCTGCGCAGGATTAGGGGAGCTGAGGCAGAGACAGACAGGTGGCTTCAGAATCATGTTCCTGTGGCAGACACCGCCGAGAATGAGGCACCGTGGGCCCTGGTGGCTCACAGGAGCAGGATCCCACATCAGCCTGCACCCTCCACCATCACAATCAGAAACAGATATGAAGCCTTAATGACTGAGGACACCCATGAGCAAGGTCTGCAAAGTCCACTGCAAGGGGAAGCTGTACCAGCAGCATATAGGGGATATCATAAAAAGAAACAAGTGCTCGTGGTGGGTGACTGTCTGTTGAAGGGTACTGAGGCACCCATCTGCCGACCTGACAGGGAGTCACGAGAGGTATGCTGCCTTCCAGGAGCCAAGGTCCGAGATGTTGCTGAGAGGGTGCCACAACTCATCAGGAAAACAGACTGCTATCCACTATTACTATTTCATGTAGGCATGAATGACACTGAGAGCCGCAACCTGGGTAAAATCAAGGAAGACTTTTGAGCCCTGGGGGAGCAAGTGAAAAACACTGGCACCAAGGTGATCTTCTCTTCCATTTTGCCAGTTTGAGGGAAGGGGGCAGCCAGAAACAGGCACATAATGTATATCAACTCCTGGCTACGTGGCTGGTGCCACCATGAGGGGTTTGGCTTTTATGACAATGGGGTGTCCTTCAATGACGACAACATGCTAGGGAGGGATGGAATCCATCTGTCTAAAAGGGGTAGGGGAATCTTCAGTAGTAGGCTGGCTAATTTGGTCAGGCGGGCTTTAAACTGAAGGACTTGGGGTGTGGGATCTGTTGTGAAAACGTTCACACCAGCACTTCCAATGGGGGAGTAGGTCAGGCCAAGCAGTGTGGTGACAAAGGTTCCTTGGCTGTCTCCCAAGAGGTGAAACAGAAGAGTAAACACCTCAAGTGTATGTACATGAATGCATGCAGCCTAGGTAACAAACAGAAGGAACAGGAGCTCCGTGCCCACTCAGAAGGGTATGACATCATAAGAGTAACTGAAACATGGTGGGACACCTCAAACAACTGGGGGATTGCAATGGACGGTTACAACCTCTTTCGTAAGGACAGGCAAGGTAGAAGAGGTGGAGGAGTTGCACTCTACATCAAGGAACACCTTGAATGCATCAAAGTCAACTATGGTGATTGCGACTGCTCTATCGAATGCCCTTGGGTTAAAGTCAAAGGGGTCATCTCCAAGCAGGACCTCACAGTGGGCATCTGCTATTGACCTTCTAACCACAATGATGAAGCCAACGAAGCAATATTTGGGGCACTAAAGCAAGGTTCTGACCAACAGAACCTGGTCCTGGTGGGTGACTTCAACTACCCAGACATCTGCTGGAAGAACAATACGGCAGCTCGCATGTCATCCACCAAGTTCCTGGAATGAGTAGAGAACTGTTTCCTTATACAAATGTTAGATGTGCCAACCAGGAAGGAGGCGCTGCTGGACTTGCTATTCACAAACCGAGAAAGCCTGCTTTGTAATATCTCTGTTAGTGACAGCCTTGGCTGCAGTGACCACAATATTGTGGAGTTTGGGATCCTGCTGAGTGTGCTGAAGGTCACCTCTAAGACAAGGATTCTTAATTTTAGAAGAACAAACTTCAGTGCACTCAGGGCACAATTGGGAGGGATTCGATGGCAAGCTTCCATGGAAGACAAAGGAGCCTAGTGAGAGGTGGGAATTCTTCAAGAACTCTCTATTGGATGCACAAAGCCAATTTATTTGCTACAAAGGAAAAGAAAGTAAGCGGAGCAAGAGGCCCCCATGGCTCAACCATGACCTCCTGGGTCTACTCAAATGCAAAAGGGAAGCACACCAGAAATGGAGAAGTGGAGGATTATCTGCCGAGAACTACAAGGGCATAGCCAGAGTGTGCAGAAACACAGTCAGAAAAGCCAAAGCCCAATTTGAATTGAAACTGGCTGTAGACATAAAAAATAACAAGGACAGGTTCTTCAGACATGTCAACCACAAGCAGAAAAAGAAGGAAAACATAGGCCCACTGTTAAACGGAAAATGAGAATCAATCACCAATGATGCAGAAAAGGCAGAGGTCCTCAACACCTTCTTCACCTCTGTCTTTACCAACACTGTTGGGTCCCAGGCTTTGGGAAGAAAATTGCCAATTGAACCAAACACTGACCCACCATCAGTGAAGGAAGAGTTAGTATATGAATTACTACAGGAGCTTGACCCCCACAAATCAATGGGCCCTGACGGCATCCACCTGAGGGAGTTCAGAGAGCTGGCTGACATAATCTCAAGGCCACTCTCCATAATCTTTGAGAAGACATGGAAAACGGGGGATGTCCCAGAGGACTGGAGGAAGGCAAATGTTACCCCTATCTACAAGAAGGGCTTGAGGGAGGATCCGGGTAACTCTAGGCCCATCAGCCTTATTTCAATCCCTGGGAAAGTTAGGGAACGAATCCTCCTGGGGGCCATCACAAGTCATGTGAAGCACGTGATTGGGAAAAGCCAACATGGCTTCACTAAAGGCAGATTGTGCTTGACAAACCTGGTGGCCTTCTATGACAAAGTGACTTGGCAGGTTGACATGGGGCAGGCGGTGGACATCTTACCTGGAGTTCTCCAAGGCCTTTGATACAGTCCCCCATAGTCTCCTCCTCGACAAATTGATGTGTTATGGCCTAGACAAGTGGTCTGTGCAGTGGGTGGGGAACTGGCTGACAGGCTGCACCCAAAGGGTGGTGGTAAATAGCTCTTTCTCAAAGTGACAACCTGTCACTAGTGGAGTCCCTCAGGGATCAATATTGGGCCCAATGTTATTCAATATCTTCATAAGTGATCTGGATAACGGCATCAAGTGTAGCCTGATGAAGTTTGCTGGTGACACCAACTTGAGTGGGAAAGTAGACACTGCAGAAAGGAGAGCTGCTCTGCAGGGAGATCTGGATAGGCTGGAGGAGCAGGCCAGCAAGAAACTTTTGAAGTTCAACAAGGACAAATGTAAGATCATGCATCTGGGAAAACACAGTCTGGGAATGCAGCACAGACTGGGATCCACCTGGCTGGAGAGCAGCTCTATGGAAAGGGACCTGGGGGTCCTGGTGGACAGGAAGCTCAACATGAGTCCACAGTGTGCTGCTGCAGCCAAGAAGCCCAACACGATGCTGGGTTGCATCAGAAAGGCCATCGCCAGCAGAGATAAAGAAGTCATCATCCCACTCTACTCAGCACTTGTCAGGCCACACCTGGAGTCCTGTGTACAGTTCTGGTCCCTGCTATACAAAAAGGATGTGGACAGGCTGGAAGGGGTCCAGAGAAGGGCCACCAAGATGATCAGAGGACTGGGAAGCCTGCCATATGAGGATAGGCTGAGAGAACTGGGTTTGTTCAGCCTTGAGAAAAGGAGGCTCAGAGTGGATCTCATCCCCATGTACCAGTACTTGAGGGGTAGCTACAAAGAAGATGGAGACTCCCTTTTTACAAGGAGTCCCATGGAGAGGACAAGGGGGAATGGAGACAAGTTGCTCTTCGGGAGATTCCGATTGGACATGAGAGGGAAATTTTTCACAGTGAGGACAGTCAACCATTGGAATAATCTCCCCAGGGAAGTGGTTGACTCGGCCACGTTGGACACCTTCAAGAGTCGTCTGGACAGGGTACTGGGCCATCCTGTTTAGACTCCGCTCTTCCCAGAAAGGTTGGACTAGATGATCCCTGAGGTCCCTTCCAACCTGTGATTCTGTGATTCTGTGAGTTTTGCTGTTATTTTTCTGCCTTATGCTATGCTTGTGGTATGATGTTGTGCTTAAAATGATAGTATTGTTTCTAGATGGCCTAACCCCACAAAACTGTTGAAAAAAGTGTCATATTGTGGGGGACTCTTAGTCATATATTCTCCATAGATTGTTACAATGACTATGTAAATTCATTCTTTCTGTTCTCTCACCATCCTTTATTCATTCCTTGAAACCCCATGTGATTTCACTTAGAGCTTCTTTTGACAGCATCATTTCTTTGATCTGCATTTTTGTGAGCTTTTAATGACCAGCAGGTATAAGAAGTATGTGTTACCCATGTTCACTGCCTGAAAATTTGTTTTATTTATAATTAGATCCCTGGACTCCATGGGGTTAGATCCTAATTTCATTTACACTGGTGTAAATCGGAAGAGAATTACAAAGGCAGCCTGAAGATAAATCTGAGTAAAACAATACCAGAATCTGACCCTACTGTACATCAGCTACACATATATCTGATAACATTTTTTGAAGTTACGGAAAGAGTTGAATTTTGATCTTATTAAAATATTGTGGTTTTCTTGCTTGACACCAAAACAAACAAAACCAAACCAAAACAAACCTACAACAAACCACAAGAACCTAAATCTAAATTTCCATACTATTATCATATTGTGATATTACCCTCATCTCTGACTTCTGAAATTGATAGTCTCTTCTGCATTTTATACAGATTTTAAATTAGACACAAGCTGGCTCTGATCAATCAAGCTAGATTGAATGAAAAAAGGAGAAATGAGACAGAAAGAGCAAGCATTTTTATTGCCACAATCACAAATTATATAGTAGCTTTAATAATACTGAAAGAAATGGCAGATGGAAAGATGACACTTTCTTATTCCAGTCGTCTTTGAAGATGTGACTATACTGACTCAGAAAAAATAAAATATCTCTTAATATCTGTGCTACTTCACAATTCATTAAAAAGTCATTACTACAAGAACTTCATATAAAAGAGACATTTTTCTTCTGTTTCCATCAAACATGTCTGTCACAATGCATTTCCTGTCATGTTTAAAAAGTCATATTTCTGGAAAGTAGCACTTGTGGGAATTACATTACTTTGAACATGGTAGCAGGTTAGTATTGTAACTACCTGAGGGCATTGCTTCCAGGGAACTGTTTGAAATATTCATAATGACACATAAATCAGTACTGGTATGGCTCTGCTTATGTACATAGCATATTAGTGTTGAAATTCTAAAAAAAAAAAAAAAAGCAAAACCAAAAAAAACCCACAAAAAACAAACGAACCAACCAACCAAAAAACCAACAAAACTTCTATTTTTTTTCTTTTTCTTACACTTTGGACTTAAGACTGAACTGAAGAGGACAACACTTATTTATTTTAGCACCTGAGAGTCTAAAGTTTTTTAAAAAAAGAACAATAATTGCTCATTGACCAAGAGCCACACAAATGTCTTTCCTGAAGGAAGTGATACTTCAATCATTCTTCAATCATTTAATGTTACTTTCATAAAGACATCTAAATTCTCCATGAGACACTGAAGAATTTTAGTATTTCTTTGACATCTTCCTGGACCATGCCAAAATTTACAGAGCCAGATTACTAATTTCTTTGTCCTTTTTCTTTGTCCTTTTGTTACTGCTCATTGTTGGGTCAATTCCTTGGAGTGAGTGTGAATCATTCTGAAAACATGAAATTTGTGAATTCAACTCTAACAGCAAAATCAAGGCCTAGATATTTCCATTTCCCATTGATTTACATTTGTAAAAAAATTAAAAAAAGGTGCTCTGCTAATGAGAAGAGACCCTTTCACAATATTAGAAAGAATAAATAAATTGTTTTTCAATTTAGAGGATCTTGATATTAAAAATCTGCTTTTTAGGTGTCTCTGTAGCACAGAAAATGTTGAGGAGCTAGAAGGAAAATGGATTCAAGTACATGGTGCTGATTCAATATGGTGGAAAAGGGAAAATATCTACTTTTTCATAGGGAATAGGTTAGTCCAAGTTAAAAAAAAAAAAAGGAAGATGGCTTACTTACACATGGATCCAGAAGTAGCCTTTGGGAGCAGTTTTTTACAGATGCCTCTGTACAAAAAATTCAGTGTGATACTCTCCAGTCTCAGGAATCAATGTCAGCCCACCACATCCATAATCCAGAGCCAGAGCAAAACACCGAGGTCCATAGGCTGTGAGGAAACAGGTTTTCTGCATGCCTTGATGTGGTACTCATGTTGCTGGAAGGGGAAACAGGGATCAATGGATCGGGCATGCATCTTGATTTAGAGACACATGTTGTATAATGTTGCAGTTAGGACGTCAGCTAATATATGTTGTCAGCATGAAGGACCTTTGCAACCCACCCTTATCTCTCCTGATAGGGAAACATTAAGCCTAATAAAGGATATTATCAGAAGACATTGTATGCTCCAGAGGAAGTACAGCTGCTCTCATACTACTGAGTCAGTTTAGGTAATTGAATCAGGTAATCAGTTTAGGTAATTGAATGCAGTTTTAAAATCAGTAGAAAAGCCTATACCTGATAGTAAAAAAAGCAGGATATTAACTTCATATTATATTTATTTTGAAATTGAATAAGCCCTATAAAAGAGTCGAATAGCAAAGAGAGTTTTAGTGACCAGTTACCATGTTCAAGATAACCCATATGTCATGAGACTTTATTCAGACCAATTAATTAACCTGAAAACTTGTTATGTCGCATTTTGAAAACATAATGAAAGCCTCCCAGGTTGTTACAATGGCAGCTGGAGTGTGTGCTCTCAATTCATTAATAAAATATGTAGCTTCATTAGTTCCACTGTATTTCACTTTTGTAGAAGAAAATAATAATGTTCACTGCATACGTCTAATATGAAAGGAATTCCTGCAGGGCATACATAGATCATGAATGTGATGTCTCAATTATGTAATGCGTAAATTCAGAATAAAGAAAGTCTACATAAGAAATTATTCTCCTGTGCTGTGCTGCCATATCTAGGAAAATTTCCTTCTAATAATTCCTGAAATGGGAAGGAATCATACAGATTGCTTTTTCAACAAAACTTCTTTAAGCACATTAATGTATGTGGTTTGCAAGCATCAGTTAATCACTAAATCTTTGAAATAGTCCACAGTGTTTTAATTAAAAAAAAAAAAAAAGTTTGTTCTTTGCGTTTATATGTGCCTGGTTGCATTTTTGTTGTTCCTATTCAGTTAAGGGAGAAACAAAAAACATTTCCGTAATTAGAAAATTATTGCAGGGCATTGGATAACTGAGCATGTTTACAGGAGATGTGTGGGAGATTTTGTCTTTGTGCCCAGATAATTAACAAGCTTGTCTATTTAATCTCCAAAACTCAGCAAGTTTGATTTGATTAATTCACCTTGCAGAAATGCTTTTTTTTTTGTTCTTTTTTATTATTTTTTTTACCAATGATTATTAAATTATGACTTACAGGGATTTTATTAATAATAAGATAATCTTTCACCTGTAGGGTTTGAGTTCCATCCAGCTCAGCAGGAATCAAAAGCTGTTCCTATCTAATTAATTTCAGTGGTTCATACATGAGAGATTTTCAATTCAAGCTCCAGTGTCACAAACATGCCACCATACTTTCACTAATTGCCAGACTCATCAGACAGCAAGAGCTTTAAAAACTCACTTAAACTGAACTCTGTAGTATCTACCTCCTTTATAAGGGTCAAGCCTGACTAAGAAAGTACATGTGGGGAGCAATCCTTGTTAAAGACCTGTGAGCACACAAAGAAATTAATTTTCTGAGGCTGTCAGGGTGGAACCTCTAAGCCTCACTAGCTCTACACCATGCTTTGAAGTTAATGTGATAGGTAGGTTGTAAGCAACTTAGCTGAGGAGCCACATTTCCTTAAGCATACTGAGAAAACTGGTCAATCATTTAAAATTCAGCCTTTCTGTGACCAGTCCCAGCACTAAGGACAGCAAAGGCCTTGAGCCCCTGCACCCACTGCAATCCTCCCTTACTAAACCTTTATTGTCCACGTACCTCTACCATACACAAAGAGACTCTTCAGACAACCTAAGAATTATTTATTAACACAGAAATTAGTTATTGGCATATACATACAATAGATAGCAAGGAATAGTGTGGTACAAAGCTAAACATTATAATAATATGCTTAGCACTCTGGATGAGATATCCAGTCAGTTTCTGCTGGCCAGTCATGTGCCAGTTGTATACCTTTCCATGCCAACATCTTTCCTCTTAAAGCTTTAAGCTATTTTTTATAGCTTAATAAAACTTCTGTCAGTGTTTTTACTATTCTTATCTGACATGGATACAGTTTACATACTGCCTTACACCTCAACAGCATTCTGAGCAAAATTGAGGTTACACAGCTGGACTGCACCAAAATAGGCTTTAGGCCACAGACAGATGAATCTCTGGTCTCAGGATTATACCTTGTTCGTTCTATCACACTATTCTGCTATCCAAACTCTATAGTTACTTGCAAAAATGTTCTGTGGATAAGGTCTTTCCATTAAACTCCTGAACTATTAATGGGAAATACTTGGAAAAACGATAGGTGGCCCAGGCTTAAACAATGTTAGGAATTATTCTAACATTTTAATGATATCAACAATTAGGTTCCAGTGCCTCTCACTGTTCAATTTGTAATGCAGTCATAACAATAATGTTTCAGTTGCAGATGGAAGACTCCAACACCTAACACGGTGCAAAGGATAGAAATTTTAAATTAATATGCAAATTAACTGAATGGCATGTTATGTTCAAAATCCTTTTACAGGCAAAGAGGAAGAACAGCTTATATGTTTATAAGTAAATGCAAGATTTTAATGGTTACTATTATAGAAAACATAACAGTCTAATTCAAGAATCATCATTAGTCCAAACTGAATTATTTCAGAGAAACAAAGAATTATAATGCAGGTAGAGTACTTATGTACATATGTACAGAAAGAATCTCAATAATAGCAATAACACACTTAAAATTGTAACTCGTGCTCTTCTTAGTTGCTACCCTTTTTCCTGGTGTTACGCTTACCCTTCCATTACCCTTCTAGGCCAACTATTTCATACTGGTTTTGGTGGTGGAGGGCTGTTGTAGCCAGTTGTCAGCATCTGGAGTCCTTTGCAGGGAGGAAGAGGATCTTCATGTTGGTGGTTTATTCTTCCTCTCTTCTTACTTTTCTTAGTTTTTCTCACTTAGGGTCATTTAGATATCCCACTAACATACATTTGCAGCTTTCTCTTTCTTCATTGGTCTACAGCTCCAGGTTACACCCAAATTTACTATTTATGGTGCCTTTTACATATACTAGTGTAAGGGACTAGAAACTTGCCTCATCATTGTTGGCAGGACAGTTTAACTACCGAAGCCTGATCACTACGGCAACTGAGCGGGACAGTTCAATCACCACGGCAGCCCAGTGAGCCCTACCCGACAGGAACCTGTCCGTCCTGTTGTCTCGGAGCACATGTCCTCTGCGCATGCGCCCGGGCCCAGGGTCGAATGCAACATACAGTGGGGCAGGGGGGGATTGGCTTGGACCCTCCAGAACTTTCGAGCACCCTCTACTAACGGTACTGGGCATGTGCCCCACTGCCAAGTGGGAGGCATGAGAATGCAAAACTGTTTTTGACTATGCAAAAGGACAACACTATCAAAAGGGGAAACCAGCGCAGACCATGAGGAGTGTTATGGAACATTCCTCCCACATCGGATTCAAAGATACATCAGAATGACGGGATGCCACAGATCAACGATGGTAGCTATCGCAACTCTCTCTTTCCCTTTCTCACTCTTTTCTCTCTTTCTCTCCTTTTCTCTTGCATACTTTTTGTTGGCCAAATAAAGTGACTTGTCACATGATTCCATTTTGAGTCTTAATTCTATTTCTGAGAATGTAAAAGGAACCTAGTCATGATAAAATGTTGGAGTCAATCAGAAGTTAAGCCCAGTCACCCCCAACCACCTAGAATTATCTGAGGTTGGTTGGAAAGCAAGGGGGTTTAACCTCTGCCAAATTGTTCAACCCAACAGTGGATCATGACTATTAGGTACTATTTCTTTGCTCTCTTCTTCACCCCTAAAGTCAGTTTTGTCTAGCTCCACATCTGTAGGTTGTTTACTTTTTTTTTTTCTTTAACTGACCATTACTGAGTTGTTTACAGTGTAGGGTCTCTGTAGCCAAGCCTGTGCCCCATATCCTGCCAGTCCCTTTCTGTGCTCCTCTACACTGCATTCTTTCCCCTCTTCTCTAGGCCTCTGCTATCATACTAAACCTGTATTTCTGTACCTTATGTCATTGTGTTAAAGTTGTAAATATTTCATTCTGCCTGGAACAACTGCTTGTTACTGCTATCTATATGAAACTGTAGCTGTACCACACAAAGATCAACAAAAGTAAAAACAAATTTAAAAATTTGACATAAACCTCTGATCAATTAGAAAAAAATGCTGTCAAAATTAAGCCAAGGAATAAACAAAGTTACAGGCAAGTCAAAATAAGCTCAGGCAAACCTCAAGCCTGACAAACCTGTCTTGAGACCTTGCAAGCTCAGTACAATATGAATAAATCCTTTTACAAGCAACAAGTAGAAACATCTTTAGATATCCATCAAAATGAGAAGAAAGATATTACTTGATCTCTAATACTTTTCAGACTATTTTGAAAGACCATTTATTGTTTCATCAGTTTCTCACTGTTGTTTTTGGGATGCAGTAAAAGAAGATCAGCAGGAATAAGGAAAGGCATATAGAATTTTGCTGGGTTTTTTTAGATTGGTTATTTTCATTTTCCACATTAATATTTTAAAATTACTGTTAACAGAATCAGATGAGTTTTTTTTATTTGTAGGTCATCATATTTATCACTTCTCCCTTTGACACTCATTTCAAATCTAAATTTTTTTTCCCTCTTCCTCTTTTATGGGGAACAGTTCATGTTCTAGAGCTAAAATAGACTATTTCAGAGGAGAACATGTCAATATTGTATTTACTGTTGTTACAGTACTTCAGAGTTGAATATTCACAGTATATGAGGGTATATCAAAATACCTATTGTAATGGCATAGCCATCATCATGGTATCAAAATCTTTTCCATGCAGTATGAATGATAAGTTAAATCTCAAACTTTAAATAAAGGATCATGGGTGTAACACAGCAACAACAACAACAATAACAATATTATTTTGATGTTACACCCATGATCCATTATTTCTGTTATTATTGTTGTTGTTATTATTTAGTTATAAATATTCAGGCTGGAGGGGACTTCAGGATGTCTCTGGTCTAAGCTCCTGCTCAAAGCAGGGCCATCTCTGAGATTAGACTAGGTTGCTCAGGACAGTATTCAGTCTGAATGAGTCCAGGGCAGCCCTTAGGATGGCTGGGGCTGGAGTGTTTGCCCAGTGGGGAGAGGCTGAGGGACTGGGTCTTGTTCAGCTTGGAGAAGAGATGACTGTGGAGGACCTGACAGCAGCCACCCAGTGCCTTCAGGGAGGTCAGAAAAGGGATAGAGCCAGCCCCTTTGCAGCAGTGTGTGGTGGGAAGATGAGAGATGGCGGGCATAAATTGAAATAAGAGAGTCTCAGACTGTGTATAAGTAGAAATCTTCCCACCCTGAGGGCAGTCAAGCAGGAAAATGTGACAAAAACTCAATATGAGGCTTTTCAAGTATGCATCTGTTTACCATAGAATCATAGAATCATTAAGGTTGGAAAAGACCTCTAACATCATCAAGTCCAACTGTCAATGCAACACTACCATGCCTCCTAAACCATGTCCTGAAGTGCCATGTCTATACATTTTCTGAACACTTCCAGGGATGGTGACTCCACCACCTCTCTGGGCAGCCTGTTCCAATGCTTAACCACTCTTTCAGTAAAGAAATTTCTCCTAATATCTAATCTAAACTTTCTCTGACACAGCTTGAAGCCATTTCCTCTCGTCCTACTACTAGTGACTTGGGAGAAGAGACCAACACCCACTTCACTACAACCTCCTTTCAGATAGTTGTAGGGAGTGATAAGGTCTCCCCTCAGCCTCCTCTTCTGCAGGCTAAACTATCCCAATTCCCTTGGATGCTCCTCATAAGACTTGTTCTCCAGATTAAAGAGACTGTTAAGCAAAACTGCTGGTGAAATGCTCCTATTGATGCCTGCCACTGGCTTCAAATGTTAAGCAAAACTGCTGGTGAAATGCTCCTATTGATGCCTGCCACTGGCTTCAAAAGAATACATGGCCCCCTCTAATTGGGGCAACATAGCTAAGACTGAAATACTTGGAACACTGTACGAATAAGATAGTCTTAGAACTTGCTCTATATGATTAGATAGAAGGGAGTCTGGACACACTGTGTCCTTGAGTAGAATAAATAAGGGAAAGGTACTAGAATAAGCTAGTTTCATATCAGTAAGAATTGTGTAACCAACCCAGAAATGAACTGAGCATGCCCAGAGACTGAGTTCAACCAGCAGACATGGTGAAGAAGACTATCAATGACCACCATAGGACCCTGGAAGACCACCAATGAACATGAGTGTGCATGCGTTAAGGACATTTGTGTATGTTAATGAATTCCAAGAATACTATGAATATGATAATTGTTTCATAGAAATTTAATGAACATGTATATTTTGATTGCATATAACCCCTGTAGTAGAGCAACTCGGTGCACACACTAGGTGAAGCAATCCCCTGTGCACCCAGTGCTGCAATAAAGAATGCCTGCTTTCTAAAACTACACATTGAGTTTTAGAGAGTTCTTATATTTGCTGACTTATGTTATGACCACCAAAAGTATGTCAGTCTAGGGTTGGAGGTAGCCCTGCAGAGCATTCCAGTGAGTGTGCGAGGAGAGAGGAACTGTCAGGGCACCGAGCAGGGGGTCCAGGGCTGGCTGTGCCTTCCCCAGTGGGTGGCATCCCTCAGGGCCTGAATGCAGCAGACAGAGCCAGCCGCCAGAAACACAGCACACTGTCCAGGAGATCAGGTCCCCACAGAAGCATGGCCAGAGACAAGGCTTAGCACAGGCACCCTCCGGGGCCTGGCTGGGCCAAAATGGGGCCCTGGGCCCTGGGCAGAGGTCCCACTTGAGGTCTGTCAGGGACAGTGAGGCTGAGCAATACCCTGGAGGCCCTAAGTAGAGTAACTCAGGCAAGCACCACGTCTCACTGATCTAGCCCCTCAAACTACTGATCAAAGTGATTTTAGGCAAAATTTTATATCCTCTAAGTTTAAACCAAACTCCTGTCTGTTCTTTACCAGTAGTCCTCATTATGGGTTATCAGAATGGTTGAGATTGTCATTAAAGCTGTGAATTTAAGGACTGAATTCTGTTCTTTGCTGTACATCAAAGAAAGCAGAATAAGTACTTTCCTTAAGGTAGTTACTGCAGCTTTACAAGGGTGGCACTGAGCAAAACCTAGAACTCTGCTTGTGGAAAAGTCAGTTCTCATACCAAACAGTGCCATTATCTGTGCTTGTGCATTATATATTTGGTGATCATCAGTAATCCCTTTGTTGAGTCTAACCTATTATCTCTACTACAAATAAAAGCTGCAGAAAATTACAACCAAGATGTTAAGGTGCTTAGAGGCATTATCTCATTAACAGTACCACACATTGTTGTCACTCAACTCTAAACAAAGGCTCAAGGCCTGAAAAAATAGAATATCTTTGATTGTAAAGCCTGGTGGTTTCAGCCACCTCTTTGCCAGGAAAAGAAGAAAAAAATAAAGGAAAAAAAAAAAGAAAGAAAATGCCTGAAGCAGCAATTTTTGTTATCAAGCAATTAAAACTGAGTTTATTTCCACATTACTTCTAGCTGAGAGGTCCTGTACATTTAACAGTCTGCCCTTAAAAGCTACTATTTTGACTGTAAGCTTTGTCATCCTGCACAGAGTAATGATAACTTGCATGTAGTCCCTTAGCCTATGCTATGTTAATTTACTGTTGGAGTTTAATTAGCCTTTTGCCACCAAGTGATTAAGATACACCCTGTTTTATCCAAAAGTCATGTTCTGCTTTTAACACACTATCAGTCCATTCACGTTCTCATGCCTGGCTTTTATAACTGTCTGTAAAACTGTCCTTTATAAACTTAGAAATTCAGGAGACTGTTCTGCTGCTCAGAAAAAAACAGTTGTGCAACAGCACATTTCATAGAGTAGCTTAACAACTACACTAAAAAAATGAAGTTGTAAATCTGGCAATGCATAAATGCAGACTCTGAGCTATGGGACTGGTAGAGCTTTCCCTTTGCTTAAAGGGAGAGCTGGACAATACTGCATCTTGGTTTTCTCAAAAATTGTATTATACCTGCATTAGTTCTAGTTATGCACATGACAAAAGTCCAATAATAGACTAAGCATATTGATCACTTTACTGCAAAGCACTCTTCTATTACATGTTAGAGTTTCTGATCAGGCACAAAACGTTTTATACCTCTCCAAATGAAAACTCAATATTTTTTCATTGTCAAGGTTGTAATTTACAATTATTGGTCTTCTACTTGAACTATAGTCTATGAATTTCATATCAAGAGTAAGTCAGTTCTTTGAGGTGAGTGAAACATTACTCTCCAGACCTTTAAGTGGAATAATCTTAAGGAGCTCTGGTCTGATATATCATGTTTCTTGTCATTTAAAGTTGTTATCTTGATATAGTAACAATACACATACATAAATAAGAAAACTCAACTTATTTATCTTTGTATTAAATGAGTAGGGCACATATTTTATACTGAGAATGTATTTATAGTTTTAGCACTAGAACTTATTAGCTTTCTCTACAAGTTTTAATACATTGGAAATGGTGTAGCTGTCAGACTTCTTGATGCCTTCCATGTTTTATGCAGATGTTCAGATCTGCTGCTATCACTGAGATACAGAGTCCTTATCCTGATGGATAGCACTCACAAAATAATAAAATTATATAATACAAAGAATCGAGGGAAATTAAGTAGATCTTCGATTATTTTACAAGGATGATAATGCAGAGAATTCCTCCCTCAATCCCCTTATTTTTTAAAGAGGTGTCATGCATTATTGTCCAGAAACCACAAAAGAGTTTGTTGAAAGTGTTTAAGATAAAGTCCAGCTACACATTTATTTACAGTTGCATAGGCTTTTTCCTCGTTCTTTCTACAGGGTGAAAATTAACTTACAGGAAGCATACTTGAACAGTTTTTTTGTGTCACAATATGAATGTTAAAAAAATGTTCAAAATTTATAATGTGTTCACCTGCAAAACGAGGTGACAAAAACTTTCAGTAGCTTCTTAACTAACCAGGAAAATGCCTAACCTATCTATGTATTGTCCTGTTTTCAGCTGGCATAGAGTTAATTTTTCTTCATAGTAGCTAGTATGGGGCTGTGTTTTGGATTTGTGATGAAAACACTGTTGATAATGCGGAGATGTTTTAGTTGTTGCTAAGTAGCACTTACATTGGCCAAGGACTTTTTCAGCTTCCCATGCTCTGCTGGGTGCACAAGAACCTGGGAGGGGACACAGCCAGGGCAGCCGACCCAAACTGACTAATGGGATATTACATACCATATGACGTCATGCTCAGCCTATAAAGCTGGAGGAAGAAGAAAGAAGGGGTGGGGGGCATTTTGAGTTATGGCATTTGTCTTCCCAAGTAACCATTACATGTGCTGGAACCCTACTTTCCTGGAGATGGCTGAACACCTGCATGCTGATGGGAAGCAGTGAATTAATTCCTTGTTTTCTTTGCTTGAACATGTGGTTTTTGTTTTACCTGTTAAATTGTCTTTATCTCAACCCCTAAGTTTCCTCACTTTTACCTTCTGATTCTCTCCCCCATCCCACTGGGGGGGAGCGAGCAACCAGCTGGGTGGTGTTTAGTTGTTGGCCAGCGCTAAACCACAACTGTATGTGGTCTTGTACACTACAGTTCCTCAGGTAAACTAACTTGAATCACCGTTTTTCCATGTCTTAGCAGGCTGTTTTCTGACTCACATCCAATATTGCGATTCATAAAGTAGTTGTTTCTCCCCTTACATACATAGAAAAAGTGAATCATGTAATAGAATTGATGCTCATTCTAGTTTCTTTTGAACAATCTTAGGTGACGTACTCACACGCCAATCATTCTGAAACAACAAGCATCCATCTTTCCCTGCCTAAAGAACCAAGGGAGGTAACACTGACCCATGACAGTTTGTTGGGAGAACAGAAGCACCTCAGGCAGTTGCAGCTTCTATACTTTCATAGTGTTTTTACTTTCACATCTGACTAGACAAAGTTATTTGGAACGAAAAGATGTCAAACCTGTGTGGTAAACAGCCTCAGTCAAACCTTGTTGTACCTCATGCTTCACAAAGACAGTACCTACTGTAATTTTAAAAAATATATCTGCAGGAATCAGTGCTTCCAAGTTACACAATATCTCACAAGCAGCACTTATTAAGGATATTGAATACCCAATTTAAATTCCTTCTGCAGTCATATATGTTGGATTTAGTCCAACAAAATCCTTTCCTCAGAAGTGCTCCTTCCTAAGTTAACACTTTGACAAGTTGAGGTGACTAGTAACAGAAGTTATTGAGACCAATCTGATTCATTGTGGAAAAGTCAAGATACAGCACAAAGCAAACCACATAATTCACATGAAGGGAACTCAATTATTAAAAGAGAAGGATGAAATCTGGCTGCTGCTTGAGAGATATTTTTGCCATCTGATAAAACAGTGAGTAGAACTTGACTCTGGAACTGAAAAACCTGGGATTCTCCCATCCCAACTGCCTGTCCTAATAATTAATCTTAGGAAACACATTTATTCTTTCTATGTCTCTATCTAGCACACATTTTTGTTTGTTTGGGTTTTTTGCTTTAATGCAAAAGAAAAACATCCTTAAAAGTACCTCAGTCACTGTCTATATGATCTAGACCATGCAGTTAGTTAACTCTTGAAAGTTTAATGATGCAGTTTGAATCTTATTAGATGAGTTAAATAATCTGATGTAGGTCTTCCATGACTTGGGTGGGAGTTGTAAAGATGGAATTGTTAAATAAAAGGTGAGGCTATAATACTGTTTCCTCATTCTTATGTGCTTTAAATAGGAATGAGGAAAGTTTATGCCTCTCTGAAAACAAAATGCTGGCACCTAAAACTTGAGCATAAAGATATTTCTCCTAAAAATACTAAGTAAAATTGTGAAGTCCTCCATGACAGCCAGTTTTGGCAGCTTTCCACTAAGTAAGTTGGCATTCTGCTTGCCTAAAGATAGGTCTATATTGGCCCGTATAGTTAACTAGTTCTGGGTTTCAAGATAAGCAAGACCAATTAAACCAACCCAAATTTTGTGGGGGGAAAAAATGTATAACTTCTCCATATGCTTATTAGCACTGGATAAATTCACCAAAAAGTCATTCAACTAGCTTTCAGGCTGAAAGGGAGCAGAAGTTCTCTTGTTTGTACAGCTTAATGTAGATATGGCTGAAGTCACTATAACAGTATCTTGAGTCAGCAAGAACTTCCAAGTAGATTTACCTATTTTGCTTGCAGGTAGGTCTCTTATACGAAAATTATTTAGTTTACTTAATTTACTTAATTTAGTTTACTTAATTTGCTTAATTAGTAATTTAGTTACTTAATAAATAGAGAAAACTTTAAGTAAGGAGGTAAGGTAGGAATACAAGTTGAAAAAAGGGTTTATAGGCAACTTTCTGCCTTCTTTTTGTGTCTTTGTAGAGTGGATCTCAGCTTTCAGGTTTGTTTTTAACTCAGTCATTTTATGTGTTGAAATCCCTTAAGGTGCCTACCAAGTTTCTTGTTTCAGTCTCTGCTTAAACTGCAGTTTCCTAGTTCCTTCCCGCGATTCTCATAGTTTCAGCTATAGCCACACCCTGTACTCTGGAGTCTTCTTTCTTCTAAATATCCTTAGTTGCTTTTTAAGGATGGAATAACCTTCCCTTCTTCCTGAGTATCTGGCCAGTCTACAACATATTTTAAACTAAAATAATTATGCAACCAAATAACAAATAAAATACTCTGATACTGACAGGGGACATAATGTCTATTTGAAGATTGAGGATTCCCTTGACAGAAGCCAAATTATAGGTAAAATAATGCTAAGCAGTTTGTTGGATTTTTTTTCTTAGTATCTGGCCCTTAAATAGGTTGTTTTTGTACTAAAAGGTTTATCTATCATTGCCTTTTTACAGTATTATATTTACCATTAAAAGTTGCTACAAGGCATAGCTGTTAGTGACATATCATCTTACAGATAAAGAAAAATTGCAGCAAATCTGTACCCCCAACACAGACATTTTAATAAATCATTAATCTGTGTAGAAACCTTTATCCATTTATTATTGCTGGAACGTAGTGTAGTTCAATAAAAGCTCTACAAAAGCAGTTCTTTGGACATCACTGGGTTTAGTGTATATTGTTCATTGACTGCTTAATTATATACTAATAATTTTGACAGCAGAACCAGATTCTTACTATAAGAAAATCTACTGTCTCCCAGATGAAAAATTTTATGCAGAAATATGTTTATGGATGAATATATAAAATCTTTTTGCATGGCAGTTGAGTAACCTCTGCTTACAGCTTTACTTCAAAGTGCTTAAATGCAAAGCTTTTTTAGCTGAACACTCCAATTTGAGCCCAAACCCTTCCTTCCTAAGCTCTTTCCTTCATTCATTTTAAGACTATTCTGGGGTGAAGAGAAACATGTTGTAGTTATACTGACACAGTCCTCCACAAAGATGGTTCTTTTGATAGATTTTGATCAGCTTGGTATTGTCTTAAGAGCAACTTAATCAAGCCGAGATACAACCATACAAAAATAGTAGTACTAGTGGTGGTGGTGGTGGTAGTAGTAGTAGTAGCAGCAGGAATGGTAGTAGTAGACCCTCATCTCCCCTTTATTAAAAGACTTGTCTGCTGATCTTTTGTTGCAGAGAGTGTGTACTTCGTACCATTACTGTGATTCCTCAAGCAAAATACTAATCATGCATAGATATGACATAGAGCATTTATCTTCATTTGACACATTGGCCCTTTTACAGTAGCCCTTTTCCAATAACAAAGACAGATAATTATTGAGAATATTCAACTTGGGAAATGACTTTAGAAGAAAGGCAGTTCTGATTAAACTTACACTTCTGTAGCTCTTGAAAATACACTTTTGCTGCTGTAAAATGTTAGAGCAGAACATTACAATTTGACGGTATCCAGATGTAATGACCTCTTCTGCCATTCTTACAGCACACACTCCAGGCCTCTACTCTGCCATTTTGTATCCCCAAATGTTCTTGCAGCCCACAAGGGGTCCAAGAATCTCTGATAGTGACACATTTCTTATAGCTAAGGATAGCAGTGGAAAGCCAATTATAATAGCTTCCCTACTAGGCCCCGTGGTGTTTGAATCTTTGTAACACTTGTGGATTAGTTTTCTCTGAACTGCACTGTTAAATTTCTAAAGAGACCACCTTTCACGGCAGTCACCATTTTCTGAATCAGAACTGATCAAGATCATTGTGGAGGAGACACACTGTGCTCTTTCAGGGGGATTTTATTAGAGTTACTTCTGCTTTGTTAAATCTAAACTTTTAAAATAAAGTCAAGGTGAAAGCAGTTATGATACACCATCACTTCTCATTGCCACTAACTTTACAGAAGAGATCTGTTAAAAGCTTGTATATGCCTTCAGTCTGTCCATTCTCCCTGCCTTGGTAGAAACTGAACTGTTAAAATACTACCCTCTGAAGTCCAAACATTTAAGACTGTGAACTGGATGAGACAGGATATGTGCCCTGTAAATAATTAATTATGACTCTTCTTGAAGTTTAATGGTATGATTCAGGGTAAAATCCAATTAAATCAAATTTCTTCTGACTGGCAGGAAAATTATTATTTCACACAGACAATTTGGTTCCACACCAAGTAGGGAGCAGCTTAAAAATTAAACACCAGCTTAATTTAATAAGAGTGACCTTGGAAGGACAAAAAATGGGTTCTAGAGGAAAACCTATTCAGTAGCCAGATGGGGGACAGGGGAAAGGAAAATCACTGGAGAGGTTTATTATCTGACATTTTCTTTATCCTTTGCTAGTATAAAATCAGATCACAAGCATTTTTAAGTATAGAGTAATTTTGCAAGAAGTTTACATTTTTAGCAACTGCAACTGTTCATGAATATTTCATAAAAATTTATTTTTAAAATTAAATATGATATTCTCAACAAATATTCAATAGAAACTCACTAAATATTCAATGGCAACTCCTGCTTTTTAAGGAAAGTCTGCTATATGTGAAATGCAGTCATGTAAATTACTTTTGAGATATTTGACTGGCCAACAGAAGCATCAGAGCAAAGGGTATGACAATTAAAAGAAATAGAAAAGCAGAAAATAATAGTTTACTTCCAGAATTAACACAAATAAATTAAAGAAAACATTGTGAATTGAGAAAATAATAATTCAAATAAATCATTATGTCATCAGTTTCACCAAATGAAACTCTACAAATGAAAACATATAAAAGGAGAAAAAAGGGATATGGGAGCTGAAGTTAGACCTAGGCAGAACTATTTCTCGTCAGAGAAATATTTATCACTATAACTGTCATGTAGCTACCATTTTGTGTCTATACCTTACAGACAATATAGTTATCTGCTTTAATGTTAAAATTACTTGCTGGTAGTTCTGCCAATTTACAGAAATGTCACTACTTTTCAAGGTTTTAATGTTCAGTAATTATCTCAAATTTGAGCTAACTAAAATTCGGAAGCTTGAAGTTCTACTGACAAAGCTTTGAGAAAGTCATGATTCTCATCATGAGAGTAAAACCCACCTGGAATTTCAGACTCTTTACAAGACGTAAAAATGGTAGCCACCTTTATTCAAAAATTGGTGACTCCTCATGGTGTATATAACTATTTATACACAGAATTCACCAAACAGCTTAGACAAATTTAGGCCTTTCTCCAGTGTGATGGGTTCAGGAACTACAGTTGCTAATAATTCTGTAACCACGGGTTAAATTTATAACAGAGAATGGATCTGGAGACATAAAGTTAATATTATCCACCAGCTACCCTAGTACAGCCACTGTACTAGAGTGTAGCTACACCATCATATAATTTAAGAGAATTACAGAATCACAGGTTGGAAGGGACCTCAGGGATCATCTAGTCCAACCTTTCTGGGAAGAGCGGAGTCTAAACAGGATGGCCCAGTACCCTGTCCAGACGACTCTTGAAGGTGTCCAACGTGGCTGAGTCAGCCACTTCCCTGGGGAGATTATTCCAATGGTTGACTGTCCTCACTGTGAAAAATTTTCCTCTGGTGTCCAATCGGAATCTCCCCAAGAGCAACTTGTCTCCATTCCCCCTTGTCCTCTCCATGGGACTCCTTGTAAAAAGGGAGTCTCCATCTTCTTTGTAGCTACCCCTTAAGTACTGGTACATGGTGATGAGATCCCCTCTGAGCCTCCTTTTCTCAAGGCTGAACAAACCCAGTTCTCTCAGCCTATCCTCATATGGCAGGCTTCCCAGTCCTCTGATCATCTTGGTGGCCCTTCTCTGGACCCCTTCCAGCCTGTCCACATCCTTTTTGTAGAGTGGGGACCAGAACTGTACACAGGACTCCAGGTGTGGCCTGACAAGCACTGAGAAGAGCTGGATGATAACTTCTTTATCTCTGCTGGCGATGGCCTTTCTGATGCAACCCAGCATCCTGTTGGTCTTCTTGGCTGCAGCAGCACACTGTGGACTCATGTTGAGCTTCCTGTCCACCAGGACCCCCAGGTCCCTTTCCACAGAGCTGCTCTCCAGCCAGGTGGATCCTAGTCTGTGCTGCACTCACGGATTATGTTTTCCCTGGTGCATGATCTTACACTTGTCCTTGTTGAACTTCATAACATTCTTGCTGGCCCACTCCTCCAGCCTATCCAGATCTCCCTGCAGAGCAGCTCTCCCTTCTGGAGTGTCTACTTTCCCACTCAACTTGGTATCATCTGCAAACTTCATCAGGCTACACTTGATGCCATTATCCAGATCACTTATAAAGATATTTAAAAACATTGGGCCCATTAACGCACCAGTTCATCCTTTGCATTCATGGTTATGCTCACTACAAATAAGTTATTTCATTCTCAGTTCTCTAACATTATTTTCAAAACCTATACTCTCTCCAAAAGAAAACCATTGTGAAGGTCTGGAGACAGCAGCCCACATGCTACATCTCAAGTATATAATGTATAGGCTAATTTTTGGGCTAGAAATACACAATCTGATGGTCTGCAATACAACAGTTGCATTATTTCAAATATGTTAAATTGAAAGAATGCATGCATGCACAATCTCCTTAATAATTTTTTTGACATACATTATCACTGAATGCAGTTCATAAAAATAACAGGGCCAAATAACACAACATGGATGTGGCCAGTTTGCTCTTAAAGGGCTAGTGGGCCATTCTTTATCGCTTGACTTGACCAGGATTCATTCCTTGAAGTATATACATTTAACAGTGTACAGATAGACTACCTAGCCAAGAGCAGAAGATATATTGTGTACCATACTCTAATTTTGTTTTGGAAGTTATTTGGGAAGAAACACTTGGAATTTACTCTTTTGGATTTTTTTCTCTGACATACTTTATTCAAAAACTTGAATGCATTCGGTTCTTCAAAGCAAAGTTTTAAATGTCAGTTTCTGGACAGATGTGCAAGATTTGACCAAGATGGTTTCCTACAAACCATATACAAGGCATCTTGACATGGAATTGCAGATTTAGCCTTGTTTAGAATGTTCCTGCTTCCTTACTCTGAAAAGTTTTTCTTTTACCCCTTATGTTTGGTATCCCAATCTGATTTACTGACTTTCCTCACGTGCCTAGGTACTTCGAGATCTAACCATTTAGCTATGATACATCTATGACATAGCAGGATTTGACTCTCGGGCCAACACTAGTGTAATAATAATAATCTGGTGTTACCAAGCCTAAGGTTTTAGATACCTTAGCAAGAGACTTTAGGCCGATGTTAGCACTATTACTCAATGATAAGTAGAACCATTTCTTCTGGAAAGCTGTTTCATCAGAGACAGCAAGGAAGTTGCTCATGCATCAAGTATTTCTTTGGTTATCATGCACCAAAAGTGTATTGACCTGCAAGTCAATCTGCACAGAAATAAGGCTCAGCCTCTCTTTAATGAGTCTGCCTTTCTAGCTGATCTATTATTTCCCGAGTCTTCCAATCTGACTTTTACTATGTAAACTTCTCTCCTGCTTCACTGAATGACTTCTAGATTGTTTCCCTTCCATATCCTGCAGCTTCCGTCACTAAAGGAAACTTACTCCATACTGATACTTGCCTAGACAGTAAATTCTGTCTGCACAGGGTATGCATTTTTGTCTAAAGTGAAGTTTGGCTTGTGCTTGCACTCACATTTACCTTGCAGCCATAATATGGGAAGTAAGTGTTTGTGCTGCTAGAAAACGTCAAAGGGTGTGAAATTATGAGTTTGTAACTGGAGTAAGTATGCATTTGGTTGAAGTATTGATAGGCTATAAACAGAGAGTGAGGTTGCCTCACTTGAGTTTAGACATCTGTAATACAGAAACCTATCTTTGACCTGGACACTCTAGTGTTTTTTTCTATTCAGGCATTTAAGATGCCGTTTAACCAGTGTATGTTAGATATGTGCTAAGTGAGACAATTTGCACTCTGAAAGTGACTATTTTTCTCCTTTGACTCAAAAATGCCTGATGGGAGGGAAGGAAGATGAAGGAGCCAGGTTCTTTTCAGTGGTGCCCAGTGACAGGACAAGAGGCAATGAGCACAAATTGAAATACAGTACATTTCTATCTTAACATAACACAAAAATTTTACTCTGAAGGTAGTCAAACACAGGCTGCCCAGAAGGGTTATTGTGTCTCCATCCTTGGAGATATTCAAAACCTGACTGGACACAGCCATAAACAACCTGATCTACCTGACCCTGCTTGAGCAGGAGAGTTGGTCTAGATCTCAAATGGACCCTTCCAATTTCAACAGCAGTTTGATTCTGTGATTTTATTACTCTTGGTTGTTCTCAAAGGGTATATTACCTCAGGTGATGTCTTATGACATGTTTGTAAGTAAAAGGTTCCTTTCTAGTGATAAAACAACGAGAATTATGTGGAAATAACAGAGTCATTATTTTAAAATCCTTTGATGGGTGATTACCAGGATAGCACAAGACATATGTGCAAAGTTTAAGAAAACATTCAGCTGCCCTACATTTGCTTTAATAGCTTGATTCTTGAGAACAGTTAAAACTACTAATTATTGCTCCAATTTGAATAATCAAAACCAAACAAAAGACTTTAAAGAGGCATTCAAGGTGTCATTAGAATAATCTGAGCTCAACAACAAAGTCACGAGCAATTAAAAATATAGCAACTACAGCAAATAGAGGTAGATGTGTAATTAAGTTAATATCGTGTAAACATCCACAGGATGTCTTCCAGGTCCACAGGAAATCATTAAAATGCTAGCAAGGCCAATGAGACAATGGAGTCAACTGCAGCACAAGAAGTAAAGACAGAGGAACTTAATCATATTAATGTAAGCACTAAAAAGGCAATAAAATAGCTAGTGCTGTGCCATTAAAAAATTAAAACTCCTTTTTGCTAATAACATAAATAAACTAAATAAAAGAAACAGCTGTATTCTTACCTTCAAAATAGGCATTTGAAAATGTTACTGGGCGGTCTTAAAAAATCTTGGTAATGAAAAGTTATTATAAGAACATTCAAGTAAATGTATTAAGCAAAAATTGAACTATTTTCTTTTCCCTAGATGCATATAAGTACTGTTGCCCCAAAGGTATCATTACACTAGTTCTACAAAGGCTTAAATATTCATTTACTGCTTTGTACCCCGTTAAATTACTTTCTCTTTTGGTGTCTTTCCAGAAGCAGATATAAATTAAAAACACACCTCTAATTTGTCTTCTTTCCCTTTTGGAGTATTAGTATACTACTAATATTATACAATTATTTTTTTTAAAGGGAATTTCTGTGGTAGGTCATTATTTATTCATTTTAAACATTTGTAAACTACAGCTTTAATGAACTAAGAGTTTAAGAAATTGTGGAAAAGAATTGGTTTGGGCTACTAATTATTAATATTTCTATTTACTGATATAGGTGAAAACACTTAATCACCCCCTTGTAAAACATGTCTTCCCCCTCTCAAAATATAAAATAGAAGTATCTACTAATTATTTTCTCTTTTGTAATTATGAAATTTGGCTTTGTCCTTTCCTATTGTTCATATAGAATTCACAGGATTTAATTCCTGATGTATTCAAACTCCTTACTATTCTTATGATACCTGACACCTGCTTCAAAAGAATACATGGCCCCTTCTAATTGGGGCAACATAGCTAAGACTGAAATACTTGGAACACTGTACGAATAAGATAGTCTTAGAACTTGCTCTATGTGATTAGATAGAAGGGAGTCTGGACACACTGTGTCCTTGAGTAGAATAAATAAGGGAAAGGTACTAGAATAAGCTAGTTTCGTATCAGTAAGAATTGTGTAACCAACCCAGAAATGAACTGAGCATGCCCAGAGACTGAGTTCAACCAGCAGACATGGTGAAGAAGACTATCAATGACCACCATAGGACCCTGGAAGACCACCAATGAACATGAGTGTGCATGCGTTAAGGACATTTGTGTATGTTAATGAATTCCAAGAATACTATGAATATGATAATTGTTTCATAGAAATTTAATGAACATGTATATTTTGATTGCATATAACCCCTGTAGTAGAGCAACTCGGTGCACACACTAGGTGAAGCGATCCCCTGTGCACCCAGTGCTGCAATAAAGAATGCCTGCTTTCTAAAACTACACATTGAGTTTTAGAGAGTTCTTATATTTGCCGATTTACAGTATCACTTATTTCTATCAGACCTTCCCTCCTCTCCTTCCAAGAAGAAAGGCTGCCATAATATTTATTGTAATAGATATTTTTGCTATTTAAGTTTTATTTGATTTGTTAAATAATTATATTTTTATATTTTTTTCATTATAGTTCAATATATATCTAACAGTCTAAAACCAGAAGCTGTGGGAAATACGTACCTTCCTGAACTGACCACTGGAGACTTGGAGATACACGCTAAGCCAATGAAAAAAATCACCAGAAACTTAGATATGGAACACTGGGATGCTGGATGACAACCTAATGTCTATTAATTGTGAGAGAAGTTGAGATGATTGGCTCCAAGCACATCTAGACATCTGAATGTAGCTGATTTGGTCTTACAGTGAATCTCATCTTTATAATCAGTTAACTGAAGACTATTTCATAACTGTTTATACATGCAGAAGGATAATTATTTTGAGCAGAAACCATTGACTGTTCATTTTCAATAACAGTGTTTTCTTAAACATGTCAACATCTCTGTTCCTGTCTTCATACAACATCTCCTAAAGATTTTATTTTGGTTTGATACAGTTAAAAGTGTGTTTGTGTATACATTAAAAAATACACATGCATATCATATACACTTAGAAGTCTTAAAAGCTAAATTCCCTGTCAAAGACTGGGTTTTTTTCTTAAGGGGAAAAAAAAAAAAAAAGAGTAGTAACTAGATACTGGAATAAGATATTCTTAAAATGGTGAAATGAGATACATTATCCATTCTGAAACTGATAATTCATAGAATCACATCAACATGGAGTCATTGAGATGAGATGGGAAGGGACCTCTGGAGATTGTCTAGTCCAGCTTCCCAACTCAGAGAAGGGACACCTAGAATGGATTAGTCAGGGCTATGCCACATCTTCCTTATTCACACCCACCAGATATTTAAACACATTGGTAAGATAACCCCAAGCCTTCTCTTCTCCAGCTTGAACAGTTCCAGCTCTCTCAGCCTTTCCTTGTATGGCAAATGCTTCAATTCCTTAATGATCCCCACAGTCCTTCATTGAACTTGCTCTAGCATTTCTACATAGCACTTGTACTGGGAAGTCCAGATCTGGACCTGGCACTCCAGATGTTCCCTCCTTTCTGACTCTTTCCTGGGTGAGGGCTCTGTGTGCATGTGTGTGTATGAGCATCTGACTGCCAGCAACTGGAGCCAAGCCATGGGTTTAAAGATTATGTTTCCTTGGTGCCAGCAACTGGAGCAACTGCAGGTGTGCAAGGGCATATGTGATTGTTAGCAAAGGTCAGGCTGGAGCAGCTGGTGAATGGGTGAAGTGGGCTGGGAGCAGGGTGGAGTGAGTGTGAGCACTGGTGGGGTTGGCTGCTTGGACTCTGGAACCCCTGGCCAGCTGCATGTGCATGTGTGTGACAGTCTGTACCAGCAACTGGAGCGGGGCTGTAGTCTTGGGGGCTCATATGTCCAGGTGTCAGCAAGTGGGGAGACTGGGATCCAAGGGTCAGCTACTGGGCAGACTGAGAGTTTGATCCCAGTTGCTGGAGGGATCTACATTGTACAGATCACTAGTGGACCTCCATCCTGCTCAGTGAGAGAGGGGAACAGGATGAGCCTTTTGGTTCTGCCTGTGTTTGTGTGACTGCTCTGTATGTCTGCCTGTGATCTGTGTGTCTGGCCATATACATATGTGTTTATGTGTACGTCACATATGTGCACTCTGCATGTACATGCTGGGAATTCATCTTCAGGCTCGCTACTTGCTGGACCTGGGGACATGAAGCAACAGCATCCTTGCCTCTCTCGGGCTGTTGAATCTGGCATGATATATCTTTCTCTAGTAACTCTAAGCAAAGAAGCATCTTTGATCAAACATCCCTGAGTGATGTTATAACCCGGACCAATTTTAAAAGGCTGTATCAGCTGTGCCAAGTATATACTGCAAGTTACTAAACCCTAAATCTTAGACTATTAACTCCGTAATTGCCCTTTTTCTGTGATCTTTACTTTTACTTAAAGACAAAAATTTTCCAGTGAAATAATTTATTATTATTATTCATAATTGTATCTTCTTACAGAAGCTATCTACCTATATAACATCTAATCCTACAATAGTCTGTACCAGATATTATATTTTTGTATTGATGAAGTAAAACTTCATTTTGTAGTCTTTTACAACAATTCTTGACAGTAAGCAAGATTTTAAATGATGTTTTAAAATAATTAATATCCTTGGCACTTGTCCTTATTACACTTTAAGAGACACATCAAACTTCAGATATTCCAAAATCTTTTCTCTTACCAAACTTGTGCTTGAACCAGAAACATGTACTAGAAAGTTCATATCATTTGAAAGTTATAAAGCTCTTCCTTCAAACAGAGAACATCTAAAGATACAAACTTTAAGAGAGAGAGTATGGCCTTAGGAAAAAAGGTTAAGACAGTATATTAAATTATTCTCCAAAGAGAAGTTTCCCTTAAAAATACTATTGGAAGATAGATACTTCACAGTACAATGCCAATGCAAGTGTAGCTGTGTAAGAAAACTACACTTTTCTCATGAAAGCAAAGGATTTCTCCTGTAATATTCAAATATTTCATGTCTCTTACACTGCTTATTACTGTTCATTAGAGAAATATTGAAATGAATATTCCCAGTGAAGCTACAATTTTTAGCTGATAAATTAGGTCTTTCTTTGGCCACTTCACCCCTCTTTTCCCTTGAGGGACATTGGAATAATGGGTATTCTAACCTTCATCACAGTCCGCTCACCCTCTGGCTATAAGAAAATTACATAGAAAAATATAACTTTGAGCATTCAAAGTTTGTATTAATATACTGTTCAGTGCAAGAGAAAAATAGATACTTTTTTTTAAACAGTCTTAAAAGATCACCTAATAAGAGGGAGAAAAAGGGCTCTTCCTTCTAGACCTATTTAAACATTGCATCAAATTGAGAAGTCTTTACCAAATGCCACCCTAAGTACTTGAGGTCTCAAAGGCATACACTAGGCTTCAGATTTCCATATAGGTCTATAATAAAATGCACAGACCTATTATAACATAGTATCATTTAAAGATTTATGAGTATTTTGGATTCATTTTTGCCTTGCTTAGAGATTTTTCTCTTCAAAATAAGATAATCAGATACATCACCTGATTTGTTTTATACAGTTTAAGTAGAAACTAAAATTCTTACCTTTTCTCTCTCTCCAAATGTCATGACTTATATGTTATCTAGGACATGAAATATCACCCTGAATTTTAGATACTTACTTTGAGCCACATAAAACTTCATGAGTTTCTCTGTTGTCTCTTCCAAAGACACATGGTGTATTGTTGGTTCTCCCCATTTTCTTAAATGTGCAAATCTTTATATATCTTTCCTTTATTTCTTTACACTTTTGTTCTCTATTCCACTCAGCCAAACTGCCCTTCTCTGCTCATTTCACCTTTCTAAATCCTTGTCTTTTAATGTTTTTAAGATCTTGAATTTTCACAGCAGGTCACGTTATAACTATCCATGATAGAAAAAAAAAAGTAACACATTACAACTATAGAATTTATTAGCATATGTTGTCTTCTCTTAGTCCCCTTTTCGGAGCACAACAAAGTAGCCTTAACAATAAATAATTACTTTTTATGGAAATATTAGTCTTATGGTTTTATTCAATTTATTCAGATGACCTCATAAAGAAGTATACTAGGTCACCTCGTATCAAATTAATTCTTAGATAGAAAATGGTTTTAAAATTATTTTTCTAAACAAGTATTTTAAAAGGCTGATGATGCTTATTTTTCCAATAGCAACATATTTTGCTGTTTTCCCCTGTAGAGAACAAACTTTATACTGTAGAAAACAAATCAGATTTTAACCCAGTCTAACTCCACATTCTTATTCCTGGGTTTCTTTGAAAAGTGTTAATAAAAATACCCATGTTATTTTTCAGTTGTTCCAGTCTAAAAGTCAAATATAGAGCTTAATTACTATTTCAGTGGATGCTACTTCCCATTAGTCAGTAACAAATGTCATTTGTCGTGATATTGGTCAGTAAGCAGGTTTTCTTTGTTTCTTCAGATGTGGTTTACATTCTTCTCTGGTTTGATTATCTAAAGCCAGATTTGTGTAATCTGCACAATGTGACCTCAATTTACCTGTTAGCTTTAAGCAGATCTTGAAAGCAGAATATGAGACAGAAAGACTCCAGTTAAAAAAAAAAAAAAAAAAATTAAAAACAGCAAGAAGCTTTCTGTTGTGGTTTAACCTTGTCAGGCAGCTCAGCCCCACACACCAACTCACTCACTACGCCCCTGGCGGGATGGGGAAGAGAATCAGAAGGGTAAAAGAGAAAACTCGTAGGTTGAGATAAAAACAGTTTAACAGGTAAAGCAAAATCTGTGCTTGCAAGCAAAGCAAAAGTGTAGTTTGGTTACAAATCCAAAACATGCAAAACATGCAAGCTACTATGGAGAAAAATAACTCTATCCCAGACAAAAAGCAGTGTACTTAAGCAAAAAAAAACCCCAACCTAATCTTGTTAGGAATCTAATCTTTTTCTGCTTACCTTTTTTTCAAACTTGGAAATTCATAAAACAATTATTATACTTTTTAGAATCTAAATAGTATAACCTAGCCACAACATAAATACCTTAATCAGAAAACAGAAGTGAAATAATATTTTCTTCTCCAGCAGCCAGAATATACACAACAAAACAGCATGAGTTTTGTAGAATAATAAGGTAAAACTGAATACCATGGAGAAACATTTTGAGAAAGATTGCGTAGCTATATGATTTTTTGTACCATGTTATGCATGCTGTTTTCTATGTGATGCCATTCTGAATAAATTATTTTGAAGCAAGTCCGAATGGCATATCATTATACTGTACAAATATACATTTTAAAGTCAAAATATTTATACTTTATGAATTTACAGTGGAGGTAAACTTAAATTAGACTAATTTCTTCCAGGAAAAGATAGCTACACTTGGCCTTATCTGTGACTTGACCAGTGTCAAACAGCCAACTTATGGCAGAGACAAAAGCCAGATTTCTGCTCCAGATCCTTTTTCTGATGAGAAGGGGTGGCATTTATTTCACTAACACAAGGTACATGTTGTGAATTAGGTGTTTAAAATCAAACAAAGACCAAGACAGCAATCTTGTCTGCGTGTTTGCCATGACTGGTTACCTTTGCTTGCATCCAAAAATAATAAATTACTTTCTTTTTAGCTAGAGGTTCCCTGGGTGTCTAATTGCACAGGAATTCTCAGGAGCATCTATCCTGGAAGATTAGTATTGACCTGTATTCAGGGAGAGGCAATTAAAGTACCCTCAAAGACCTTGCGAGGTTCTATGTAGCACAACTAATTTCAGCATTTTTGTTGAAGGTGCCTAGCTCTAACATTCAACCAGAAAATGGGAAGTTCTTAGTCTCAAAGGAGGCTAAACATATGAATTTATTGGGAATATGACAACCACTAAAGTAAAGAATATTTTAGTTAAGCATAGTCTCCACCTATCTGGCGAGAGAAATAAAAGAACTCTGAGAGCAGGAATCAGAGATCCATGTTTTCCAACTCAGCTAAATACCTTAAACATCAGATTCTGTGTTGTCTTCTTTACTACCCATCAATGACTTTTGTATGCCTAGTTGCAAATAAAAAGTCTGGGCTTTTTTAACCAAGGGTTGGATGTCTTTATACTCATAACATTCTCCTGGGATGTGAAGCATCTTATTTCTCACCTATACTGAACGAAGCATAGAACCAAGGACTTTCCACATGTTGTATTTCATTTAGTTCTCCACAGACTCATTAAAAGAAATAAGTATTTAACTTAGCAGACTGGATCAGCCATGCAGTTTGTAAAAACCCTCAGATATCTGTTTCAAAAGTGGAGCTCTCTGCAAATTTTCAGAGGCATTAAAATTTCTTCATTGATATCATAGGGTAATCATATAAATTACAGTGACATACATATCTGAGCCAAGTGTGTAATATTTTGGTGACATAGCACCTAAATTAATCCTAATGGATACTATCCAAGCTCCAAATGCTTATAAACTGAAAATGTACACACTTTTGTCCTTCCACTAAGGTCTAGTTAACACCCTGTCATTTTTATTTGAAAGAGAAACACAATTTACGGAAAGTTGAAAAAGAAGGATCGACTGTATCATGTGATAATTTTTGACATTTTGTTACATCTTCACTTGGAAGACCCACTTATTGACAAGCCCTGCAGTGTAAAGTATAGTACATAGAAGTTACCTTTTCTTAACATTTGTTGGTACTTACAAATTCAGAAAAGGCGGTATCACCTTGATGGAACATTGTCTGACTAAAACCACCTTTCCAAATGACAAGAGGTCCTACTGTAGACGAACAGATACCTTTTGCTCATACATTGACATAGGAAAGTTTTTTGTATGTATTTTGAATTTGAAGTACAATTACATGGCAAAATGTGACAATATAACAGCATACTTTCTAGGTATTGAGCTTTCACAATCCAACGACCTGTAAACTAGGCTTCAGCAGGAAAAGTGATGCTACTGGAATAAATGGATGCATGTACACTAGGTGCTTGGAACATGTAAACTTAATTTAACATCTGAAACAACAGTTCTGCTGTTTTACCTCTTTTCATCACTAACAGTAACCAACAGGGGGTATAGCTGTTTGCTACTTAATGAGTTATAAATGATCCAATTAAGTGTCTCCTTGCAATTGTCTTCACACTTCATTAGTGAGATGGTTGTTTATTAAGCTAGGAAATTTATTGTCATTCTAATAATTCATTCAGTTTTAGTTAAATTTATAAAGGCTTTGGTGATATTATTTGAATGAGGATTTGACAAACTAGTTTAAAATATTTTTCCCAAATTATTTATTCTTCAATAGCACATATTCTATTTTTTTCTTGAATGTATTGAAAAAAATGTGGCGGATGTGCATAGACTATGAGTTTTGCAGATTATTTCACCCAATGCGTCTTGATTTCCACCAGATTTCTTTCTTCATTTAACTTTGGAATATAAAGAAAGTGCCATTTCCTATAAAATACTTGCATCACCTTAATAAATCAGCTGACCAGCAATGGACCAGCAAGTCCATCATAGGCCACAGTGGACACAAAGACATTATATGCTCAGTGGAATTTGGAATATTATAGTGTGAAAATGTTGTTTTAATTAATTGCTGTGTTTATGTTTTAAGACAGGCTAATGCCTTAAAATGAGGAGCAGGTTAAAAGATAGGTTGTGAATAGTCAAGTAAACAGCCATTGCAAACAGCTACAAAGGGAAGGTATTATACAATGACTGCCAATTCCTATAGATCAGAAATTAAGTCAGGAAGGCAGAAGCAGCAGAGCAATTAAATTGTATATCCTCCAGTTCAAAGGCTTGCTACAGATTCTGTTTCAAAGATTTACTTTGATTTTAGGTATCTATTTTGTCATGTAGAACTAACAAATAAAGTCTGTGGTGCTCAACAAGTACTCCATTGAACCACATACAAGCCAAATCCCATCGCTAAGCTTATTCTTGAATAGTCAGTGTACTATTTTGCTGAACCTAGTATCATTGCAAGGTCAGTTTGCAGATCGCTGTTTGTCTCTAACAAAGCATAAAGATCATAGGCTTTTCTCTATATTATTGTCTTCTGTGAATACTGTAAAAAATGAAACTTGAATGCTTTTTTTTCTAAAATTGGATTGGGACTTCAAAATTCAGTGTTAAATCCAACTATAAAGATGCATTTTTAAAAAGTTTTTTAAATGTAATTATTAAATTGTCACTTTAATCTCTCCATAAGCCCACATCTATGATGCACGAATAGACATATGATATTGAAAAACTGCCAATTTCATATTTTAAAAGTATACATGACATTGGAAATAACTGCTTTACATGAAACCTTCTTGTAGACAGTAGGATTTGTTGTGATGAGAAATAAAAAATATATATCTGTCAGACATGGAAATATATTTAGGAAAGAGAGAAGTGAATTTGTGATATCTTAATGGTGCAGGCAACAAATAGTTCTAGAAGGCAAGCTAAGCCCAAAGTGAATTAGGGACTTAACAATTATGTGTAAAAATACACACTCACTAGAACTCAAATCAAAATTCAATGCACAGCTATATTTTGGATTAGCTAGATTCTTTTGGTCACAAAACTAGACCCATATTTACTTCTTACCGTCCTCTCTCCCCATGTGATTTTGGAGAGTTGTGTCAATTAGTAATGTTTTCTTCTATGTGAGGGCTATTATTCCACAAGGTCCCTATTATGAGAGAGCTCAGCTGATAAAAGATTTAGCTGCATTCTGCCAATCAATATGAGATTCTGTGATAGAAGACCAGCAGGGATTAACCTACTTTAAATTAAGTACTGAAAATGGAGATAGGCATCTCCCTAAACATCTACATTTACTCATAGTTTAGTCACCCTAGAACAATTAATCCTGTGTACACAGCTGTTCGTACTGCAATGGAAAAACTTTCATTATAAGAAATTCATATTCTTTTAATCTCATCTAAACATGTAAACACATTTTCCTCCCCTCAATTTTTCTCTGTACCAGCATAAAGGATCATCTTTTCACAGAATCACAGAAGCATGCACATTCAAAAGGTCACATAGTCCAAGGCCCTACGCAAAGCAGGTTCAGTTACAGCAGGTTGCTCAGAATCGTGGCCAGCCAGGTTCTCAATATCTCTAAGGATATCACTGGGAATTCCATTCCCAAGCTTGATTACTCACACAATAAAAGATCTTTTCCTTATATCCAGTCAGAATTTCCCATGTTTCAATTTTTGTCTAGTGTATTTTATGAACATTTTGTGTTGTCCACTGTGTACCTCAGAAAATTCTGGCTCCATTTTCAGGTTGTTTTGTTTTGCTTTGACACTCTACTATTGGAAGTTGTGGACAGCAGTAAGATCCCCATGGTAGCCTTCGTTCTTCAAGGATGAACAAACACAGTCCTCTCAGCCTCTCCTTGTACATTATGGGTCACAGTCCCCTTACACTTTGATGGCCTTCTGCTATAAAACCTTCAAGTTGTCAGTGTCTTTTGTGTACTGTGGAGCCCAGAACGGACACAATCCTCCATGTGCAGTCTTCCTGCATCAAAAAGAAGGGAATAATCACTTCCATTCATCTGCTGGAAGAGGATTAAAGGATTAAAGTAACTGTTCTGGTGCAATGTTTCTTAAATTGTACAGCATTTCTTTTTCAGATCCTGAATAAGCATCCCACTTTCTGTTTCTGTCTTCTAGTTTTGCTGTGTCACTGAATGTGTGGCCCCTTGTCTACCTTCTGAGCTAATATGGACAGCTAAATATGGGTCACATAAATGAGAACCCCTTAGGGGATACCCCAACTCTCCTTCCAGGAAAAACACAGTTATGGAATACATACAGACTATAAAAAAATGCAGACTCTCTAAAGAAACACGAATTGAAATGGATGGGAGAGGACAGTAATTTTCACCCTTTCTTTCTGAATCTACCTTGCATAAAGTTATCAGGCAAAACAAAGACATTTGGGGTTTGCTGCTGTTCCGTCAAATGATTTTGGCTGTCAACAGTGTGTATGTGGTATGCACATGTGGAGAAACCAGTCAGGGTTCAGATGCCCAAAATCAGAAGTGGTAAGACGAAGAGTAGGATGAAGACATTGCAAACATTGGTCACAGTATAACCTCAGCCTTCCAAAGTTTCCTGGCACAGAGACTTCTAGCCAGAGGTCAGAACAACCGTGTAAGAAGAAAAAAGATCCTAACAAGGTGTTGCATTTCAAAATTGCTTTATCTTTTCATATTCTTACCACCAGCAGAATATCTAAACCATCCATCCCCAGATGGTCCATTGTGCTGGTTTTGGCTAAGAAAGTGTTAATTCTCTTCACTGTAGCGCCTGTAGCAGTGAGGGACCTTTCCAGCTCCCCGCGCACTGCCGCGTGGGCAGGAGGCCGGGAGGGGCGGGGCCACAGCCAGGGCAGCTGACCCCAACTGGCCAATGGGGTGTTCGTTCCGTACCATGTGATGCCATGGGCCAGTGCATTAACTGGGGCAGTGGGTGCATTGGGGGGTGGTTGGGGTTTGGGGACTGTTGGCATTGGGTTGGTAGGTGGTGAGCAGCTGTGTCATGTGTGTTTTGTTTTGGTGGTTCATTCCCCCTTCCCCGACCCTCTCTTCCCCCTTCCACCCCCCCTTCCACCTTCCACCCCCCCACCCCCCCCCCAGCCTGGGTTTTGCCTCTCTCATTATTTTAGTTTTCATTGCATTATTGTTATTGTTTTATTTTAATTATTAAACTGTTCTTATCTCACCCATGAGCGTTACCCTTCTGATTCTCTCCCTCATCCTGCTGGTGGGGGAGTGAGCAAGTGGCTGTGTGGGGCTGAATTATCAGCTAAACCACAACATACATATACCAATATTTTTGTCTACCTGTTCAACCTTTAGATGGGAGAATCCAGTTCTGAAAAATCCCTGGGAAAAAAAGAACTAAATAATATTCAATACTGAATGATAACTATTGGGTGAAATTCACCACTAAATACAGGAACTGTGTCTGCAATTATCTCTGCAGATGAGGAGTTCAAAAATAGATGTATGCTTCTACAATGTGTTGGTCACCTTCACAGCTTGATTTTTCATTGAGTAAATGTCATGTAATTTTCCTGTTTACAGCTCTTCTCTTTCAGTTTTAACACCCTTAAAATATTTCAAATTGGTATTCTCATTAACAACTTCCTGTAGCCAGTTTACAATGCAGATTTTTTATTCTTTCATATTCTCATTAGTTCTTTTCTCTTTGATTTTATTTTTAATTTCTAAGTTTTTCAGTTTGCCAAACTATTCTTTATTATAAAGTGTCACAGTCAGCTCAGTGTTCTAATAACTAATTTCTAATACTAAAAAGCAAGGAGTATCTGAGTTTACTTCTCAGCATCTTTATTTCTGCAGTTCAATCTTGGTTTATTTTTTAGTTGCTACAGTACCTTCAAGCTCACATCTGGTTTGCTACTCTCTTCACCCCTAGTCATTATTGCCAACAAAATTTCCTTCCTCCCTCAGATGATCTTTCTGAATTGTTATTCCCCAGATGCACAGCTTGCATGTTTCCCAAGACTAAATATAATTTTATTTCCTGCTGATAATTGTAACCTCCCTTGGTCTAGTTATATTATTTTTTTATCCACAATGAAATTTGCAATACATTCCAATTTCATATATTTTGAAAATTTAATTAATGTTCCATTTATTCCTCCATCCAAAGCAGAAATAAAGTTGTTAAATAAAACTGGGCCTAACACCAACCCTGGCTACACCTCCTAGGCCACTGCAATTTAACATAACTTTGCCGATTGTTCTTCAGCCAGTTTTCCATCGGTGTGATGGTGCCAGTTTGAATTAGTTTTGTAAATAACAATGGGGTTTCTGTATTAAAAGTATTCCGTACAAGATATTATATAAATGGAATGTTACTTTTGCAACCAGATTGTATTTCAGCTCGTGAAAACTTGCAGACCTAATCAAAGTGCCTTTGTTAGAAAGCTGAAGTCCTGAAATAGCAGGAGTTAAATTGAGACCTCTGCATGATGCTAGCAGATATTACATAGGTTCTGCAGGAAACTCTGATAGTCTTCAGCTCCAGCCTGGAGACCAGGCAAAATACCCTATATTATCAAAAGTGGCACTAGGCACCAATATTTAAAATTAATCACTCTTTTATTTTCCATCTTTAGTCAGTGGAGTGTGGTAGTCACATGCAATAGACAGTTCGGAAAACAGGGCCTGGCTTATAAGCATATAAATCTCTGTGTTGTCTAATGGAAGAGACAGACTTTTTCTCTTTGATTAAGGAAAATTGACAATAGAGGTCATTTTACCTAACATTAATTATGCAGAAGACAAATATCTACAGCTCAGTTTGGCTACCCACACAAAGATGTAAAGTGATATTTCAGATTCCTTAGGGTATATGAAATATCTTCACAGGGCTTACAGAAAAGATGTAGTCCCTATAGGAGAACCATGCTTTTCTAGAACAGCTAGAACACCCTAAACATCTCAAATGCACTGGATTCTCACCTGTATACAATGTAATTAAGCCCCTATGTTCCACTTAGTGTTTGAATAGATCACCACCCTGCTCTTCCCCTATCTCTTCACCCTTTTGCTTTCAGTCTATAACTCTGTGCTAAGATCCCTTCACCATTCACCTTATAGTTTTTAGTCTATGAATTCATATTACAATAAATAGATTCTAGTAGATAACAAGGTAACAGTCCTTTTCATATTTGATAAATATTACCCAATTAATATACATGCACAAAGCTTAACAATCAATCAGCGTACAACATCCACATCTGATTAAGCTGCTCCAGGCAGCACTAATACTGCCAAAACCAGAAACTACCACTGGGGAGCTTGAGGGAGTCTCTGTGAAAAGTACTATTGCATTAGGGAGAAAACATGAATATCATCATTCTTCATCATCATCTTCATTGTCATCACCACCTCGTGTGTTGGAGAGAGTGTCCAAAGGATGCTTGTCTGGTGACGATGTTGCTGCTCTTTTGCCCTGGCTGCCGGAGAGACATTTCCCTCTAACTTTCTCTTTTCCTTTCCTTCTCTGCTTTCTGCCTGGTAGCTTTAAACTGAAGCATGCCATCAGTTATAGACCCTAAAAAGGAAGGTTTCTTAATTTAAGATTATTCCAACTCCCTTTGTGCAACAAGGAGAAGTGTAAGGTCATGCACCAGGGAAAACACAGTCCAGGAATGCAGCACGGACTGGGATCCACCTGGCTGGAGAGCAGCTCTGTGGAATGGGACCTGGGGGTCCTGGTAGACAGGAAGCTCAACATGAGTGAACAGTGGCTGCTGCGGCCAAGAAGGCCAACAGGATGCTGGGTTGCACCAAAAAGGGCATCACCAGCAGAGACAAAGAAGTTATCATCCAGCTCTTCTCAGTGCTTGTCAGGCCACACCTGGAGTCCTGTGTACAGTTCTGGTCCCCGCTCTACAAAAAGGATGTGGACAGGCAGGAAGGGGTCCAGAGAAGGGCCACCAAGATGGTCAGAGGACTGGGAAGCCTGCCATATGAGGATAGGCTGGGAGAACTGGGATTGTTCAGCCTTGAGAAAAGGAGGCTCAGAGGGGATCTCATCCCCATGTACCAGTACTTAAGGGGTAGCTACAAAGAAGATGGAGACTCCCTTTTTACAAGGAGTCCCATGGAGAGGACAAGGGGGAATGGAGACAAGTTGCTCTTGGGGAGATTCCGATTGGACACCAGAGGAAAATTTTTCACAGTGAGAACATTGGAATAATCTCCCCAGGGAAGTGGTTGACTTGGCCACATCGGACAATTTCAGGAGTCGTCTGGAGAGGGTGCTGGGCCATCTTGTCTAGACTGTGCTCTTCCTAGAAAGGTTGGACTAGATGATCACTGAAGTCCCTTCCAACCCGTGATTCTGTGATTCTGTGATTCTGTGAACAGTGCTATCACTCAGAGACCTGCTGAAATATAGAAGCAACAGCACAAAGAAAAAGAGGAAAGGAAGCTAGTATCTCAGTGAGCTGGCTTGATGAAAAACTGGGATGCGGTTGGTGTGTATCAAGATCAGGCATCAAGAGAGACTTTCAGATTTTTCAGTCTGTATAAATTTAGATTAGATAATCAATCTCCTGGAATATAACTGCTGAAAAAAAACAGATGGAGATCAACAAAAACTCTTGTATTACTGCATCTGATCAAAATAAAAAATTGTTAACTCCTCTTCTATTTTTTTCCCAGCATTATATTTACAAAATTGCCTTTTTTATCTTTCTGTACTTTCTTCTTTACCACAACATATAGTTGTTTAGAAATTCATCAGAGTAATATGTGATATCGCCCATTATTCCCATAGATTTTACTCTTTAGGTAACATGTTTTCAAAGCTCCTGAGAATAAGATATCTGTGGTTTGCAGCAATACCCAAAGTTTTCTTGTTTGCTATGTTTAGTTTTATAGTGTTACTAATATTCCTGCTGGGATGGCACCTATCTATTCAAAAAAAGCAATTCCTTCTTAAAAAATTCAAATCAATATAAAACAAACAAAAAAATCCATTCCAGGAGGTATTTTCACTCATGTGCTGTGAGCTGTGTAAAAGCTTGGTACCAGGCATCTCTCTTGTTATGATGTGCATTTTAAGCAAGGGATAAGAGCAAAAGCCTTGAAAATATTGGCACTGATTGAAAGCTGAGGGCCCAGAACCATAAACAATGTAGTGATGGTGTGACTGACTAAAGCCCTAGGGGTGGAATGTGACTCACTGAATAAAACCCTGTAATGGAAGAAGGCTCAGTGGAGATGAGCAAGGGTGATATGCCTGTGAAACTCAGAGAGTAATACAAAGAAGCTGACTTAATCTCAACACAAAGGGGACCAGAGGGTGGCTTTTGTTATAGATAAACAGCTATCAACTATTAAGTGGATCAGCTGGTGGTGTGAATGTTTCCCTGAGTCAGACAGACCTGGGGAAAGTGAATACACGGTTCAGCACAACACAGAGTACAAAAACTAGACCACTAGCAAAAAAATTTCAGACAGGCTTGAGCTAGCTTCAACCGGCGTATTTCTTCCTGGTGACTGGGGACATGAACATAGTGATGGTGAGCATTTTACAGACACCAGTAATGGGAATCACATTTGTATTGTGATTGAACTGTGTATTGCACTTGACGTATTTTGCTGAGTGTCGCATTTGTATTGTGTTTTCAGTTTTGTATCACGCTGCTAAATCAGAAATCACATGTAACATCAATTATCTTCAAATAAGTAAATTTGATATTAAACATTACACCCTCCATACATGGAGTATCTCAGAGAATCTGGTCAGAAAGTATTGGACTCTGACAGATGGTCAAGTACTAAAATATCCCAACCTCAAGGACTCAGTCCTAACCTGTCTCAACAACGAGCTGTCCAGGCTGACTGCTGGAGACTGACTGGAGACTGACTAGAGACTGACTGCTTTGAAAATGCAGTCATAATGACTGATAACATACAAGAATAATGATTAGCAGTATGATGTTAATATCAGTCAAGTGTTATGAGACTGACCTTTATCAGTCTTCTAAACAATCTCATCATATATGTGTCTAATTCCCTGATATGTCCATGTATATATGTATAGATACTCAGTTGCAACTGCTGTCTTCAGAAAATCTTCTTTCTGCAGACAAGCCTGACACTGGGCTGCTTATTTGGCCTTTGGTTTGAAGAATCACTCTCAGCTGCTTCTGTTTGGAGCCTTCAAGGGCCATAAGAAGAACATACGTGTCTTCTCCCCAGTCCTCTCCCTACTGCAACTCTCACCCACCTGTTGGGAGTAGCTGTTTGCTTGGGGAGCACGGGGCAGGGGCAACAGCTTGGCAGACCTTGGGCAGGAGAGAAAGCAATTAGTCCTTTGGATCAGGAGGTAGGGCAGGGGCACATGCCATCCTGCAGGGCCCCAGGAGGCAGATGTCATGGAGGGAAAGAGAGAGGAGAAAAACATTCCCAGAGGTCTGAGTATGGCCCTGTGCCAAGAGGGCTGCATGGCAACCTCTTCTTTCTGGCCTGGGGCCTGAAGTGCTGCTGAGCCATGGTCATATCCCCTAGCCCCAGACCCCGAGAATGATTGACAGTGACAACCTTTGGGCCCAGAGAGAGAGTGGAAGGATGATTTCAGCACCGGAGCAAGAGTGATAAGTGAGAAGGGTGCATGTGGGAGGTGGGTTGTGGTGGGCTAACCTTGGCTAAGGGCCAAGGACCCAGCTGCTCACTCATCCCCTGTTCCTCAGCAGGATGAGGCGAGAAAGTAGAAACCTCATGGTCTGAAATAAAGGCAGGGAGTTTGCTTACCAATTACTGTCATGTGCAAATAGTGTCATGGGCAAAACAGACTTGCCTTGAGGAAAATTAATTTACTTCCTTACTAATTAAAATAGATTAGGATAGTGAGAAACAAAGTCAATTATGAACACAACACCTTTCCTCCCATCTCTCCCAATAGGTAGTGGAAGTGTGATCTCAGCACTAAGCTAAAGTGGTAGATACTCAGAAGTGTGCATGTGGTAAGCGGGTATAACGGTTTTATCTTTATTACTACTAAATCTTTGTGCTCATTAGATAATTTTGATTCATAAAACATTAATTAGTATAATATTAAATTCTTAGCTTTCTATATATGGTGTGTTCCCTTTTGTCTGTAACACGATTCTGAGGGTAACACAGCTGCTCTTCCTGGAGTAGTTGAAACTTTGCCACAGACCGTTAGCAAAGGTTTGGTGATAGACATCCTTCTCTAAATTGTCCCTTTTCTAAAGCAAGTTCCTCTATGAGGAAAACCAGATGTGTGCACCTAGCTCAAGCCCACATACATTCTAACATGCAATTATCTTGAACTAATATGACAATGCAGATGAAACCTCTCTCTTTCTGTCAGGGCTATTTGTTTATCCAGTGTCTAATAGGAC